>NC_138824.1:128187361-128911234 GCF_965183815.1 Platalea leucorodia | reverse complement strand
ATTTCAAATATCAACAGTGCTTATTCTAGTCTTTTTTCTGGTGCAATAGAATTATATATTGTTACTAAGTAGAAATCTTTACTGAAGTATTTTCTTCAATATTTTTAAAATAATAACGCAGGAAATGGTTAGGCTGCTGTGGGAATTGTTTTCTGCAGCGAGGAGTCTTCAACTAAGGGTTTAAGTATGCCTCTCTTCCCTTTAATGCATTTAACCTTTGGTCTACAGAGTGGCAAGATGGATCCATCCTCTAAGTGTCAATTCATTAAAATAATTGCTTTAGAAAAACAGCGTTTTGTACTTTTCTGGTGTGTGGGCTTTGAAACACGGAAGAGCCTACTATTAGCATCTTGTTTTGTAAACTTTAACAACAAAATAAGCTTTTTGAGCTGCTTGGTTTAAAGAGGGTTTAACTATGTTGACTGTCCGTTAGACCATTCCTTACACTAATTCAAATATAATTGTCTGAAATGACAGCAGTATTCTTAAAGGATTTTGCTTCCATTTAATCTTAAGAGATTGCTTTAATGACAGGAATGAGAGCACATGCTCATCTTCGTGGGCCAGACATTCCTTATGCAGGACAAAGATGGGTACGGGAGCTTTAGGCTGTTGCGAAGGAAGACAACTGGAAAGAAGGCTGTTACTTCCACGCCTGACTCCCTAGTCCTTTTTACCACCAGCTGTTTTCCAGTGTTTCTGAGCAAATGACCTGTTCCTGTGAGAAGAGAGGCTGAGGGACATGGGTCTTGGCTGCCTCAGGGAGGGTGAGTGTATGTGTTTGAGATTATGAGCACTGGCACTGTTTCACATGAAGTCAGCCTTCCAAGCTGTGATCCATTTCTCTAGAGATCTACAGACCGTGGAGAGAAGGTTGTTCTGAGAGTGGAGAATGTGTGTGTGTTACCCAAAATAGAAGATGCACTTCTGGTGGGCAGAAGGAAATACTGCATATGTTCACGCTACTGGAACCACTTTGAATGTTCAGCCTTAGTTGTCAAGATTTCTGGAAAGATTAGTATGTTTTCTTGAGTTGAAATTAAAAGCAACTTAGAAAAGCCTTCGTTTTCCCCCTCTATTGTTAACCATTGTGCATCACGCTGCTTAGCACTGCTGCAGGTGATGGACAGAGGCTTGCGTTTTTTGGGTATCGCAGAATTTTCGCAGAACTGCTTCTGATATTCATGTCACTGGGGAGAGATGGGACTAGCCCTACTCTTTCAGAATCTGAACAGATTTTGGCTAGCTGAGCCATTAAAAACAGAAAGCAAGGCTGTTTGTGCTGCTCCCTGTTTATCTTTTCAGTGTCTTTCCGCAAGGATGAAGAAGCCCTCCAAGGTAAGCCTGTGTGCTTGCGGCATGCTCGTTTTGATGAAGCAGACTGCGTTATGTTGCTTAATTAATTACCTTTCTTTCACCTGAATACTGTACACTCCTGAGTGTTGCTTCAACAAAGGCAGATTATTTTTACAAAGAAAACCAGCAGTCTGTGATTTGGATGACTGTTTTAGAAGTTCAAGTGTTGTCTTGGCGTTTTATTTAAATGCTTTGCCAAAGGTGAGTGTGGCACAAGCTAATCCTGTGTTGGGAAAGAATAGCGATCAGAAATGGCGATCGGTGCGTAATTGCAGAAGTAGCAGCCCGGTAAGTTTTAAGTGAGAGGGCCCTGCAGCCTGACCAGAGGCCTCGGGCCTGCCGCGGGTACCGGGAACACCCTCCCGCCTCCAGCAGACGGAGGCGGCGCCGCTCCTGCCCTTTCCCTGCTCCCGCTTGGGCCGCTGGTAGCGCGGCCGCCGGCCCAAGGCGCCGAGCTCCGCCGCGCCCGCGCCCGCCGGCAGCCGCCGGGGCCCGAGAGCCGCCCAGGGGCCGCTGGGGGCCGGGCAGCGCCTGCCGCGCCCTGCGGGGCGGTGCTGCGGTTTGAATGGCGCGGCGGGAAGATGGCGGCGTCAGCGCTAACGGCGTCGCCGCAGCCTCGGCCGCGGAGGTCCGCGGCGGCAGCTCGGGCGGACCGGCCGCCTCCCGCGGGGCGGGGAAGGCTGCGCCGCTCGGCCCCGCCGCTGCCTGCCGGGCTGTGCTGAGTCCCCCGCCCGGCCTCGACCTCTCCCTGCGCGGCAGCGGGAGCCCCGGCCCCGGCTCGGCAGGTACTGGCGCGGAAGAGCGCGGCCCTCCCCTCCCGTTCCTCGGTCCGGCAACGCAGCGCGGGGGGTCGGGGCGTGGCGGGCGAGGGGGAGCGGGGCTGCCGCGGGCCCGCTGGGGTTGCGGCCGCGGGCCCTGCCTGCCGCTGCCCCGTGAGGCAACATGGCGCTGAGGCGCCTGCCGCCGGCAGCGAGCCCGGGTGGGCCCGGGCGGTGCTGGAAGGGGTCGGGGGCCCTCCGAGACCCTCCCGGCCCAGGGTGCGGGGCCTTTGCCCCGGGGACGAGTGGCTGCCCTCGGGCGGAAGCCACCGGCGCTTCGCCCGTTCCTTTCCCCCTTGAGGGCAGCGGCTGCAGCGGAGGTACGGGATTATGGCAACACGGGTGGTAGCACACAAATGCGAATCGAGGGCTCTTCCTGCCCTATTCACTGTTCAGTTGAGGAAGGTAAGAAAAATTATGTTCTACACTCGCTGCTGAAGTCGTTTCGTTGTCTGTCATTTAACGGTGGGCCTTATTCTTGGCTTGGCCTCTAGGTGATACCATAATACAACAATCGGTATAGTCTGTATCCTTAGGAGGCGAGGTTTACCGATGTCATTAAATTGATTCAAGAAAACAGTAAGCTGATAAACTGTATTGCATCTAGAGGCATCACTCGAAGTGGTCCTGGTTGGTGCCCTGATACCTGCAGATGCAGAGAAGTGTAGAAGATTTTTTTATATGACATCTTGCCTATATGTACAAGGTGTTATATAAATATATTGTCTTATATAAACATCGTGTGGCAAGGTGTCATATAAAGTGATCCTGCCACCAGCCAGGACCATTTAAAGCGATGCTTCCAGATGCAATACATTTTACTGGCTTATTGTGCTCTCGAAGCAAGAGAGAAGTCAAGATGTATACAGCATCAAGATGTATATAACATCTAAATTCAAGACGTTTATATAACATCTTGTAACTTCATCTCTTTTCCAATTTTTCTATAACTCTTCCGTAGAATTATAGAATCATTAATGTTGGAAAGGACCTCTGAGATCATCAAGTCAAACGGTTAACCTAACTGCCAGGACCAGCTCTAAACCATGTCCCTAAGCACCACATCCACATGTTTTTTTGAGTACTTCAGGGACTGTGATTGCACCACTTCCCTAGGCAGACTGTTCCAATGCCTGACCACTCTCTCTGTGAAGAAATTTTTCCTAATATCTAATCTAAATCTCCCCTGGCACAACTTCGAAACATCAATTTCGTCTTGTCCTATCGCTTGTTAATGGGGAGAAGAGACCGACCCCCACCTCGCTACAGCCTCCTTTCAGGCAGTTGTAGAGAGCAATGAGGGCTCCCCTCCGCCTCCTCTTCTCCAGGCTAAACAACCCCAGCTCCCTCAGCCGCTCCTCCCCAGCCTTGTGCTCCAGACCCTTCACCAGCTTCCTTGCCCTTCTCTGGCCACGCTCCAGCACCTCGATGTCCTTCTTGTGGTGAGGGGCCCAAAACTGAACACAGTACTCAAGGTGCGGCCTCACCAGTGCCGAGTACAGGGGCACCATCACCTCCCTGGTCCTGCTGGCCACACTGTTCCTGGTACAAGCCAGGATGCCATTGGCCCTCTTGGCCACCTGGGCACACTGCTGGCTCATGTTCAGGCGGCTGTCAACCAACACCTCCAGGGCCTTTTCCGCCAGGCAGCTCTCCAGCCACTCCTCCCCCAGCCTGCAGCGTTGCCTGGGGTTGTTGTGACCCAAGTGCAGGACCCGGCCCTGAGCCTTGTTGAACCTCACACAGTTGGCCCCGGCCCATCGGTCCAGCCTGTCCAGGTCCCTCTGTAGGGCCTTCCTACCCTCCAGCAGATCAACACTCCTGCCCAACTTGGTGTCATCTGCAAACTGACTGAGGGTGCACTCAATCCCCTCATCCAGGTCATCGATGAAGATGTTGAACAGGACCGGCCCCAACACTGAGCCCTGGGGAACACCACTCGTGACCGGCTGCCAACTGGATTTGACTCCATTCACCACCACTCTCTGGGCTCGGCCGTCCAGCCAGTTTTTAACCCAGGGCAGAGTGCACTTATCCAAGCCATGAGCAGCCAGTTTCTCCAGGAGAATGCTGTGGGAGACTGTGTCAAAGGCTTTACTAAAATCCAGGTAGACAACATCCACAGCCTTCCCCTCATCCACTAAGCAGGTCACCTTGTCATAGAAGTAGATGAGGCTGGTGAAGCAGGACCTCCCTTTCATAAACCCATGCTGGCTGGGCCTGATCCCCCGGTTGTCCCGCACGTGCCGTGTGATGGCACTCAGGGTGATCTGCTCCATGACCTCCCCTGGCACCGAGGCCAGGCTGACAGGCCCGCAGTTCTCCGGATCCTCCTTCCGACCCTTCTTGTAGATGGGTGTCACATTTGCTAACTTCCAGTCAGCTGGGACCTCCCCGGTTGACCAGGACTGCTGGTAAATGATGGAAAGTGGCTTGGCAAGCTCCTCCGCCAGCTCCCTCAGTATTCTTGGGTGGATCTCATCTGGCCTCATAGACTTGTGGGCATCCAGGTGGAGTAGCAGGTTTCTAACTGTTACCTCTTCGATTACTGGGGCTTTATTCTGCTTCCCATCTCTGTCTCCCAGCTCAGGGGCTGAATACCCTGAGGATAACTAGTCTGACTATTAAAGACTGAGGCAAAGAAGGCATTAAGTACCTCATCCTTTGTGGCGATGTTTCCCTCCACATCCAATAAAGGACGGAGATTCTTCTTGGCCCTCCTTTTGTTGCTGATACATTTGTAAAAACATTTTTTGTTATCTTTAACTGCAGTGGCCAGTTTAAGTTCTAGCTGGGCTTTTGCCTTATCAGTTTTCTCCCTGCATAACCTAACAATATCCTTGTAGTCTTCCTGAGTTGCCTGCCCCTTCTTCCAAAGATGGAAGAACGTCTTTAAAACATTTACATCTCTCAGCCTCTTCTTCAGTCATGTCGCCCCTTCTCCCTGATGTGATTATGTTCTGCAAGATACAATTTTGTCAGCTTTGCAAATGGAGCTGAGCAAGGCAATGTACATATTTCCACAAGACAACTCCTCAAAGACAATTCAGTAAGTGGCACTCCTGTGTCCAACTGGCCCCACATTGTGGAAGGGTTTTCTTTCAGAGAAATCTAATGCCCGATGCTTTTAACCAACAATATGTATCTTCCTCATTTTGACCATTTCTTAGCATTTTTCTAGTAGGTAAAAACGGTTAGTGTCAGCGATATACTTCTGTACATAGATCTTTAAGAATCCCTAAGGCACAAGTTTTCAAACTCATGTTCAGTGCTAATCTAGATATTCTTCAAACAGCAGAATCATGTAATCCTTTACTTATTTGATTTTTTACATGTAGTTCATTGGTTTTAACATTAGGAAAGAAGCTTGAGATCCCATCATGTAGGTCTTTTTTCTTTTTATGTTTCCAAATCCTAATTTTGCCATATTAGTCACATTTTAGCATAGGCAGGTCTGGTCTCCGCTAAATTCCCCTTGAGAAGCCTCTTCTGCTTCATGGCATACTGCTGTTCTCTCCTGATGGTCCTCAACTTGTTGTTTAGTATTTATATGGTACTTTGATTATACAAAGTATAAGCAGCTTTCAGAGCTAAGCTAGATCAGCTTTTTTATATATTTGTGTGGGGGAGAATGATCATGCACCAGTGACAGCTATGTTGGGATTAACCTCAAGAAGGCAGTTGAAATTTTTAGTATATTGAGAGTAAAACTACTGTCTGCTTATGCACGCTAGTATTTCTGATTTAGCCTGCCCTTATGCTGTCAACAACGGTGGGAAATTTCCTTGAGAGTTTTCTGAACGTGCCAGTAGAAGAATGGGTACAGTAGAGTCAGTACACACAATTACTTGTTTTTCATCTCGATTTGACAAGGTCTTTCACAAAATGCTGTTATGGGAACTATATAGTCATGGGTGATAGGGGAGGCATTACTATGGATCAGAATCCTGTTTTCTGTCTCAGATGAGGAAAGGGACAAAAAGTTTGAGTTTTCTTAATGATTTGGAAAAAGGGAGGAGGAGGGGAGGGAGGAGGCAATATCTATAGCTGGCACAAAATTATTTAGGGCTATAAAAACAAGAAATAAGCAGCAAGGAACTTAATTAAGCTAGAGGAACTGGCAATGTGGTGAAGATACTAATCAATGTTGATAAACTGAAGTAACACACGTTGTGCAGAGTAGCTTGAGCTGCTTGTTTGGTTTATGTTGTTTTTTTTAATTCATCCGTAAAGCAAGAAAAAAGACTGGGCAGTTCTGTAATCTGTGAGTATTACTGAAGTCTCTGTAGCAATAATTTAAAAATGAAACAGTCTGGGTAAGGATGAGATGCCAAATACATTGTAGTGCTGTTATATTAATCAATGCTGAAACTCTCTGTTTGAGTATGTATTTGGTAATGGCTGCTGTGTCTCAAAAGCAAATATCAGAGAGTTTGGTGAAGAAATGATTTGAAGGTGGAAAACCTTATAGGAGGAAAAATTGAAAAAATGTCAGAAGATCAGAAGAGTGGTGAAACGTCCATAGGAAATATTGAAAAATATAGGGAAGATATTTTCTTGTTACCTTTTCTCATAATACAGGAGCTTGTAGAGAATTTTGACCTTCAGGTATGTAACCTAAGTGACCTCAGATTTAAGGTTGACACTTGACTTTTTTAAAATTTTTTTCCTCCCAAAGGGCAGTATCAGCAGGTAAATGTTCCTGAAGACCAAGCAGACAAGTTGCTCCTTGCAAGCTGGGGTCTTCCCAAAGCAGTTCTGGAGAAATACCACAGTCTGGGAGTAGTACAGATGTTTGAATGGCAAGCAGAATGCCTAACGCTCGGACAAGTTCTGGAAGGGAGGAACCTAGTTTACTCAGGTATTGCAAACATCTGACAAAACCAGTCCCCTCTAACTTTCCCACTGCCATTTACAAAAACATATTGGTGCTGAAGGGTGCTGATCTGACAGATAAAAAGGTCAAGATCCTTTTTTTTCAGGAGAGACTCCATTAAGATCTGTCCCATCACTGTAGCTCAGACCTGGCTTGATAGACTCCTTTCCAGATGTGAGGAGAGACTTTTTTCTCTTAATGTTCTCTCTTAATGTTCCTTTAGAAACTGATAATTAAGAGTCAGTTAATAATGACTCTCTCTTTTTTATTACAGACTATGTCAATCAGGAACTGAATTATAACAGCAACATTAGATATACTTTTGAAAATTTTATTTACTATCTAATTTTTTCAGTTCCTTTATCATTTCTCTTCACCTAGTGCACGGAGGGGTGCAGAAGGAGAAGTAGGACTGGTGGACTAGAAATCTGTGGGAAATGACAACTCGGGTGTCTACTTTCCACGGGAAGAAGGTCCCAGAGCAGCACTGCGAGGATGAAGAACTTAGGAGAGGGGGGGTTGATTTTCTTAGGCTTGGATTTATTTACTTGATTCTAGAAGACTTCGGGCCTAATTGCTGGGTGATGGCTGTCCCCCAGTATGTGGCATCTCCTCCAAAGTTTTCTGTGGTTGATAGATGGCGAACAGCAATGCTCGCCAGCCAGGAGGAGTTAAGATAGTTATGGGCTAGGTCAGTAAGGTGGTGGCTGAGATCTCTTGTCCAACCAAGAGACTGTAGCGGGTTTTTTTGTTTGGTTGGGTTTTTTTCCCCTTGCTTATCTCTGAGCTGCTGTTGCTTCTGGAGCAGAGATGAGAACACAAGCCTTGGTAGCGTGATGGAAGACGCTAGAAGAGAAATACTTTGCAGTCTTCTTGACCCTTAATGGGGTTAACTGCAAATGTGGTTGTGGCTGTGGGAGAGGGGCATCAGTTGAAGAGTCCTGCCCCAAGTTCTCCAGTAACTGCTTCCTATGCTAGGTTTATGATGCTTGTTCCTTGGATTTTTTTTTTAACATTAAGAGTAATTAAAAAAAACAACTTTTTTTTTTTTTTTTCCCCAGCTCCTACCAGTGCTGGAAAGACTCTTGTTGCAGAATTGCTTATTTTGAAGCGAGTCCTGGAGACTCGTAAGAAAGCTCTTCTCATCCTTCCCTTTGTCTCTGTGGCCAAGGAGAAAAAATGCTATCTGCAGGTACGTAGCATTCAAGGAGGGTAAATCTATGGGTTGTAGTTGTTGGGTCACATTTTTTAAACAGTCAGAAGTTTTTGCATGGATTTGAGGAAAAAAACATTTGCAGAGTTGTTTCAGAAAGGATTTGTAGATAATTCAAAATTTGCTCTTGTTCTATGTTGGAGATAAAAAAATAAAAGTTTTGGCCAAAAAGGGAAACTTGGAAAAATTTTAAGGAGTTGATTAAAACATTTTATTTCAGCTTTGACTTTTAAAGCATTGTTACTTGCATTTATTCACAGATTTTATAATATACAAACTTTAAAGGAATTTTCTAATTAGATATTGTGTCTGAAAAACTACAAAGGGAAGGTGTCAACATTATCTGAAAGGAACTTTTTATTTTAGCTTTCCTTGGGTGTTCCACCAGAATTTTGTGCCTTTGATTTCACTTTGACTTTGCTAAAAATACATTCTGACAGAATGTGGTTATGTCTTGGCTTCCTCACCCCAGCTATTTAAAAACGAAATTACAGTGGGAACAGTCTTTTTAAACAAAAACATTTTTTATTGGAAGACTCTCATATAAAATATTGTTTTTATTAGCTACTGTGTCAAAGTAACAACAATTACTAAAAACAAATACAAAACCAGTAGGCTTTTTTGTTATAGTTTCTCACCTTTAAGACATTTTGGGTGTTAGTAGATGGTATCTTAGCCTTGCAAACTGAGTGCAAAAGCTACTTTGTAGTGATTGATAATGGAGATAATGCTTTTGCTTTAATCTTGTAAAGCTGGAGGATTATCGATGCTGTGTTCTGCTACTCCTGGCCTAAGGTTTGGCCATAGCTGCACATACTTGAAATCATATGGTATCCTACCCATCTGGTTCAAACATTCGTACCTTTTGTTAATGCGGTGTGTCATGTGCCAAAGCTTTAGCACTGCACTAATAAGCTGTGGAAGAAGAGTTGTTGTTGTTCCTTGACTTTCACCTGGGAGATGTGACATCTTTCTGTTTGGGGTCCCACATTTGGCTTTTGCCCCAGATTTCTCAGGAGCAAGGCTTCTTTGTACATAACCCACTGGTACCATAAACTGTTGCACTGTGTGTTCTCTAACCTTCTTAATAGTAAATATTTTCATACAAAACAGTGGTCCCCATCTCTTACTCAGTTATGTACACTTTATCCTGCAATGTGTACTGTGTAGCTTCTGCTTTGGAAATAAAAAATAACAGTGGGAAAAAAGTTAGCAGTAACTGGCTGAGCTGTGGCTTTAATCTGATGAGTTGGTATAAGTAGTAGAAATTGTGGTTGTAGGAAACAGGCTTTTATGTGGTTCCCACAGGCATTGGTCAGAATTCAGAGTTGTAACCTTGGCATGACATTCTGTATCCTTGAAAAACAGGCCCTGTTTCAGGAGGTGGATGTGAGAGTTGAAGGTTACATGGGAAGCCTGTCTCCTGCTGGACATTTCTCTACCCTGGATGTTGCTGTCTGCACCATTGAGAAAGCCAACGGTCTAATCAATAGACTAATAGAAGAAAACAAAATGGACTCACTGGGTAAAATACTAAGACTTGACCACTGCAGGGGATAAGGTTTATTACATACTCCGAGTACATGTGAAACAATGGGATGCTTTGTATTTGCTCGGTTCTGTATGTGCCAGACATGCCACACAGAAAAATTGGGCAATTTTTCTCCTTTCAGAGCACCTCTGATTTGGATTTAGGGACACAGGACTGTTCTACATGGCTCAGCAGCTGGTTAGTGAGTAGGTAGAAGCTGCAGGTTTAGTTTGTCTGACATGGATGACAATCCATGGACAGTGATTAGCTGCAATAAGCAGTAATTCCCATAGCTAGAAAATGTCTTCTAATTAATGAGATTGAATTAAAGGTCTGGGATATGTTTGAGTTCAGGAATGTATGTGTGTTCGTGTGTTCGGGACAGAGATTGTGGCATCCATTGTTTATCTTCACTTAGCTCAAGAAAGAGGAGGAATTGTGTTTGGTGCTCATCTGAGTCCAGATAAGTGGAATGAATACATAGAGGTCCTCTGAGTAGGCATGGTGACTAGTAGGCATGGTGACTAGGAGGGCTGTGACATTCATTTCTCTCTAGTTTGCTGAAAAGCCCTCTGTCTTTGTAACATAGACTTCTGGGTCACTGTGGCCCTTGTGTCCACTAGATAACGGTGGTATTCATTTAGTGTTTGGGAGGAGATACAGAACCTGAAGAAGCCCTACGTTTCTAGTGCACACTTGGAGAGAGCCGTGTTTTCCCAGTCGAATCAGAAGTTTGTTCTTCTCTTTGTTTCCCTGCTCAATAAAGCTATACTCAGTTATATTTTATATGGTAATCCCTCCCATCTTCAGTCTGGCCTGTAACATAGCTGGTTGCTATTTTACAAATACAAAAATTGGAAAACTAGATGAGTATCAAACTGCTCTGAGACCTCCACCTATGAAACTGCTGTTCCATGTGCATTTGGTGTCATAATATTCTGCAGCATTGTACACCAGAACAGTTTTTTAAGCACAAGAGAGAATAAGGGAAATAAAGCCTTGCAGGTTTTGTCAGAGTGCGAGATCATGGGATAACACATTCACACCTAGATCTATAGCGGCTGGATCACTGTGAATGCTTTAGACTGTCAGTGGGCTGAAAGATGAGTGGATGACCATGGTTGTGCAGCATTTTAAGCTCATTCAAATTAAGGCTCCTGCCTTCCAGCCTGATTCTTGAATGTATATCTTCATCCCTTCCCTTGCAAGAGAACTGGTGATCATGCAGTTAGTTATTTCAATATATGGCTACTTAGTTTAGGACTTTTTTGTTTGTTTTAAATAGGGTTAGTTTGATCCTAGGTCACCACACTGTACAAGTTGTACTGCCAGCATAAGGCAGAGAGTGGGGTCATGATGTCCATATTTATCTTGGCTTTGGTGCCTTGGAAGCATACTCAGTATATTAAAATGTGTTGTTTAATGTTATCATCTTTCAGAAGCTAGAGATATGCCAAATCCCTTTGGTTGGTACCTCCATTCCATCCCTGCAATTTGTTAGGCTCTCTTAAGATGAATGTACCTAAGAAGAGTCATATAAGTATAACCAGCCAAATGATTACAAGATTTGAGTTTGAATATGTGTCCTCCACAGCAATACCTCCTTAAAGCATGATGTTTTTCTTTCACCATTTGAAAACACCTTTGCTACAACCCTCCATTTCTCTCGTGCCCAATATGACTGTGTAAGTGAATAAGGGTAAAAATGTTGGTTTTTTTTTTTTTATATGCTTATTTGAAATTAATTTTTAAATTAAATTTGAGTTTAAAAATCATCTTTAAAGTAAGAAATTGACAAATTTTCTATTTGGAGATAAATGTTCATAAAAGCTGCAAAATACAGGCAATGAGCTGAAAATGCCAGTTTAACTGTCACCTAAAGCAAGCTTGTCTGAAACTGCAAGATTGTACCTCATTTTCTAATTAATTCCAAATTTAGACCCGTTCGTAACAAAGGTGTTTTATCTTTTGCGACGAGTTATTGGGAGATGACTGCAATTCTGGCTGGATTCCATCTCAAGCTTGAGCTGTTCCTTTTGTTGATGTCAAGCCCCTGCTGATAGCTCACATTGCCTTTGGAAATTGTTGAGAGGAACTCAAATCCTCTGCCTGGCAGAGCTCTCTTTGCTGTATGAAGCAGTTAAAAGCAATTTTGTGTTGCTAATTATTATATAACGTATGTCAGTTTTGAACATCCAGGTACACAGGAGATGATATTCCTCTTGTTGTCCAGCCTCTTGACGCTGATGCTCAAGAAATTTTTAGGAAAGTGGATTAGAGAAGAATCTGCTGCCTTCTCAACGTGTCAGCTGGGAATGAATTTGTAATGTGCTGTTGTGATACTTAATTTCTTTTCTTAATTTAAACTTGAAATTAAAAAATTACTAGTTTAATTGTATTTAAAAAAACCCTAAATCCTCCCTGCCTGTCGTTCACAACTTTTTAAACTAAACTGTGGACTTAAAGCAGCCTAGTAAACATGTATGATAGCTCTCAGGTGCTTTTTAGTAGGGTTTTTTTCCAGCAGTCTTCTAGGGATACACCTAATTTGCAGACAGAAAGAGGAGACTGAGGCTAGCCTCATTTTCAGTAGCAATGCAGCATGATGAAATTCTCTCCCCACTTGCACTCCTGAGCTGCTTGTTGAGTAGAAAATACCATTGCATGCTGGGACCTGTAGTCCTCCTTGGCTGCAATTCCATTTTAAGGTGAGGATAGCTTTGTGAAAAATACTGGTTGCCTGATTGCTCCTGCTGTGTTATCCCAGTGGGTGTGTTCTGAGTACTGCCTGACTAGAGGAGAGCACTGGGCATGTGTGACGGTCGGGTCTCACCAGCTTGCAGACTGCCAGGGTAATACAGTATGCAGGTTTAGCATGGGTTTGAATATTTATTATAGCTGAGTAGCAGCAGAAGGTATAGAACAAGTGGCCCATACGACAAATAGCGGCATTCCCTGTGCTTTGGCCTGTAGGTACCACTAGTGTTCTATGCTTCATTTCAGGAAGCAAAATGTACTGCGGCTTGGCACAAAGACTGGAAAGATAACTTGTATGAATTTTACTTCGGTAGGTATCTGATCACACTGTCCTGTCTCAGCTGCTGGAAGAATTGAGACAAACTGTTGTACGGGGAAGCAGGAAGAAGCTTTTTCTGGTAGCTGAATAAATATCAATTTGGTGACCAACGAATTACCATTTTTTACAAGTGAGCACAGAGTAGAGGAAGTACAGGAAGACAGAGGAGCTGGATGGGTGGGAGTTTGTAAAAGAGGCTGATGAAGCAGCGCAGCACTCTTCTAACTTAAGTGGCTTGAAAGAGAAGGGGGGAGAAAACAGACGGAGAGAGAAGGAACATATGTAGGAAGGAGAGAAAAAAAATGAGAAGGAAAAATAGCATTGAAACAGATAATATAAGGTCACATTTGCCCTTAAGCTCCTGCTATTTTAGCTGCACCAGGAAGGTATTACATAGCTGCACCAAATATGAAAAAAGAATTCCACAGCAGCAGAACTAATGAAGCTTGGTGTCCTCTATGCCCTGGTTTTTTGGTTGTTTGGGTTTTTTTTTAACCTTCCTTCAGCCTCTTCAATGTCCCTGTGACCCTGTCAGCTGGCCAAAAAGGGTACATACTGCTGCTGGCTGGGATGTGTGCAGGAGGTGTGCTGGGTGGCTGAGCTGTAGTGGCTCTGTGTTTTCTCCTCAGGGGAGACCCTAATCTGGTCTGTTGTCTCCAGCTGCTGATATTCAGAAAGTTTTTTAGACATTATTCTTTTCCGTATTTCTACACATCTTACAAATTTGATGGAGGTGGCTAATAGATTAAAAAGTCATTTGCAGGAGGTAGGATGAGAACAGAGCAGTCACGTAAGGATTTTTTCATTAGAAAGCCAAAGCTAAGTAGTAGAGCTCATTGAGGTTTGGTTAGTGAGAAAAGATATAATAGGAAGCAGGCTATGCCAGTGTAATTACATCTGCTCTAGGTTTTTTTTCTGACATTACTGTATTAGTAAGGAGTAATGTTTTTAACTAAGACAGTGATGTCAACAAAGCTTTTGACTAGCTCATTTGGGTGCTGGAATGTTCCTTTCCAGATATTCTGAAGCCTGGGTTTTTTTACTTGCAGAAAGGTTACAGTATAAATGCTGCAATACTGCTTTGCGTGGTGGCCAGACTAACAACTCAACCTATTTGTTTTTATTTTTTTAAAAGTTGATCACGTGTGTGTGAGGTTGTGGGGGGTGTGAAATGTTACGAAATTTCTCATGATTTGTCTCTCTCAGAAGAATCAGTGACAGAAGGAAGCCTTAGCGGTGTTGGTAAGCGCAGCTGGATTTGTGAATATAAATTTCAGTTCATCATGTGGAATATAAAAGGTTCGAGGCTATCTGTTCTTAGTTTGGAGTTTTGTCAGATATAACCTGAGTGCTTCTCTTTATCAGGAGTGGTGGTTGTGGATGAGTTGCACATGCTGGGAGACTCTCATCGTGGATATCTGCTGGAACTCCTTCTGACCAAAGTTAGATATGTTACAGAGAAGGTTGCAAAACGGTGGGTAGACCAGGATGTCTGTGTTTTAATGCTAAATTGTGGATGGCTCTATAAATATTTCGTTCTCTGGGTGATTGGAAATTTGGGTTAGCTCCAGGGTTTTTATGAGAGTGATGACCTAAACTATTTTGGTTATTAAGGTCTCATCATACCACCTCTCAGGGGCCTGCCGTTGTAGTCAAAACCCCTTTTCCTCATGGTTTTCAATTTATGTGCTACCTTGGGATTTGTTCTCTCAGGAAAAGAAATAAGGCTGAAGCTTTCATTTACTTTTTTAGCCTATTTACAATTTTTTTAAAACTTTGGATTTCTTTTAACGTTTTTGCTAGCAGACTGGCCCTGCTTAATTTTTCAGTGTTTCATGGAATGGGGTATTTATTTTACTGAAACATTCAGGTACTGTGGAAGAGTGGGCATGCTGTTAACTTTTCAAAGGTGAATTGATCAGAAGACTTAAGAGGGTGTGCCAGTATCCTGCTTAGTAGCACTGCTCAGGATGATCTGTGGTTTTGGCTGTAACATGCGATAGCCTAGTGGTTGCATGGTTTCTTGCCTTTAGCACAACTGATTGGACACTGGGGAACAAATTAAATATTTCAGAACAGCATAGAAGCTTTTAAGAATTCAGTATCTAGATTCCCAGCACCAAACTGTCCAGCTGCTCCATAGTGCCTGAACACAGGCAAATGGAGGAGATGGTGCATCGGTGGTCTTAACCTTTATTGGTGGTGCTGAGAGAAGAGTCAAAATCACTGTTCCCTTAGCACCAAAAGCCAGATTTTCTCTGCTGTTTCCTGTCCTGTGAGCTGAGCTGAGCACAGACTACCTATTTATTTCTGGGGGCACTGCCATTTCTACACTGGCTCTCCACCAGACATTTTAGCCAGTATTTCGCATCCTGATTTCCAGGATCCAGCAATGTTCTGGGTCTAATCTGACTTTTTCTCACATTCTCCCCATAAGTCCTGGAAGCCAGTACACTTCAGAGCAGCGTGAGTGGCTTTGCCACTCCTTTTACCTTGGCTTATCATGTAGCTGCAGCACAGATGCAGGACCGCTCTCTTGCTTTCCTCCCTTGCATTGCAGAAGCAGGAAGGAGGAAACATTTGTCAGGGAAAAAGGGACAAAGGGACAGATGCGTCAAGGAATGTTCCTGGGAAGACACAATACTTCAGCCTTTGCCATACAGGCGCTGGAGCCCAGATCCCTCATCTCTCCGTCATGGTCAAGGTGTCAGGGGTTCCCAATACCACTTACTGACATGAAGGAGGTGGCCATTATTTTTGTTTTGGAATCCACTTGGGATTCCTGGAGTTGAAGACCACTTTTTCTCTCAAACATCCTCCCAAGGATTTGTTTTTGTTTTTTTATTTAATGGGAGCCACTTTATCCAAATTCTTTAAACACTATCCAGCCTGACCTATTATCAGAATAAGCAGTGATTTTAAGAGCTTTTTAAGTGGTTAGGGGGATGTCCCACTGAAGTATAAGGCTGTGTCTTTGTGCCAAGAGAATGTTCTCTGATGGCTGTTGCCAATGTGGATGCCCTTGCTTCTTCATGAGGCTATTGCAGACCCAGCCAAAATTCTGCAGCAGATTTTTCTCCTCCCCAGTCAAAGAGAGTGTTGTGGAACTGGTATTTTTTTAATCCTTGAAGGTCAAAAGCTGCTTCAGGGGGGAAAATCTGCAACCTAGATGGGGAAGCTGTACCAGCAAATGCTTGAAGAGCTTGGATAACAGGGTCTGCCTCTCCACATCTTCCTTATTTCTGTCTTGTCAGTGACTGTCCTTTTTTACTCTAGCTTCTGGGTAGTCTTCTTTCCTCTGTGTTGTTTTTGCCAGGATTACCGGGATCTTCCAAGAAGGTTTCTGAGCTCACATTGATTTGTCAGACCTTTCTCTTTTTTAAAGTCTCAATTTATGGCTCAGTGCAATGCAAATGGGTAGTTTTTAAATGTAGGCTTAGGAGCATTAAAAAAACAGTATTGTGTGGATGTAAAAGCCTGAATTAAAATATACATTTGGGTATCTAAATTAATGGTTTGTGTTTTCAAGTCTGTTAAGAGTCCATTAGTTCTCACTACCTTTAGTGGAAGCTGCTGTTCAGCACTTTGAGAACTGAAGCTGCTTTCTTCTTTGCTGAACTAAGGGCTTTGGTTCCCAACTCTAGGAGGACCTTAATCTAGTATTATTTGTCCTGAAATTGAAACAAAGGAAAGTGTTTTAGTTCAGGCATTTAAACTTAGAAAGACTGCAGTGGAGACTGAACCATTCCTTTATTTTCATGATCTTGTTAATGGCAAGGAAATAGTTGATTTATTTATTTGTTTTCAGTTTCTCCAAATATGCAGTTAGGTTATGGCTGTTGTTACCTAAAGAAGCTCAAAGTTTAGGTTCAAAATGATAAAAAGTTGAATTATCTTGTTATCAATGCATGACCTGACATTGTGTTTGCTACAAGTAGAGTATGGCTTGTTTCTTTTTCAAGAAGTTGAAAAAAATAGCTTTGCACTTTAGACCCCGGAAGCAAGTAGATTGAGTTAAGTTTTTCTGAGTGCTGTTTTCCACAACAGTAGCCTGGGTTGTCACTAACTTCCATTTTCTTTTAACCACTTCTAGACAAGCGAAGATGACCAGTCCCGGCTTTGGTGGGATACAGATAGTAGGCATGAGTGCTACCCTCCCTAACTTGGGACTCCTAGCCTCATGGTTAGATGCAGAGCTATACTGTACGGATTTTCGCCCTGTGCCCCTCAAGGAGTGGGTGAAAATTGGCAGCAACATTTATGACTCCTCCATGAATTTAGTGCGAGAATTCCAGCCCAAACTTCAGCTGAAGGTAACAAAACTGAGCACTGGCTTTGGGATAACACGTTTTGTACAATTAAAGTTAAAAAGACAGCTACTGGTATGTTTGGTTTTTTTTTTTAATAGATGACATTCCCAACTTCATTGTTTACTTCAGAGATTGTATGCTCAAACTAAGGTCAATTTTTTTTTTTGCCTTCTACTGATTTAAACAAAAAACAAAACAAAACACACTTATACTCATGAAGTTCTTGAAGACGAAGTTGCCTTTGCAGCTATCTTGTTCTGAGCACTTGACAGGTATAGAGAGTTTGATTTTCCCCTTGCCCACCACCCTATCTTGTGTCCTGGAATCTACTTCATTTTCATAAATGAAGGTAAATATTTCCTGGTTAGGCCAAGGAATTTGCATTAATCATTGGGAGAATATATTTGCATTAAAATCTGGTATCGAACCTGCTTATGTTAAACTGCTAAATATCTAATTTTGTCAGTGATTAGAAGGCAGATGTCCATCCTGATTCTTCTGAATCTGTTTTCAGTATTTAGTCCTTTTGCACACTTGAAAAGGATATGAAAAGTGAAGAGTAACGTACTGTAACGATTTGGCAGAACCAAATGGGTAGAAATGGGAAATTTGCACTTCCTACTTGTAGGTTCCTTTTCTGTGAAGTCTTTGAAGGGTGAATTCTCTCCCCAGTCCTTTCAATTGCTTTGTGTGATACTGGTGTAGTAGTTGGACAATGTGGATTGAATGCCAGCAATATTTTGGAATGTTTTGCACCCAGTTCTTGTTGTGCGCAAACGTTCTGTTGTCAGTAGCATGGTGGCACAGCGAAGAAGAAGGATCCTAGAAACAAAAGGAAATGTTTGTGGCAAGAATATCTGGAAGCTTGCTTTTATGTGCTCATATTGAGAAGGTGATGTTTCATCTCCTTTTCTGGATATTTTTTGAAGTAGTTGCTTTGGATAGGTACTAAATTAAGTGAGAGAAAGAGCTAAACTAGGCTTATGACTCAACAGTTGAAGGGAGTTGGCTTATTTTATAAGACCAGGTGATCCTCTTGGGCTTGAAATCTATCAGTGGACCTTCAGACTTCTGTCCTGTGCCTCAGACTGGACCAGGAAAGGGAACTCGATGACCTCACTACTTCTGCTGAATTTGGCTGAATCCTTACTGAGCTTTTGATGTGTATATGTAGTTCTGCCATTGCTCCCCTGTTTTCATTCGCATTTCAGTGCTTTTTATTTCTCACTGTACGCCTACCTTTTTTCTCTCCCTCCTTTGGCCTTCTTGGTGCAAGGGAATCTGTCTTAGCCAAGCAAAGCAGATCAGTTGCAGGAACTCTCTTAGGATCTTAAAACCAAAAAGGCAAGCTGTAAAAGTAGGATTTTGCATGCACACCCATATAAGTATCCATAAAAGCCTTCCACTGTGCTCTGAACACTTGCAGTCTTTGGTCAGCAGTGCTTGCTGGGTACGTCTTATCGGGGATGCTCAGACTACTACATCTCATGCTTTTAATTCAGACATCCTAATTGGTAAGTCTTCCTTAGTTGCTGTAGAGGGATGTTTTCCCTCGGAGCTCTTCCTAGTTCTTCCCCACTGCTGTTAGCCACGATGTGGAGGTTGCAGTGATTTTTTTTGTGCACTGTGTGGCCTTCATTCAGAAACAGGTTTGTGAAAGCAAGACGTAAAATCCTAGATTTATTTATGGTCACACTCAGCAATGGGGTCACACTAGTGCTCAGACTTCCTAAAGCAAGACAGAAACTAAGATAACAGTGCTCCATCTTCTTTTTTTGCTCCTCTTTCTGACTTGAAGTAGAAGATTCGTACTGTGATACAGAAGAATGATAGCATTTACAAACCCCATTCAGTGTGAGAGTGCATTGAAAATTTTTTGTCTCAATTCAGGGAGATGAAGACCATGTTGTGAGCCTGTGTTATGAGACTGTTTGTGATGGCCATTCAGTCCTGCTTTTCTGTCCATCCAAGAACTGGTGTGAGAAGCTGGCAGACATCATTGCCAGGGAATTCTACCGTTTGCAACAGGCTGAGAGTAAGAGAAAAGTAGTTAATAGAAGACTAGTATACCTGGTGCCTTTAATGAAAATTAATTTTAGTAGAAACTATAAAAATATTTTCTCTCTCAAGGTTCTACAAAAAACTCAGCCCTTTCCCCAGTTGTTGTGGACAGAGAAGAGATTGATGAGGTTCTGGATCAGCTAAAGCGTTCTGTCTCAGGCCTGGACTCTGTGCTCCAACGTACTTTGCCATGGGGAGTGGCATTTCATCATGCAGGTATTCCTGAATTTCTTGGTCTTGAATTCTGTAATGCTCAAGTCATATGGGTTCTTTTTGCTGTAGTTACCAGCAATTTACCAGTTGCTTTTTGAAGCCTTCTGTAGTTTATGACTGAATTAAAATGCTTTGAGAATCTCACGGTTAGAGGTAACCTTGAAATTCTTTTATCAGGGCTGAAGACTTTAACTCACTAATTGTTATGATAAGTCTTCTCTCTATTGTGTTAGATAAGAGCAACTTTTAAAATAAACTTAAATTTTTTTTGTGAAATGCCTGAAAAATTAGCTGATTTGCAGCCTAAGCATTTTCACATTGTCCTTAAAGCTGCCAGAGTATTTCAGAGCAATTTTCCTGAACTTAATACTGAAATAGATGAGTAAATAGAAGAAGTATAACAATGAAAATAAAAATAAAAGGAGCATGTGCCGTGAACACTTATGGCTAGATATTTTATTTCTTACCTAAGTAGGTAATAGCGTATGTCACCTGTTGATCCACTGAGAGAAAGGACTGACTCTGGACGAGAGAACAATAGCTATGGCATTGAATATGTAGGGGGAATAATTCCAAATGCTTATAGAAAGTAGATTTCTTTTTCAAGAAGAATATTAGCCTGAAGCCCTCAAGGAAATGTAGAAAGATACATATTAGACTTGTAACCTAAAATGGAAATAATGAAGAAAGATTCCAGGGTCAGGATGGCAAATGACTAAATCCTAGTTCCCTACTGTGTTTGTTACATCCAGTTTTCTCTTATTTATTTATTTATTTATTTATTTACTTGCAGTGCATGTAGATATGTAGTAAATAGTTGTTCATCTTGCTACAATGCGTACAAGCACCTTAGAAAAGATAGTTTATAACTATTACTGTCAGTTGAATAATGAAAACTTAATGGTGAAATTTTGCTTCATTTACGGTTCCAAAGAAGTTAACCCTGGTAATGTTGTGACTCTAGTTCCTACCACTGAATGGCGAATGTTCATTAAGTTTGTTTGTTCTTCCTCTTTCTTGACAGTAATATTATTAGCTCTTAAATGCAGTCTCACCATTACTGGGTTTGCTAAAAGTCATGTCTCCTTAGGTCTTACTTTTGATGAACGGGACATCATTGAAGGAGCCTTTCGCCAGGGCTTGATTAGAGTCCTAGCAGCAACCTCCACGCTCTCGTCTGGAGTGAATTTGCCTGCACGCCGAGTAATTATACGAACTCCCATGTTTGGTGGCAAACTGCTGGACGTTCTCACTTACAAGCAGATGGCTGGAAGGGCTGGCAGGAAAGGAGTAGACACAGAGGGTAAGCAGAGGCTTTATTAACATTCTCTAAGAACGGTGTTAACCTGATTAAATCCAGGGCAGTGCTTTGCAATTAGTGACTAATCATGATGAATTCCTTTGGTATTCAGTATGATTAAGTTAATCAAGATGAATTTGTTTGGTATTAATGGAGTAAAAATTGTAATTCCCAGGGGATTCTTTTCACTGCATTAGACTTATTTTGGTATTTACGTGTCAGTTACTTCAGGAACCAGCTATTTTCTCCTTTGAATTCTTGTTAGCTTCTAAGACTCTGTTCATTTGTCTCAATTCTGTGATCCATGGTCAGTTTACTAAAGTGTTTACAGTTTCAGTGAGAAAATTTGCAGTAAACTCTCATTGGACAGGCCTAAAATGTAAGAAATGCGTTTAAAGTCTACAACCGTAATTTGACAAACTTCTTCTATTGTCTGAAGTTCTGATTTGGATTTATTAAACTTCCACTAAACTTAACCATAACTTTTATGGGTCTTGAATGCAGTAATGCGACAGAGAGACAGGGAAATATGAACAGAAGTTCATAGATAATACGGTGTCATCATGCATGCAGTGGCACTGATTGATGTTCAACAAAATAATCCTGCGTGTTATTTTAATTTGCGATGGAAATTTATCTTCATGGATGATATTTGGAAAAATTGTATTGTACAAGCATAAACACAATAGAAAATAAGAAGTTCGACAGAAGCGGGAAGTGCAGTTTGCCCTACTGATGGTTTGATTGGTGCTTGCTGGAACTCTATGTAAGCAGACTGTTCTTACATTTAACTTTCTATTTTTGCCAGAGTAGCATAGCAACAGAGTGTTTTATGACCTATATCTCTGGGAGCTATCCCTATGTGTTAAAGAAAAGGGCAGCTGCATGCTGTATTTTGAAATTTTCCAGACTTTGTCACTTGAGTGTAGCTGGCAGGTGTAAAATTACGTTATTCCTTGAAGTTTCTTTTTTTTTTTTTTCCCCCTTCAAGTTACAATAATTAGTACCCTTTTTTGACAGTTCTGATGTGACTGTGTTTTGCACAGTAAGCAGTTGATTTTATGCTGATGAGCTTCATGAATGTACCATTTTTTTCCACTCCACAGAGTCTTTTGGATGAGAACATTAAGCTACATTACCAGCTGCTACTCTTTCACAGAGTAGGGAGACTGGAGGACAGCAACTTCAGCTGGAAAAAAATGCCTTATGTGGATATGAAATTCAGCTGACAGACAGAAGATAAATGCTGTAGGGTTGATTTCCTTCCCTTCCCCTCTCACCCAATATCGTAGTGTTGGATTGTCTCAGGATTTGATTTTTTAAAATTTTTTTCTGATTTGATGGAAGTTTAAAAACATCATTTTAGAAAATGAAATTGGATTATTTTTGCATTCATCAAAACTCTCATGTTCCCAAGGTGAAATAGTGAAAGCTGTTCAATATCGCTGAAAAAAATCTAGAAATATAATAGGGCCTTTTTTGCTTTTAATGGGGTTTTATGCCTAGACAGCCAGAGTCTTTTGGTGTTTGTCTATTCTGGTGCTAACCTAGCTTCCCCTCTCATCTGAAATGTTCAAGAAGGGATCTTAGAACAGCTTAATTTTTTTTTTTTTTATTTTTTTTTTACTGTTTGCTAGGTTGCAGTTACTGGCTTTAAGTTCTCAGTGGCATCTTGGGAAAGGGTTTCCTCCAAGTCTTGAACGACTGTCAGATAATGTAGAGCCAAGTGGATGCCCATCTTCTGTTAGATTTACCACACTGAAGAGTCAAAGTTTTCAGAGGGAATTGTAACCTTGTAAATGAGTGAACGTTCTTTATTGCTAAAATCAAAATAAGCTTTGCTTTCACAAAGCAATGCTTACAGACAGTTTATCTTCTGTACTCTCAGCTCTGGCAAAAGTACATGATCAACAGATGTCAAAAGTTTCACACATCCTCTGAGCATGTCTTTCATCCTGTAATTCATTTATGTAATCATGTTTAAGCTGTATTTGGTTACTCACCTACACTGCATTTGTGGTATTTATTCTGTTCACTAAATTTAAGTGCAGTTGTGTTTTCATTACCTCTGAATTTGCTAATTACTGTAGCATTACCACAGCTACGTTTTTATCATAACTTAACATTCCTAGGATCTTACTAAGATACCCACTACCAAAATTACCTCGTGTCCAGACTATGTGCACTTAAATCTTAACAAGTTATCATAAACCTGTCGTGATATTTACTGTCCAGCTAATCCAAATCTAATGCCCTCTTCTTAGTCAAAGGCAAGCTTGTCCTACCCATAATTCATTTATCATGTGCCAATTGGCAAAGCTTCGAACTAGCTAGGTCTCCCAAGGACCGAGTTTCTCTGTAATGGCTTTGTTGAAAAAATCTTTATGTGACCACTGCATTTTCCATGGTTAGTCCATACTATTATCTCATTAAAGGAATTGACCCATTATTTTTGTTTTTGTTTCGTGGCTCTGGGACTTTTTTTTGTCTCCCACAGAATTCAGTAGTTAGGGATTAACTTAACAATGTGTGATAGTATATTTAGATGTACTTTCAGCGGAAACCATTCAGGATACTTAAGATTTTTTGTGTGTGTATATATATATGCACATATGAAAATTCAGAGGATGCATAGTTACTTAGATTAATAACTTTGGATTTCTGAATTACTTTGATATCTGTGTTATTTCATTTTTGGAGTGGAAGCTGGTTGACTTAATACAAACTGTCAAAGTGCTGTGCAGCTTTTATGTTTTCATCTTGCTTTTGAGAACTTTTTCAGCAGAAGAAAAATTAATGCCACTGTGTATTATAGTTCCAGTCAATTCCAGAACAAGAGGCGAGAGTGGTTCAGCAGCAAAGCAGATGCACAGAAAGGCTGTGGAAGCTCCTTAGCTGCTTTGGCAAGACCCTGACCAGCCTAATGTAACTTTGAAGTTTGTCCTGCTCTGAGCTTTTAGTTCTTAAGTATTATGCCATCTGTGGAGTTCTTACATAGCAATGGATATACAGTGTTCAAGGTTGCAAAGGTTTTTATCTTTTTTTTTTTTTTTTTATTCAGCTTTTAAAAAAATACCTACAGTTTTCCATTCCAATAATATGTCCTTGATGAACTGGATGTAGCTGTTACAGTGCTAAGATGCAATACTAAGGTCATTAATGTTTTTCTTTGGTTTTTTTTGGGTTTTTTTTTTCTTTTCCTGTAGGTGAGAGCATTTTAGTTTGCAAGCCCTCAGAAAGATCAAAAGGAGCTGCTCTACTTCAGGGATCTCTCAAGCCTGTTTGCAGTTGTTTGCTTGGAAGAGAAGGGGAAGGTGTTGCTTCTAGCATGAAAAGAGCAATACTTGAGGTACAGGACACATGGAGAGGAATTAGAACTGTGCTTGCACTCTTGTAATTGTAGGATGGTTTCTTTTGTGACACCATCAGATGTTTTCTGTGCACCTTCTTTTTCTTCTGTTTCCTCTCTTGTCAACCCAAGCAGCTTCAGAAGAAAATTACTTGGGTCTGCCAGCTTGCTTCACTATTCAGCATTTTGTTTGGCATGTTTCAGTCTCTGCCTGCTGCAGATCAGGATGTGAGCACAGTCAATCAAGAGTTACTAAGCTTTGCTTTTGCATTTAGCTATACTTAAACTGCAGGCATAAATAAGTGTAATTCTTAAACTTCATGTGGCCTGACAGTCTTAACTGGGGGATGCTTGTACATTACTGATCCCAGAGGCTTTGTACACTGAATTAGGCCATAATGACATTTGTAGAACCTTGTAGAGTCCCTTATTTCCCCCCTCAACTTATCTACCTCTTTTGTACAGAAATTATAGAAATTTTGTAAATACATTTTTGGTGAACAAACAGGTGTGGTACCCTATTCACTCCCTGTAGCCTGCCGTCCTCTGTAGGGTTCCTACAGGAGTAAAAAGGACCAAAAGGGTGTTATTCCACATAGGTGAGCTTATCTCCTTTTCCAGAGTTGCTTTTGGGCTTGAACTGAGCTTAGTCTTTTTAAATACCGTTCATTTGCTGTACTACTCCTGCTGTCTTTTGTGAAAACTGCTGTGATACTTAGCACTTGGTTGTGATTCCATAGGTTTTGAATTTTTAGCAGACCAATGGAATTTCTAAACACGTTTTTCTACATAACAGCTATTAAAAGATGGGGGTTCCTTTCTGGTAGTGTTGCTTTATAACATGAAAAAAATCCATTGGAACCATGAAAGAAAGTTTTTAGTTAAACACCTTGCTATCTCAAGGAAGACACACGAATGACTCACAAGGAGAGAGCAGTTATGTGAAAAACAAAGCAAAAACAAAATCCAAGGGAAAAAAAGGATCACTCAATCAGGAAAACAATGATGAGGTATAGCATTCACATTTATTAAGAGACAACTTCAATATGCTGAAGAGCCTTGGGGGAACTCCTCCTTCAGGGTTTGCTTTTTGTCTTCAGAAAATTGCAGTTTGTGTTCTAACCTTTTAAAAGTATTTCACAATGTTGGCTAAGCAAAATGCCTAGGTCTAGTCTCAAATCTAAATTGCTACTATGTGTATGTCCACTATCAAAATAAGATTTTATAATTCATTCTTTCCCGTAGCTTAGTCCTCTTCTACCTAAGGTGTCTAACTTCTTGCCAAGAAAAGGCCTTAAAAGCTGGCAGTTGCTTTGCCTCATGTTCCCTTCTCGTACTGGTTCTTTAAAACCATTTGATGGATGAGTCTTTTTGATTCTCTGATCTGATGTTCCATCCTGCTGCTTCTCTGGCAATATGAACAAGTAGTTTTCTTCAACAGATCATAGTGGGGGGAGTGGCCAACACTCCAGAGGACGTGCAGACCTACGCTTCTTGCACTCTTCTTGCATCCAGCTTGAAAGAAAGCAAGTGGGGAAATGAGAAAGCAGAAGACAAAGTGCAGACTGGACCTATCGAGGCTTGTGTGGCATGGCTGCTGGAAAATGAATTCATTCAGATTCTGGACTCCAGTGATGATGCGAAAGGTAACATTGGTGTTCTTCCCAGTGACTGCAGTTAGCAGTTTTGGATCGGTAAATCTTCTGCAGCTGGGTAGATGTTCAATGTAACTTTATAATGAGGACTTCTGTGCATTTTTGCTTTTATTTTAAAGAATCATGTGTATCAAGAATTTTTTAGCTTTCTGGAGGATGTCTTTATACCTGCTTTAACATTTTTTGCATGCACATGTTCTTCTTTGAAGGCCTCTCTCTGCACGTCACCTCTAAGACTGATGCATCCTAGTCTACAAATTCCCAAAATATCTTTAAACAAGGCATACTTTTACTACAGGATTTGTCCACATTAACTGTAGACTATGATTTTTGTGTTTCTGAAGAAGAACCAGTACATTCTAAAAGAGTGCAAGTCTCTTCTGGAACTGCTTGGTGTACATGGTTGCACTTTTTCCTGATTGTTGGCTATTTTCTTAAAATGACTAAGGATGAGACACTTACAGTAATAGTAAGAACCCCCATTACAGGTTAATTTGTATCTCTTTTTAATAAAAGATGATAGGTGATATTTGGTGTTCCTAAGAAAGAAGTACGCAAAATGATCACTCCGAGGCAGGGTGGCAGATGGGATTCCAGTGGTTTTTGTTCAAATAGCTATCACAACTGTTAGTCCTCGTAGTTAGAGGGATCCAAACTTGTTATCTGAAAAAGGCTAGTTTAGACTTAGGCGGGTCTAAACCTTTTATTGTTTCCATTTTCCTGTCTTCAGAATGGAGAAATACGCTATTTCTTCTTGAAAAAGCAGTTGGGAAAAGTTAGTAGAATTGATATCTATAAAATACATTGCAACCTGAAAATGAGTTATAAACTTGCACTTAAATGTTTCTCTATGTGTTTTCGTTGTTTTTTTTGTTTGTTTTTTTAAACAGCAAAGGTTTATCATCCAACACATCTTGGCTCAGCTACTCTTTCCTCTTCTCTTTCACCAACTGAAGCCATGGAAATCTTTGCTGACTTGCAGCGAGCTATGAAAAGCTTTGTTCTGGAGAATGATCTGCATATTGTCTATTTGGTAGGTTCCTCATTCTCTGTTTTGTATTTTGTACTGCCAAAACTAAGTAAAGGAGAGAAAGCACAGTGCAGAGCTCTTGAGGGCTCCATGAATGTAGAGGGGTTTTTTTGTGCTTTGCTTAGCTCATCCTTCATGAAGAAAAGTTTCTAAATTGAATATTCTTCAGAACTAGTCTGTTCCCATAGTGTCTATTATGTAGGCAGGTACTGCTTGTCCACTTAAGCCCATTTTTGTAACTCCTGACTTCGAAAGATTTGAGGACTTTTTAAGTTTTGTGTGTAGGATAATGGTAATTTTTCTGAGACTCTTGAAGTTGATGAAAAAAATTGGTTTTGTTGTGTGTTTGAGATCAGCAGGCTGCATCTCAGATTACTTTTGGAGCTTCAGAAAACTTTTGGGGTTTTAGCATCCATTTTGCCTACAAAAAGCCTCAGAGAACTACACTGCTTTCTTCCTGTGGGTAGGCCTTTCTTCAGTCCAGTACAGTGAAATTCATCTTGGATTTAGTTTACTTGCCTGGTGATGCTGCCAGGGCTAAAGGAAAGAGCATGTTAAGTCTTTTGAGGGGAAAGTGTCCCGAAGTTTGTCAAGATTTATGTGTATGTACACTTAAAAAGTATATTTAAAGACCTTTGGAGAGGAAGCCATGAACCTGTGAAGATAGTGAGGAAACAAGACGGAGTTGCAGTGAACATGTTAGGATTCACAGCTGCCAGAGGCCCATCATGCAATCATCATTTGAAATTTGACAGTCATCTTTAGCATCCTTAAGTATATTCTCTTTACCAGGCTGATACATCGAAGGCAAAATTTGGGCATTATGCCTGAAAAAAGAAGTTCACTCCAAGGAGAATATGCTTGCGGTTACAGGAGTTGTTGAGCTAGGGGACAGGTGGTGGTGAGAGATAGAGGGTGCCTGTCTCTGCTTGCTGTGTTCATTAACCTAGTTATTGGCTGATACTGATAGATTTTTTTCGGATCTATTAGTGTCCCATATGTACCCATATCTCTGCTTTAGTGGACCACATTATATTTTGTTCTATTTCTGCTAGGCAAAGTGGACTGTTTTGTGTCATGCACCAGTGAATTTTTTTCCCTGTTTGCATCTCCAAAACAGAAAGAAAAGGATGAGTTTTGTTCACATTCTGGGGTAGAGACAGTGATGGCAATATATTTTTTTTATCCTGTACTTTTGAATTGCAGCAGTTTGTCTAATGTTATTTTAAATAAAATACACTGTTGAACAAAATGTTCTTGAGATTCTCTTCTATTAACCTAGCCTAAAACACTTTCTTGCAAGTCTGTTCATTTTCAAGGCCGAAGGTTTCTTTAGTTTTGGTAGCTTTTTTTTTTTTTTAAATAATTGTTCTCCATGTGTTCCTTATGGGCTACAGGGAAATTATCTGCTATCGTGCTTTTTAATTCTCTTAGGCTTGACTCTTTTACTTGTACAAATATGAGACTGAATTCCAAGACTTTGTATTTTAGGAAAGTTGATTAAAACAAATAAGTATTTGCTAGGCTAGGAAAAGAGTTTTCTTTAAAGGAAAAAAAAGGAACAAAACCCCAACAAACAACAAAAGACAATCTCCCACCTTAATAACTCTTGTTCTTCTCAGCAGATGAAGGGGACATGGATGATTTACAACTATGCAGGCATCTGGTATTCTGTGTTATGTTAAATGCTCCCCAACAACTGTTAGTTATTTCAAAATAATTAGTCTTGTATATCAATACAGATATGAAGACATTTTGTCTCATACTGGAACTGACTCTGAACAGGATTGGTTTTTTGTCTAAAGGTGTGTGAATGCTCTGGATGGCTTTTTTGTTAGTGTTGTTAAAAGCTGAGATTTCTTGTACTCTAGGTAAATGAGAGCTTCAGTGAGTTCTGGCAAAATCTATGTTCCATCCTGCTTTATCAGATGCTGTGGCAGTGGTTAGTGTGGTTGCTAGTTGTTTTAAGAGGCTGATAGATATCTGTCAGTTTTGTTAAAAAAAGAATAAAGTTTTGTTTTGTTAAAGGAGAATGAAGATGCAGCTTAAAAATCTTCTAGTGGCTTGGATTTAGGGAGCAATCTGACAAAGATTCCAAATTGTTTAATCATTAGACTACCCATATGAGTCAGATCTCATCAGTACAAATATCAAAAAAACTAGGTTAGAAGAGCTTTTACTTTCTTCAGGGTACATGGTTATGACTCAGTGCCTCAGAGTAGTGCGTAGGATGCTCTAACCACATTCCCTAGGCTGTATTTTTGTTTACCCAGAGCTCTGTTCTGTTTGTTTCTCTGAAATATTTTTTTGCATTCTCTTATTTTCCTTAGGTCACCCCACTGTATGAGGAGTGGACCACAATTGATTGGTATCAGTTTTTCTGCTTATGGGAGAAGCTGCCTGCCTCAATGAAACGTGTGGCTGAGCTGGTGGGGATTGAAGAAGGCTTTCTGGCTCGCTCTGTAAAGGGCAAAATCATAGCTAAAACAGAGAAACAGCATAGACAAATGGCCATCCACAAAAGGTAGCCACAAATGGGTGTGAATATGCAGAGACTAGAGGCTATAACATGTGAAGGGGACAGACTCTGTGTCTGTTTTCAGGAACTGGCTCTCTTGCTGAGTGAGCTGATAGCTTGGAGAACCTGGACCTGGTCTGCTCTGGACTGAGAACTCTGCTGGCACAAGGTGTTTGTGCTGATATTTTTGGAAGCCATCTTCCATGTTTCATTTGTGTGCTATGCTATAGCACCATTCTGTCCTATGCTATCACAGTGCATTTTGCCATGTACACTAACGTGCCCTGGATGACGATTTTATTTCCATGTGTACTTCTTCTACAGGTTTTTCACCAGTCTCGCTCTTGTGGATTTAATCAGTGAGGTTCCCTTAATGGATATGACTAAGAAATATGGCTGTAGTCGTGGCCAGCTTCAATCCTTGCAGCAGTCTGCTGCCACCTATGCAGGTGAGTTGTCTGGGCAAAAACCCCCAGGAGTCTTAGGCTAGTCTGTTTTCTTTCCTTCCAGATATGCGGATAAGATAGCCACAGTGTGGTAGTAACAACAATCAGTCTTGTAAAACCACTTCCAGCTTTATAGCTTAATCTGTGGTTGCCCCTGCTTTGAGATGGAACCACAGAGTGTGCTGTGGGAAGGGGGCCAGCTGAGTGGAATCAAGCAGTGCTGTAGCATGCTGAGGTCTGTGGAAATCAGCTGTGTACTGTGCAGGAATATAGTTTGTTCAATACTAAGTATGGAAATTAAGTACAAGTCCATTCTGAAGCCTTGTTCTAGCAGGAAAGTGTACCTTTCAGCAAGGGTAAAGTTTGGGGTCTTTAAGACTTAGCACGGCTTTCTCCTGGTTGCAAAGTTAATTGGCCAGAAAGTATAAGTTCATAGTTTTCAAAACAGAGTGAGTAGTTTCTGGGTCATTTATCATCCAATAACAAGAGGTCAGATAACTGTCACCTTTAACTTAACTTCCTTAAGAGGCCTGTATAGGAGTAGAAGTAAGAGCCCACCATGTGACTGAGATTTTTTTTTTTCCTATTGCCTAAGTCCTCCATTACTGCATAAGTGGGTCTTCAATTTTTAAGACAGTTTTAGCTCAACTTGCGAAACCCAATGTGTGGGTTGCAGCATGAGTCAAAGCCCCAAAATGAAAAGGTCACGCCAACTGATGCAGAGTAGTTTAAATTAATTCTGGTAGTATATATAACTTTTTGTTGTAGCAGTTTCATAATTCTCTATTCCCAGTGTTAATCATTTTTCAGCAATTAGGTAGATTAGTGCAGGAAAAAAAGTAATTTGGGAAGTAAAATGAACTGTTGACATGGCATACAGTTAAGAGATATGATAAAAGTTGTATTCTATAATCACTATAAAAATAGTGAAGGATGCCATGTCTTTCAGTTATTTTCATATTCTGTAGATGCAATGTGTGAGTAATGAACTGTCTTTTCTCTGCTCTTTTCCTCCTCCCATGTGCTGGGGACTGCAGTTGTAACCTTTATCACAGGCTTTGCTACCTCCTATGGTACTCTCGGTAACTGAAATTCTGCAGGCCAAGTTCTGATCTTATGGGCATCAGTACTGGCTTTCCTCAAAGATCTGTGACTTCTCTAAGTGCCTCTCAGCACTATTTTTCCTGTCTTCAGTGTGTTTATTTCATAGGAATCCTGTTACATGGAAACATACAGGATATGCATGTGCTTCACACTTTCAAGATTAGCGTCTTCGGAAAAGCAGTTGTCATTCAGAATTTCTACCTCACTGATAAACTAGTTAATTTTAGATTGAGTTTTGTGAGACCAGCTCCTAATCATAGTTATAATAAACATGAGTCGGTTTCTGTAAGTAATGGGAAGGTGAGAAATGTAAAGTGAATGCCTATTCAGATGAGGGGGGAAAAATGGATCCAGCTTAGTAGAACTGGAGCTGGAGTTAAGACATTGATGTAACTTCTGTGTTCCAGGAATGGTAACGGTTTTCTGTAAGCGACTGGGCTGGCACAACATGGAGCTGTTGCTCTCTCAGTTCCAGAGCCGCCTCACCTTTGGGGTTCATAGGGAGCTTTGTGACCTGGTACGAGTGTCCCTGCTGAATGCACAGCGTGCTAGGATGCTGTACAACGCTGGCTTCGTCACAGTGGCTGATCTTGCTAAAGCCGGTCCTGAGGATGTGGCAGCTGCTCTGAAGAATTCAGTACCATTCAAAAGGTGAGAAATCAGTAAGTCCAGAAGTCAAGTAAAGGAGTTTGTTTTGTAAGATGAAGGATTACAGGGTGAAACCTGTCATTAAATATGGCAACCTTTTGGGACTTGGTGCCAAACGTTATTTAGAAATCAGTTGTAGGTCTCTGTGACTGATCACAGTCATTCCATGATTACTTTGAAATTAATAGAAGCATCTTTTACTTGCAGCACAAGTTTGTGAGACCTAAATTTTCTTCTTGTTCCTCTTTTCAATGCACTGTTTAGTCCTGGGTGAATTGTTAATGCTTTCTGGTGACCTGCTGCTGCTGCCTCTAAAAGGAAGCTCCACCATATGATCAAATGAGTTGATAATTTATTACTGTATATCATTTGAGATTCTCTTGTGATTTTCATGTTAGTGCAATGACAAGCTTCCTTGATCAAGTACCTGTTGGACTGTGCCATGATGCCTGTCTGGTTCATGCTCCTGAAGTTTCCTTTCTTTGGAAAACAGTGCATGGAGAAGGATTGATTCAGACCTGGGTCTTGCCCTAGTAGGGAGTTGGGACTCATCTGGGGGACATGTTTGGACACAGAAACCTGGGAATGCTTCTGGGGTATGCAGCCAGTAATATCTTTCATTGACATCAATTCACATATAGAAAAATGAAATAGTTATTTCCTATTATGTGCATTGTATTTTGGATATAGTGCTTCTGTGAAGCTCGGAAGCTGTGAAGCTAATTGAAATGGGAGCAGAGCACAATAGTGCCAGCTCCTTGTGTTGTTTGTTATTTTCTGCATGAATGTTTACATCCTGAATACTCTGTTCAGTTTTGGGCCCCTCACTGCAAGAAGGACATTGAGATGCTGGAGCGTGTCAAAAGAAGGGCAACCAAGCCAGTGAAGGGTCTAGAGCACAGGTCTTATGAGGAGCGGCTGAAGGAGCTGGGGTTGTTTAGCCTGGAGAAGAGGAGGCTGAGGGGAGACCTTATTGCTCTCTACAACTGCCTGAAAGGAGGCTGTAGCGAGGTGGGGGTCGGTCTCTTCTCCCAGGTAACAAGTGATAGGACGAGAGGAAACAGCCTCAAGTTGCACCAGGGCAGGTTTAGGTTGGATATTAGGAAAAACTTCTTCACCGCAAGGGCAGTCAGGCCCTGGCCCAGGCTGCCCAGGGAAGTGGTTGGGTCCCCATCCCTGGAGGTATTCAAAAGATGGGTAGATGTGGTGCTTAGGGACATGGTTTAGTGGTGGACTTGGCAGTGCTAGGTTAACGGTTGGACTTGATGATCTTAAGGGTCTTTTCCAACCTAAACAATTCTATGATTGTATGATTCTATGTGTCTGTTACCTTTCTCACAGTGTTCGTAGAGCTGTGGATGAAGATGAAGAATCAGCAGAGGAGCGTCGGACTGTGCGCAGCCTCTGGATGGCTGGAATGAAAGGCTTAACCGAAAGAGAAGCAGCTTCCCTCATTGTGGAGGAAGCCAGGGGACTTCTCCAGCAGGATTTGGCACTGATGGGAGTGCAGTGGAACCCAGAGTCTTTTCTTGAGTCTGATACGTCCTCTATGATCAGCAGTGAGTCAGAACTGGAAGACAGACTGCGTAGATCAAATAGAGAGCAGTCTTCTGAGCCTTCTAGGGTGTTAAACAAAAAAGGGTGCAGATTTCAACATCATAATGGCCTTGGCTCTCAGACTGGAAACTTATCAAATATTAAAAAGGGATATAAAAGGCAACTAAGCGGTAGTACAGAAAACTCCAGATTTGAGTGTGAAGTCCCAGGAAGGACACAGGCTCGAGCAGAGGAAGGCAATGATAATATTGTGTACAGTGCTAGAAAGCGGCCAAATATGTGCAGAGATAAGGAAAACATAGAAGGAATTTCTCTGGTCAAAACCAAGACTGATTCCAGGAGAGCAATTCCAGAACTCCCTACTGAACAAGGAAAAACACCAACATTGAGAACAAAGTCTTCAGCCTCTAGATTGATAAAAAGTATGGACATGCATTTAAACCGGACTAGGAACAAAAATGCTGCTTCAAAACTGGAGAGGTCACTTCTTGAAGATTCAAGTGTGCTTAGCATAGACATACAAAAGCCACCTGCTTGCCACCACACCATCTCTAAAGATATTTTTTTTTCAGACCAAAATAATAAGGAATTTATGGAAACAGGGTCTGTAACTCATAAAGTCTCAAATTCTGTACAGATAGGGAAGGATCTTGGGAGGAAGGATAAAAAGGAAGGATTATTTACAGAGCCTACCACCACTAATGAAGGCATGCCTAAGGGGAGAGCATGTTTTCAGGCACCTGTTACATTGCAGGGTACTCCACACATCAATGTGGAAACACATAATACTGTAGAAAGTCTAGTAATACCTGCTAGTGCTAGGACACAGAGAAATGAAAATACTAATGATAAGCGGAATAAAATTAACAAAATGCAAACAGATGCTAGCTGTGCTGAGGTGATGATTGGTAAGCAGCAGATGGCTTTAGACACAGGTCACTGTAATGTAACTGCTACAAGTGGACATGTCCATGGTGGCAGCAGGATACAGAAGCCTGTGCGTTTTTGTCCTGGTGAGGATAAATCCTACCATATTAAGACTCAGAATGGTGGCAAAAATGGGAGCGAAAAGCCCAATGGAATATTGTTACAAGCTGGAGCACTGCAGAAAGCCAACAGTCATCCTAAGAATTTTCTGAAAGACTCTCTAGTAAAATCCAGAGGTATTTGCAATGCAGATGATGTTCAGAATGGTCCATCCTCTGATCTGTTTTCTGACTCTGGAGACTTTGAAGACAGCTTCCAGTTGGATACTCAAACTGAGATGATGATAAAACAGGAGGGAGCAGGTGGAATCACAGGACAGCAGGGAATACAAGGTTCAGGGCTGGCAGCAATACCACGTCAGGAAATCTCCAAGAAACTAAGCACTTCACGGACTGAGAATGCTACTGCTGAAAGACTGGCTGTAACAGTTAGGAAACTGGGCTTATCGAGTCTTATCACAACAAGTAACGTCACAAAAAACACAGCTCAGCACTGCAGTAATAAAGTTTTGGAGTCTGGAGGCGTTAATTTACAGCCCGTAGTGAGGGAAATGGAATCTGCACCTTGCCTTAAAGAAAGCGATTTCTCAGTGACCGACTCCCAGCTACACAGTTTTCTACAAGATTACCAGACCCAAAATTCAGTGAAAGGGGAGAGTGTGTCTAAAGCCCGTAATAAAACAATCTCCCCTTTTGGTAGGGAGCACGTTGTACAAGTAGAATGCCATCCTGTCCCCGAAACAAGCCTGAATATGAGCGATAGCTTGCTGTTTGATGATAGCTTCAGTAATGTCAGCGACCTTTCAGCTGTTCACATCACAGAAGCTGACAGAAAGGAGCCTGTGGAGAAGCAAGAGGCTTTGCTTCCTCCAGATGGTCTTTTGCAGAACCTAAGACCTGCTCAGAATAAATTTGATGTCAGTGGCAATCAGAAAGAGCATGAGGATCCTGTGCAGCGTAAAGATGTGTCTCTAGCATTCTCTGATCTAATAGCTGAAGTTTTAGATCATGCAAATTCCCCATCTTTCCTGGAAGATCTTCCTTCTACATTTCATGGTCAGCCAGGATTAAGAAACCCAGTGATTTGTAACAATGACTTCAGACCAAAGGAGTTAGTAGGAGATCAAGGTGAAAAGCTCCAGAGAAGCCAGCAAGCTTTAGACAAGAAAACCCATCCAGTGGTGTGGACTGAACGCTCGTTCGAATTAAGCCCAGGATTGCAGGATGTATTAGACAAATGGCCGAGCCCTTCAGGCATTGAACCAGTTTCAGTAAGCTCCTGTTTGAAAGGAAAGTTAGTTGCTCCTATTGTTAATCAAGAGCCAGACCCAGTTTTTGAATCTGACTGTTGTCAGCCAGAGCCTTTGCCCACTTGCCAGGATTTAAAAAGCTCTTTCAAAGTTAAAGAAAACAAAACAGAAAACTTGGATCTTCAGAAAACAGACTGCATGACACTTCCACTCAAGGGAAGTGACAGAACATCCTGTCCTCCACCAGACAGTAATAATGGGTTTATTCCTCCAACACCCCCCAAAGAGCTTTTTCCGAAGAGTTCTATTTCTCTTTCTGTGAAATCTGCAAGGAAGAGACAAGTCGCCTGCATGAATGAAAGGCAGCTGATTCAGTTACAGCAGAATAGTGAGGGCAATGCAGAGCGGCAGGTAAAAACGCTCCAGGTCAGTCTTGGGAGCGTAGACCCAATTGAGACTGATGAGATAAAAGATGATTCCGCTATAGACCAAGGCTTTTCACTGCAGCTATCTCAGGATGTTTTTCCGCTCATTCCCTTAAGCGCTGAAAGTTTCACTATTATTGATGTAGCAAGCGACAAGGCACTTTTCCAGACTTTTGTTGCAGAATGGAAGGAGAAAAGCAGATTCTCCATCTCAGTGGCATGCGAAAGAACAAAATGTCTTTTGTCTCCCAAATCAACGATTGGTGGCAAATTCAAAAAAGGTCAGTTCCATGTTCCAGCACATTATTTTGTGAACAGCAGGGTGGTGTCTTCAGCTTAAAGCAGTAGTGGAGAAGGAAAGGGTTTGCAAAAAAGGAGGAAAATTACTGATACTAATTGAGTATTGTCAGTCTCAGTAAAGCAAAGGAGCTGAGTGGTAGTAGAGGATGGAGTATTGGTGTCAAGCATTTCATTGGTAGGTCTTTGGTGATAGTAATGAAGTGTTAGCAGCTTGTTTGTATGTGAGAGCATCGAAATATTCTTAACGTTTCATTGTGTATCTAATTTTGAAATGGATCTGTGTTGTGCAGTCCCTTTATCATGTGTATCTTTCCATATCATAAACAAGTTTCAGTATATTTTAAAATGAGTAATATATTTAACAGTTAACTGTACAGATCGTTCAGAGTCTCCACTGAGCAGAGTTACTTGTGGGATTGCCTCTGAATCAAGGTTAAATATTTTCGAGTTTGCGTAAAGTAAACTTGGTTCAATATATACATGTGTGAAATTCAGATCAGTCTCTGGATTGTTGCAATATTGCTTCATTTTTTTCCACAGAAGTATTCCTATGCTGCAGTTTGCTGCTGCTGCTGTACAAACATACTCTTCCTTTAAAATAACCAGATTAAGCAGAGTTAGATTCTTTGCTGTCATATTGCCATAACAACAACAATAAAATTTCTTAACTATCAAAATATATTTTTGACAGACAAATGTGAAATGTTTTTTAGAGTGAAAGGAGGGAATACATTTCTGTCTCAACTCTTGAAGAGATTGCTAGGAAAGGCCAGAGTTTTGCAGGGATGCTATATGGGTGGTTGTATCTGTTAAGAGAAAGTTTTGCTATTCTAAGCATGTTGGTTTTTTTTTTTTCCAGATGAAACACAGCTTTTTCTCCCTATAGATAAAAATGAAGGTATATATTAACTTTTAAGAAATATAGGCTCAACTATGTATTTACATTTTCAAGATCCAAACTCTTCTGTACTTATGGATGCCATTTTATAATTGTAACTTAAAAATTATTCCTTTAGTAAGTTCTCCTCAGTGGATGCAAGTTAAAGATGATGGATTTCCTGTCCAAGGCTGCGAAGACATCTTGGTAGTTGGACTGGCAGTATGTTGGGGTGGAAAAGATGCCTACTATATCTCTTTGCAGCAGATACAAGACCAGACTGGTAAGTGAGCAGACAGGCTGTGCTGCGTTACATGACGCTGCATTTCAAGAAAGTACCTTCAGCAGATAGGTTCTTGGAAGTGTTTTGAGTGTCCCACATGCGGCTCAGTTGTGTGATGGAGTGATTTAGCCATATTATTCAGCACTCGTAAGTGTTGAACACCCTTGAACACATTGCTGTGGATATATCTGTACTGCTATATAATAAAGCCAGGTAGTTGGCCTAAGCACTGGACTGCTGAGCGTGCATATTGCTAGAATGTTAGCTTACTCCCATGTTCACTTTAGCTTACTTGCTTTTGTCTTTCAACCTCTTCCAATATTTGCTCTCTAGAACAAATCTGACACTTGAATGCTGAACATAACCCAGTCTGTGCTACGTGGGCTTGTGGCTAGGGTTTGATTCCTGGCTCTCCTTTGTTTAGTAGTACAGACAAAGCATATTGCTTTTAGGAGCCTTGTCTGCTTTGATAAAATATATAATATTGGTATAGATTTATTGTTATTTGTTCACAGTCCAACTGTGGGTTTTGTGCTTTAGGTGATTGCATGCAAGATTTTCTCTTGCCTTTCTTATCATGCAGTGGGTGAAAAAAATGATTTCTGCTTGTATTTCCTGCCTTAGAAATCAGTATGAGTTTGGCACCGCCACCTTTGGACAAAAACCTATCTGTAACAGAGAGACTGTATCATCTGCAGCTGCACCTGCAGACGAAGCCCAAGCAGGAGCGCTCACTTGTCATGTATAACTTCATTCAGCACTACAAGACTCTGGTGATGGCTTGTGGCATCTCCTTGGAAGGAAGTTTTGAGGACCCAAAGGTTTGCAGGATTAAGAAATTTAGCTTGAGTAAAACTAATAGTTTAAACACACCAGTGGAAAGACAGCAGTACCTTCTGGTGCTTCTGTTATTTAGATTTGAATACGCATACCTGTCAGGGAGTTTAGTGAAACTTTCTTCCAGTGAGATATCTAGAACAGTATTTACAGGAGACTTCTTTTTGCTATGTGTGTTCATCGTGCCTGCAAGAGAAACAGAGCAGGTTCAGTGACAGGTTAACATGTTAATCTTTCACACCTGATTGCTTGGGTGGGGAGGATGAGTTTAAATCTCTCCCCTGTCCCAGTGGACAGGGCTGAGCTCTTGTTTTGTTGCTATAAGAAGCCTGGGACTAAAATGTGAGAAGTGCTTCTGGTCAGATTATTGATTCTGAGAGCAGAAGGCTTTGTAAGCAAAAGATTTACCCACTATGTGTATGGACCACCTTGCTACCACTATTTTCTCAAAACAAAACAAAGTTTACATGTAATTTCAAAAGGTTCAGGTACCATTTGTAACTCAAGTGAAACACTAGAAAGAGGTAAAAGCGCTGCCTTTGTCATTGTTAGGAAAAGCTCTAGATGCATAGAAGTTTTTGGTGTTGATTTTTAAAACTTGCATCACACATGGGCTGAATAGCATCATGGCAATATTAAAGTCTGCATCTAAGTAGCTAAGCTGCTCAACTCAAGGACAAACTTAGCTTTTCATACCAATACATAGTTTTAGGATAAAATTAAAGAGCAATGAAAGTAGAACTTCTCCCTGTGATGTTCCATGTATTAAATGGAGTCATGCTCATATTTGTTCATTTTAGTGATGCAATGAATATATATACATGCATATACACACACATTCTCACACACACACCCCCACACACACCTGTACATATACATGTGGTTTTTACCTTCTGCTTGCATGGCAGAGACAATGCAGAAACCTGTATTTCGTCCTATTTTGACACAAGAAATTGAAATAGCTATAAGTGAAATGGCTTTGAAGACAGTGGGAGGTATGAGGCTTACCGAGAATAAAATTTGCCTTGCAGAATTCTTGGTACTAGTGCTGATGTGCAAAAAATAGGAGAGCTCAGCATGACTAATATTCTAGATCAATAGCAAGTCCTGATTTTTACAATGTCAGTTTTCAGATTAAACATGTTTTGATCCTGATTTTCATATTTAATCTCCTTTGTGTTGGGTTTTAATAAATGAAAAAACCTGAGGACAACACTTTGAGATGTGTTTAGTTGACAGAGGGTAAGGTTTTCAAATGTGCAGAATTAACTTTGAGTGAGAATGAAGCATTTCAGTGACTTACGCCTTCTTGAATGTTTTATCTGAAATCATGTAACTTTTTGACAAATTATTCCAGTCTGCCTGCCAAATCAAGAAAAATAATCTGCACTATAACCTTGCATTAACTCCCAGTTAAATATTTACATTGTATTATGACTAAAATGGAAAAAAGTTCTCATGGAGGTCTCCCTTTTTTAAGGTTGCATGTTGGCTGCTTGATTCTGGCTCGAAGGAACGTACGCTTCACAACATGGTGACTAACTTTCTCCCCAACGAGCTACCTCTACTGGAAGGGGTAGGCACTGGCCAAGGGGTGCAGAGCCTGGGGCTTAGTGCCAGCGGAGATCATTCTGGGCGGTACAGAGCAGCAATAGAGTCTGTGCTTATCTTCAATGTCATGAACCAACTCCATAATGAATTACAGAAGGAAAATCTGACAGGTAAAGAGAGCTCCTCCACCTGGGGGCAAAGATGGAGAGTAAAGGTAGCTGTGTTACCACAAGCTGAATGATCGGTGGAGAAGTGAGGAGATTTGGAAGTTCTTATTTAAGTATATTCTGTGGCAAAATGCTGATTTGTTAAAAGAAAAGAGAGAACTTCCCTTGGAAGTACATCTGTTTTGTCAAAAGATTAAATTAAATTTTAAATTAAAATACAACTTCTATATCCCAAATATCCACCAGTTCCATTGATTAAGGCAATAGCAGAGTCTATTTTAAGTCTCTGAATCAAGCAGATCTTTACCTCCCTCCTGTACATTCTGAGGGGGCTTGTGAGTTTGTCTGTGGTTTCTCATGAACATTTTCAAAAGCTTTTGCATTTCCTCAGATGTTTTCTGAAGGAGATTTGCTCTTTGACCTGCCAGTGTAGCATTGTCTGCCACGTATGTGTTGTGTCCATGAAACTTTTGTGATCCCATAGTGAATGATCCGGTATGTTTGCACTAATATTTGCTGAGTGCTTGTCTCTCTTTAAAAACAAGCAAACAAAAAAAGCCCCAAAAGCACATACCTATTGGTAAGCTTTACAACTGTTTCCCCTAAATTTTATCCAAAGCCTAAGATTAAGGTCCAGTCTCACTGAAGTCTATTATTGCAAGTTTATTTATGATCATGACAACTAAACCTTAGAGCATTTTTAAAAGATGTGGGTGGTGGAATGGAAGTGTATCAAGTTAGAAAGCTTTTCATTAAGCATGTCTGTGGTTTATAAAATGTTGATATACAAAGAAATGTGTATTTCTTAGAAAAAAAAAATTGACAGAAGTTGTTATTCTGTTGAATACTTTTGTGATAAAAAGTTCTGGAATACTTCTTATTATGAAATATTTCTTACTATAAAATATTCCAGAAACAAAAGTATTTAAACTAGATCTATATTAAAAGATTTCAGTGTGTCAGGACATTAAGGATTTTAAAAACTGGGAATTCCCCAGGGTTTTTTTTTTAATGAATCTGTTGATCTAGTTGATCTGTTTTTGAGGTTATAAAAGATTTTCTTGGGATTTTTACTTACTACAGAAGTATTTTCTAAAGTGGAGATGCCCACCCATTATTGCTTGGCTCTGCTGGAGCTGAATGGCATTGGTTTTAGCACAACAGCATATGAAACCCAGAAACAGGTCATGCAAGCTAAACTGAGCGAGATTGAGACCAAGGCGTATCAGCTGGCAGGCCACAGCTTCTCCTTGACCAGCCCTGATGACATTGCAGAGGTATGTGAGGGTTAGGGTGGGAGGGGAGGAACTTTCTCAGAAGTTACCCTCAAAAGCCTTTTGCTTAGACTTAAGAAAAAAACCTTCTTGGGCAGAATGTATGTGAAGAAAACACAAAACGCAAATTGAACTCTGCTCAGAGTTGATTTGTCTTTATGCTTATTATGCGCTTGCTGCCTGTAAGGTGCTGTGCGTCTCATGCTTGTTACTGATCATTCTGATTTCTGCTAACTTCAGCAGAAATAAAGAAGGTAGAAGTGGAAGTAAGCATGTTGGAAATAAAAATCAAGTGGAAATAAGCATGTTGTGTGTATAGGACCTTGGCTTCTCATGGTGCATGAGATGATCTGCCAATTAAATGGCTTTTGGAACATTTTGGATGAATGATGTGGGACTAGAGAAGGTTTTTTGCAATACCAGTATTCTACACACGAGATGTGATGTGGTATGTAGTCAGAGTCTAAGAATAGTTGTACTGAATAAGTTGCATTGTTCCCCTTGCTTTAAAAGCTTTGAATTAACTACTGTCTGTTTTTAAGAACCTGTATAGAACAGATTTTTTTTGAAGCCTAAGAAACAGATTTCTATGTAAATTTGCAATACTTCTGTTCCTGAAGAACTTTACTATAATGTATGTTACATGGAATCATAGGAATAGATTATAATTGCTGTGCATGCTTTTTATCCCATTTATTTCTTCTCTATATACTAGTTTCTTGACGAGGGGCTATACTTTATATGGAAGTAGTCAAAATTTGCAAGCCATTTTCAGCCAGCACTAAAAGAAGTTCCACAGAAATAGTCTTCCTTTGTTGCAAATGCAGAAGTTTTGCTCAGCAACAGTAGTCTGAGTTAGAGCTCCTGAAATAATGCTCGACTCCAATTTCACTGCATCATGAAAAAGGGGAAGGAAAATTTTTTCCGAGATGCTGTTCTCTCAACTACAGAAGCTTGTTTCTCATGTGGAAATTTTGTTAGGAATCATGTAAAGTATCTTATATAGGTTAGTAGAGCTTCACCCTTTTAATTTTGTGTCAGTAAAACTTTTGTGCTACATAAATGTGTGAGAGAGAAGTTTCTGTTCCCTTTTGCCAACTGTGAAATGAAATGGAATAGCTGTTCAGTAGTGTGTAATGCTACATAGAAACACAGAATGAAAAATGAAGAGCTGTGTTGTATCTGTCAACAAGTGAGCATATACCAGTCATTTTCCAGTTCTTGGCAATTTTTTAGAAAAACTTAACATTCTGGCTATTCTATAAAAGGTATTTGTGACCACCTCCTTCTGTGTCATTCATGTTGCTCTGAAGCCTGCTCCCTGCTAACGCTTTTTTTCACCAATGTTCTTCTCACTTGTAGTCGTTTTAACATCACGTTTTATTACAGTTGACTGTCAGCAGTAACCTCACTTATTGGATGGAGTTAATTACCTTTTCTAAGAACATACCTCTGAACTCAAACTTACAGTGTTTAGAAAATGAGATTTTTAGATTGCATTTTGTAGTTAATTAAAGTGAGGAGGGATGACTTTGATAGCAGAGATCTTTAATCAGCTTTTTAATTACCTGAAGCATTCATACTCTCCTTTGGTTGGAACAAGCTGTTTAAGTGCTCAGTCGCTTTTTGTCTTCCCGCAGGAGCAGCATGCAGGAACTGACTTGAAATGCTGCCTTTTTCAGGTTTTGTTCCTGGAGCTGAAGCTGCCGCAAAATGGAGATGTGAAAGTTCAAGGGAACAAGAAAACTCTGGGTTATACCAGAAGAGCAACTGCTAAAGGAAACAGGGTTAGGCTGAGCAAGCAGTTCAGTACAACCAAGGTACAGTAAAGTCTGGCTGTAGTCTGAAAGTGACTGTAAAAATAACTAACTCCCTCTTACTTCACACATCTTCTGCTTGGACCCATTGGAGTTAGGTATGCTGACTTAAATGAAAGTAAATTTTAACTGCCTTTTGCTCCTCTCGTTACCACTGGAAATTCATACTGGATTCTGTCTTCTCTGTTAGCAGTTATTAACTCCTCCTCCTCTCCTAAAGCCTGAGTGTAGTGAGGCCATGACTATAAATAGCAGGCTTCAATGAGAATAAATTGGGCAGAATTTGATTTCCCAAACTGTGTGTAAGACCAAAATAGCACAATAATTTTGTAAAGCCAATAGTAGAAGAATTTTTCAACATCAGCTTGAAAGATACTTAAATACCACGGTGGTTAAATACAATATTTTCTCGGTCTGGTACTACCATATCTGTATTTTGTGCTTCAGAGAATTTGTCTTCAGAATGGCAGATCTGATGGCTTATCAAATTTTTTATATCAGAAGCTTGTATATATGTGAAGGCTATTGACATGCTTGCCAGTTGATAAATATTGTGGAGCTGCATTAATACCAACTGCTGCAGGCTAACGGGTGCTCTTGCCAGACAAGTAATATTAGCAGATATATATGTTCCCTGTTTTCAGGACTCATTAATCTGTGTTGTTTTCTTAGTTTCCCCTTGTTGAGTGTAGTGAGTGCTTGGAAGACAAGTATTGATTTCTGAAACTCAAGTGGCAGTGAAGAATTGAGTGCAGTGGTGGTGGCAGAGCAGGGAGCAAGAAGCAAAGTGAGGATTTTCTCCTTTTGCGACATGGAGGGATGAGACTGCAGCTGTCTGCTGCATACAAAAAACTACTATTTTGAGAAATGTTTGCATGCCACTGTCTTTCGAAATTCTTGTTAGTCCCTTCATGTTTCTGATTTAACTGAAAGGATTTGATTGCTAGTGATCAACTTTGTCTTTCAAGGAGCATGGTCAAGGACTTCATTTTATGTGTTCCTAGTGTACGGATAGGAGAGAGCAGGGAGAAAAATATGCAACAAGACAGAGGAGGAGCAATAATGCTGGGCAAGAGGAGACAACGTAGGGGATCTATGGCAAGTGATGCTTTATTTGATCATTTCAGGTGATTTATTGGTTGGTGCAGACTGCAAGTGGTGATGAGGATGCAAAAGCCCAAAGAGAAGTGATCGCCACCTTGTGTGTAATAAAACTGCAGCTGTGTCTCATGGGGCTTTGATCGCCCAGGTCTAGGTGCTATAACTGGAGGGGGTATCTGTTCAATTTTAAGGCAGTGACACTGGAAGCTTACTGTGGGTGAAGGAGTCACTTTTTCCTGCAGAACTGCAAAAACTTCATTTATAAAGCTTTTAAGGCAGTTAATTATAGTTGTGCCCTTTTCTCCCCACAAGGATGTTTTGGAGAAATTAAAGACACTTCACCCATTGCCAGGGCTGATACTGGAATGGAGGAGGATCAACAATGCCATTACTAAAGTGGTGTTTCCACTACAGAGGGAAAAGCGATTGAATTCTGCGCTGGGAATGGAAAGGATATATCCAGTGTCACAGACTCACACAGCTACAGGTAAAGAAATGCGTGCTAAATCCTCACTTCTTACTGTTTTTTTTTTTTTGTGTGTGTGTGTATGTGTGTGTGTGGGCAGATTTTCTATGGGGAGAAGATAGGAAATCAAGCCTGTTCTCTATTTCAACCAAATTAAAATACTGAAACACCTATTTCACAGGAATCTGCCCTAAAAGTCTAGGTGTATTAAAATAGCTTTTGTGTTCACCGAGCAGTCTTATTCATTTATTGCACATATTAGCATGTAAATCTCTGACCCTAAAACAGGTTCTGGATTTGGGAGTTTCTTATTAGTGATACAGAAATGTTGCAGGGGAACCATCTCAAACCCATTCAACACAAATTATTTTTCCTTTTCTTCAGTTTTCTAAGTGGTCATGTCCTGTCGCACCCTCCTGCCCCTTGTTTTTTGAAGATGCAGATGTGTGTTCAGCTGTGTTAAGTTAAGGAGACTCCTTTTGGACCCTTACTTAGTTCTGCCTTGTCTTCCTTCTCAGGTCGAATAACCTTCACAGAGCCAAACATCCAGAACGTGCCAAGAGATTTTGAGATTGAAATGCCAACTGTCGTTGAAGAAAGCCCACCCTCCCGAGCCCATGGAAATGTTAATTGTCGTGCTGTTTCTGGGGGCAGGTAGGAGGATCTTGGCAAAGCTTCTGCCTACTCTTCTGATCTTAATGTGGTTGAGTTGTCAAATTTTTCTGACTTCACCTGTGGCTGCTGTCATGCCAGTATGACTTGTTACTCAGTGTTTTTCTTACAGTTTCAGGGGAATAAATACCTAAAAATCAGTGACACATGAAAGACCTAATACTACTAACAGCACGTGGCTCCATGTAGCCACTTGCTTTTTGAAATTCTTTATGAAACCCTACAATGAGATTAGCATTGTGCTCCCAACTGTTGGATGAAAAGCCTGAGTGTGAAAAGTAACTAAACTGAAGTTCTTTTGTGAAGAAGATCTGGTTTGGCTTTCTAAGAGCTGCTCTGAAAGAAGATAGGATATTGTGGAAGAAGTAGAAGAAAGTTCATCTGGTTTATGCTGTGCAGCTCCCTGTGTAAGGGAACATGGGTGAACATATTTTACATTTTTGTTAATAATTTCATTTGTGATAATGATCCTGCAAAAGCTACCAGGTAGCAGAAAAAGATTTCTAAATCTGGTTTCTGTTAACCAAACACCCTATTTTGACAGCATTAGATGCCAATGCCTAAACAGTTGTGTGGAAGTCTAGTGAAATATCAAGGTGGATCTTTTAGCAGCTAGCTTGTGAGCTTTGGGGCTTCATACTTGGTGGTGGTTTTCTGTCCTTTCAGTTTCTATTCAGGTTATTGTCCCTCTTATGTCACCTGAGTGACTTTTATCATCTTTTTTCCCATAGCAAGATGTGAGAACTTTCAGAAATTTTTTGGCCCTTCTATCTGTCTTTTTCTACCACCATGTGTCTTTAACATCCTTGCGCCTTGAAGTAGGTCATGGGAAGAGAGCCCAGGAGTAGCAAGATCTTGTCCATCGCTCTTCAGGAGAAGAACCAGGCCTAGCCATGGAGGCAGAAATGTCGTTCTGAGAAATAGCTCTGTCAGTGCTCAGGCTTGCAGCAGCTTTGCAGGACAGTTGGAGAATGGGCTGTGTTCTTAAGAGTCTTCCCTATAGAGAAAGAGCCCATCAAAGGAATGGAGTGCATGCTGAACTTTGAGAGAGGTCAGCTCATCAGGCTGACTTTTGAGACTACGTTCTTTAGTTAAGCAGCCACTGTGTTAGGAAGATGGGCAATCCTAAAGGCACAGAAATGACTGCTGGCACAAAAGAAGCTATCATGCAGCCTAAGTCTGACAGGCCTTCCAAACTTTGGTCCAAACCGTCTTTTATCTTAGTAATTACCATTACTACTCCTTCCTCTTGTTGGAAGAAGCTTCTGACCAAATGAGTGTAGCTACATTAGATCATGGTATAAAGCCCTTACTCGTTCAACTGAATTGGGAACTTCTGCTGGACAGTGTGATTCTCTACAGTTCCCATATGCTGTCCATCACCTCTATTTCTTTTGAAAATTTATTTCTGTGATTTTTGTGCTATCTTTCATCTCCTTGATCCCTACCATCCCTGAAATGAAAAGGTATAAGAAGAAAAGGGAGTGCACAAGGGACAAGCTCATGATGTCTTTTTCATGCCTTGCTTTGCTGAAACTAGCCTTGATCTCAGAGATACCTTTTCATTCTGACAAAGAAATTACTCAGATCCCTGACCCAGACATCAAGGGCTTGTAAAGGCCTTTGGCTGCACTACCAGTGAAGAACCCAACGGGCTGGCTGGTAAACTGGTGCTGATGGGAGTAGGAGGTGTGAAGGGTGTCACAGCTGTGCACTGTTCAGGGGGTGCACCAATGGATACACTTCCATCTGCAGCTACAAGTGACTTGGTGGGACAGGAGAGCTAAGCAAGCCCGGAGAGGTTGCAGAGCATCTGGTGCCACTGTAAACTTCTGGCCTTCTGGAAAAAGAAAATCTGTTTGCTTTGAGGCAATTTTTTGCTCAGTCTGTAGAGAGGAAACGTGCAGTGTTTTATGAGCATGTCTTCTGCAATTTGTGCTCCGCTTTTACAGGCTTACTTGTGTGTGTGTTTGTGTGCACACGCACGCACATGTGCAGTCATGAGGCTGATGTGGGGGAAACCTTTTCTGTCCCTACTAGTTATGGGCTGGCGTAGCCACTCTGCATATGAGCATGATATTGAGAGAAGACTTGGCATTCGTTGAATTTTTAGGATTCCTGTAGGACTCCTTTGCTGTCTTTCTGGAATGCACCCATCACAGATCTGGGGCCTTTCATCTTAACTGTTTTGGAGTGGAATTATCCAATTTCTAGACTAAACCCTGAATGTACTAGGAAGATTTATCCCTAAATCTGTTCAGAGTCAGTAAATCCCTTCAGGTGCACGTTATTCTGTCCTCTGTCCAGTTCCCCCATGGCTGAATTTAGGTATGGATTATCCAGAAGAGTGGACTAGAGGCTACTGTCTCACTTGTTTTCACTGATTCTTTGTGGCAAAAATGATTATGCATCTTTAAGTGTTTTAGAAATTAGTGAAGAACAGTCATTCTTTGTCTCCACAGATGTAGAAAGCGTTCCAGTATTTTGCCTGATGGCCTAAAGGTTCAGACTGAAGACAGACCCGAAGAAAGAGGAATACCATTTTCTGTTAGCATGAGGCATGCCTTTGTTCCGTTCCCAGGTAATGCCCAGATCCTGCTCTGTGCCAGCTAATTGTTACGAATATAGTTAACAAAAAATCCTAGATCTAATGAAGAGCTGAGAATTGATGACAGTATATATCTGACTGAGCAGCCTACTTGGAAAACTAATGCAGTAGTTAGCATGCCCTCAAAATTATTCACAAGACTGTAAAGGAGAGCGTTTCAACTGGGGAAAGTATTCAGATGTTATAATTCAAGTGTTCACACCTTCATTTTCTCTTTAAGAATACGTATTTTTTAAAGAGCTATACTGAGGCAGATCTTAATACACAAATTGCACTCTATCTAGCGTTATTTCTATCCAAATGTCAGTTCTCACGTTGCCTGCCCTGGCTCAGTACAAGTCTGCTGCTCTGATCTCTATGCCGATCATGCCTGTCAGGTGCTAAGCGTTTACACAGACACCTGGACAGATACCTCTCTGTGTTTTTGATGGATTCTAGATGTAGGGGCTGGATGGAAAGCAAGCAGGCCTGGGCATTGGAAAACAGGCAAGAATTTGTCTGATTTAATTCCTACTGTTTATTGGCACAACTTTCAGCAGTGGCAGAATCAACCCCCAAAGGTATTTGCAAGAAAACGGAGACTGAGGTTGCATAGAAATGGCTGTGGAAAACTTTCAGAGCAGAAGGTCCAAGGACAACTTCAGTCCTTCTTGATGGAATGCTGGTTGGAATGTTGTTGGAGTAATTTATGAAATAACGATTTCTGCTACCTTGTTGACTTCAGGTGGCTTAATCTTGGCTGCTGATTACTCTCAGCTTGAACTGAGGATCCTTGCTCATTTGTCTTGTGACTGTCGACTCATTCAAGCCTTGAACGGGGGTACTGATGTCTTTAAGAGCATTGCAGCAGAATGGAAAATGATTGATCCTGAAGCTGTTGGAGACAGGACCAGGCAACAAGCTAAACAGGTAATTTTTAGGAAAAAGAATTAAGCAGCAGCTTTCTGGGCAGGAAGGTTCAGTGTTCAGAACATCAGGGAGTCACAATAGCATGGTTTTCTGTTTGGGTTCGGCCACAATTGTTCAGCAGTTGCTTTGTATGTCATCCCACTCTCACTACATTTCAACTGGAGCTGTCTGGGTTTTGGGGGGTGAGGGTGGAGAAAAGCAGCATGAATGGCCGAGGTAGTCTCTCTTCTTGAATGCTTGTTCTCGTTCCGTACACTTGTCTTCCAGTGAATCACATTTTGTTCTGTCTCTGCTTTCTCTGCATGGCTTACCATATGGTTGTGGTTCTTCACGCTGTCCTCTGGCAGATTTGCTATGGAATCATCTATGGAATAGGAGCAAAATCTTTAGGCGAGCAGATGGGGATTGATGAAAATGAAGCTGCCAATTACATTGAATCCTTCAAATCAAGATACACAGGTTCGGATATGGCTGTTTGGGAGCTGTGTGGCGGTGGTGGTTGTTGTTTTTAATCCCTTCTGTCCATGTCTCTTCAAATCCTAAAGTTGTCTCAGGCCTCTACTACTCCTGTCTCTCTTGAAAAAGCTTTTCATTTTGAAAAAGCCCAGTGCATGAACACAGCAGTTTGGTACTTCATAATGTTTTACTCTACACTCTGGTTTTATTCATCTTTAGGACCTTGTTGTTTGCTTATTACATGAATTATTTTGTTGGGTTTTTAATTAATTAATAAGCCCTGGGGATTCATTTTAAAGCTCTTAACTTTCTGAATAAGAAATACTCTTTTCCTTATTAAAACACATAGCTTTAAAGTATATGCAATACAACTTTAGACCACACTTCTTCTAATTTTTAAATATATCCATTTGTCTCTTCTGTTCTTGTCTTCTGCTTTCATTGAGTTTTAAACTGTTTTGCATATAACCCTTACATTTTTATCCAGCTGCTCAGAGCAGCTCTCCCATGTTTTGTGAAAAGACATTGTTGCATTTCTAAGAAGCATGTTAATTTTTAGGAAAGCTATAGAAAGAGTAGAGCTGCAATCAGAAAATGAATGGAGGGCAAATGGGATGACAGACAGCTAGCTCTAATCATAAAACTTGGAAATGAGCTGGGAAATTATATTCTGAAGATTCAGGATTTGTTTCTTTAGGAGACAGATGCTGAGAAATGGTGTCCTATTAAGAGTCTGTTTAGTCTCCAGTAATTTCTGGATAGCGTCTCCTTCATGACCATTAGAAATTACTTCCTGCTTCCTCCCGCTTGGTACACGTGCATACATACAAACTCTGCAATGTACCTTATATTGTAACTTCAATTCTTATGAATTTTCACTTATATGTATTGGCAGGCTGACACGCTAAATTACATACCTAATGAATTGACTAATGCTGTCAGTCTTGATCCTGAGTAGCTCCGTTTACGTTATATATTTTGCAAACCTTGGAAAGAAACTGTCTGAAGTTAACTTTTTCCACTTTAGTGCAGTTGTTACCTGAACTTGCAGTGAAAGGGACTCTTCCCTGTCTCACCTTTCTTTGACCTAAGTTTCTTTTTAACATCCTCGGTGGATTCACTCCTCCCCTTGCAAAGTGCAGGTGGGTGAATTTCTTTCATAGTAGAATCTGAAGTGACAGAGTCTGAAGTCAGGCAGCCTGAGGCATCAAGGGCTCTGACTTCTGCTTTCAACTTAGTCCCTTCCTACTACTTGTCTTTCCAGTGCTGGTCCAGGTCCCGACCTCACCATTGTCAATAATACATGTATGGTCCTCTCTGCCTGGGCGCTGTGCAGGATGGACTTCCTACCTCCTTGTGCATAGCCAGATATCCTGACACTACGCACTCTTTTCCACTTCAGAAGTCTTAATAGGTTTCCCAGCAGAGCTGCGAATAGGCTGAGTGAGTGATCATATGCCCTTGTACACTGGCAGGGTCTCGGAAATTTAAAGAATTACCTTTGTGCTGCTTGGGTGTCCCAGACCACTTTCAGTGACCCCAGTGAGAAGTCAACCTGGAACATCAGCTGTATTAGGGAAAACTTTCTCTTTCCTTTCACAGGGATTCAGAAATTCTTGAGGGAGACAGTGAGGAGCTGCAGGAGAGATGGGTTTGTGCAGACCATCCTGGGAAGACGGAGATACCTGCCAGCTATCAAAGATCCAAACCCCTACAGTAAAGCTCATGTATGTTGAGTGCAGTTTCTTTTTTCTTTTTTAAAGTATTAGATTTCTTTGCATATCCGTATCTACAGTTTTACAGGCTCTATGAGCCATCTTGGTCATGACCTTCCACTTCTCACTTAGTTCATTGTTCCCTCAGTTGTTCTCTGAGTAACAGAGCTTTTGTCATGGTCTGCTTGACGTAAGTCTTCTGTGACTGGGTGTACAGCTGTCATCACTGTGCTAACCTCACTTCAGAACTCCCGTGTTGGAACTGGAGTGAGTAATTTATTGAAATAAGTGGACAGGATTTTAAAAAGCCTCCACACAGTGATGTGCTTTAACTCTTCAGGCCGAGTTGCTCCCACTCAGCAGTCTTTGTCTGTTATATGCTGTCAGCACTTCAACAAGAAAGGGCATTTAAGTCCTGTATTTTTGGGTATTTTTTCATTTTCTTATTTCCCCTCAACGGAAAATTGCTCAAACTTGTTAGATAAATATTTACTTAATATGCTCCTTTGCACTGGCATTATTTTTTTTCAAGGTCATTTTGGACCCATCTGTCATAGACTCTACTTCAGTAAGAGTGAATTGACTCCCTGGGGAGATGTTGGTGCATTTCTGTGGGGAGGAAGCATTATACCTCTCACTAGGAAGCTGGATCAGGTCGTGTGGAATTAAAAGACTATAGTGGAAAAGGGAGGAGGTGGGAGAATTTGTATGCAAAGTAGTTGAAAGGGAAACAAGGAGACTTTGAAAAAACTTTTTTTTAGGTGATTTGGCTATTTAATCTAAAGGATACTTTAGTGTGAAGCTTTGTAGATGCACCTTCTGTTCAACTTTAAAATCATATTAAAGACCAGTTAATGAATTATGTTCACGTTCATTTCAGCTTCCTCATAACTTTTTGCACACATTTCAGCTCTAATCAAAGAGAGAAGAGCTTTTGAATACAGTTTTCTTGTCTGAGGAGGGGATTAGTAGAGAGGTTGCTTGTGTGGACAAAAAAAAGGCATTGTGTCATGGTGTGGTCTGGTGTGGTTTTGCACAGCTGTAGTGCTCTGGCAGTAGACCAGATTATTAGTCCATGAAGTCCAGCTTCTTGCCTTTGGTTATACATTCCTGATGGTTTTGAAGATAGGCAGAAGTGTCTCATGATACTTGGATTAACTGTGAGATTTTTCTGCTCCTCATGGAACTGTTACCATGTGTATATGCTTCTCCCTCTTGTGGCTGGTGACTCTTGCAGGTTATTACCCTTGATATTAATTAATTTTAAATTTGTGGAAATCCTGCTCTTCTCAGTCACCTGGAGGAATTTTGTGTCTGAAGCAAGTCTACAATGTCTCTTCCTTTCAGGCAGATAAAACAGACTTTTATGTGGAGGTTTTACTACACCTGTATTTGTCCATGTGTTTATTATTTTTAATGAAGTACATGTGGCATGTTGGATTTGATTTTTTTTTTTTTGGGTGGGTTTTGAGAAGGACTATCTCTGTTTAGGCAGAGCGACAGGCTGTGAATACAACTGTTCAGGGATCTGCTGCAGACATTGTCAAAACAGCCACTGTGAACATTCAGAGACGCCTAGAAGCTTTCTCCTCTGTGATCAAGTCCCACGGACATCTGGAGAGCTCCTTCCAGAGAGATAAGACTGGTATGCTCTCCTCTTCCTTGCACACTAGAGCAAAACTTTCAGTGTTACTAATTAAAAAAAAAAATTGCCTGCAAAAAAAAGTTAGGGCCTTTGGGCTAGGAGTGGGAGACATTTCCTGACAGTGGTGAATTCTGTGTTTAATGGGAAAAAAAGCCATAAGGAAGGGGGGAGAATGTCTGCTCAACACACAAACTAAAGCAAATGCTGTGATCGGATCAGAAACCCCAATTGCCTCAAAAGAGATCTTGAAAAGCTTGGCAGTGGGAGTTCGTATGTGATATGGTCCATGATGCTACCACAGAATTGTTCAAAAGTAGGAAGGAGAAACTGAGCTGATACTCTGGCTTGAAAGGCAGTGAAAAGATAAAGTGGAACAACTTCTAGTTCCAAAAACACATTTTTTTTTGTTAGAATTAAGTCTGGAATTTGTTGACTGGAATTCGATGTACAGAGGCCCCACAAGAGTATTCTATGAAGCAGTTAGCAGCATAAATTTCTTCTGGCTGCAGATAGCAAAGCTGTGCTGGGGTACTCATTCCCAGAGGAGTGCTATGAAGACTATTTTTTAGCATAATGTAGACATTGTTTTGTTCATCAGTCATATATTTTTAGAAAGACAACTTAAGGGATGGAGTGCTGTATTTCTTTGATAGTTCTTATGCTTCAACCTGAAACATGAAGCTGTCTTAATATGAAGAGTCTGATTTGTAGGACTGAGAAGGAAAACTAAATAATTAATTGCCAAACCTCTAAAGATATGTCAGGGAGTCTTATTTTAGAGAGACGAGATTCAGAGGTCTGCTATGAGTAGAAGGCATGTGCTTGGCAGAACCTCCCATCCCCTCCAGCAGCTGCTGACCTTTGGCCAGTGTAATTGTAGGAAGGCGAGTAGATGCATTTGTGACAGTTTTTCCTCTTCTGATACTAGCTGTTTCAAGAACTGGAATGAATTCTTTTTCATCAAGTTATAAATGTCTGTGCCATCAGAGAAGCATCCTGCGTCGTGTGGCTTCTTCAACATTGCTGCTTCGGTGTGAGGCTTGTGTGAGGAACTGATGATGCTGTGAAACCCTTCCTGTAGTTGTGAACTGGAGTCCTCCTGCTAGCTAACCTGAGAAATAAATAACTTTTGAGTCTGTGTATGTGAGGTTGTGTTTGTTTAATTTTTTTTAAAAGCTTTTACCATGGAACTGTTTGTTCTGTTTTATTTTTGTCAGGCAAGGCCTACCAGGATCCTGTTTTTGTCAGTTGCTTACTTGTTTATTCAAAAGCTGCTCTTTTTTTCTTTCCTTTTTTTTAATCAGGAGTGGTAGCTACAGTTTCAGATAGCTGCATTTGGGAGGAGGCTTACTGCCTTTTTAGACTAGCCATTAAAATGATTTTGGAAGACAAGCAGAATCCTACTTCATTGCCAGAGAGAACATTGTAAACCAACTTCTGAATAAACTTGACATGATTTTGTTTAAAACTTACTGTTAAAACAGATGGTTCAGGGGACGCAACTGTCTCTTGTTTCTGTTCTGATTCATATCTTTATAATGTAAGGCTGAAATGTTTATATCTAAAATGCTTTTCATTAACATTTTTCCCTCAGTAGCTGTACAAATATTGATAGAGTAGTAATGTTTTGTGGTTTTATCTGTAGGCATGGGCTTTTTAATTTTAAAGTTCCTCATGTTCTTTTTGTCAGCGTTAGGAATGTGTGAGAGTTTTTTAATGACAGGGAAAATGCCTGTGAATAATGGTATCTAACGAACTGTGCTCTTCACCTGTGTAGGAAGGCTAGCGAGGAAGAGAAACAGAGGGATGTTACATCCTATCAGCGGAGGTTTCTTTATCCTCCAACTCCATGATGAGCTCCTCTATGAAGTTGCAGAGGACGATGTCATCCAGGTACAGCCGTGCAGTTGCTTTTTCAGCTATCTACTGCATTATGATGTTTCAAACAAGCCTTCCTTCTAGGGGCTCAGCTTTTCTTCCCTGGATCCTCTCTTGCTGTGTCCTAAAAGGTCTGTGAAATCAATATTAAATTGGATGAAAGATGATGTTTGTATTCTTGATCCCTTTATTTTCAGTCTCAAGCCATCCCCATGGCTGAAGTTCATTTTTCCAAGGTGTGCTTTGCTACTTGTAACAGCAGTTTGTACAACTTCTCTGCAAGACTTGATGATTGAAGTAGCTTAATATTGTTGACAGGTGTATAGGGAAGTTTTCCCTCGTTTGGAGGTATTTTTTGCCTCTGTTTACACTCATGTCTTCTGGTGCCTAGCTCAGAACATGTATTGTGACAGCTGTGGTTTGTGCTCTGTGTAGGAAAAGGAGGATTCTGTGCTTTGGTACTTGTTTCCTCGTTCCCTGCCTACCTGTCTTTCTGGTAGGAGTGTTATGGTGCTGGTTAGCAGCACGATAGATAGATACAAGAAATGTGCTGTGTGGACTTAAGGTACCCGTCATGTGCATATGTGTCTCTGTGTGTGCTCTTCCACTGTGTAGGTGCTCCTGTGCCTGGGCTTAGTGGTGTCTGTGTGACAGCTTTCAGTGTAGCAAGCATTTTAGCCATATGTTGGCAGCTCGGTGTTTTCCCAAGTCCTGAGCACAAATGCAGGAAGGCTCCCAGAGCATGCTTCCATAGCTTGGGGGTGTCTTTTTCCCAGTTCTGTTCTGTGCATACACATCGTCAATGACAAAAGGCCATTTCCTGATGGCAAGCAGTAACTCCTACTCTGAGAGACCTTTCAGCAGTACTGAGTGGCCTGAGCATTTTTTTTTTAATTTCATTAAGAACAAAAGGTTTAATATTTTTCTCTTGAATCTCAGCTCAAGCTTCTGTTCGTTTTGCCAGCTCTGTTCAGACATCTGCTACTTCAATGTAGGCAGGTTGTTTTAGGGATGAAAAGGCTCCTAATTTTCTTTCTGTAGAAAACTGAAATCCCCTGAGTATAGGCTTTTACGTCTTTAGATACTGACTCCGAGTATCAGAGTGTCCCCAGAAGAACTGGGGCCAAGTGAGTGGATTTGCTTATTGTATTATATTTTTTCATTAACAACCTCAACTTCAAGGACAATTATTACCAGCTTTTCTAACTTCCTTCAGATATATTTCTGTCCATAGATTTTCTGGGCAGTCACTTAAAACAGCATATGTACACAAGACATGTATCCTAGACTCAGACTTTCCTTGTATGTGTCAGATTTGCTTGGTTTTCAAGGATTTCTGTCTAGCTGAGACAACAAGGTACTTCTTACTCCTTTGATTAATTGTTTTTAGGGCCAGAAAGGATCTTTTTTTGTGATAATGTTGCCTGCTGTCCTCTCAGATGCACCATTAGAATTATCCTATAGTGGAAAGATCTAGGTTGGAAAGGATCTCTTAAAGTCTCTCCCTCTCAGGCCCCACTCAAAGCAGGGCCTGAATTAATTAGTCCTTTTAGACTACAATATACCTTTTAGTAAAAAAGAAGTGAGCATTTCTTGGTTTCTGTATTGGTGAGGGTTTTTTTGATCTTACTGGCACTAAGGCTTTATTATACTGTAAATCATGTCTTTCTCGGCTGCAACAGCAATTTTTATTCAGACGCGTTAGTTGGGTGACGTGCTTGATGCTGGCTCTAGCTTATTTTCAGCTGCTAAAGTATGCAAAAGAAAACTAAAAATATCTTTCCATATATCTAGGAATTTGTGTTCCAGTCAGAGTATCCTTACAAATGATTTGTAAGAGAAACAACGCTAGTGATTGCTCTGTTTTCATTTGCAGTCTATCAGTGAGCTAGCTTGCCTCTTTTAAAAAAGACCACATTGGGGTAATACCTGTTTTTTCTTGTGCTAAAGGCGTGAAATGCCTGGGGCATCAGGGCTTTCCTAGTCTGTGCAGAATGTCAAAGTGAAGGCAGGGAGCTTTCAGAGCTTATCACAGCAGCAAGACTGTGATAATATGGCCAAAGATGGTAGAGGGAGGCTTGACCTTCTATCTGTTGAGCTGACCCTGGCAATGAGGAGTCAGGTAGGAACATAAAGGTATGGACTAGATTAGGAATCAAAGGGTAGGTGCTTTTAAACTGCTTGCTTGTTCCCAGCATCATTGCATTTATGTTTTTAAGATGGCCAGTATTCCTCCAAGCGTGTTTTAGCTGACCATTGAGAACCCTGGAAACGGTGCTCTTTGCTTAATGTACAGGAAATTCAGAGCCCAAAGCCCCCCGGTTCAAGGGCGTTGGCGCATGTCCCATCTCATCCCATCAGCTTTCCCAGGAACCTCACGCAGGTTTTCGTGTCTCCCCTGCAGCTGCTGTCCCTTGTTCTATGTGCAGCAGCCCTAATCTGATGTTCCTCGCTGGTGGTGTGTGCTGGACCCGTGAGCGTGCTCAGAGAATCTCCCTCTGTTCATGTTTCTTTTGAAATACTTGGCCCCAAACTTGATCAAGGCTGCAGTGGTTTGAATAGAGTGGAAAATTGATGTGTGTGTCACACAAGCAACATTTTCTTTTTCTGCGTTCCAGAATTGCATTTGCTTTCTTTCTCGCAGCAGTGTGCCTGTTCAGTTTTTAATCTCTGATAACCCCATTTTTTTTCCTGCCCAGGCAGTTATTTTTCATCCTTATTTTGAACCGTAGATTATTTCTGTCCTGCTTCTTTCTATTCTATACTTGTCTGTGCTGAATTACATCCTATTTGAAAGCATTTTTCTAGGTTATCAAGATCATTTTGAAATGTGGTATGTAAGGGCATAGGGTTTTGGAAGACAGATCTCCCCCTAGTTCTTAATGCTGTTGTAAACTCTTGTGCTTTGATCTCCTCAAATCCCCTTCTCCATTCCCCAGTGAAAACTGTGGAGGAATGTCTACTGTGGGTACCTGTGAGGGAATTATGAAAATGCACGGAAGGGTCAGAAAGCTTGAATAGTTCGTAGGCTGACACAGTGGCCTCTAGCTGAGATGAGGGATCACAATAATTTCAAAGCCTCTTTTCATTCTGCTGTGGAAGGGTTTGTGGGGCGGGTGTGCATTGAAAGATTCACTCAAATAAGCAATCAGGATAGGCTGGACTCCATGTGTGTCTTGGGGTAGGAAAAAAGAGTCCTTTTATCCAGGGGCAGGTATTTAGAGTCAGGAAAAAAAAATCCAGTCTCTTACAATCCAAAAAGTCACAGGCAAAAATATCTTCTGGTTGCCTAACTGTGTACTTAAATGAGTGTTTTCTTAGAAATACCTTTGGAGGGCAGCAAATGTTGGAGTTGCCTCAACAAAATAGTGAAGGGGAACCTGGGTGGTATTTCTAGCACCTGCATTGAATGTGATTGCTTTCCCAGAGGTTTGTAGTTTGTGTTTCACAGAGTGCCTCTCGCCGACACAACGAGGAGGAACACAGTTCTTTGCCTCTGGTGTATTTGCTTTATGTCTTGCTTTCAGTACATTGAAGTTTTCAGAACAGACTCCACAAAACACTTAGAATTATGCAGCTGGGTGAAAGGAGACTCTGCAGGACTCTCAAGTGTTTAATGGAAACTTAATCTTGCCTCTTTTCTAAGTAGCCTTAAACAGTGCGGAACCAGTCACAACTCTCTACTGCATAAAATGTTACTGGCTTCATACAGTTTCTCCATTCATAAACCCTAATCAGGATTAAAATGTTTGGTTGCGTTCCCGTCAGTTGTAAGTCAGTGCAAATAAACGCAGGAGAGGACTCCAGGTGTCCGGCCACCTTGGCTATTGACAGACAAACAGAGCACTGAAGTTACGTGTACATCTGATGTTTTGCATTTTCTTGTAGGTCGCTCAGATTGTCAAACATGAGATGGAAAACGCCATCAAACTCTCAGTAAAACTGGATGTTAAAGTGAAAATTGGACCTAGCTGGGGAGACCTGCAGGACCTGGAGCTCTGACATGAAATGCAGCTTTCTCGCATGTGGTGAGGTGGAAGGCACCATGGACGGGGCAGGGCAAGGGCCAGCGCAGCGCCAGACCTGCGTGCAGTGCGATCCTCCTGTATTGTGTTTTTACACACGTCGTTGCAAACTGCCTTCTGAAACGTGTGGTGGAAGCTGGTATGAATTCACCAAGCCAAATCCTTCAAAGGTCAGACAGCGCAGAAGCATGTTTACAGAACTGTGAAATTATTAATTGCTAAAAGCACAGTATTTAAATGAATTCTGTTAAAATATGCTTGATCTTGTAATTTAAAGCAAAACCCCAAAGCCTAATGAATTTATTACATATGAAATGAGCTGGATTATTTTATTAAAACAAGGCAGAAAGATAATTTGGCAGTTCTTGTGTGTAATTGGGTATAGGACAAAAAAATAAGTCATTGTGTTTGCACTTAATGTTGAATTTTATAGTCCTCTGCTAGGATCATTTTGTACTGAATTCTGCTGATGATATTCAGGTGCCAAAATGGCTTTGCAGCTGGCTGGATTGCTAACTGAGCAGCTGTGCAGCGTTCACAGTGAGGGGAACCGGTGCTTGGTTGACCTCTGACTTCTAGGAAACCATTTTGATGACTGACTGTCATAATTCATCCTACTGCTGCCTTGCAAACTGGCCTTGAGAGGGATAGTGTTTGGACTCTCTTATAAGTAACACAAAATCACAGCAAAAACATTCCTTTTCAAAGAATGAAACTCAACTTATTGGTTAAAAACTTAAAGGCAATTCATATTTTTATGAAGAAAAAAAAAAATCTCAGGCTGGCCAGCTGAAGTTGACAGCCTTGCTGGTGTTTGAGGTCTGGTGGGTTAGAGAGGTGTCGCCGAATGGTGGTGGGTGACCTGTGGCTCTTCATTCAGAGACCCATCTCCTAGGGAAGCCTCTTACCCTGCCTGTTGGTAGCCTGGCTAAAAACTGCTCAGATTTCTCCTGTGCTTTGCTGCAGCGTCTTTGGCTCCATCCCTGTGATCAGGCAGAAAGTTTTTCTGGGAGTTTGGGCTTGTCAGGCTGAGCTGATCCTGCGAGTGACTCGGGTCAGCTGCCGGGATCAGATGCTTCAAAAGAGGGGGCAAGGAAGGACCCCGCGGGGAATTAATCTGCCACTGTTTGGCGTTCCTGTCCTCACTAATACCTTCTGGTCTGGCTAAACCTCACATCACATGGTTTTGTTTCCCTTCCAGATGGTTGCAATGGTTATACAAGTTCGGCTGTTTTTGTTAACTTCATACAATGCCTGACCTTGAATTCTGTTATTTACATTGTGTAGCCCTTATATGTTACAAGAAAGGGAGGACAGGTGCCTCCTGTCATCTTCTTTATGCCTCCAATTATTTTATCATGTCTTGTGTTCTGCAGTTCCTCCCTAATGTAAACATCTCCATCTTTCCATTCTTGCCTCCTATGAGAAATTTTCAAGCCCCTAATTATTCTTTCATTTCTGAACTTCTGCCGGATCCTTTTTAAAAGAAGTGTACTTTTGAAGTTGCTGTTATAGCCTGATCTGAGAGGATGCATACTTGGCTTTCAACAGCCTGATAGCGTGCTTGAGCTTGTTAACTTCAAATGTGCTGCTTTTGGCGTGGCCATTACCCTGACATCAGAAGTACCTGGCACTGAGGTTTCAAGAACACGGTGAGTTTTAAAAGATGTTAACGGGGCCTGCGCACAAAAGGCCGCATCCTGGACTCTGATCCACCACCTGCCTGTTGTGCAGCAAAGCGGGCATGTGGTATCGAGCCAAAGCCCCGGGCGAGGATGCCTTGACTGCCCTTCTCAGCACCTACCTGGCCTTCTTTCCTGTTTTGGATTGCACTTTACGTTGAGACTTTTTGTCTCCTTCCTGCCTGCTCTGCGCTGTGGTCTTCTACCACATCTGCCACCTGATGGCTGAGCTCTTCATCCACAGCATTCGGTTGATAGACAGTTGTTTCTTTTCTTAGCTTATTAAAGCTTTTGTTATTACCAGATCTGAGCCTCGGCACCCTGGCGTCTGACCATTTGTGTGCTCTGCCTGTGAAGATGCTGGGTTGGACTCATTATCAATTCACAGGGCCTAATGATTTCCTGTCCCTGGGTCTCACGCGGTGACACACCTGTGCTGTATTTCAGGCCTCACCAGAGCTGCTGTAATTTAAGTTGCTTGTTCTTTGGTACATTACAAGATTTTCCTCCCGCACACTCTCGTTAGAATTTCAGAAGGATGGATCTCGTGCGTATTTCCCAACAAGCTCTCTAGACAGGGGTGATGCTAATCAATAAGGTGATGGACACAGAACTAAACCTATTTTGCTAAACAAACTCAGGGAGTTCATTTTAATTAAGCAGTAATTTGGAGCAAATGAGAAGACAAAAGGTGGCCACTGCTCTGTAAGTGAGGCGGCTGTGGCATTTGAGTCATGGTATTAGAACTGGCTCTGAGCTGTTGGCTGATTGCTGCTATTTACATTCCTTAATTCCTTCATTCTGAGACTAAGCAGGGCAAGCAGAAGAGGACTTAGGTCAGGTAAGCAGAGGCACTGCTTACAACTGTGCAGAAGAGGGTACCTGCTATTTTCTGAAGTTGGTAAAAGGACATTGGCTGCTCGCATTACTTATTTTTGCCCGTGGGCCCCTCTCCCTGCACCTCTGACGGGCTGAGGCCTGTGTTTAGTTGGAAACTGGGCTTTTTTCTAGTTCAGGTCCTGATAACCAGAGTGCGGTTTACTCTCTGTAGACAGGATGGGATGCATCTCGTTGTGTTCGCTCTCTGTTCCTCAGCTTGTTTGTGTCTCTCTCTTTGCAGTCCTCTCCTCCCTTCTGTTAGTTGCCACTGCACAGCACGTGCAGTAACACGCATGGTCTGGCAGCCCAAGAAGACGACGGGTGAACGCTGCGGAAGGGATAGGAGCTATGTTTGTTACAGCAGCTTTGTCCCTCGGTGTGCACAGAGCTGCTGCTGCAGCCTAGTCCTGCCTTGTGTCCTGCGCTGCCCTTGCCTGGCTGCTGCACCAGCAGGTGGGTGTCTGGCTGCTGGAAGAAATTGGGTTGGGACCCCGTCCTGACAAATAGCCGTGGTCACCAGGAAAGCCTTGCCTTCACATCATGTGAACCTGTCTGACCCAGCTCCTCGCAGGGAGAGCCCGTCCCCTTCGGCTGCCGAGCAGCCTTGTTCCATCGGTTCCTATATCCTTTCTGGTCAAAAAAGACTCAAATTTCAATTTGGCTTACTACTGGGATGGGGCAGAACTTCCCCAGACGCGGTAGCAGGGACTCCTGCCACTGATGTTTGATACAGCTACTCGGTCTTTTTCCTCACGTGCAGACCACAAGCTTGTTTTGGCTTGGTCTTTCTGCTGCAGCTTCCCTTCTCTCCCTGCCTACTGAAAGTGCTCTGTGCACTTTTGTGTAGCTGGGCAGTGGTGGGAGAGAGGCAGGTGACAAACGATGACACACACCTAATCTGATCTGGTTTGGTCCTTTTGCCTTTTTCCCATGCCATTTGTATTTCTTCAAGAAGAGAGTTGTAGACTTTTCCCTGCTGTTTTTTCGTATAAATCCATAGCTGAAAAGAGGGAGCTGGAAGCTCAGTAGCTTTGGCTGACGTTCTTGAGCCTCTCCTGGCAAAGCAACTCAATCATGTTGGCAAGTGGCCTTAAACAAGCTCGCTTCTGCCCTTTTGAGATTTCAGCTTATAGGTGACTGTTTTTAACCTGAAGTGGAAGTGGCGTAAAGGGCGCTCTCAGTCGGCTGAGAAGTCCAGGTAACGAGGCTGCTGTTCCTGGGGACTGGTGGTACGACTATGAGCGCCATGGGAGCTCCCTGCAGGAAAGCATAGGAACGTTAGCTGGGGTCCAGGTTTCGTCCCTGCCTGAGCTGCTGGAGGAAGGGAGGCGGCCTTCCCCACGCCACCAACAACCGTGGCTGCATCTGCCGTGTTCCTGAGTGACTGAGTAGTGTCAACGCCAATCAAAGGCTTTATACAAACCACACACCTTCAAAATACTATAAAGAATCTAGGAGTAGAGGTTGAAAAAAAAAAGAGAGGTCTACACCAACTAATATCAATTCTTTCCTTTATTTTCTTTCCCTCTTTTTTTTTTTTTTTTGGTCGTTACTGGGGACTCGAAACAGCCTCAGTTAAAGATGCCTTAGTTTTCCCTTTGTGACGCTGATTTAGGATACCTGTGGAAACAGGACATGGTTAGCGCAGGAGTGGGTGGTTCACCCCAGATTAGCCTTCGTTCTGAGAGACAGGTAATGACTCGTTAACAAACCCCACACATATTCTGTCCACATTTCTGAATATTGGTTGCTATTTAAAAAAGTACAATGTTTGATTTGTCGAGTTAATCACAAAACAAAACACATGAATGGAAACACTCATTTACGTGACTATTGCTTATACACCTAAGATGACGAGTTGACTACAAATGGCCACACGTAGTTCCTTAATGAGAGAGAGTGTGTTCTTACTAAGACCATGCCAAGGCAAAAAAACATTCAAGACTGAAAGATACTGTGCTTGAATTCACCTTTAGGTTATTGAAAATGATGTATGGGGGGCTGGGGTATTCAAGGGGCATAATTAAATGAAATCTGGCTTTTTGCCTCTGTTACAATACACACAGTTTATAAATGGAGGAGTCCTGAGGTTGAACACAGCTCTTCGGTAAGCTGCAAATGTTTTCTTCTTCTTAAATTGTATACTGAAGAAAATATTTTTGTGTGCACATCTTCATTACAGTGCACACATTGAGATGTGAAAGGGCTTCTGTAAAAGGAGTATGTAAACTGTTTTAGAGAATTTCTATATGTGATAATTTTATGCAATATGTGTAGTAAATAGAGTATTTCTGTTAAATATTTGTGTAAGAAGCTATATTCTGGTAATAGAGGGAATGTCTAATGTAAATAGCTGAACTGTAGGACTGTAAAAAAATTTAGAAAACAGGTAATTATACAAAACAAAACCCGATTTTCAAATTTTCCTTTATCTTGTCTTTTAAGTCAAGATTTGAAGCTTAAGTTAAAACTCTAGGAATGGATTTTTTTTTATTTATTTATTTTAAATAAAATAGCTTGTACTTCATTGAAGACTTGCCAACTCTGAAAACGTATAAATAATCTAATTTAATGTATTTTCTCTGCATATTCTGTCTACCTACAGCTCTAGGCATAAGATTAAACACACCTGGTCAAACCCAGAGGGGGGTGTGTGCTGTTGGAAGCTCTGTGTGGCTGCTTTCGGATGTGTTGTGATAGAGAGCTCCTGTAAAGAAGAATGTGAGGGAACAGGGTGCCCAAATCAACAAAAAGCATTTTAAATTGAACAAGTATTTCCAGCCAATCTGGTCTATTGTAACTGAGGATTGCAATGTTGAAGATACCGCTAAGGTTAGGGTTTTGCTTGAGGTGGTGCTGTCTTAGTGGGAAAGGTGAAAGCACGTGATTTCATCGTCCGGCGACAGCTCGGGTCCTCCGTTTTCTTACAGCAGCTCAGGTCAGATGCTGCGCCCCTTGCTCAGAATGCTGCATCTTTATGCCTTTCCCTAACAACCTTCGGTAGTGTTCAGGTCAGGCCTTTCAAAAATCCCACACTCCCCCTCATTTCACAATAAATGAACCAGGCAAGAGTTTTTCCTCCCTCATTGAAGTTTTTAAGTGAAGTTTTTTTTCCACATACATGGTAAATCTTGATAGAAAGCATTTAACAGTGTGCACTAACAAACTTATACAACATATACATTACATATATATATTTATATATATAGAATGTTCTATATACAAACATATACAACTTTTTAGGTCTCTACAGACTACAAGAAAATTGTTAATTATAGTCACAAGTGGTGAACTTAACAGAAATAGTAATTTGTAACTGTCTGGAAATATGTAAAATATGTAAGAGTGGAAAGCAAGATACAGCTGTGACCTGATGAGGAGTACTAGAGAAAAGTTGCTTAGAAGTTTTAAGTATTAAAAACTCTAAGTTTGAGGGATGCTAGATTCTCATTTCTCCGTTGCATAAAAATGCAAATGGAAATCTACTGGCAGGTTTTTTTTTCCCCTGGTGTTAAGCTAGAGACTGTTGGCAGCCAAAGTCAGTCAGGCATTGTGTAAAAGACTTGTTGAAGACACTTTCCTCTACGGGCGTGCTACAGTGATTAGCAATTAAAAGTTGCTCTTATATTTTTACATTTGATTCTCAAACGAGCGAGCAGGCCACTCCAGCTCCAGCCTGAAGACGCTTCCACTGACATCAAGGTAATGGGGATCTTTGCAGTATTAGCACGGGGTACAGCAGAAAACTTACGCAGGATGGGTAGCTGCTTTGTCATCAAAGTGAACCAACTGCTGCCTGAGCACCACGCGCTACTGCTGACCCGGCTGCCTTCCTAAAGGCTGACTGCGTTACACCAGTTCGTAGTGGAAACTGGCCCCGTAGCCTGCGGGTGCACAAGTGCCAGACTGGAACTGGTGATGGCCTTTCCATCTGCGCTGGCTCAGCGCAGAAGCAAGCGTAGAGCTGGGTACAGAACAAACACCGGTGGGGCGGCCTTGGCTTGGTGTTAACGAAGCCTGCGTAACTTCTCTGTAAAAGCAGAGACAGCAGGAAGAATAAGGGCTAGAAAGTTGGTTGGAGGGTTTGAATGATCTGCTGCCCCAAAGGATTTTGTTGCCCAGACACCAGTGGTTTTGGAGTATAGACCAGAGCACAGGCAGAGTGAATATACATTTAAACAGAAGATAGAACTGTTGTTCTCATGTTTACTTATTTCTCATTCTAGATGCCCGGTTACAGTGATGCTTCCTCACACACGCGAGTGGCCAGTTCTCTGACCTGGCTGCTGGAAGGAATTCCCCAACCCAGTTCATATTGGCATTGGAGTGGTGAGTTTGCTGTTTCCTCACACACACAGGCATCCACTCAGGTCACGGACAACTGCAATTCCTTAACTCTCAGCAGAAAACTAGGCATTGCTTGGGCTTTGACCTTTTTCCCAGTAATTTTCTACAGTTTTCACAATTATAGTACAGTTTGTCCTGTGACAGAGAGGAACTTGTGTCTCATTCCCACTTGAGCTAGACCTGTCAGGGCATCATTTTGATTTTGCCCATAGAGAAATGTAAAAATCCTGTGAAGCACAACATTCCTGTTGTGTTACAATGTGGATTTAAAACTTAACACCTCGAATCTGTTCTAATCCTTTAGAACAGCTAAAGGATTTAGAACAGATTAGAATAGATTTAGATTAGAATAGATTTAGCTGCTTTAGAACAGCAGCTGGGATGACAGTGAAGCCAGACTTCTGGACTGTACAATTTGCTGGGCTCCATTTTATTGTGAAAAAACGAAGGATATGGGAGAGGCATCTTTGAGAGAGATCATCTGACCACTGGGATGATATAAACACCAGTGAAGTTAAGATCTAGTTAGGAGGGGGACGCTGCCTGTCTGCATCAGTGTCCGTCAGGACTCCTTGAAGGGACAGAGGATGTCACTCTTCTTGTACAGAAAATTTTTAAATGCCGCTTTTCCACCTTTTCCTCACTTTCCTTTTCTAATTTGAAACTATGTCCAGGCATGTGAAAACAAGCCTTCAGTGCCTTGTTTCCAAGCCAGTCTGGAAAAGTTTCTAACCTAACAGTTGCCCTGTGGGGCAGTGAGGCTCCTGTAGGCTGCCATGACTGCAGCACACTCACGGACTAGGAGTGTATTCGCGTAGACGGGCAATAGGTTCTACTTACTGATCTCTTCTGTAGCTGCAGGTTGGAGAGTTTTCTGCAGAGTTCACTGTAGAAACCAAACAAGCCACTTTGAAGCAGAAGCAATTACTTTTCGCAGTGTGAGCAGAAAATCGATTGCCACGCACCCGGGGTGTCATTTTATATATGTGCCAATTCACCGCTGTATGTTGACAATTGTTTTTCATGCTCCTCCCCTGGCCCATCGTTTGGTCTTGCTGCTGTGGTCTCTCTCCCCCAGCTTTAGGGGGGCTGCTGTACAATTTCCTTAGCATAATTTAAACTGACCACTTAAGAAAAATCGCTGCTCTCCAAGCTGCTAAGCAGCTTCTATGAGCAGAACTTGACAGGACTCTCCAACTTGTAGCCCTGCGGTTTCCCATCTTGCCTTTCCTAACTTGAAGAAGCGATTTCCTAAGCTGGCTCTCTATTCCTGCTACTGAGAAATAAGGCAACCAAGTGGTACAGACACCACGGGAATGAAAAATGCCACAGCCCCCTTCAAGGACAACTGAGATGAATCCAGAGCACATTTTAAAAAGTACAGATAAGGATGACATGTCATGTGCTCTGAATTGCAAATAAACCATCTATGCTCATGTTTTAATGACATTTCAGATAGTGCCTGTCTAGCTACTTGAAAAATCTGTATATTTTGGGCATAGGATTTTGAAGTTATTTATTCTTCTGGTAGGAGTTAAACAGCACTGATTTCAAGCAAGGTTTTTCAAGGGAAATAAATAGCAGATAAGAAAATGCAGCTCAACTCATTTTTATGTTGAGGACAGTAGCAAACATGCTTGAAATGTACTGGCTTTTTGTAATGTCACTTTTAAAAAATAAAGATTTTTGCCATTTAAGTATTTTTTTTTCTCAGAATAGAAATAAATCCCATTTTTCTTCGGTCACAACATGCTTTCTTTTTTTTTTTTTTTTTTTTTTTTTTTTTTTTTAAGATGTCAATTAGTCATGCAAAGTTTTATAAGTGCATTAACATTCGAGTTTGTACAGAGTATTTTTAACCAGACGCACTCCCCACAGTTCATACCTACAGCTTCTGAAAAACTACATGCCACAGTGATGGTTGAGTTCCTTTTGGAAAAAAAATCGGCTACTGCATGAGCCAGCTGTTGGCGTAAGACCCACATGACTCTAGCTTCCGTCTCACGGTCCGGAAAATTTCTCCTTGACTCCCACTGTGATGAATCCAATAATAGTAACAGGAAAACATCTTCTAGGAGAAAAAACTGTCTCTGGCCAGTGACTGGTAGATTTGGGAATGAATGTTGCTTCCCTGAACCGTGTTCTTAATAAAGCCACAAGCAGCTTCTTTGAAAGTCTAAAACTGATACCACTTTTTGTCCTTGTATTTCAGCATCACCTACAGAAATGGGAAAACAAACAAACAAACAGATATAAAACACTGCTCTCCATATGAGGTATCACACATAGGCCCATTAACTGTCACAACCTTCTCCTTAAGTAAAAAAGGAGGAGCAATGCAGTACTTTACTAACAGTGTCATCAGGTCTTGAGTCCACTGAGACCTTGTATTTCACTTCATAATTGTTACATTAAAAAAAAAAAAATTGTTACCTGCTGTTGCTATTCATGAAAAGATTTTTCCTGAGGAGCTTTCACTACTTTTCTTCTGCAAAAAGTACAGAGCTATGGGAATAATAACCAGGAACTTGCTTTTTACTCCTATAGAAAGAAGCTTATATATGAAGCATAGTAGATATGCCCTGAATATATCAACTTTTTGCATTTCAGGGCATGTTCTTTCTGCGTATTTTTACCTCACCCTTACAAAAGCCAATAAAAATGTAAAGGTCTTGTCCAGAGATGTGATGCAGGTTAAATGAAAAACATGCATTTTGGGAAGTATTCTTTAATGTTGTTTTATCTTCAAGGAAAATCACTTTAGTTGATTCCCAGCCTTAACAGCGTGGGATGGAAGAGCTTTCCATTTCCAGCTCGAAGCACAGAAGCCGTCTATTCCAGGCAAGCCCTATTCTATGTAACTGTACCACAGTGTTGTACTAGAAATGTTACCCTCTTCTTCCCAATAAGATCTGTAAAAGTTCCTGTATACACATCCACCTACCTGTTTTCTGCCCTACTGCATAGATGTGCCACACTAAGTGGCTTAAAAAAAAATCATAATGAATTAGTGAGAAAGGCGAGAGATGAGAAGTGCCATGTTCTAAATTCAGAGGCTAACAATGGATGCTCATTTATGAAAACATGAAAGGAAGGGGTGTGCAATGGAAGTTTATATTTGGCATTCTCATTGTTTGGGAGCAGGAAAAATGGCATCAGTTAACGTGAGCACCCCTAAAATAACATGACGAGGTGAATGGGGAGAACCATACTTGGCTTTCCCAAAGGGAAGCAAGGGCTCAGTTGCAGGGTTGACGGTTCCCAGTTCTGGGTGTGTGGTGCTGGGGCCCCTACCTCATGCGCGTGTTTGGAAAACGCCTCTGCGCTGGCCATCATGCTCGCTGTCTTTTCGTCCAGCTCTCCCAGTTTCTGTCCTCTCTCATCAAGGGCAATGCGTGCACGAGTCAAGTCCCCAATGACTCCTCCTGCGGCTCCTCTCACGCCTTCAATTCCGCCTGATCCAGGGATGTGCTGGGCAAGACTGCGAGAGGCTTTTCCTGCCGTGGCCTCGCCAACTGCAAAGAAGAAATGCAAAAACGGACGGAAATAAGTTCCTGGCCGTGGCTCTGTCAGTGCTTCTCGTCCTCGAGCTGCAGCCTCGCAGCAGTGATGCCACTTGACGTGCAGATGGCATGTGTGGAAGATTTTGCTCTGTGCAGCAGCAGCAATCTACCCCAGTCGCTCAAAAGAAGCTGCCAAGGTGAAAGAATCATGGGAAGGCAACTGAGGAACCTCCCCTTTCTTCACAATGTCATCTTTATTTTTTCATGTGTGATCTAAATCTTGCGTACCACTCCATTCCTAGATGACAAGGGTAGGGGACCCCAGGAATTAATTTCTGCAAAAAAAAAAAAACCAACACCCAATAAATTACTTACAAAGCTCCTCTCTGTCAAAAGCTTGTCCGCTTCCTCCAAAAAGTCCTTTGAGAAAGCCTCTGTTTTGGGCTTCTGGTGTTTCCACAGGAGTAAACAAATCCCCAAGCATGTCCTAGCAAAGTCAGACAAAAGTCCATGTGAAAAATTAGCGAGGTGAAAGCAGTTCTAGGTGTTTTCTTTCTTTGCATTAATGAGCCACATGCATTGGAGCTAATCAGCTAGTTTTAAAAGAGCCTGTTGTGTGAACAGTATTGAGTACGTAATATTTGTGTTTAATGACAGGCAAATACTTGGGCTAACTAGATTCACTCATGCTTTCAAAGGGGCTTGGTTTGTTACTGCCCAGTCTTAGCTTCATTACCACAGAGAAAAAAAATTTGTAAGCAATACAGAGTGAAAATACCAGTGATAAGATCACATTTTTCTTAGAAACAGCAGAGACAACACTATCATTGAATAAACAATTTGTTGTGAATTATGTGTTTGGCTTCAGTGGTTATCCAGGCAAGCGGGGCAGTCACTCTCGGCTTTCTCTTTATACCATACCTGAGTTCAGTGCTTGCTAGCAGTTCAGAGAGTTTGGTTGTTGGTTTTTGTGGTGGGGTTTTTTGTTGTTTTTTTTTTGTTTTTTTTTTTTTTTGGTTTGTTTTTTTTAACAAAATCCCATCACCTTCCATACAACCCACCCTGTTACCGTGCATGTTGGCAGTGCCATCAGTAATGCTAAATAAGCATGCCTGTTGAAGGCACTGTCATGGTGCCCAGTCTTGGAACAGTCAACCCAAACAATCCGCAGGCTCAGATCTATTTACAGCAGTACTAGGAAAAGTGGGCTCTCTGGAATAAACCGATAAAGGGTGCAGCCCCATTAGTGTTTGAAACCAGTGAGGCTGTGTGCACCGAGAACAGTTGCTGCCCTGTTGCTCAGCTCTGTGTTTGCTCATCCAAGCCCCAACAGGCAGAGGCAGCTGTTGGGCTGCGCAGAGCACTCGGCTCCCGGGAGGCCGGGCGCTAGGACAGCGCTGTGACTCACTCACTGCGCCTCTGCGCAGTCACCAGCCCTGGGGAGAAAAATTACTGCAGCCCTTCCAGCCTAAGTGGAGGCTCTCATGCAGCCTGGCTTTGATTTCCTAGGTAGCAGGTGATACTGGGTCATCTGCTTTTTGTACACACACAGTGACCGTGCAAGCCTTTTACTGTCCTCTCTGCATAAAAGCCAAGATAGCAGCAGCCACAGTCCAGCAGGACAGAGAAGCCAGGGCTGCGTTTCCCTTTGGTTGGTTGTCGTATGATGCTATTAAGGTTAATAAAAACCATCTAGCTTGCAGCCGCCTCTCACTATATTCTAAGATACATTGATCAAATCTTTTGATCATTTTAAAATTGGTTCCCTGCAAAATAATCTCCTCTCTGATGCGCTTGTGTGCAGTGCTCGCTCCTGACAGTGCTTTTTCAGACTGGAGACAGACAGTGCTGTGATGCGAGTTGAGCAGCTCAGCACGTTATTCTCTAGGGCATAATGAGTGCTGGCAGGACCATTTCTTTCACATTTCTATCCTAGTTCACTGCTAATTATATAACCTAGGACTTATTCCCCCTCTTCTTTTTTTCCCCTTTTATTACTCATGTTTCTCCCTGTAACCTCTCACAATTCCTCCTCTTCAGTAAATGACATTTTAATTTGCATTTTCATTGTAAAAAAAAAAACAACCTGAGCCCAAATCCAACATTGTAAAGACCTTTTGCTCAAAATAAATTATTTTAATTAGACCATTTCTATAACTACTGTATTGTAATGTACAATGGGAGATGCTTTCCTCATGTGGAAGAAGGGGAGTACCAATTACTGGAGTAAAAACAATGGTAAATAATTAAAAAATATATTAAAACAGAGCTTATTTTTTGATACTAACCACACTGGTTCGTCTCATGCTCCCACCTATCTACTGAAAGCTGTAGGTATTAAGATATTTTTAGAGTTAAAATAAAAAATGATAAAAATATGGGAAGGAATGCATGTTTTCACCGAGGCAGTTGCTGTGTGGTTGGATGCATGCTGGTACCAGCTGCTGTAGCTGCTCTCCATTGGTAGCGTCCCCTTCTTTCCCTTCAGTCATTTTTAACAGTTGGTCTTTCATAGGGTAGGACTTTGAGAGAAGCAGGCTGTGAAGAGTCCCATTTGGGCACAAATCTGCCTCTGTACGGAGCCAGCAGAGATCGCAATTGCATGCAGGCGGGCGGTAGGCCTGCGCCGGGCGTCGGGGCACAGCAGCAAGGTGACGGTGTCATGAAAAAGTCCAACCAGCACCAGAGCTGCTGACCTCTCTCTGCTGCTTTGGCCTTCAGCCGGGGCAGATGGAGAGGCACGCGTCTGTCCCGCTCCTGCAGCACAGTCTTTGCTTCAAATACTAAAATCTAGCAATAAACACGTGGCAATTGACATCTGACGAGTCGGGCCGCCCGCCCGCCCGCACAAGCACAAAGGCACCAAAGTAAGGGTTTGAGCCTGGAGGTATTTAAAAGACGGGTAGAGGCGGTGCTCAAGGACATGGTTTAGTGGTGGACTTGGCAGTGCTGGGTTAACGGTTGGACTTGATGATCTTAAGGGTCTTTTCCAACCTTAACGATTCTATGATTGTATGAGCCCTACCTGCAGATTGTCGCACATCTCCTGGCTGTACGTCAGGCGCTGGATCTCTGTGGGAGAGCTGAGATACAAAGCTTGCCCTTCGTTAGTGAAACAAAAGGTCCGCGCTATCCGCATGTCTGTTACCGGCAAATAGTTGATGTCCAGCAGTGGGCGAAGGCTGGGCAAGCTGAAGAGAAGCAGAAACCTAGGTTAGTCACCGGTTGCCACATGTGGTACACCTGCTCTGCGGCTGCATTTTAAACCAACATTTAAGTTCATGCTTTTCATAACTGGGATAGTTAAAGTGCAGCTCTAAGCTGAAAAATTCTGCCATAAACACGCTGCCTTCCTGTCATGCTCTGCCTCCCTGCATGGAGAAATTTCAGCTGCCTTGCCGCAACGACCCTTAGGCTTCTGCTGCTGTCGGGATTTGGGATCTGCGTGTGACACAGCATGGCTCGTGCCTCGTGGCTGGGCAGTTTGCAGGGTAAGGCCTGCCCCCAGTTACCGCATGGGCGGCTGCGGGAAATGGCACAGCAGGGCCCGGCTTGCACCCTGCAGACAAAGGCTCCAGCATCGCCTTTGCTGTCCTCCAGCTTCTCCTGGTTCACCGTTTTGGACAGCACTTTCCAAAATTTAAATGGCCTGGCTGGGGAAAGGGGGTGCAGCAAGGCGAGAGCAGGACTACAGGGCTACTGCAGTCAGCTCAATGGTGGAGATGACACGGAAGGGAAACCAGGTGCTCGGAGCAGAAAATCTTCCGAAACGGCAAGAGTGGGACTTGCTGCTTCACACTGGATAAACAGTACCCTTTCTACACCTGACTTTTTCTATACTCCTCCATACCTGACTTACCATAACTGAGCAAAATTATCAGTGCTTTCTTTTATGATAGTTAAAAATCAAGAGCCATCAATTGTCATGGGTGGGGATCACGATGAAATAAAGGAGTTTGCTTTGCTGTGCGGTGCCTTAACTTCCCATGTGGAGGCAGGCCAAGCAATAGGTATGGCAGTGGGGAAGGCAGGGCGTTAAATGCACCCACCAGGGAGTTAATGCAGAGCATCAGACGCCCTGGAGCAAACACAAGCGGAACGTGACGGCACTGTGCCACCTCTTTGCTTAGTTTTGCCACAAGATTAGTTAGATAAGTACCTCAGTGTCATGATGTGCCCATTGGCACAAAAGCACGCCAGACAGACGCTGTTACAGAGGGTGACCACATCTGCTCGCAATAAAAAGGACGTTTCGGTGATGTTGTGGACATAAAGACATGTTTGGGAAGGCAATGAGAAGACTTTGGCTTGTTTTTCTGAACAAATGACTGCAAATTGATGATCACCCATATCCTGGGAGGAGGAAGGGGAATGCATGACAAGTTTCCTTTTTCTTGTTTTTTCACCATCATCAGCACTGTGTGGGTCCCTCCATACTTCATATGGTGGATGTGTCAACGTCCCCATGCAGTCCAAGCACGCGAAGGTCAGCACGGCTCCTTTCAGTGTCAGAACTGTGCCTGCAAAATATAATTTCCTCTCACTGGCACTGGCACCACAATTAAACTGGTTGTCAGTACTGTGAACGCGTGCGGTGTAGCTGACATTAAGCTTCTGTAAACAGAGCAAACAGGCTGATCTAGCAAAGGTGACAGGTCTTCCTTGCTCGGTTCTTTCTGACCACACAAGAAAGTGAACAAACACACTGCCAGTATTGAAAAGGTCTCAGGCAGCCTATATCAAATAATCTATATAATACATGCTATTGAATACCATAGAGATAGCCTGTTGTTTTATCTCTACATTATACTAGTAAGGTATTTATTCCCCAGCAGTAAAATTTCTCTCCTTAGTTGGGTGACCTTCCAGCGTTGTTCTTCTAAGCAAACCAGGGGTGGGAAACCTCTGTTCCTCTGCGTCCTCTGATTTTTGTCATTATTTTACTTTAAACATACTAAGCGCACACTGCCTCTCCTCGGACCTGACCTCTCTCAGCCCTCTGTTCTCTCTGCTACACCATCTGTCACTCATTCAGCCAAGGATCTCTCCTGGTACATCAACCTGCCAACATTTTTGTTTCCTTTCCTGAACCACCTTCTGCTTTGCTGCGGCTTTCTGATAGTAAGACAGCCAAACTGTTCACAGCACCCCAGACAGGACTGCATCAGAGCCGTACACACGACTGTCATTTCACAATATGAAGGAACGCTGCTGATTTCCCTTTCCTCACAGGAAACATGTAACTTTGCCCACGACGCAAGGTAATCTTCAGAAATAACACAACCAAAGTGACTCAGTTCATGAAGCTGCGGGTCTCTCACGAGCATCTTTCTTTACCTCTGTGCCCACTATGTAGTGAGCGACCATGGCTTGATACACGTACTGAGAAATTTCTGCCCAAAAGGCCATACAAAATCATGCAGTTATTCCCCCCATTGTACCAAGAAGACAGACAAAAAACAGGAGAAGAGCTGCACGCTTACCACTTGGCGACACCATGACTGGCTCTGACTGCCGTAAATCGTCACTAGCAGGCAGATTAAGGGAGAGGATTAAGACCATACCAAGGCCCGTTCCGACCCAGAGACAGGGCGAGACAGCGGAGTCGTTCTTTCGGGCAAAGGACTCCATGAAGTACAAAGCCGTGATTGCCTCCTTTGAGTCCCTGTCGATACTGGACACGCTGGAGCTTCGGGAACGGCTGAAGGAGTTTTCCCTATTTTCTGCATAGACAAATACAAGCAAACAGGCATAAGTTGGCAATCCTAGAACAGGCACAAGCCTGCAGCAAATACAAACTCCCTGTAGAGTACAGAAAATACAGAGTTTTCATAACCTGAGCAAACATTCTGATACTAGCACGATACCAGCTTGCTGCCAGTGTATAAATAAGTGTGGAAACTGCTGTCAGACCTCATCAGTTAGATCTGCATTAGAAATAGCTGCTTATCATGGAGATTAGCATAGACTAATTAGAATTTACAACAGCCTTAGCTCAAAGGACTTGTTCTAAATAGCATGAAATAATTTTAGACCCATATGTTACCAATGCATTTAAAATTAATCCATGTATCTCATTGCTGCAGGACACGAAGGAGACGCCATTACCAACTTCAGAGCACGTGTCCTTTGCTCTGCTCTGGTTTCCATCGCTAGGACCTTCTAGCACTGCGTTCACAGCCAGCGTTTATTGTCAAGGTATTAATAATTGCTCTCTGGGGAAAAGACACCCGTTACTAAATTGATCCCAGCATCCAAAACGTCTCAGGGTACAAATCAACTCTGGCTTCCCAGGGAGCGAAGTGAGAAACCTGCTCCGTGCCCTTGGTGACAACGGCGTAGCGAGCTGGCACTGTTCATCTTTCCACCTAAACTTTAGCAGGCAACAGCGAGAGCCAGCTGGAGACAGAGCTGTACTGTCCTCACTGCAAATGCATGGGTACGGAGACACTCTCTGAGCTTTTCAGGGAGAAATAGCAACGAACCGGGTCTGACTGCTGTAGGGCTAAGGATGTCTGTCTTGCTTTGCCTAGTGCCAGGCAGCAAGCACGAAGCTGCGCAAGGGAGCTCCTGGCATTGGCAGGAGCTGTCAGTGGCAACACGTGGAGCCTATAAAGCAGACTGAGGCGAGAAAGCTACCGAAGAGTAAAGGAGCCAGAGGGAAGAAGAAAGTAGGGCTGGCTGCTAGCACAGTCTTTGCAAAACAATTTGTGCCAGTGCTGCCGTCTACCAACCTGGAGTCAAAGATAGGGCCAGATCATTGGAAACCTCACATGCTCTTCTGCAACAGTAACAACTAGAGGACCAGGAGGTTCTGGAGATGGAGAAATAGTTGAAGCTACTGGACCAGAGATTAAAAGGCTCACTTCTGACCCTCTCGTTATGAAGTAGGTCTGTGTCTGGTATGAAATTATTCTTCTTATAGCTCAGAAGAGAGAGCTGTCTCTTCAGAGCCAGTAGAACTGTCTAAAAAGAGGAATGCTTTCTGCCACGGTTGAAGAATAAAATTAGAAAAGGACTTTCTCAAGCACTCCAACTAAAAACTGGGCTAATCCTCATGTTGTGTATATGGGTCCTGCTCTCCAGCAGAAGCAGCAGTTTTGCTGGTGAATCTCTTCCTCAGACAACGTATTGCAGCATTGTATTCCCCTACCCAGATGACTCTGTGCAAACTGCTGAAATTGTCGTCTTCACAGCAACTACCTGGGAAAGACTGGAGAGAACCACGGCAAAGCACTACTGGAGCCACAGCAAGAGTTACCACATGTGCTACCTTAAAAGCTGGCACACAGGGATGGGGGCAGATTCTCCTGCTGCTCTTTCACCCTTGGCCCAGCCTCTGTTCTTTGAGGGCATCCGTAACTTGTCAGGTGGGAGCTTCACAGGAGAGCCGTCCCTGGCACTGCAGTCCCACTCTCATGGAAGAGAACCGTACCTCTGCTCGACTTCCGAGCACTGCCTTCTCCTCACCCCGTTTCACCTTCTTCACGTAGGCACTGTTGTAGCTCTCTAGTTCTGGCTCGGTGCTGCTAAATATATCTGCATAAAACTGGGATTGTTTATTCATGTGCAAGCACAGCTTCTAATACCTTGAGAATTAGTGTCTCCCATAACCCCAAGCACTTTGTACTTCTGCAGTGGACTGGTTGGCCCAGCTCCTTCCTAAGCACAGTGACAGCTGCCGGGTGAAGAAGGGGAAGACAGCAATTTCAAGGCAGAGATCATCAGGGCTCCACATATATATATGGGTTTTTTTCCCCAAAGGGTATATAATTTTTTTAAAAATGTCATTATGTAATTCATTTTCTCTTTAACAGGTGTATTAATATCACAGTCACATAAAATTCAAATACGGTGGTGCTCAAACCGAGAAAGATGTTGAAAGGACAAATGCAGTTAGTGTAGGCGACATACACGGAACTTAAAATATATGATGTGCCATTTGCATGTGTCATCAAGCTTTCTCCCTCCCTAAATTAACAAGAAATGTTCCTCACTCCTGTGCAGTACAGTTAACTAATACATCTTCACAGAACTGACACTAACAGATATAATCTTTGGGACACTTTTGGGAACATACTGTGCCATTTTCTATTAAATACACTGCTCAAACTGAAATTCTAAAGACCAGCATGACACATGTCAAAACTTGATGTCCTTAAACATATCTGAACAGCAAACCAAAACCTATGAAAGGCTGCAATCACTATATGACTTTATTGGCCAGTTCCAAAGCAAGGTAGAAATCTCTCCTCTTCCTAGATTTTGGGATAAAATTTAGTTTAGGCCTATTCCCCAGGACTCCTTTCTCAAAGAGATTATACCCCAAATTCTCTATTTAGAAACCACTCCACTGTATCCTAGAGAAACATAAAAGCACTGTCTTTGGGAAATTTAAAAAAACCTTGCCATATCCTTTCCTAGCACGATTGCTATGTTTTAAAATGATGTCCCAACTTCTAAAAGTTGTCCTGTATGAACACTGCCAAGCTGTAGTAATCCTCAACCTGACCGCCATATTCTGGGTTTTCTTTTTTGTTTTCCTTTTCTCACACTGCACGATGGGTGTAGCAAGAATGTCAGCTACCACATCTTTCCGCATGAGCCTGAACCAGGACCTCTTCCAGGTACTCCCTGTAACCTAGGTCAAGCAAAGTTTATTTGGACTCCCTGCTTCAGTAAGGGGACAGGACGTTCATATGTGAAAGGCAGATACAGTTCTCTTTCCTGCTTCTCCTCCTCTGCAGAACATCCTGCTGTATGACACTTCCTCGTAAGTCTGCTCCTGCCTCTAAACTGCCTCCTGCTTTGAGGGAGCCCAGTATTCCTTTTCCTCCGAGAGGCACGTATCCAGCTCCCAGCATCCCTCGGCTCCCACCCAGCCATCTCTCTGAGGTGACAGTCCTTTTTCCTCCTCTTCCTCTTCCAGACCTGGATTTCTTGGCTCTTCTTTTTTCCAAATAGGTCTCCAGGCTGTTCCTGCAGCTGGCAGCAGCGGAGCTGAGAGCACTGCCAGAGGGGTCCAGTGTTGCCTGAGAGCTAAGGAGTGACGATCATTTGGGAGAGGCTGCTATTCAGGCTGTTAGACTATGAGCAGCTCTGAGCAAAAGTATTATTATCTGCAGTCAGAGCATTTAAAAAAGCTGCATTCCATGGGTTAAGGCCACACAGTATAAATACCACTACTCTCCTAAAAGTAGTCCTGCCTTCTTCAAAATGTTTTCATTTAGCCCTGGCCTACGCATGGTTTGGGTTAGCGAGATGCAGGTGGACACTCAGAAACCAACTTCCTCCATAGCACTGGACTGATAGTTAAATTCCAGCTATGAGGAGCAGCAGCATACAAATAGAAAAGCAAGTGCAAAACCTCTCACTTGCTGCCCGCCTCACTGACAGAAACACACAGGACACTTCATCTCACATGCTAGGATAAAAACGAAGCCAGCGTTTTTGAGTCTTACCTTTGTTCATCCATGTGTGAGCAGTACAGTGACGCTCGTCGTGTGAGAATGTACTGATTCCATGTAATTGCTGAAGCATTGCCCGTCTGGAAATGTAACCTACTGCCACAAAATCGCATGCATTGCAAAAGGACAAGAACAGTTGAGCCAACCGTCATCATGACATTCATACGAAAGCAGCCCTGAGCAGTTATTGTCCTAGCTCTTTTCTTGCACGACAGAGCTGTCGGGCTGCAGTGCACTGGTATCTAGGAGAGATTTAATTTAGGGTTTGGGGGTTTTCTGAGAATTTAAAAAGATAATTTGCGTAAAGGATTCCATGTATTTCAACTGTCACCTTTACAGAGCACTTGCAGAGACTTTTTTTTTTTTTAACTTCCTTTTGTTCAGTGGAAATAAAACTTTCCCATGGAATTAAAATCAAAAGGAGAGAGGCTACTAATGAAAATATTTATGCCACTGACTTGTGCATCTTCAGGGGAATGTCCTGACTTCTCTATTCTCAGCTGCAGCAAAGGCTTTGTAAGGGGAACATATCCTCACATCTCTTCCAAGAAATTGTCATTGTGATTATTCTAAAATAATGGATTTAGCACTAACACAGAAGCATAAAGTAATTTTCTCCTTGAAGTTAGGAATCATTAATGTAAAAGTATCACTTGTTATGAGGAACGGAAGAAAACTACCAGTGACCAAGATCAACATTTTCACTGCAAATGTTTATATTCATTGCTGGAGAGTTTTGCAATTGGCTGTCAGTGTCTTGGATGCTATTTTTAGGTCCTTTCCTGGTTTTAACATACCGAGTAATTGACCTGCTTATAAAACATATACAAAAATCGACCTTTTTTTAATATGGAAATTGCATTATTCTGGAAACAAAGTTCAATGGTTTATATTCTCCTCACTTGGAGATTTCTAAAAGTTTTAATCCCAAATATCAGATCTAACAGAAGCTAACGAAACTATTAAAACATTCGCCAGTTTAAGGATCATCATCTTAAAATTTTAAGAGAAATCTCACTTTTAAAATCATATAGTCGGGAAAGCATGCAAAGCTCTGAATGCCAGTGTACACATACAGTAAAGGAATTACGCTTCAAACATGAATTTGCACACAGTAACATCATAGAGACACAGAGACCGAACCAAATTACTGACGGCAATGCTTCAGCAACACAGAGGAGAAAGGGGCAGGAGGTAACGCTGCAGGGTTTTCACACATTTAAGAACACTGCACGGTCACTTGGCTAAAAACACCTTCAGACACATTTTAATAGCACCCTCTAAAGCTGCATTCCACATAAAGCAATTCACTAGAAAGCAGCACAAGTTGTCTTAAGCACAAACAATGCGATAATAATCTGGAATTTTCCTGTGAATGATTTCCTACCGGATCAACTCAAATAAGTTTCCCTAAAACTATGTTGAAAAGCCTGTGAATGTACTGCTTGCAGAGCATTCAAACCAGGGTGGCTACGTCTGCGCTTACACGGAGCTCACGCCTGTGGGATGCTCGACCCTCCCTGGGACAAGTTCTGAAATGTATTGTCCTGAAGTTGCTACAGTTCCAGCAGTGCAACCTAAATGGCTTCAGGGAATTATACAAGACTGACGTAAATGATGGCAAATAAAGGCCTGAAAGAGAAAATAGATTCAAGTCACCAGACTTGGACCTTTATTTTGATATTTCCAGAATATGGAAAAGTTCAGGCTTAGGTTTTAGTTCCGCATGTTTTAAAAACAGAAGGGAACTTTTAGGGCAGAATTATCCTTCATATTGAAAATGAAGTAGAAATAAGCATTTTTATAGAAAGACAAAAAAGCCAGAAATCTTTACAGCAAGTAATCTATCAAACTTCCATATTCAATTGTATGAGTCACTTCCCTCTACTTACACAAGCAAACTGTCTTCACATTCAGCTTGCTAAGAGCTCAATTTGGATATAGGTTATAAGTTTGGACATTTGTTTTTTAATCAAAGACATCACAATTCTCTAGAACTTAAATCCCAACCTAAAATATCCATTCTGCTGAAGCGTCTTTCATAACGTTGATGGTTTGGGGAGAACGGTATGTTGTGTGACTTTCACATGGGAAGTACCCAAGAATACGGAGGAGACGAAAGGCATTACAGAACAAAACCCTTGGGTCATTCAATAACAAAGTCAAAATAGTTAATGTGATAACGAAGCAAGTGAAAGCATTTTAAAGGACAGGTTTTTTTCCCCTCTGATAGATCCTCTGCTTGTGTAACTGAAGTGTAGTTAGAAAAGCCTTGCTTTAAGAAAATCCTTTGGAACAGCTATTATCACATCACTTGAACAATCTCAGCATATTCCTGTACTCTCCCCTAGCTCACTACACGCAACAGCCCACCACCTATTCCATTCTGCCACAGAAGTACCAGGAACCACCCAACGGTGTGTTCCACTTCCTAAAATGTTTCAAAAATTATTATTTCAGATGTAGAAAAACATTTTATGTCGATCTGAAGCGATTACTAGCAAGCAGAAAAATGCTAAAGTTGAGCACGCAGTGCAAAACACACCCTCCAAATTCAACATGCCTAGAGTGCAGTGTGAAATTAGCTTATCTTGGAATCAAATCATCATTTAAATTAAAACTTGACTAGACATTCAGTGAACATAAGAAGAACAAAATTTTCATTTAGTTGGTTGTTTTAAAAACAAGGAATATTTCCAGCTTCCTGTAAGAAAGCAAGAGGATCCTAACATCCTACTAGAACCTGACAGAAAATGTACTCCAAGGAAAAACAAAACATGAACTCTATCTAGCTCAATGGAGTTGGAATTTAGGCACCAGCAGCTCATGTGCATCCATGCAAGGCTCTTCATTTCTTCCCAGGCCTTTCCTGGCCATCAGACATGCTATTTCACAAGGCACCTCGGTCTTCAGACAACCTCCCCCCACGGCTTTTTCTAGAGGCACAGGGCATTGCAAGCTCTGTTGTGACCAGATTCAGGCAGACACACACTTGAACGTTAGATCCGACAAAGATTATGATTCAGTCTAAATGACGACAGCTCCGCTGCCTTTTTGCAGTCTGGTGATTGTAGCACTCAGCAGAAAGCTGGAGGCCATAAGCTGTAGACACAAATCAGTCTAAGAGGACTGACTCCATCCATCCATGCCTTCTGCACCTGTGGCCACAAGGTATAATGAGGAACATGTCCCCCCTGGAAGCTGAGCCCCTGATGGCTATGATGCTCAGCTGAGAGGTTGGCCCTTCTAGTTTTTATTTACTGTGGGCCTAATATAAAATATGACTGTGTTCTGGGGAACTTGAGCAGCATTTGTAGGCTCTAGAAACCGGGCTCCTTCTTGCCACGACAACCTACTTTTTATGCATGTCCTCTACCAGACTTCCTGGGCAAGTGGCATGCCCCATCTGTTTGGTGAGGACATCCACTCTCAGAAGCACCCTCTCTCAGACTGCATCCTAAAGGGATGGATTGAGGTAGGTGGGCTGAATCGTCCCCTTTACTCGCAGGACCAGTTGCCATTATTTTTGATATGTCTGTATCACAGGCAGACTGGGCTTCGCCCCTTGCTCACCTTTAAAATCTCTCTCCATCTCCTTTCTAAGAGGAAGCAGGAAAAGAGAAGCTTTTTATTTTATTTTATCTACAGTAGAAAACAGGCACACACACTCTCATCTCCACTATAACTGAAAAAGAACTTAGGTCACTTCTGGAAACAATTATATTCCCCCATGAATAATCTATGGATCTTATAGTTCAGTGTTCAAACTGAATACTTTGAAACAGATATGAAAACCTTACAGAAGACGCTGGCATATCCTTCCTTGGGACACTTGCTTTTTTGGTGCCAAATGTTTTATTACAGCCATACAGAACTTGCTGTTCAGAAATCTTTGCGTTTGCAGTGCCCATTAGACCAGAAGTGCTGTGATTTTGCTCAATACAGGAAAAAATAATTTCGGCTTCCTAATAACTTCTTTTTTATTTAAATAAAGCTTTCTGCAGTAAGGAACAGACTTTCTAGATATAGAACAGGTCCTCTATGCAACATTCTTATCTGCTTCTCTGCACAGACAAGAAATGTGGTGACAAACTGAGAGGTTAGTAGAGACTGTGGCTTACCATAGCGTCTCTATTTCCTATTATAGTATTTTTACTGTTACTAGTTACAACGATGTAAAGTAACTTAAAACGCTAACAAAATTGAAATGATTTACAAGCAGAACCAACACCATAATCCCCTCGCTGAGAAATAAATAAAAAAAAATTCAAGCTTTTCCATCTGCTATGAAAGCCTAGCTGTGAAAAGCCGTGGCACTTAGGGGCCTCGTGAAGTGCGGTCCCGTGGCTGCTGTAACATGCCCAGTGGATCGGGTAAGTGTCGGTTTGGCTGGCTGTTTGGGCAAGGAAGTTTACGAGAAATCATCCGCTCTGCAATATGGAGAGGCACGGCAAAGGGAATGCGGTGGAGAGTATGAGCTGTTCTGAAAACCTGCCAGAGACGCAATAACCTCCTCAGAGAATCTATTTCTGCGGTTAACCACCCTTGTGATCAAAACGAATCCCCTACCGTGTCCCTGAAGTTGTGCCTCTGCCTTAGTAATATATGCCCATTACATCCTGTCCTTTTCTCAGCAGACATGGACAGCAGATTATTCCCTTCCTCTCTGCAGTACCCTGCCATGCATTTGAATCATTTTGTGCCTTTTCTTCAATATTTTTCTAGATCAAGCCACCAGGTTGTTTCTCTCTTTCCTTGGAGGTCTATGAACCACTGCCTTTGAAAACTGCGGTGATCGTCTTCTAGGCCATCATCACTTAATTCACATCCACGTGTGGGCTTCAGACCCAATAGACCCAAGAAAAAAGGAGCCAATGATAAAATGAGCCAATGATAAAAACAGAAATCTCCCACCTCACCACATGGGAAGGAAACCTAATGGTCACATTCATTCATCCAGTCCAAAAAAATCCAATGTGCTACGCATACAGCACTGCTGCAGACGGCATAACAGTATAGCCATGACTGACAAGAGAAAAACTGATATAAATTGTGTATTGTAACTGATATAAACTGATATAAATCATATAGAAGTTACAGAGGAAATACTGCGATACTGCACAACATCAGCTGAGCCTGGTTCCTCAGGCTGCAGACTTTTTAGAAGATAACCACTCTGTATCCCATTTCCAAGACCCTGACTACAGCACACTGGACCTACGAGAGCAAATGTCAGCCCTTCTCTACGGCTTCACACACGTGTTCACAGGCTAATACTGATTAAGGTACAGATCGATCCTAAGGCTTTGGAAACCTTGTTATAGAAACAATACACCAAAGTGACAGGCTGACAGACATATACAGAAAATTATTGTAAAATTTGCTGAATCTAAAAAACGAACCAAAAGCCTCAAAAAACTCAGCACCCTAGAACACCAAAACCTAAACCAAAATCCAGCAGGAAAAAATCCAGAAGCCTCTGCCAGGCTGACTACAAAGCTTCTTATGGTGATCCTCACAAATACTTTGGAATAATAAAAGAAGTTTAAAGTATACAGTATATACCAAATACTACCCATTTCCAAAACAAATCGGACAAAATCACGGAAGAGACAAAATAACTTATCCCCCAAACAGTCTTAGTCATTCTATATGCAGATGCAAAAGAAAAACATCAAGTATAAAAGTATACTGGATCTATTAAAATGGAAATTGTATTGTACTTGCCATAGAATTTTTGATAAGGTTATTAAAGATAATGACTAAATATTCTTGAGTGGTTCGTTTTGCCAGCTCACAGTGACATTTCAATTCAAGTGCTCTATATCAAATTTTAACTACATATAATCAAAGGAGTTAATCCAAAAGCTGAGGTAAATGCTGAAACTGAATTATTTTAAAGAAAAGCTAAAGCAAATGCAAAGACTCTGCTCTTAGCATTCCTAGAAAATTACAATGCACAGCAAATCCTTGTTAGGATTCCTTGTTCAGAGGCAAGTTTGTAGCACTTAGATCTAAATGGCCTTTCTAGTCAAGGGTGATTAAGCTGGACCAGTTAAAAACTACATAATGGGAAATAAAAACAATTAAAAAAAAAAAGACCGTTTTCTATCATTGCTGGTGGGAGAAAAATAGATCTCCAAACACAACATTTCGAAGGAAAAACTCCACTCTGCCTTTACTTTCTCCCTAAGACATATGATATAACTGCATATGGACATACATACACAGAATGCTCCAATTTCTGTGTGAACACAGGCAAGGAGGGAAAAACTGGCAGAGCCTGCCAGCACAAGCTCTTGATGGCAACTAGCAAGTCATGGCAGAGAGAACCTTTTGGAGAAGGCGAAGTGGCTTAAAAAGGCAGAATGCTTGAAAAAAGCAATAACCAAGAAGTATCAAATCTGAAAGACTTCTCAGAGTTAGTTATAATTTATTAAAGCAAAGAGGACTGCGTGCCAGCATATGTATCTGTGCACACATCCATATACCCACCAGCTATACAAGTATAACCACGCTGAGTTCCCTCCCACAACAATTTTATTTTTATTCTTTAACGTCACTGTTTTCTTTCAGTGTTTTCTTTAATCTAGAATTACAATTAAAAATTTGATTGAAATACAGATTTTATTTTCCTATGCAGAAGAAGAGCAGATGTTTTGGGCCTATTCATCTACACCGAAATTCTTGATCAGGCTGGGATCTCTGCTGTTCTGGGTGGAAAGGGGGCTTTAATGGGTTGAACAACTGTGCAGTATTAGCTCTTAGACTGAAATGCACTGTTTTGGATCTCTGTAAGGATTTTCTTGAGTAAGAATAATTTGCATCAATGTGTATTTTTTATTGCTGTTGATATTTAAAAGCAAAATGTTAACTTGATAATAAAAAAATGTAGTTTATACCCTGTGCAAGAAAGCCTTATCAAAGAATTATAATCACTAACTCCTAAAATCTCAAAAACTTCCAGTCAAAAAGGACTAGAAGAAGTTTAGAAGTCCAACAATGGACTTACCTATATTTGTGGGTTTGTTTATAATGCAAATAAATTCTTATATTATTATATATTATTATATTCTTCCTTTCTTGCAAGGAAGAAACAGCTTACTCAAAAGCATGTGAAAACAAGATTGTTTAGAATCAATAATATGCTATTAAGAACTTGTAAAATTCTAATTTCTTGCTAAAATTAGATATAGAATATTGAACAACTACAGAGCTTATTAGTATAGCTGTGAGAATATTGCATTTATGAAACCAGAAGATACTACATGACAATATGTAACATTTTAAATAGCATAAATGGTATTTGAGAAGTGCTGTATTAAATGTCTGGCTAATTATTGACAAAAATATAACCATAACAAGCTATTTGATCTAGATACTAGTGTTTTTTGGGAAAAAAAAAAATACCAGACTTTGAAAGTGAAATAGCAGTAATCTTTAGCTTGGAATAATTGAGTTTAAAAAGCTGATTTTGTCAAGTTTTTCCATGTTAGATGAGTACACTGAGAAAGACATACGTTTTAGCAGTAACAGTAACCATGCAAGCATAGACACCACTCCTCTGCTAGTTACTTGGCTTTTGAATTATTCTTCTATGAGTGTGGAAGAAATATCAGCACTTTATGAAACCAAGCAGTTTGCAGTATTTTGACCAGCAGAAAACAAGCCCCCCTCCATTTTCTTCCGATGATTCATCATTGCAAAGACGGTCTTCAAAAATGCTTTTCTATATCAGGAATCCTTCTGCACGTATAAAGAGGTAAGAGTCAGCAAAATCTTGACAATCAGCTAACAGGAATGAAGTCAGAAGAATTTATTGTGTGAAAGGTGCTTCAAAAGACACTTGATGAAAATGCTGGAAGTACAGTTCCTATTGTACCAAAATATCAGACTTAAATAAGTAGCTTTTGAAATCCAATGTGAGAGGGGAAGACTGATTTATTATTGTAATAGATATCTTATGATTAGTCACCAAAATGTATTATCTTTTTAATCAAATCAATTAGAAGAGGTTGTAAAGAGCAGGAACTGGAAGCATTATTAAAAAATCTCCAAGTGTTATCAGTGCCTCAGAGACAGGCTTAAGAAAAGGTAAGAACCATCTACCCACACACAAAGGCTTTTTTTTTTAATGTATAAAAAGTGCTTAACACTACTGAGATAGCAATCTCTAATCAAAATTCTACTCAGGTAGAATAATAAAATCCTACCGAATACTAACCTGAAATACTACCTCTCCAGCGAGGACATAAAATATGTATCTTGACCCACCACATGAGAATATTAAAAAAAAAAAAAAATATTGTGAATACATCTATTGTTTATTGCAGCATATACTCCTAAGTAGCCAACAAATTCTTAGCACAGAGAGGATTTTTTCGTTTTGTTTTGGAACAGCCCAACCAGAAGGTTTTGATCAAAGCCAGTCCCACATTTTGGAGAGAATGCTTATTCTCAGTATATTCTTTCTCAAACCTTTTAACTTCTCATCTTCCTTCTCCCTCACCCTCCTCCCCACCCACAGCCTAAGAATCTTTCAAGGATCATACCACCTTCCACCATATTATTTAGTATAAAAACCTTCAGAAATAAATCAAACCACTTGCCAAAACAGTATGTCTAGAAATTCAAGATGCATGAAGAACGGCGGAATGTCATTCCAGACAGATCACTTCGGAGAGCTACAAGTCAACAGACTAATACCACAGGCATCTAAAACAAGTTTAGATAAGTTGGACAGATGGCTTTGTTTGAATGAGAGAATATAAATAATCAGAAAATTATTTTAGTCTCTAGATCTGCTGAAAGGTGACTGGTACACAAACCCACACACTCAAGGACAAACCCAAACCGTGCTCCATCATATTACATGTTAATATAAATTACTCTAAAGACTGTCTGGCTCTTGCAGCAGTCATTTCACTGACCTTACTGAGAGTTGTAATACCATTTAAGTGACATCACTGATACTTTTAAATAGGGATTTTTTTTTTTAATGATGTCACTTACTTCAATTTACTCCACATCCCTGAAAGGAAGTTAGATTACTATCTCCAGGAAGAGATATACTTTAGTATTAAACTTGATAGGTATTATAATGAGTTACGAACAATAGAAGCTGAATCTTTCATGATATGGATACGCAGAAAGCATCATCGTGCCATCAAAAGTATCACTGTATTGCTAAATGTTTTGTACACACGGGTCAGTGGGACCTTAGGGGGTTGTAGGTTCTGCCTGCCAGTGACCCTACTTACTCTGGGAGGATGGGAGAGAAAAAGAAAAGAAGCAGCACAAAAGAATTAGGTGGTACCATGGCCTGGTTATGTACATGTAGTGCTGATATTGCAGCAGTATCTGCATACAGGAATTCCAGAAGAGTTTGGTACTACATAGGATGAAGAAACCCATGCAGCAATAGAAACTACTGGGGCGGTGATATATTTTCCACCATGAGCTATTATATGACAGTGGTACTTACCATGTATGTGTGGCGCATAGAAGTAGATGAAAGGGTTATGTTATGATCATCATCAATAACTAATGTGGAGGAAAAAATGGTGATTACGTAAATGAAAACTGCCCTTATGCACAGGAATTTGTAAACACCTCAGAGCTCTGTAAATCTGCTTTAGTACAATGTTCACAAAGGAGCCATTAATTAATGCAAGTTAAACCTGAAATTTATAGTAGGTTTATTATTTAAGTAGGATTACTTCTTATAACTGATTGCTGAAGATTACACTTTGTCATATCTTATAGGAAGCCTACAATGTGATTTAACATTTTCACTGTTCAGCCTCTGACTTAATCTTTGAGGAGTCCATGATGCTGTAACATTCTCTTAAAGGAGAGGTGGTTGGATGGTCACTGAAGAAACAGCAGCGTCAGTTGAAACGCCACCACTCCCAAGTTTTTGACCCTGTTCCTCTGCAGAAGGTTAATACTTGTCTAGTAAAGTCAGAATAATAGATCACGTGGGCACTTCTCATTTGCCTTAGTGCAAAGGGAGTTGGATAATGTAACCCAATATAGAAAGCTGCTTAAGCTAAAAAGAACTTAAGCAGAAAGGGACAACTCAAAGGATCCCTCTTCCACCGGTATCTGTTCTGGTGTGATAGCCTCTGGCAATGGGAGGTGACTTCTACCAGAGACCTAACGACATCGCTGGAAGATGGTAACAGCCAGCACAGCCATTTTGCAGAGAGCCTCTGACCACGCTGTGCTGTGTCGCACGGATGAATGTAGCTGAATGCTGTTCTTAAATCAAATGGAAGGAGCTGCTAGAGGACACTGCAACGGACTTCGGGATATCAGCTCCGTTCCAGTCAAGAACATAAACTTGGAACCCTCTGTGCCAAATTAGGATGCTTTCTTATAGGGTCTCACACATAGAGATGCCTTTTTTCTGTTGTGTGATCCCCACGGTAGTTAGAAGAAAGGCTGAAAAAGAATTTGCTATTTTATGTTACCATAAAGAAAAAAGAAAATCAAAGATTCTAGCAATTAGCCACTAGTAAGAAAGGTATTTGCATTTAAAAATACAAAATTAGACACTCTGAGTGATACGATTCCCCTTGCTCTGTCTCCATTCACGATCAGCTAAATTAGGGAGTACTGGTTCCATCTGCAAAGAACTCCTGTGGCGCAGACCCGTCTGCAGGTGGGCAGGTTAGGACACAAATGCTCCTTGTAAGACAGAGGGCTAGGGTCATGGTGTTGTAGCTTGCCTATTACTTATAGCATCATGGGGGGTTCAGGCCATGCTACGGCCCCAACAATAGCCACAGGAGATTATTATCTCTTAGGCACTTAGGACATATTCTGCAACTTGATTAAAATGAAAACCTGGATTTTTAAGAGAGTTATTGTTAAAATTAATTATTTTATTATTAAAATACTAAACACTATAATTTCTGTTGTTTAAATATTATTAAATTTTTACCTATTACTAAAATTGCATGCAACCAACACTACAGTCCTACACCATTTATTTTATTGCTATGCTTTTTCTGAAGCTTTTCTGCACAAACAATGCATTGTTCTATTGCAGGAATGAGGGGGAGCTGGAAGCCTGGGAGACAAGGGTCAAGGACACCAACAGGAGAGTGAGAATGCTATCAGGATTGAAGAAAAACACGTCAGCTGAATGCTTCTGCTTAAACTATCTGCAGTGAAATAGCTGGCACAGCTGAAATTAAAATGGGCTTATTCTAAGTTTTAAGCACAGTGCAGTGCCATGAGTGGTCCACTTTGTTTCTCTCAGTTTCATCGAGACTCTGCACTCAGGTAGATCAAGATTTGGAGACTTTTTTCAACCATTAAAGCAAGAAACTTATTATAAATACAAAAAATTGATTAGACTACGGGTTATAATTTTACTGTAAATAGTGACCAGGGATTGTGGAATTTTATAAAGTCTTCAGTACCAATAAATAAATAAATAAATAAATATGTGCAAAGCCTGAACTCGCATTCTAAAAATATCTTACTCATTCTCAGACTCGATAAGTAGAGACAATGAGAGTTTAAAGTGTTAGTACTAGCTGTCACAATAACTGTACATAAGCTGCTATGAGCAATCGCTTTTCCGGAACAAAGCACCCAATCCATACAGGCGAGGGGACAGCTGTAAGAGCTCAGCATACCACATCCCTAGGCAGCGCGGAGCTCAGGAGCAGGCTTGTTAGTAACAACGCTAACACACAGGGGTCGTTCTAATTCTAAACAGTCAGATGAAGACAGCAGTTCAGGGCAATGACTAGGACAAGGATCATGCTAAACTTATCTGCTTTCACACCCAGTGAGAAATTCATAATACCTAGCAAAACATTAATTGCCACCCACCTTCTGTGGTGACTGGGAGAGAGATCTCCATGCAGGCTGCAGACTGCGCTTTTCTGAAGGGGGGCCTCCCAGGCCCTCGGCGGTTTGCTTTTGAGACGTCTGCACTGGAAAGTCGTTTTCCTGAGCTGCAGCTCTGGGACGTTGGACTGGTACAGTGACCATTCACATGATCTGGAAAGTGAATGCAAAAAGTGCTAGGTAAAGCGCCAGCTCCCGAAATTCAGGATGGAGGGGAGATGTACGTTCTGGTATTTAAGAATGGGTTAAATCAGATCTTCTAATAACTACTTATTTGTTTTATCAACCCAGCATGTATATGCAAGAATAACTCACCATATCTTTAAGGTATACTTTGAAAAAAACAAGGGACATAGAACTGGTACACGTTCTTACAGCTGTAGATGCCACAGCATTTTGTTGACTTATGTGAACTGGCAGTTTTTCAAGATAGGGCTGGTAACACTGTCATCCCTGATGTTGTGTCTCCTAACGGATACCAAATAAAATTGAAAACTATCTTTCCTTTTTGCTCTCATAATGAACTGCAAGCGTAATTTACTACAAGATAGAATTTAGAGCTAGACACCTACCCTACCTGACTTGAAGCCACATGAAACGGGCATCTAACTGCCACTATTTGGGATAATTATAAAACTAGCCGTAATATTGCTAAGTATTTTATTCTTTATATACCACATATAGATTTATTTTACTGCTAAGGACACTGATGGCTGAACAACTGATTTGTCTGCTACAGATCTAAAGGTACGAGGCTAAGGCCTTGGACCCCTGCTAGAGGCCACGGTCAATCAGCACAGCACATGCTGCTGTCTGATGGGGTGAGAAACAAAACATGGCTGCTTTAAACTCTGCCTACATTTCCCTGTTCTTTGTTACTGGCAACAGTCCTTTAAACCACAACAATCCACTGATCAAGGCTTAGATCAGAGTTCAGAGTGGGTTGGACTGGATCACAAAACATTCACGTGATATTTTTCTTCGTCTCATGTTGGGTAAGGCAACGTGAGAAGAATTACTGAACACAATTTTCCCCTCAACATATGACAGGATACACACCCCGGTGTAACTGTAATTCAGCAGGTAATGCATACTTACTAATTTAAGTAAACAGCAGATAATAAGCATAACAAAAATTCAGACTTAAGCAAGCACACTGAATATTTCTATTCAAAACTATGGAAGCTCAATACTATAGGTAAGGACAAGCTTGGAGCTCCTGCTTTCATTCTAAGTGTCAGGTTATTTATATCTGAGAATTAGATTAGTCTTTAAGATTCTGTATATAAGTATCACATTCGGTTAACCCTTTTTGATTAGTATTGTATCCAAGGAAAAGATGAATGTTAATACACCAAGATAAATTTATTTCTTGGTTACCATGCCATGATAGCTCCACTGTACATGATGAAAAGCTATTTCTATATTCAGATGATAAAACAGATTCTATACTGAATACAGCATATAGTGTGCTATTATATGTAGTCTTCCAATGTGTAAGTCATGTCCTTTTCACGTGAAAGCAGTTCAGTCTTGCAGAACAAAATTGGAAAGAATTGTTCAGAATTATAGTTTAAAAAGCAATTTAGTATCTGTACTGCATAATGAGACGGCTCTGTAGGAGACACAACTTCTATGATTCTTATCATGTTTCTTAATACATGGCTATTAGCTGAGCTAACAGCAGAATATAAAACTGATGTGGATGATTCATTCAACCTATGGTTAGGGAATTTTCCAAAATATGCTGGAACTATTCGTGTATTTCAGGAGAAAGTCCTTTGAGATTGGGGGCTTTGTTCGAGGGCACAGGCTGACTGTTCAACCTCAGCAACATCCTCATCCAGCTGCTTCCTTTCTTCAAAATTCAGTTTGTGTGAAGGCGTTTCAGCATGATATCTAATTATCTCCAGGGGGATCCTAGGAAGTGGTGAGGAACATAACAGAGTAAAAAAGAATCATATTCTACAGAAACATCAACAACATTTGTGAGTCCCTTTCCCTGAACATTGTACAGAATGGGCACAATTCATCTAAACCCCTATTCACTATGCCAAATTTGAAGACAAATGCTGCTATGTTTTCCTTAGTCCGCTTGCTTGTCTCAGTTACCTTCAAAGGCCCAAATTAAACAAAAACAATCAGTAGGGCCTGGGCACCTTTATATCCCTTTAGTGGTTTTGACAATGCCTTTCTGAATAAGCAAAGCCAGTTCCTGTGTATAAAAAAAAAAATCAGGCCTCATCCTAAAAGCTGCAGAGATAACCCTCCAAGTACTAAAGTTGGTGAAATGTTAGTGACTGCTACAACAATGACCAGAAGAGGGATTTTAGTGATCAGCTACACACTTTTCTATATTTTAACACTCTTCTGTTCTTCTGATTAGATATGATTATTTTTTAAATATATACAACAAGGAGCAGTGCAGCTCTTCAAACCTTAGTAAAAACAAAAAGACATTGTACAAAGAGTAATATAATTATGGGAAGTATGACTGCAACATTTCTGCTGAGGAGCTGGTAAGAATCAAGCAGATAAAGACCATCCAAATCTATGAGAGAATCCCATGTATATAAAAATTAATTTCTCACTTTTTTTATGCTATAAGCTCAGTGACACAACACGTTTCTAAAGAAAGGTTATATACTGTCTAAGAAAGAGTTCCTTACCACATTGTCTGAAAAAAAATGAAGTGTGCGAGAAAAGTGTTAAGAAAAACCCAATACTAGTTTCCTACAGTGTACTTTCTAAGGGAGACTGTGAGAATGCTCATGCTATCACCCTTTGCCAAAATGACTGCAACGATTTACTCGCCTTCGGAGACCCGAGTCACCAGATTCTCCTTTGCCATGCCAGATGTCTTCCAACCGCCCCAAAGAACAGATAGAGGAGGCTTGTAAAAACCTGGCTTTGTTCGATTTGTAAGGAAGAACATTTTAGCTTTTTTCCTTGCTGGCCTACTGGTTTTGTCATGTGGTCACTGGGGCTTTTCTCATATCAGAAATATTAGTTGATACTGAGCAGCAGTTGATACCGGAGACACTAACATTGGTACTTCAGAAGCAGTGCACGCATTGCTCTGTGCTGTTGATGCAGGAGCGCAACAGCTCCTAACTCTCTCTTCTTCTGGAGAAGGCAGAGAATAGTGGCCTGGGGAGAAAGCACTGCACAAAAAGCCCCCTTCTCTTTTCTACCCTTTTCCACCACTGCATTTGCCATCGCCTCCTATCCCTTCCCATGGGGGCTGCTGCCCATGAGGTCAACGGCATTTGCATTATACTCTCTAGTGCTCCTCGATTCCAGCAGACGTAGCAGAGTTACTAATGCACGACATCTGGGCATCCTGGCTCAGCAGAGCTTATCCTTGAAGCAGTCTCCGGGCTGTGTAACAGCCATCCCACTCTGCCAGGGCAGCAGCCTTTTCTCCTGTTTGGGGATAGTGAACGAAATAGGCAGGGCTCAGTTTGCAGCTATTCTGTTCATTGATTAAAAAAATGTAAGGCTCATGCAAGCCACGGGAAGTAATCATAGCAGATTACCCCATGCCATAATACATTAGTCCATTTTACACTGATTTAACTCCACTGACTTAATAAAGCAGATAGTAACAAATTGTATCTAAAATGTATTAAAATATATAAAAGAGAAGTTCACGACATAAAATTCTCTAATGTTCTCCACGTGCTGCTCCTACAGTGCAGGTCCTGGTTGTTTGCCTTCATCTGGGCTCGTAGCGTTGCCCATACGAATTAAAAATGCTTTAGCTATCCCTGTTTCCAAACAGTAGCACCATTCAGTGCTGTGTGCACCCCAAAAACTGCTTAAAAAAAGAAACAGAACTGTGCTGGACGGAAGGCCAGTGTGTCACAAAAAATATCAGTGAGATGATGAGATTGAGAGGAACTGAAGAAGCAACATTCGTTGATGTGAGCTAAACCACTGAGAGGAGCCTTCTGAGAGACGCAATGTGCAACATGACAGCAGCAAGCCTGCTGGAGAGCCTGACATTTAATCTCATTTTTTTCAAGGAGTATTACACAGGCAGGAAGTGTATTATACATACACATGCTGATTTGAGTTTACACACAGTAACGTGTGTATGTTACACAGCCTGCCTTGTCACACAACGGTTTTAAATTACTTGGTGACCTCTGCAAAAAAGCAAAAGGAACGACCGATTTAGCAGTGAAAAGCCAAACCCTTGTTAAAACCACATGTATTAAAAATGTCAGTAAGAAAGAAAAAACAAGCATTTGCAGTTGCTGCCTAGAAAGTTGTGTTACACTAGACATAACAAATAAAAAAAAAAAAACACAACCATTTTTTCAGCTCTAACAAAGGGAAAAATTCACACAGAAAAACTCGCTGAGAACTAGTTCTTACTAATGATCTGAGACAGGCTGAGAACAAAGGAATTAAAATACAACTAATTAGAAGCATTGTAATATCATCCTAAGTCGTAAGTAATCAATGCAAGAGCAGGCAAGAGGACCAGAGAGACGCTTTAATACGGAGCAGAAAGAATCTGAAAAATGGGTCCCAGAGAATCTCCTCAACATACGTCAAGGAATACAATCTCTGCTGTTAAAGGGAGGAAAAGTCCATCTGTTTCCACTGGGGGATTTTTTTGTATTAGCAATAAATTAGATTTTGGGTAATAATTATGGGTGTGACTAACCTTTTTTCTTTACACAGCAAAGAGATACACATTTAAATCAAGAAAAAAGAGATCTCATAACTGTACAAATGGCCAGAAGAACAGTCTCAGGTTTGCATGTAAAATAACCAAAATTTGTGTAAAAGTAGTGTGATCATTCATTAGTGACAATATAGACTGGCACCTTAAAACTTTTAACAAATTATTCTTAAAAGAAAATCCCTTACAAAGCCAGGATCGCAATTTTCTCTTGGTGCAGTTCTGTCAGCCAGGCAGGGGAGGAGGTGTGAGCCCTAGCAGAAGAGGTTCGTACAGATGTACTGCCAGCAAAATTGTGTATTTACCATCGTGTCCTCATCAGTTTGAAGAGAAAGGATGAATTGCCCTATTGACATACTGCTAGTACATTTAGGTCCACGCTAAGAGTATAATGTGCTGTCATTGTAATATACCGCCTGTGTAATGTAATGGTATTCTTATTATGGTAATGAACTCCTATCATGCGCTTGATCCTAGATATCATCATGCTTTTGAAAGCAGGGTGAACAGATTTATTTTTCAGAGAAACAGAATACCGTGCAGTGGTTGAAAATGTTAAGTGTCTTATCACTGACAAAGCCCCTTTTAAAACTAGTATTTTTGCCTGCAGTTATGAACAATGAAGCCAAAATACAAAATAAACACTATCCAAATGAAGAACACTAAGAATGTATTACCATATGTCATAACATCACATCTACATTATCATATCTGAAAAACCAAACCTTGCAGTGCAAATCTAAAAATAAATCTAGCTTTGTTCTCTGAGAACAGTGGGAAAATTTTGGACTACTTGGATCTAACTCTGCTCCTCAGACGACTCTGCTGAATTTCTAGTGATCATGTAACACCACACTACTGGACCGACTGTCTCAAAAAGTACACAGCACTAAGCGTGCCTCAACTGAATAATGTAAAATAAATTGTCGCTATGCTTTGTGCAATAAACAGTAAAACACAGACAGAAAACTTGATTTAATCCTGAAACATAAGCATGAAACATGATACATCCTGAGCTGCACAGAGGACAACGCTGAGACATGCGAGTAGAGCTGATGAACCACAAGACCACCTAGGATATCAACAACTGCTCCTGAGCATCCCTCATTAGTAGCATTGCACTTGCATTTTCAAGATGGAAAAGTCTGGGTTTAATTCTCTGTTTTTGAAAACGAAAAATTCTTCAAAAAGGTTGGACTGGAAATATTTTTTCAACTTGAACATGACAAGAATAAAGCATGACACATATGAGCTGGACACTTTCTAAACAAAACTCCACCTTTCCATCTCAAATGAATGATCAAAATGTAAGATAATTACAACAAAAGTGTTTTTAGTCTGTTCTAGCCAGATTCTTCCTGAGATTCTTCCCCTGATTTTTCCAAATCAAGTTGTTTTGAACTAGAGGTAAGAATGTCTGAAATAATTGAGCTAGTACTACTCCACAGATGCTAACATATAAATAATTTGCTTGCAAACACTCAACAGAAAAAGGCACAGACATGGCCAAATAAGGCATCCCAAATATAATTAAGTTTACACACAATTTTTATGCAGGAATCAAACAATTCTAAAAAAAATCCAAGTTTTTCCAAACTTGTTAACATTATGCATTGTAGATTTTTGACAGATTTAATACCAGGTTATTGTAATAAATAAACTCATAACAATTGCTCATTCTTATTTTAATGTTACAAAACCAGATTTTATAGTTGAGAACATCTGATTTAGAGTTCTTATTTATCCTTCTTTTGTTATCACTTTGTTGTCAAAGTAATTACGTATGGAAAATTATTGCTTTCTAAATATCCTTCTGCTTGTACACACAGGTCAATTACTAAGACTTTGGATGTTGCTTTAAGTCGAAACAAGATGATGGGACCATCTGTCTCATGCCCAAGTCTGCCTACAGATGACACTGTGCGAGAGCTCAATCCCAGTCCAAGTTACTTACTATAGAGGACCTCTGGGTCCAGGCAGGACTGGTAAATCTATGTGTAGCCCCAGATTTTGACGTCTGGAGGGTATTACAACCTGAGAAGTGTACAGAGACCGCGGAATGGAAGAATACTACATATGTGTTTGCATTGCTTGAAAGGAGCGGAAAATGACTTACCTTTGAGAGTCCTCAGTAAGGAACACTTCTTTAAGTAAAAACAGAGAACTTAGGAACAGTGAATATCTATTACATTGTGAGCCTAACAGTTGTATATCATTTTGTTATTATCACCTCTTAAATGTATGATGATCTTTACTGCTTGTTTTGTTGTTTCAACTAACAAATTTTACTGCCTTTCCTTCATGACTACATTTAACTGTACCAGTTATAAACATTTTAGGTATGGTATCATTTTGATAATTTTAAGCGCTTACCTTTCCTTTAAACTACTTGCTTGTTAAATCTCCCATATAGATCAGTTGGGTTGCTTTGGTTTGGTTTTGTTTGTTTGTTTGTTTGTTTTTTAATCTGGAAGCATTAGAAGTCAGAACACAGCCCCCTTCTGCATTTGAAATATAACCACACAGCACATGCCTGTTATGCTGTAATAGCCGACAGAGTTAACCTGCTCATCAGCTCTTGTTGCTTTTTTTTATTCCGGTTATTTGGACTGGCAGAGTGCTAATGTATCTGTTAACACAGGTTCTCTTCTCCAAATGTTTGACCATAAACCTTCTCGTATTTAATTAAGGAAGAAACTGGTGCTGTCATACACCTGACCTTTACCAGATGAAAGAGACTTTTGCCTAGTAGGGTCCTAGCTACAGAATATCAAAATCCAAACCGTAACATGTGAAATTGCAGAGAGGCCAAACTTCTAAAACCATTTCTGTAAAAGTGAAAGCCAACCCACAATGTTTTTCATCTTAATAGTGATCAAACTTGCAGCAAAAAAAGCAAACCGCATCCTCCATTGAATCAGCAAGAGCATAGCCAGCAGCTTGAGGGATGTAATCCTTCCCCTCTAGTTGGTTGAGACTGCACCTCAAGTCCCGTGCTCAGTTTTGGGCTCCCCATGACAAGTAAGATATTGACATATGAATTCAGCAGGGTCCACCAAGCTGGCAAGGGAGTTGGCACAGACGATGTAAGAGGAGAGTCTGAGAACTGGGGTTGTTTCTCAGCCTTAAGAACAGAAGACTCAGGGGAGACCTTATTACTACCTGCAACTACCTGATCTGAGTCCACGGAGAAGACAGAGCCAGACACTTCTCAGAGGTGCACAGTGATCGGAGGAGAGGCAAAGGACACAACTTGGAACACGGGAAATTCTGGTTAGATATTAGGAAGAACTTTTTTCCTGTGTGGATGGATCAAATACTGGAAGAGATCACCCAGAGAGGTTGTGGATCCCCTGTCCTTGGACGCATTTGAGACTCAACTGGACACTGTCCTGACCTACCTGGTCTAACTAGACCTGCTTTGAGCAGGGTGATGACCTAGACAGCGTCTAGAGGTCCCTTCCAACCTTAATTACGCTATGATTCTAACTACAAGCAGAGTTCAGATGATTCCTCAATTCAGCTGGTATTTTCAGACTGAAAAGTGAACAGATATTACCCTACTCTTTTGGAAGGAGACACACACTTGACAGTCCATAAAATCCTTTGCATGTAAAAATACATATCATTTTCAGTGTATATTGCCAAGCAATTCAAGAAAAGCATTGTTAAATTTGGGTGTCTGAATTGCCTTTCCTAAAAATGTCATACCAAGGAGGAAAGCAACTCATATAATTTCAAATTTTCTAAAATGTTCCTTGGCATTGTAAACAGAATTACAGACCCAGAGCCAGAGAAACTAGTGCAGAACACTCCACTTAAAATCTACCAGTTTGTCCAATGCAGCAGTAAGCAAAAACAGATTAAAAGCTTCAAAATTTTGCCAGTGCCTAATGTCTGCTGTAAACTACTTGGAAAGGGTAAAGCAAGAATTGCTGTAACCCAACTGCTCATCCTTAACATAAAAATGAGGTCTTCTTTACGATATCTGGGTATTGTTTCATAGGCTTGGGAGCATCCGGGAAGTGACACTTCCCTTGCAATGAACGACAAAGGCATCGAATGGTCGATGTTTTCCTATTATAATTCTATTATGATATGCACAAATCTTTAAGGAAAGAAAGATCAAACAGATTCCACAAGCCTCGTACAAAATGGACAAAATGGAATACAGAGTTATAACGAAAGCTCCTTTGTCTGATCCCTACAATCGTGTTTCATGAAGCCAACTTTCAGAATTAAAGCTTTTGGGCCTCAGCATCAGGAGACATTTCTCAAATCCTTGAAAAAACTGAGCTTATTTGGTACTTTGTCTAGTTTTTCACTGCTGTATAAAATGGGAGACATTAACTCTGACCTGGTAAAGAATTCATTCACTGCTTATAAATATCTCCAGAAAGCACAGGAAATTATATTAATCTTTTGAAAATCACATCTTAGCAAGAGGAAACAAAAGATGTCTGTCTCTATTTGTATTTTCTTTTGTTCTTTGGCTAATAAAGTCTAGGCGATAGCATAAATTCATACAGTGAAACCATCTGTTCATAGGAATTAAATAAAAATTAGCAGCTACCTAGTATCGCCATATTTAGTTAGGACTTCTGTCTAGCTCCCTGTGATCACCTGGAAACTTTGAAAGCTTTTAATGAAATGAGCAGAAATATTCCCTAAAAGAAAAATACAAGCTGATGCTTAAAGTGGCTGGTGAAGCAAAGTCAGAAAACTCTCATATAAAAGCGGTTGTATATGTCTGGATATATCCCAGATTCTCCACTTGATTAAATTAGATTAGATTAGGATTATCCCCATAATTCATTTCACTGCAACAGTGCACGGAAATGTAGATGATCTTTTCAGAAAACTTTGGGAAACAGTATCAGGTTCAAAAATAAAGATATATCATTCAGAGCTGCCTCCGAAGGGTCACAGGGAAACTGTACAGTATATGCAGTGTGACATCTTCCTTCTGGCCAACTCAAACATTGGGTTACTATGATCTGCAGTAGCTAAAACTATCAAAAAGTTTCACTGTATCCCCACATAAGGCATATTCTCACATTTCTGTGTGGAGGTATGGCATCCACAGGTGGCAAGTTCTTCAGCAAGGATAGATAATAATCACTACATCAAAATAAGAAGATGCTGAGGTCAACTAAATTATCAGTCATACAGGGGTCAAAACAGAGTCCCAAAGTACCTTTAAGTCATGAAAATCCTGACAAGGTTTAACTAGAACACCCTCAGTCATCAGATCACACATTATTCCCTTAAATGCTAGCGAAATGCTCCCCAAGCAATTCTCGGTACTGGCAGCACCTCCACCTGAAATAGATTTAACTTCTACTTAACCTCTCCTATTACAACTCAAAGCAAAGTGAAAGCAAGGACATTACATCAGCCAGATCCTAAGAAGGGAGCAGAACTGTAAGCTGCCAAATGCTAATGTATTTCCCAATTAGCTGCAGACGGTGCCGAGAGTAGGCGATGTATCAGCACTCTATGAAAAGCTATGAGCCAGAGCCAGTGGGATGAATGTACAGTATCTTATCTTTTGAAAGTGGTGACCTGAATATCTTCAAAAGAAGCGTGGGCCAGAGAGTATTGTTATCCCCCTGAATAGTCAGACTATGGGTACAATCTCAGGCAACAGCCAAACAGTGGATAAATGATCTCTAAGAGCTCTGCCAGTGTATCCAGGACATTTTGGAGCAGAAGTAAATGAAATGCAGACATTATTCTTCACCTTTACCAGGAACTCTCATTTAAATGTAGCTCCTTACATCGAGAAAGAGAGGCTTTTTCCAGCCTGCTGTAAACTAAGCAGTCTATAATCCAGCAGTTTTAGTGGCTAGAATAATTAACAGGAATCTTCTGCCCTTCTAAGACAGTCATGAAGGACAACCGAAACAAGTTTTTTTCGGTTTGTTTCAAGTTTGGTTTTTTTCCTTCCTCTGCAGCTGATTGACCATGACTCTCTGCCAGCTTATACATCGAATGCTGCTTCCACATGCTTTATCCTTAGCAGTCCACCAGGCTTCTTGGTAATACGAGTACAGAGCACCCGATAGCTGCGGCAGTGACAACAAACGGAATGCTTAAGTGACACTTCGGTAATACCTTTTGCTGTGTATGAAGTGTTTGAAATTAATGGATTTCCACTAGTTTCTGCAAGAGGTTGAAACAGACCTTCTTAGACTTATTTTTACTTTATACTTGTTCTACATTATTAAAAAATAATGAGTCCAGGTAAATAGAAGAATAGCAGAAACATGACTCTTCTGAAATCAAAATCACAGACAGGATTACGCATTCTATTAATCTTCAAACTTCCCTACATGTGTCATACATTTAAGATGGATCATCATGCCTCCTACGCTCTTAGGTTGAATTTGTTTAACTTTTACAGCTTCCCTTCTGTACGTAGTTGTCCTGCACCCCAGTTCTCAAGGTTTGGGGTTTCTGTGTCTGGTTTTGGTTTTTTGTTTGCTTTTTTTTTGTTTTGTTTTGTTTTGTTTTTTCCCCATAAATCTGCCTTCAATTTGTCAATATATTCTAGAAAATGCTTACAATATTGTCCAGCTCCCAGTACGATTACAGGAAAGCTGACGGTAAGGCAGTTTATTTCCTCTGATATGCAACTTTTTTATATAATACAGTAAAGCCCTCACCACTTCTAGTTACATTGATTTGTTTCTTGCTTTTCTAAAAACCTATAAATCCAGTCTTTTACACATCAGATGTGTCTTTTTCTTGTGTTATGATGCAGGATCTAAGTCTATTTCGTGCTATGTCCTTCAAGATTATATATTTTTAATAATACTAACAAAAAGAAGTCTGATCTGTAGAATATGGTTTAGCCTTAGGTCCTACCCTATGGCTATATTGATACTCTAAGTATTCACCTTCCATCTTAATAGCTGCCCATTTATTTAGTGATAAATATTAATTTTTACAGGTCTATAGCTGCCTACATCACTCCTTTTACCTTTTTGAGTATTATGAGTGTTACAATTTTCCACTCCAAATTTTTTTGTACTGTATTTCTACATTCCTAGTTTCTCAAACATCACTGTTAATGATGGAGTCAGTTATTTCAACTAAATCACTCTGTGTACTGAAATCTGCACAATCTGGATTGAATTTCCCAATGATTTTTCAACACTTATTTACTTAATCTTTATCAGAAGCTATTAGCAGTTTTGAAGTTCCTCAGTCATTTATAACGTGGAAGACATATTTATTCCCCCAACTTGTGCCTTGGGGAACAGTGCTACATTGGTTAATACATGCACATGATTCCTAGTGACAGAAATTAAGTTCAGCTGCATTATGCAAGGATGCGATCCAACTTTAATTTCTCTCTCTAAAAAGACACTCAAAGTAATGAGGCATGGCTACACAGCTTTTTCAGTCATCTTACACGAGAAACCCCCCATGAGAGCAAAACTAAAAAGGACTCCTTGAGACTGAGAATATTTAAACACAATTATAAAAATCTTTGTGTGAACCACACGTTCCAACCCAAATGCCAGGAGCAATCCCCTTTACGTGGATATTTAAGAGGGCATGATCTGCCCTGAACATTTTTACGTTACGCAAGATGTTGAATTTTCATTTTAGGTTTTTTGAGGTGAAATTTCTGCTCTCACTATGCATTTCCACTGAAATATTAAAGAAGAACTGAGAAAAAGGTTACAGCAAACTGTGCACTTTAACAGTTGGCTGAGGTAAGTCTTACGGAGAGGACTGAGACACAAAAGACTGATTTCTGATCTGACTTCTCAGAAGTTCAAAGACACCATAAAATATAGATGTTCAACCATCTTATCGCTGTTGTGGCACGGAATTTGTACATCAAATAAAGAAAATAGACTAGCGCATGCATTGCGTGTTATAGGCAGAGATAAACATCACTGACAACCAGTTATAACGGCTCAAGTGTGTAAAAAGTTCTGGAGCCTTTTCATAATAAAATATTACACACACAGTGTGTAATGACTGGCAAAATACGTCTACATGAAATAAATGAATATTAAACAAGCAAAATGCTGAGAGCTGCCAACAGAACTGTATGGGTTAATAGGTGGTTTTTAGAAAGCCTTTTCAGACAAAGCCTCCAAGGTTATTGTGTTATCTCATGAATCAGTTGGTACAATGTTTTGCCAATGAATGTAAGGAAGTTTAAAGCTGCTGGCTTTTGCCTACCGTACCAAGATCAGTCTTAAGATCTGTTGGCAGACTTAACTTTCTTGATCCTTTAACTGAAACAACAGAAAAAGGAGAAAGGCAGTTGTTAATAAGTAAGAAAGAAAAAGGAGCGAGGGAAAACAACATGCCATCTTCTGGTTAATACCAAGTTGCAAATTTGTAGCACTTTTTTTTTTTAATCAGCATATAAAGGCAGAATTATGGTTTAAATATTTTCATGTACACCATTCAGCAAAATAAATGCAACTGAACAAAGAAGCACTGGAAAAAACATTACTCCAGCTCTCAAGAGGTGAATGGTGCTTTACACAGCTTTGGCTGTGTGCTGCAATATCTTACCTTGTGATGACAGGAATGATAAGAAAAACCCAAATGAGATTAAGGCAAATATTGCAAATGCTGGTTATGCAGCATATCACAAATATTTAAACACCTGGAAACCAATTTAATAACAGGGTGCAATGAAATTATGAGTTCTGATGACATCATACCTCAAGATACCATTTGAAAAAGAGAGGGCATATTGTACAGGTAATGGAGACACACTATTGTAGTATTACGGAAAGGAAGACAGATTGCACAGAAACGAAATGCAGAAGCTTCAGGATATAATGTGGTGTTACCCAGACATCAAAATATTGCACTCAATTTACTGAAGATTTAATTATCTGTTGCGTTCCAATTATGCAACAAAACTATGATTTTGCTTCTGTTCAAAAATGTTTTCATTTCCTTACACATGAGCACATTTTTAAACAAGGAACACCAGAGAACTGAAATGAAGCATGTCTTGTAGCAGTCAAAACAGCATTAAATTTATTAAAAGAATGCCTTAAGAAATCTGTTATTAATTATTCAGAAGACTTAATTTCCAGTATGGTTCTTTCATTTTGCATTCATTCAGTATTTTTTTGCATTGTTTTCTGGCTTTTACCCCTTACCCATACTGTCTGTTACTAGAAATGAACAATGAAGTATTTGTCAGCTAACTATTACGCTTCTAAAGAAAGTCCCACATGGTAAGTATCACAGTGACAGGAACACTGGGACATATCAATATAAGGAGCAAGTCCTTTGTAATTTCTAGTTAATAAGGTTTTAGGTCAGAAGGATGCCCAGAACAGCCACTTATCATTTCAAGTCACAGAGCCCCTAAAAAGAAATTCTGTTGCATTCTTTTGAAGTGTCATAAACTGTAAAGCCTGCAGTGTGGCAGAAGAAAATATCAGCTGGCACCTATGTTAGATGTTTTTCTTTCTTTCTTCAGGGAAGAGCAGGGGAGCCCTTCAGGCTCTTAAGCAACATTTTGGTATCAGTAGAACCAGCATAGCCCTCCCAGTAACCCATTTCTAGCTGTCACTTTAACTGGATGCTTTGGGACAAGGCAAAGAGATCTCTTCAGATCAACCCAACATCCAAATATACATCACTAACACTACTACAGAAAAATAATTTGGATACCAAGTGTTAGGCTCCTACATCCATTTTAGGCATTCACACAAAGGGCAGCTTGATTTTCAGAACAGCCTTTTAAAAACATCCCATTTATCTGAGCAGCTGTCATACACTCTTTCAGACTGAATGGAGGATACTGCTCCAGAAAATCAGTGCTTTGCTATAGAGAAAGAGAACGAAGCATCACTTGTGATATAATCTCCTTTGAAGGAAAGGACAACATCTGGCCCAACCAGCTCTCTGAAAAAGGATTACTAATTCCTAAGGAAGACTGTAGGACACTTTACTAACAGACTAGGATCTAGATTAGGATATTTCAGAGCTATAAAACCTAGCTGCATTTAACACCAAGGAGCTTCATTAGTGCTGCCATCATGGAGGCTTAGAGCTTTGCAAATTGGTGATTTAACCGCTTCTATTTCTATGTTACAGGTGTTCCTGTATAACAGGAATTACATGTCTTGTGTTGTATGCCACAGCTGTTCCCAAATTGTGGTATATATGTCTGAACTGCAAGACTGCAGAAATAGCTCCCAACTATTTGTGTGCAGGCTTATATAGCACATGCAAAGTATGCACTTTCTGATTCCTCTGAAGGACTCTAAACAGGCTTGATTTGGGAGCTGCCACAGCTGCGCACAGACAAACTAGGCCTACCGTACTGAAGGCTGCAATCTAACACAGCCTCAGGATGCTGAAGGGACTGAGGACTGGAAAGAGGAGGAGCATACAGCTGATGAGTTGGTTTATGGGTATAGGGATAGAGTAGAGGACATGGTGACCGGGGGGCTAAAGGACAAAGGAGACACACAGCCTGAAGAAATGAAGGAAGGGCAGTTGAGGAAGCCAGGAGTTATTCCTACCACCATCTCCACCACCAAATTTGAAATTTTTGGTGTAGGACATGATTGTGCTAGGACACAGCGGGGACCACTGTCAATAGACCACATTTCTGGGAGTAAAAACAAAAGGAGGAGCGGGTTGCTTTCATGCTTTACTGTAATCAAAGCTGTGCATATTACTTGGGGGGGGGGGGGGTAAAACTATCTTTTTACTATTGAACTGATCAGTATATATCAATATACTATTGAAATGATCAAAATATAACCTATTTTTAGTACCTATGCCATGTATATTTTACTATCTCTACATTTATTATAAAGGAGGATCATGCATCCTATCTTGCTGAGAATAAGCTTTTGAAAACCAGTTTGATTTGAGAATGAAGCATACTATAAAGGTTCAAGAGGCTAGCAGAGTTGTTTGTTTGTTACCATTATTTGTTTGCTTTCATGCTGGAGGCAGCTGGCAGAAACTGTGATGCCACAGTGCAAGGCAAGACAGCCCCTGCCCAAAAGAGCTTAATGTGTAAACAGTCAAGTTATCCAACTGTGGGATGAGAAAGAGGCACAGACAGAGTTAACAGGTACAGTCTGGCAGCTAGCTAAGCTGAGCACCCAGGTCTCCTGACCGGACAATGTCGTATCTTGTAGCTATATGGTTCTTATCAGTCTTTCAATGAAAACAAAAACCAAAGGCACAACCACCAAACACATGTGCGCTCACAACTATGACATTCAGCGGTGTGCTTCCCTCAGCTATCACAGCAGGACTGTAGTCAGAGAATTTAATATTATTCAAAATGAAGGTAACTTCATACAGCTCTTTTTCTATTAGAATCATGGAACCATAGAATCGTTTAGGTTGGAAAAGACCTTTAAGATCATCAAGTCCAACCGTTAACCCAGCACTGCCAAGTCCACCACTAAACCATGTCCCTAAGCACCACATCTACCCTTCTTTTGAATACTTCCAGGGATGGGGACTCAACCACTGCCCTGGGCAGCCTGTGCCAGGGCCTGACTGCCCTTTCGGTGAAGAAGTTTTTCCTAATATCCAACCTAAACCTGCCCTGGTGCAGCTTGAGGCTGTTTCCTCTCGTCCTATCACTTGTTACCTGGGAGAAGAGACCAACCCCCACCTGGCTCCAGCCTCCTTTCAGGCAGTTGTAGAGAGCGATAAGGTCTCCCCTCAGCCTCCTCTTCTCCAGGCTAAACAACCCCAGCTCCCTCAGCCGCTCCTCATAAGACATTCGTTGCCCTGACTCACTTTCCATATGCCCGATTCTGCCTGCATAACACTTTTGAATATCAGTCCCAGTTCCCCACTGCTAAAACATGGATTTAAGAGCCTAATATTTAGCTACCCAGTTGGACAAGGTACACAATAAGGTCCTGGAGATTTGGCTACCGGGGCTCAGAGCCAATTTAGAGATAGCCCTTTTCCTTTGGTGGCCTCAGGCAGGGCGCCCCAGGCAGCACTTTCCCATGGGAGCTACTTTCAAGCTGAACCTAACTCTCCCTCTGCCCTGAGCCACAGCTCCTGCCGCATCGCTGCCAGTCCTGTGCCCGGCCATGGCCCTGCGGATCCAGACCTGGGCTCATGGACCGACATCCTCCCCCGGCCCCGGACCTGCCTGGCGATCACCAGGCTGTGCTTGGCCCTGCTCCCTTGCTTAGCTCCTGTCTCCCTGGTCCATAGGAGCTGCTGGCCCCTGTTGGTGAGCTCAGGCCCCCTTGAACCCTGAGCCAGGCACCGTGGGCTGCATGGGGGTACCCGTGCTGCTCCCCCTGAGCCAAACGCCATGGCCCAAACCCAGGGCCCCGTTTCCTCCCCTCTGCCAGCTCATACTGCTCCCTGTTCCTTGCTAATCCCTACATACACATCCCTTCTCAAGATCTTAAGCAAGCATGAATTCACCTGATCAGAAACCCTCTCACATATTGGAAAAAGTGATAAAATGCACCTTGTATTCACAGTGCAGGAGCTAACCTCTCTTTAATGATTAATTTGCCTTCTGACTAGTAAACATTCTTTTTAATTTAATATAAATAAGTAGAAATGGTTATGCTGGCAGTGTTATCAATGATTAAGTTTAAAAATAAATTAAATTCTATGCTTTCCACACACACAAAATGTTTTGAAACATTTCCTTTCTTGCTTGTTTTCCATGAGCATATAATTTTCAAACTGAGTCAAATCTCTTCAGCTACTGCGCAGTTACCCACAATTTTAAAAAGCGCAACTGTTAGAAATTTAATAATATTCTTCTTGAAACAAAACTATTTAAAACCATTTCATGTGGGAAAGCTGAAGCTTGGCATGGCACGGGCCTAATCCCAGCAGATTTAACCAGTGGAATGAATCAGGATAGCAGCACTTGGAAATCACAGTATGTATAAAAACTCATAATCTTGCCAGTACGGACCTGTTCCAAAGCTCCTGGGAATCAATTGTGGAAATCTTTACATAGCCTTCTCTAAGCTCTATAGTCTTAAAAGCATTTTTGGATGTGAGCCCCCAATATGAAGGTGATTTCTCAGGAAAAAAAACACAAATGCACTTTCATTTTAGAACACACATTTCAGAAATCACTCTCCTATACACGGACCGATGAAATTCTTTCCTTCTGGTCTTTGAAAGAAGTCTAAACTGTCTATTGCATCTTACTCAACAAAGTTAAATAACCACTGAAAGATGCATTTTCTTGTGCTCACAGTGTATTCTCAACTACGTGCGTCAGAATGAAGCTGCATATAAATGGCTAAAGCAGTAAGGGACATATATATTATGTAATTATGTATATTATATATATTATATTCCTAGGAGCCCCTGAATAAATTTTCCTAATGAGTTGAACCAATGTTATTCCATATATATTGCTATATCTGGAATACATTTTATTTACAGTAGAAACTGCAACACTGTTTATTCACAAATAAACAGAATCTTTCAAATGGCTTTATTAAATTTTGTCTTCCTGTACAGTATTGGAAATGCATCACTATAGTATTTGAATACTAATTTAATTAAAATAAGATACCAGTGGTTAAGGGAGATTATTCCTCTCCTCTGCCTACCATTCTTAAAATGCAAGGTTGGTATTTCTTCACTTGCTGCTACCCCCTATGTGGCACTGTGAATTTCAGAAAAATTTTCATCAAATGGTTTAATTTCATGTTCTAGTCTGAAAGGTATTCAGAACGGGAATCTGATTTTTCAATTACATTGTCTGCAAAGCCATGCTTTCGTAAATAGTACAGGAGGAGCACCTGAAAAGACAGTCTTGTGAAACAAGTTTAAAATATTGCTTAATGGAAGACGTTGGATTTGTACTGAATTAGAAACCAGCCCTGCATGTAAAATAAGGAGTATTCTTCAGCACTGAGTCTCTTGCTCAGTGCTCCAACACTCCTATCAGTGACAGGACACAACTGCCTAATTCTGATTTGGAGCAGGGGAGAAAACAAAGCTGAATTACTGAGTTGACCTAGGCTAGCTCTGCAGAAGCTTCGTCAGAGGTTAAAACATTGACAAGCTGGAGGATGTTACAGGCAAAATACATTTTTCTGGGAAACCGAGATGGTTCAGGCAGGCTAAGCAATGTCCAGGATCAGACCAAGAGATGAGGAGGCGGGAGATTTTTCAATCTGGGCCTGGTTGGAACTGAAATCTACGTTACTCATGGTTCTCTTAGATGTAAAACTGTTTGCGTCTACATTGGCAATTAGCGGGCTGGAGGGATTCTTCCTAGGCATTGCCTTGAAGTCTCAAAGTACGCATGTGAGCACATCAATGTTGTTCCTCAAATCATTCCCCTTCTGATGGAACTGCGGGTGAAGTCGCTCACCAGCGTGCCATCACGTGTGCAGTGTTTGTCACGTAGACTAGTGTCCGCCAGCTGTTTGCATTTTGTGTGTGCATTGTGCATACTCAGGGCCAGTAACCGGCATGAACTTCACTGCCAGGTGAAGAACCGATGTTGATGCGGTCTGGCAACCCTAATGAATTGCAACAAATCAAACTGCATTCCTTCTGTCTTTGCAACCTCATCAGTTGGTGACGTAATCCTACCCAGTTGGACCTTCATTGGGCAGCAACTTGAATCGCTTGACTCAGCAGCCAAGTGTTCTTTCTGTTTCTGCTAAATTTCTGAAGGATAAAGTCTTGGCCGATCTTCAGCAGAGAATTGTGGTCACGGGTTTTACAAACACAGATATCACGGGACTCTACAGAGTACAGCCCACTTCCATTATGGAGCTTGCGTGCCATGAACTTTACGTAGATCAAAGGCAAGATTGGAAGTAGAAGGATCCTGCCTGATGAGTCCGTAACTATGCAGATCAATCAGTTGTGTTCTGCGATAAAGAAATGTTAGCCAGTGCAAAGGCTGACGTAGCTGTGAGGCTGTGCTGATAAGCACAAGGTAGTTCCACTCCCAGGTTCTCGGAGGTCACAATTTTGCGGTCAGTTACTCCAGATAATTAGACTGGATTTTGCCCAGTTTTAGAGCAGGTATGCCAAAGCAAAATTATCTTAATTTTGCATTAATTTTAAAAAATAATTAATATCAGTCACAGGAAAAGTAACTTCTATTTTAAAAAGCAGTTAATTCTAATAATAGTTACTGCCTACAAAATTGCACCTGATTTCACATTTTAAAGATTCAAATATAGCTTGGAAAACAATATGGAAGGGCTAAAATAGGAAACATTCCTAAATATGCCATGTTTTCCCTGCTGAATGATCTCCAAAACACAAAAGAAGAATAAATTTTGGAGCAAATTATCTTAAATTTACCTAAAATAGGTATTTTTGATCAATAGCAGAACAAAAAATTGAAGTTAACTGCAGAAAAAGTAAGGTGCTATAGGAGTCACTCATCATTACAAAACTAAGCATATGCACATGTTTACCAAGTCAGTGATCTCTTAGTTGTCAGTTAAAAAAAAAAAAAAAAAAAAAAAATAGAGTTTGTATCTCGTTTCTGGAGAGAAGATTGAAAAGATGAATCCCAGTGAGTCACACAATAAACAGTCTAATTATACTGAGTTATCAAATGTTTTATTTTAAAGCCCATATCATGAGTTTCTGAGGCCCAGCTCAAGAGTTCCTAGTGTTATACCAATATTATTATAGCCTATTTCACTTTGATATTCCCATGTTGACAGACTTTGGGTTGCAAATAGTACAAGGAAACACATATTTCAAGACAGATATTTTGTTTTAGTTCTCGATGTGTCAGGGAAACACTTTTATTAGTTTCAGCTTTTTGTAAATTACTAATTAGTGGCCTCCATTCAAGATTAATGTGACCTGTTATAATAAAGTAAAATACGTGAAATAATAACGGAGGATTTGAATAGCATACTTGTGGGAGTTTGTTACCATAACTAAGGGAAAAAAAAAAAGTATCTATCAATACTTACCAAACTACAAGGAAAAGAAGTGTGATATGCATACCACAAGCAAAATGAATGTATCACAGCTACACCTCCTAATTTTCCATCGCATTAAAAAGTCGTCTACTAGAAAACAGCTCTAAGCAATGATCTTTCAAACAGTGAACTCACATTAAAGAGATCAATGCAGACTAGGCACTTGCAGAAAAAGTCTCTAGGAATGAGATGAACTCCGCCCTCTGAAGGACTATGGGTAAAATGGGAAACATTTATAAATTTTTAAATGGCCAAGATCTCACTGCTGGGTCAAAGTGGTTGATAAGAGTATTTTTATTTGAGGTTATGCTTCCATTGTAAATTACATAACTTAAGCACTGGTGGGTTCTAATGGTTAAAATTTACCATCTCCGTATTGCTGTTTTTCAAATAATTTCTCTACATTCACATATGCATAATATATATATAAAATTATAAAGACTCCCTACTGGGGAAAAAAAAAGTCAGAAAGCTTTTTAAGAAAACAGAGAAAGAAGTCTCTAATAGGAGGATACAGGAATATACCTGCACAATGTTGTTAATTCAAATGTTTTCATACTCTTCACGTCAAGATGCACCATGTACATTTAATTTTTCTTTAAGTAAACAGACTTAGGATTTTTCTGTGCTGTGTAATAAGCACTTCTCCAGTAATTTCTTCTCTTTGGAACTGTAACTACGCACTTCACTTCTTAGGGATTAATGAAACACAGCGATGCATGACATGAATGGCTTATACAGACTGCAGGAAGAGAAGCCAATCACCTTTACCTGAAGTGGGAGACTTGCAACGCTCTAGCTCCAGGGAAACTGGACTGTCACTGAGTTCAGTCAGGCCTGAAAAAATGGAGTTAAAAAGTTAAGTTACAATCTAACAGGGCATGCTTCAACTTTCTTGGCTGATGATATTCTGCACTTTAAAGTCAATTTGGAGAGAGGAATGGTGTGAAATGCAAGGGAAATATCTATTTCAGATAACTGCAGTTATCAGGCTGTCACTGCAGAAATTTAGGTCTGGTTTAAAAATCACACCTCTTGTTAAATCAGATTTGTTTTCTGAGTGCCTCAGGGTAGACAAAGAGTGACTGCACCTAACGAGAGAAAACGAGTAAATATAGTTTAAAATTTAAACGTCTGTGATATGAATCAAACTCATTCATCCCTGTCAAACTGATGTGGAAACAACTCTATGCTTTGAACTGCTGCAGAATGCAGGGAGGAAACCTTTAAAACAGGGGGAGAAGAGGGGAAAAAAAGAGAAGAAAAAAAAAAAAAAAGACAGTACTGGTGAAAGAAGAAAGTGGATACAAAAATATCACCACTACTATGCAATATTAGGAACTTCTATATGAATTCACACAAGATCGCTCATTTTAAAGGACACAGAGGCAATAATAATGCTGTCCGAATATAACACAGAATTTTTGGACAAGATACTTTATATATTGTTTATAAATATTTGCGAGGAACTCATTTGTAGCAGTCTACCATGGAAGACAGCAACAAGTAAAGCAATCTTAGTTTATGCTGCTTAAGCTTGGGCTTGTTTCTGTGATCAAACTAAGATCCGTCTTTGGCACAGGTTGCACGTACAAGTTTAAACATGCCTTTTGGCATGCTAGGGAGAGAAAGTCTGAGCTCATGCTGTCCCTTACCATGGTTGAGTGGGTGAACTGGGCATGGCCATACCTATTCAAATCTCCCCTTTGCATGTATCCCGTGGTGCCCTATGGCCTATATCAAGTGGTTCACACTTGTTATAAGGAGCTCTGACACTTCATGCCATAGGCTACTTGGGACTGGCAGACAGCCCAGCACCAGACATCCATCTGCTAGCAGCACGGACTCACAGCACTCAGGTCACAGAGCCTAGTGAACATTAGCCCACATTCAGATGTGCATTACTGTCGTTCTGATGCTGTGTTTACGCACACTTTGCATATGTTGTACCCTGGAAGTCAAAGATCCTATCACAACCTTTCAATATGCTTTAATCTGGCACCATGCCTCTTGCAACGTGACATGTTTTAATCTTTATGGCTTCTGGACCCTCAGGCTCAGAGACTCTCATCTCTAAAATTCACGTAGACTCGTTTTAAAAAAAACTCTGCTACCATTTGGTCACCAATGCTGTTCTCTTTGTATTAAAACCAGTGGGATCTTCATGGAGGTACTGATATTTTTATTATAATGTAATTTTGAACTGCTCTGAGAAGTGGGGAGAATCCAGAGCCCCAACAAGCAGAATAAAAAGCTCCTACCACTATTGAAGCTGCATGAGCGCTAGAACAACTTTGAGAGTGCTTTGGAAAAACAGCAGCATTGATTTGGCCTGTTAAGTCACTAGTAATGATGTGTTTGCTCCTGACTTTTAAACAACAAAAGATCACAATCTAGATATTAATGTTGAAAACCAAAGATTTTTTTTTTATTTTGAGAAACATACTTGAATCTTTCTTTGATTCAACTTAGAATCTGTGAGAGGATTTTATATTCCCATCAATTGTGAGTCCAGTCACTTTTGACGTTATGATAGAATTCAGGAACTGCAATCATTTAGGGAGCCTCTCTATGTACAGCTTTCTTACAGCAAATCTTACTTCTACCTGACTCTGGGGTTTCTGTATGTACCTAGAGATTTGGGACATAATTGATTTTTGCTGCAGAACTGTCTGCAAGGTACAGTGGGAGTGAGTTTAGTACATTCACACAGCATCAAAGGCCTTGGATAAATAAAATGAAATATCAAGCTGTTTCTTTTGCAAATGCAGTATTGGAGATATTAAAATTTTAATGCTATGGTTATGATGTTGTGATTAATGAAATTCTTCTAAACTTTGTACAGTTACTATTGGCGATAGTTACAATGTCAAATGCCAGGTCAGATTTTGCTTCTAAATAGAGTTTCTTTTCTTTGTTGTTGTGAGTTCACAGAAACAATATTACAGCTCATATATAAATTGTGGTGCCACTGACTTAAGTAGGAAATGCAAAAAATCGCACCACTGTTCTGAAAACCCAAGAGCAACCACCATGAGAATACCACAAGCTCTTTATGTTCGGCAACAGTTTTGCAACTTACAGCAGTAAAGATACATTTCATGGCATGGTATTTAAAAATGGTGAACATGTGAACTTTTCTACAAATCTAGACTCGTTGTCAAGCCACTATCACCTCCAACCATGACCACCAACAGATGCTTTTAAAAAAAAGTGCAGTAAGTCCCCACGTTAAGCGTAAGTGGTACCATGTGCCCTGCACAACGGCATTCTCTTAATCTCGGACGCTTAGATTTGCTTAAGCACTGCCACTTGCAGATTTTCTCCTGCCGTAAATCTTTCTTGCTTAGAAATATTATGAGTTCTTCTCATTATCCATCCATCTATCCAAAGTCTCTTTTAATCTTACTAAATTCTAAATCCCAAAGATGTTATATGGCAATGAATTGCACAATCATCGTTCACTGAAAGGAATAAACATACATTTGTCAATTTTTATATGTTACCTTTGCTTCCATTAAATGTTGCCTTTTGTTTCTCTTTGAGATAAGAGAGCGAGCTCTCAAACTTTTCTTTGTACTACTGGTTATTTTCTACTGTTATTTCCTTTTTTAAGGAAACCAAGCTAAATCCTTTCAATAACTTATCATGTACAAGTATTTCCATGCAACTCAGCTTCCCTTGAATGCTTGAGAGACTACAACAGCTACTGAAGTTAGATTACAAAGATATTTTCACTTTTCATTTTGAAGTTCTGTAGGCCCAATCTGTGTCCTGAGATATTTTAGCTATTTTTAGCCAAAAAACCCTCATGACAGCAAATTTTGAGTCCAGGGAGAGCAAGAAGAACATAGCAACAGAACTAAAGGCAAACAACTGAGACTGGCAATGTAAACAATCACCTATGAGAGGATGTACCCGCTCACATTATAAAGAAATTGGCTTTGGTTTGAACAAATTATAAACATGTGAAAATAGTGCAAGATGTAAATACATCACATAAGGAAATGAAGCACTTCTAAAGACATGTCCCGTGGACGCTCTTCAAAGTTTACTATGATTCCCATTTCCTCTTTGGATAAAAGGATAAAAGAAATGTACTGTCTAGTATGGAGTAACAACTTCTATGAACTCATAATTGAATTTAAAATTATTTTTGAAATTTTATATTTCTATCCCTATGATTAAATGATTCAGACTGATCATTTACTTAAAAGCGCCCAAAGCCATTACATCTTTGCTTATAAATAAATGAATTATAAATAAATTATCATAAATATTCACAAGCCAATAAATAAGCCCAGTGTTATCTTAATCCATCATCTTCACACTGAATTACTGTGCTATGTTTTCCTTATGTTTAAATATGATGCATTCTTTGGAAATGACAGTTAGTTCAGAATATAGCTGTTGACTTCAAACTCAACCTATATTAGCTCCTACTGTGTTGTCAGGTGTGATTTAAAGTGTCAATTACTGATATGTAATGACTCATAACACACAGTTTTCTGTGTCCTCCTGTCAGACCAAGGTTACTTTTGCTCCCATTCTCTCAAGGGACTGGCCTAAAGGAGGAACGAGGCGTTCTCACCGAAAAGGCTCATTCTGAAAATTATTTTCCAATGGATCAATATCCTTTGAACTTGCTGACTTTTTGGATGCTTCATAAAGACTACTTATTTTCTTCTTTTACCAACAGATGGTATGAATTTCTAGTAGGTGATGCAAATTGCTTTTGCAAGTTGGTATTTTTATATTCTGCTGCAAACACTCTCTCTCTAGATGCACTAAATGTACTTGTTTGAATATATGTTATCTACCTCCGGGTAATAACATGTACAACTTGATTTCAACTGATGGGAAAAAAAAAAACCAAAAAAACCCTACCAAACAAGCAACAACAGAGTTCTGCACTACTGCAGAGAGAGTTTATTTTATTTGGCTTGGCACATGTTGTTGCTACAAAGGAAGGTGGCTGCCAGCAGATGTTATAGCAAATGGAACAGGTCATCAACACCAGAAAGCTACCTCCAGCTCTGCACTTACCCTCATCTTAGCCTCTTATTTTCATCAAATTACTATCCCTGATAAGACAATTTTGTTTCAGTCTCTCCCATTCTGTATGCCTAGAACTGATTACGTTTCTCCTCATTTCTTCCCTTCTTGCTTCTCCCTTCCCACTCTCACCTCCCAACCCAGAGAATGTGCTGTCTTAATGCTCTAAGGCCACTCTAGATGCTTTTGAGTCTAGCTTACACATGTATACGTTACTCTTATCAAGCTCACTATAGATTTATTGGCTAAAATTCAAAGCAATTATTCCACCACTGTGCTTTGCGTGTTGGATGTCCATGGTTGATTATGTCTTTCCTTTGGAAAACCTCTCTTCTCCAACATATTGCTTCTTTTCCCTGTTTGATGTTCGCCCCCCCCCGCTTTCCCTCTGAAGAGAGGTCCCCCAGACTGAAACATCAACACTTACTTTCTCTCTGTCCCAGTATTTGAGGAGATTCTCTCCTATAAACAGGGCAATAAATATCCTTTTTTACCCTAATGATTCATAAATACACATCTCTAATTGGATTCCTTCCATCCAAGTTAGAGTAGCAATCCTGCCTTTCTAAAATTTACTCAAGTGTCCAGACATGAACTTCACAGTGCCAAGATGAACTCTATTCTTTTTTCTGCTGAAGTCTTCTCTTCACTACTTCAACACAGCTAACAGCACCACTGTCTTCCCTGATACTCTAATCCATGAGTTTCATCCTTGGAACGTCACACTTGAACTCTCAGATTCAGGCTGGATACTAAACTAGACTGTTTCTTCCTGCAAATCACCTCCAAAATGACCAACAAAAGTCTAAGTATCTTCCTCATTGGTAATCTCTTCTTTGGCTTCAATGCCTTCAAGTCTTATTCTCTCCAACTGACCCTCATGAAATTATGTTCCTGGTTCATTACTTAATTGAATCAACTCCTGATATGTCTTCCCATTAACTTCCATTTTCATTTATATAACACTCAAAACTTTAGACCTAATGCTTATGTTATCACAACTGCTCCTACTTTTGCCTTAATAATATCAGCTTCAACTGCACATTTTCCAAAAATAATTTATTTTTCTTTTCCCATCATCGTCCCTTACGAGAAAAGATAAACTTGTAAGCAAAATCCTAAATCCATTCTCAATACCCCTTTTAAAACTCATATCTCAGATAAGACATATAAAAAAAGCATAACTTGAGAATGACTTAGCAAGATATTTTACAGACTATGACACATTCTTGTCCTGTTCTTTATCTTATTGCCCGGTACATCTTTCAGATCATACAGTACATACTCCTGTATAAGTACTGAATGGCAAAAGCAACAACCAAATAATTTTTGAGGAAAGAAATGAAGCTGTTAATGATCTTGCACAAGAGTCAGACTCATACTCTTCAGTTATGATGTATACAGAAAGATTTTGCGGACTTTTCTGATGTGGGGTTGAAGATGGAAACAAGATAATACATTTTCAGCTATGAAAAACTCTATGGTCTGTGTTTGTCATTTTGAATGAAAATGTTGGTCATTTCGGCCTTAGAATTTATTAATTTTTAGCGGTGGAAAAGCCCCAAACCTTTGACTGCTGTCTGTCCCTCAGGTTCTCTGTTACAGACATGAAATCAGAAAGACCAGACTAGTAAACTTTAAGACATTACACACCAAACCTTTGTATGGACTGCTGGATTTGTAACTGGACTATTCTTTTAACTAAACAGGCCACCTTTTATGAAGTATTATGAAATAAAATCATAGAAATCAGTTGTTGAGTAATCAGTCTAGACAGATGGAACAGAATTTCTTGTGCGAGTGTACAAATGTATTTCAATAGTTACACAACTCTGTATTTATGTGAGATGATAAAACAACTGCCACCCCTTTATCTTGCCTATACCGAGTATTTAATGTAAAATTGCCTATCCAGTTGTTCTGTGAAAACTCTTTAAAAAGATGAATAAGTGGCATCCTGGAGACCTAATTACATATAAGCACTGCAGTTAATTAAGATACATACAGCTCATCTGTTGAACAGTCATTTTTGCAAAATTAATTATAGCTTTGTTCATCGCATTCTGCAGTGATGAATACTAATATTTAAATTGCGTATCACTATAATTCAAAATTTAAAGATATTAAAAACATTAATTTTCATAGCTCTCTTTGATGCATGTATTTTTATACCCACTTTACATTCCCCATTAAAGATCAGAGGCATGGGATGGTTCCCCAAAGACAAATATTCAAGTACCAAACCAAGATTAAAATTTTAAATTTCACAGCACCCAATCCAATCGGTACTCTTTTAAGCCACATTGCTCTTCTGAAAATAGGGAAGAATTAATTAATAACTACAACCAGGCAGTGCCATTGCAAAACAAGAAATGCTTCATATAAGTAGATGTACAGTGAAATGAATATAAAACCAAAGAAAGATACTGTCATCAAGAACGTAACATTGTTGAAAAATCATTTCTAAGGCCCGATCTGCCCCATATAAGTCACTGAGGTTTTCTCATTGACTCTTTTGGAAGAAGAAAACAGATCTGAAATATCTGTATAATAAAGACACTTGTCAAAATTAAGCATGGTTGACATTACAAAATGTAATAAGTTTGCATGCATGCTGAATGTGTTTAAAAAAACACATTACAAAGCACAAACACATGGGTTTAAGTCAGGCATAGTCCAATCATGATCAAGCTATTTGCCTAACCTTTATAGAACTTACTCTGATAGGAAGTACGGATCCGTTTCGTTAAATCTGGATAAAAGTTAGACAGGCCACGCATGCAAAAGTTGTCTTTGGAACATGCCAGTACACCAGCATCAGCAGCAGGCAGAGGAAAGAGAGAAAAAACAGTCTAAAGTGAAAGGAAGTGATATCATAACCAGCATCTAGAACAGCCAAGGTGAAGAAATTTCAGCAGATGCTTACCTTCCAATTGGGAGATATAACAAGAAAAATAATCAAAAAAGTAAAGGATGTGGGATGGATGGTGAGAAAGCAGCTGAGGCTTTTTTTAGATGCACAGTTTCTATGAGCAATCTAGAAGTGTGTATTCCTTCTGAGCGGTCACTCATCCCCAGTGGGCTCCATTCTAGCTACACTGCATAGCTGAAACATCGCCTTAGAGGACTGGCAAAGACTGTCACTGACACAGAGATCCTATGTGGTACCGTGCTGATAATAGCTATTTCTACATCAGCTACCCTCCACCTTTTGTACGGGACTCTGCAGGGTGTTGCTTGTCGCTAACCGCTCAAACTACTTTGGGAGTAGTGCTTGCCTCTCCTCTCCTCAGCTGTGCCAAATTTACATCTTTACACTTGGCACAGATGAGAACTAAGCTTGCCATGATTAAATGCCTAGAAAGTGAGATAAATGGTCTTTCAGGAACAGAAGTAGGCCTGAAGACTTATATGTCATTCTCTAAATTTTACTTTCTGTTTGGAGTACATATTCCCAATTAAAAAAAGTTTCCATTGACTCCATGGAGAAATAGGATTTGATGATTTAGGGCAGGGTCTGCTGATGAAAATGCTGATGTCGTAAACCCACTGTGATCTTCTGCTTTTATAGTTTTATGGTTAGATTTTAAACTCAACATTTTCAAACAGATTTTTAAATCTAATTCGAAAACTTCACAGCTATGTAAAACACATTTCATTATTGTGTCTGACTCTAGTATGTTACTATGGAATATGTAGAGCAAAAAGACTTGACACATAGAAGATCTTCTGACTTCTCTTCTCATACGAGTAAAGTTTTAGATAACCAAAAATGTATGGTAAAATTTAGCTACATTGATGGACTAATGTTTCTAACACACAATGCATAATAATAGCTATGACTTACAAACGTGATCCTCTTGGCATCAAATTTTAAAATGGGGTACAGCTGGATTTAGTAAGTTTGTATCAAGAGCTTCAATTCACTAACAAAAAGTGGCTAATTTGTGCTACTTGGGCTACCTACACAACATGACATTTCTCCAAACACAACTGCCCATTCAGATACCAATGAATAGCACTTGGCAGAAGATAAAATTAAGTTTAAATTGAAGTCTTACCTATTGGTATGAACTTATTGAAACCAGAAAGAAAATAGCACACAGACTACACTTCAAGTGACAGCCAGACAAAAAATTTACTGCTCTCCTCATTACAGTTTTTTTAGAGACTCAGCTAAGAGAATTACTTGCTGACCTCCATCCCAAAAGAATAAACTTCATAAAACATTTTGTTTCGGAGAAAGTGTTAGTACCTAAAACATGTCAGGTTTCTTTTGTCAAGTTATAGAAACTCCATTGGCCGGCAAATAGTCATGCATTTCAAAAGCACTATAAAAAGCCACAAGCAAAAAAACCAAAGAACATGTCAGGCTCGTAATCACAATAATTTCCTACCTGCAGCAAACTGCTTGCTTTTGCGAGGTGAACGGGGTTGACGCTGGTATGGATCACTTGATCCATATAGGTCAAGGGTTCCCATGCTCAGCAGTACTGTCTTCTGCATAAAGTCCACAACGGCCAAACCATTGCAGTTTCCAAATGCCACTCTGAGAAAAGAAATGTTCCTCAAAGGTATTAGTAATATGTAATCAAGTGGTGCAAACAGTAATTATTATTTATTATAATGAATTCTGCATAAACATTTTCTTCAGAAACTACTCAAAGCTTACTTTTTATAATTCTTTCAAGATTTATAATCCTGAATTTACAAAATTGTGTCCTGAAACACAGTAATTGGCATTCCAGAAAGCAGACTGCCCATTTTAATTAACCTTTTATGCCAAATGTATTGCAATAATGTCTAAATATAATTCTAGTAATACTGATGTAAATTAAGACTACAAATCTGGACACATCTTAAAAAGTGGTTATACATACATATAAAATACAAATATAAATTAAAATATAAATACAAATACATTTACAATTTTTTTAAAAAATCTAAATATAAATGATAAATGAAATATATTAAGCTGTATTGTAGAGATACCCAAATCTGAAAGATATTTATAAAATTTCTTTCCAAGTCTGTCAGCTTGGCTACAGTATAGATTCCTGCTGAATCAGTTTCTACCCCTCTGAAATGCTTCCAGTACTGACATTTTGATGGTGCTTTGAAACATGAGCAAGATCTCCCAACTGGTGTGAGATTGCCCAAGATCTGGACTGCAGTCTTGTTATAAGGAAAAAGACGTGGAACAATTTATTTCTTTTGCTGCCTAGAAACTCCCTTTTGAAGCATTCTGCTCCGATTCTGCTTTATGGCTACTACTGATTCCCTTCTGACACCAGTTTCAGAAAGAGGGAAGAAATTGTACTGGACCAGCAGCACCTTCTGTTCTCCCATAAAACTGCTTTCTGTTCATCTTCTTCTCCAACTTGGAAAGGGGGGGAGGTTGAGGGGGAGAATTAGGCAATATGTCTATCTAAGAAAAAGGAAGAAAACAAAAAGACACTAAACACGTCTGTATGTAAGACCTGGGAGAAAGTCTGAAGTTAACCAGAGCATATGGAAACCCATATATCTCAGCAGATAAAATCTCACTACAGCATTAAACCTATTTAAGATTTAATAGCAAAATAAATTCTCACAGCATATGACTATCCACAGGATTCATATGCCAAACTCTTGCACTGCATTGTTGGAGACTTCATTTAAGTGGGAATGCTTTATACTGACGATTATTCTCCAGAAGCGTCTTCTTTTCTATCAGACTGCAGTTTTAACTTCCAAATTGAAAGGATTACAGGCACAGCCACCAAGAAACTCAAAATCCCAAACTATGCTCAATCAGATTAGGAACCATTTGTGATCAAGTTCTGTCATTTTATGTAAAAAGTGACTAAGGTGGTCTGTTCAAAGCCCTGCAAGATATTTAAGCACTCAGTTCACAATAACAGTGAGCTGTGCACTCACCTCCATCTGACTCTTCTTAATATAGCTCCAAAATATCTTAAAGGAGATATATGAATTTGTGTGGGGAAAAACAATAGGGAAAGAGAGAAGTAATGAGATGGAGGAAGGGGAAGCAGGGTAGATAGAACATTTTCCACTGTTCTACCTTTTCTCCTTCTGCTTCCGCTATAAAAAAAGAGGGTTCCATACAGCAAATAGAAACGGTAAAGGGTGAAAATGAGGTGAGTTTTTCTTATTTGTCAAACTGGCAAATTAAGGCACCATCTACAACAGTGGCTCAAATTCTGCTGGTTGTTACTGTTTTCTACCCTTGACTTAACACTGACTTTACTACAACATCTATGGAAATACTATGAGCATAGTCTTTTTCCCCGTGGACTCTTCACTGATCTGTAGCTTAAGCAGCTACTCGTATACGCCAGCTTAAAGTGTGTACAAATACACTTTTATTTGGCAATATTTTGTGCTTATGTGGAAAGATCATAAGGGGCACTGAGGAATGAACCCCATGTTTTATAAATGTAGCGTAATATCTGTTTCAGAAATTACTATAGCCTGTTTTGCTTAACAGAAGAACAAAATAATTTTTAGAGAGTTTCCCTGGGACAAAAAGGAACTCTATCCACCACATTTGCCAGAAGACCTTTCTGTGCAAAGTTTTATATGTCTTCATGTTTCTTGACAAAAATTGGCTGATAAAGAAGAGTAAAAAATTATTTTCCTACTTGTTTTTTTCATTCTTGTCTTTTGCTTTAAAGCAATGACAATAAGCATTGTCAGAGAAAGAATACTGAAGTAAAAAAGATTACTAGTGTAAAGTGTGACAGCAGTTCCTGTGTTCATAAGTCCCTGTGATCTAGGTGGAGAAAAAAATAAAGGAATAAAAATGATGAGTGTCAATCTCATCTGTTAATACTTTAGGCAACGAAAATTATAGCCATCTGCATGTTGAAAATGATGAAACTAAGATTTATTAATTTTGGAAAACATGAGTCACAAGAAGAGCTAGTGATCATTCGCTCTGTGGTCAGCAAATCCACAAAATGGATCATCACTTCCTGGTCTGTATTTTTCTAAAATTCTCTAAGTTCACACACAAGCATGGATATATTTCGGGTACGTAAAAAAAACTATTTTAGCAAGAAAAATCAGAAATTGCTCATTAATATTATAACACTTCTGAGGAATGATAAGAAAATCTAGACAGACATTACTATTAACAAGGCTTAAGATAAATTGCTAATATCCAAGTCATTATAAAATCAAATGCAAACTAAGCACAATGTATTTCTCAATTTTGAGTGATGAATAGCATTAGTTACTAGGAGGTGTTCTATTCTGTGAGTATCTTTCATAGAAATGCCATAAAATCCTCATCAGACATTTCTTGATAATTAGTATGTAGATTGGCTGAAAATATTTATCACATGAGCTGGTAATAAATTATCGGAGATTGCTTTCAGTGCAACAGAATATACTTTAAAACAAATTTATTATTTGTATTTAACCTTGTAAATCTTCAGTTAAGTGAAGCATTTTGTAAATTTTTCTTTTCTTTTTTTTGATGAAGTTTTTTGATGATTCATTTCAACAGAAATAAACCAGGTGTTAACTATTTGTAGCTTGGTACTGTTAAAAGTAAACAAAATACATTAAATAAAATTTCACAATGTCTGAAGTCTTTTATCTTTGCTGGGATGAAGTTTTTTTAATATCTCGCTTTAGTTCTCTTTCATGGCTGCAGTAACATCAGAGACACTAAGTTCCTATTATTTGTAATATAGTTACAGAAATCAAAACAATTAAAAGAATACTGGAAGTAGATACTCCAGAACACACTTACTGTCCTATACCTTCCTCCTCGTTAAACTGATTATTATAGGAAAAAAATTTAGGCAAAAGATGACCCAAATAACTCTACAACTAGCATGGCAAAAATGACATATGCTCAAGCTTTATGCTGAACTGTCACAGTTTTTCCACATTGAGGCTAGAAAACAGGAGAAAACTAAAGTAATAAACAATAATTCTGATGAAAGATAGGATTGTACCTTGTCATAGGCCCAAGGAAAAAGTTGAGAGACAAGAGAGAGGGTGAGAGAAGAGATTTAAAAAAATAGGCCTGTCTTGGGTAGCTTTTGTAAGAAAGTTAAATTTAAGTAATTGTGCTATTTTATTGATACGTGCATTTATTTCTGAAACACTCATGTACTTAGTGTGGTGTTTTAAATGAGGCTGTCCTGTAAACTATTACTGCTCCTAGCAAAGGAAGGAATTTAAAGCATTTGGTTGAATCAGGTATGTTTAGGAAACGACTGTGAGTACTAGGAGAACTACAACCTGTCGGAGTAGTTTACAAGTGAGAGAATGGTGTGATTATTCCTGAAGTCAGATGCTGTCTTGAGGCCTGAGACCTGCAAGGGAGCAAATTAGGCAAAACCCAACAATTTGCACAATTGACAAATGCATCTAGGTATGGTAAAACAAAAGAAACTTCTAGAGTTCATGAATAGGAAACTGTCTGGAAATTTCAGGCCAAAGACTTGACAAAACATCCCCCAGACAAAAATATTTTTGCACAAATGTAAAGGCTCTGCATAAAATTTCCAAAGTCTTTGAAGAGAGTCAAGTGACTTACTGAAAATCAGTAGGAGTCAGACCCCTAACACCCATTACAGCCTATAGTTTTTATTGGAACACCTTCTACAGGGAAAACCATTTTAATGTATCTGGGTGACTCTCAGTGAGAGAAAACACTAAAAATTGTCAAATAAATTGAACCTGAGGAAAAAAATACACACAGATATGCTCACTTGCATTTCCATACAGAGTTTAGCATTTGAATGTTCCTTATTCAATTTTCAATTTCAGGTCACTGGTTCTCTTGCAAACAGAGATTAGCACAGAAATAAAAATGCCGTTCTCAGAAGACAATTTCCAACTAAGAAATGATGTCATGGTAAATGACATTTAACACTTACTCACATCACCATTTTCTATGAAATGTATTTCACCTTGGTGATCCTTTCAAAATAACTTTAAAAATTACAGATTTGAAAGGTAATTAGGTTTCATTGGAAAGGATGGACAGAATAGTGTGAAAAGATTCAGTCTTTTAAATAGGAATAGTAAAAATACGGGCAAGAATGGCAGTTTAACATCTCATATTACAATCTTTATGTGAGTTCAAATAATTTTTCCCCAAGAATTTGGGTTACAGCACCTTTTTATTATTTTTACTCTGGCTTTAATTGTCTGCGGGAAACTTCAAAGTGTAATTGGAAAATACATGATTTAGTGCAATAAAGCAATGCAACCTCCATTTTGAGTTACTTACAGTCCATAAGCAGAGTTTACAGCAAGACTGGTAATCTGTTGTGGAGGCTCACCATCCACCCACACCAACTGAATAACAAGATCTGCTTGGTATCCAGGAGGCATTCGCACAGGTCGAGTCTTAACGCTAAGAAGAGGAGGTACAAAATAAGAACAAACAAACAAACAGACAGATTGGGCCATGAATAACAACTGTTTCTCTTAAGAAAATACTAGTGAAGCACAATCCCTTAATAAGTCCAGAGCAGTACCAGGACTTGTAGCATACTGTGCATATGCCCCTACATTAAGACTAGGCATTCCAATCAGAACATGGAATATTTTGGAGGAATTCCAGGTTTTGACTTTCATTTCTGTTGTAGAAACAAATCTGAAAACTTCAACATTCCCTACAAGAGAAACTCTGGAGAAGATGTAGGTGGGGGTCAACAAAAATATTTTTTGCTTAATCATTTTGCTTTGATTTTCCTTTTTCAGGATATTTTCTTATGCTTTACAATGCATACTAAAAAATCATCATGAATCATCAACCTGAATGGAAAGCCTAAAATATTTTCTTCTGAAACTTTGAAACAGGACATTTCTGTATTTTTGGAACTTTCTTGCTCTGAAGTAAAGCACGACAAAAAATGCAAAGAGGCAAGAGAAGATGAGAAGATGTACATTTCTGTAGCGGTCCTCACCATTGCATATTCAAAACTTATGGACTTGACAATTAATTCTATTTGTCCATCTAGCGCAAACAAGTCCTGTTTTCCTCTTAGGAGTATAATCACCTAATATGAGATCTGGTCTTAATGAACGAATGCTTCCTACATAAAATCTGATATAATTATTAACACCTCTTCATATTCTGGTATGGCAAGTTCAGTGACTTGCAAAGCAGGCAGTGAAGGTGTACATATCAAGGGGGAGCGTAAGAACTGAACACTTCCAATGACTGCTTTATGTGTGCTCTTGACTGCTAGAACTTAACTTGACGATACACTGAAAGAAGATACAATGCAATAATAGCAATACTTTGAGGTATTCATGTTATTCCTTAGTACCTTCACACTGTAGGTAGTAATTTATACATAAAGCCCACTGGCCAGTGCATTTTTACTGTAGCTTTCAATGGTGAGACTGCTTATATTTCACCCCTCTGCACACAGCCATAATAGGGCGGTCTATCGCATATAATCCTCTATCCCTGCGAAAAACAGTACCCAAAGAAAGACTAAGAATCAGAAGAAGAAGGAGAGCAGCTAGTTAACACAGACATGGACAACACATTCTGAAGAACTGCAATTTTTGGCACATAATATTGCTTTCTGCTGTAAGCACTTCTCTATACATATATCTCTACCATAAATAACTTAAGCAGTATTATCCCATGTTCTGGATCTTAGAGAAGAGATCTGTGATGACTCTTAATGATGCAGACTATCCCCTGACTGTGACTATGACGTGACTCAGCAAGCTTTCCAAGCAGCCCTGGCCCATACACCTGAAAAGATGATGGATCAGATTGGAAAAAAATACAACTAATTTCTGTTCAGGAGCAAGTAAGTAAGCACTTCTCTCAAGAGAGGATATTCAAACTTATCATTCAATAACCAGGGCTATCAGTTTTTTGGTAGCTACACTGACTGCATCTGTTGGGATGGAGGCCTTGGTGGCAAATAGGGCTACCAGCAATCTTGGAAAACTGAAGATAGATGCAGAAAACTGAAGTAAAATGAAGTAAAACATAACCATAGAATGACAACAGGGCAAAAGTTCTGAAGCAGATAACTCCAGTAGCACAACTGACAATGTACAAATGCAAATAGTGGTCTAATTCTGACAGGAGTTATGAAGAACAGAGGACTGCACATTTTTATGGTCTGATATAGAGCATTGGAGAAGACTGAAGACTGGACATGGATGTACCTTATGACACAAAGAGATATCTCCAGCTCGGTATTAGCAGTATAAGCACTTGATGATACTTTCTGGAAAAGTTCTTAAAGCATAGTGCCTATTTTCTTAATAAGACCTTAATATCTGTGGTGGGTTAACCTCGGCTAGCTGCCAGGTGCCCACCCAGCCGCTCTCTCACTCTCCCTCCTCAACAGGGCAGGGGAAGAAAATAAGATGAAAAAGCTCATGGGTTGAGATAGGACAGGGAGATCACCTACCAATTATCGTTACAGGTAAAACAGACTCAACTTGTAGAAAATTAATTTACTTTCTCAGGTCCTGCAGCCTCCTCAAACTCCATAGCCCTATCGGAATATACCTATCATACTTGAGGATATGGGGTCACATATCTGGGTATCACATATCTGGGTATCATAGCAGAAGATATGCAGCATTTCAGGATCAGGAATGAGACCTTCACTTGGATCTTGAAGACATAACCATCTCCTTTCCCCTTCATGACCCTGACCTGCTCCTAGCTCTTCCCCTTTCTGACTGCAGAAGTACGTAAGTTGTGCGGCAAGGTTTTGGTAGCGGGGGGCTGCAGGGGTGGCCTCTGTGAGGAGAGGCCAGGGGCTGCCCTGTGCCGGACACAGCCCCATTCTAGCTGGTTCCAGCTGGCTCTGCCACAGACCCGCGGCAGGACACAGCTGAGCCCCTCAGCCAAGCTGGTGGCACCTCTGGGAAAACATGTTTAAGAAAGGGCAGAAAATGCTGCCTGGGAGTAAGGCGTGAGGAAAAAAAATGTGAGAAACAGCCCTGCAAGCACCAAGGTGAGAGAAGAAGGAGGAGAGGAGGTGCTCCAGGTGCAGGAGCAGAGATTTCCCTGCAGCCTGTGGAGACGACCACGGTGGAGCAGATATCCACACTGCAGCCCATGGAGGACCCTGTGGTGAAGCAGGTGAAAGAACTCCGGCTTGTAGAGAGACCATGCTGGAGCAGGTTTATCCTGAAGGACTGTACCCCGTGGGAGGGACCCCACACCAGAGCAGGGATAGTGTGAGGAGGAAGGAGTGGCAGAGAGGCGCTGTTACAGACTGACCACAACCCCCACTCCCCATCCACCCTGTGCTGCTCGGGGTGGAGGAGGTAGAGGAGTTGGGAATGAAGGAATGAAGCTGGGAAAAAGGCAGGGTGGAGGACAGGTGTTTTCATTTTTGTTTTTGTTTCTCACCATCCAACTCTATTTTAATTGGCAATAAATTAAATTACTATTCCCCAAGTTGAGTCTGTTTTGCCTGTGACAGAAATTGGTAAGTGATCTCTCTGTCTTTATCTCAACCCACAAGCTTTTCCATCTTATTTTCTTCCCCTTGTCCTGTTGAGGAGAGGGAGTAACAGAGTGGCTGGGTGGGCACCTGGCAGCCGGCCAAGACCAACCCACCACAGCTGGCAATAGCTTTGTGTTGTTGTTTTCTGTTAACAGCAAACCTCTGCTCAAAGTTTTGCACTTTCTTACCTGGTCTGCTGGCACTAAAGCTTTGCTCTTTCCTTTGTTCATAAGATAAATACCCATGAGCATTTCTGAAGTGACACTATCCATAAGCTTAATGAAGCCCTGGATGACCCAGGAGTATTCGTGGTGAGAACAAAGGGACAAACATCTGTGAACCCAAGCTGCTAAGGGAGAGGGGTCTTTTGAGACCGGGGAAACTGAAACTACAAACAAGAGTTGTATACAGCGAAGATGTACACTTTTCAAACAAACTTCACAGCAAGAAGAAGCTGAATATTTTATACAAATAGTCCTCCAGAGTATCTTTTGTGATGGGACCCTTCCACTTATGTCTGTGGATAAGCCGTTAAAAGGCATACTAGTGGTGGGTGGTGTGTTTCCATCTTGTACCCCATTTTCAGTTTTCAGCTCCTGCCCTTAAAAACGTTATAAAAAATATAAAACAGGTAAATGAGATCCAAGAAGCAAGACTGAAGTATAATGCCCTTTCAGCTGAGCAGACATACTTTCCATCCATATTTTCTAATGGATAACTGATGTGGGAGAACACAAGAGTCAAGCACACTGCTATGGTGAGTTCCAACAAATATCTGTTGAGGCAATGTGTTTATCCTTTTCTTCTTCTACACAAACTACCACGAGACCGACAATGGCTGCAGAATTAATTCTGATCTTCTAAAACATGTTTTTATTATGATATTACGTTTCCAATGTGTTTTTAACAACATGCTGAAAAAAACAGAGAACTTGAAGTGCCTGCTAAGTTTTCTTTCAGATTGTTGTTACCTGAGCAAAAAAGGCAAACACCTTTCTCTCTCTATTTTTCACTGCAAATTTGAGCATCTGCTTTGGTAACATGGATGTCATTTCACAGGGATTTTCTCTAAGCATAGAATAAATTGTAGTTGGTGAAAGACCATAAAACTGGAGTAAAATAGTTTCAGACTTCAAGATTCAGTTTGTCATTCCCATGTTCCTGTCACACCTTCCTCTTCAACGATGTTTGAGCCATTTCCCTGGTTTCACTAACCATCTTGCTTGAACAGTAATGTTGATATTTACTTCTTCACCTTGTTTTCGATTGCTTTTTTTGAAGTGTTTATACTACAAGCCTAAACAGACTGCAGGAGTATGCGCAGCAGGAATGTAGATATTTCAGTGATTTCCTTTACATGTTCTTGTTATGCTACATTGAATTTGGTTGTTGCCAAGTTTTGTTTTTTAGTTTTCTTCATGAGATAATTGCAGACAGTTCTTTATCATTTTGGAGCTATTTGGAGCTACTGTCAAAACCCCTGCTTGACCTAATTTTGGGATGATACTAAAATCTGGGAACAAAGACTTGCATTCTAGGTACAGCTTTTTGATGACAGTATTTACATCAAAAATATTTATCTGGATAATCACAAATACATCAGTTTCTTATGTTATTATAGCTGCATATTTGATTATAAAACCTTATGAAATAAGCAAGAACAATATTTATTCCACACTGCTGCTTGCCTTTCTTGGTAACATTTGCCTTTGATTTCAGAAAAATGTGATGTTTTCGTTACTTCAGCCCCTTCAATAGTACCTATTCGCAGACACAAACACATTCAGTCATTCTGACTTCTGACTAGCAAAAATTACGTAGCGTGGAGTGCCACCCATTTGCTGTAACAAGGTTGACAAGCAGATATGAAAGTAAACATAATGGAACCAAGATTAAAAGCTAGTCTGTATATAAAATTTTGTGTGGATTATCAATACAGTTCAAGTTGTGCACTCACCCTCCACGCGTAAGTGGCTGCAGCTTTACGTTATTATCACTGTACCTTAGATTCTGTACTGCTGCCCACCTGAATGACTTGCACATAAAATTAACAGCATCATCCAGGTCTCTATCGGGTTTTCTGCGTTTCCAGCACTACTTTCATCTTATCATCATAATTCTGCTTAGAACAGAAGTTTTTTAACAGAAAAGGAATGTGGACCCAGTCAGGGTTTGGGGGAAAAGTGTGGATATTTATATATTGTATTGAAAAGGATGAGAGTATACTTTCACATAAATGTGAGAGGGACTATGCCAGCAGTTCTAGTAGTATACTTACTTTGACTTTGAAAAATCACTTCTCCGTCAAATTAAGTTTACATTTACTTTGTGTAAAATGGGACAAAAATCAGTTGGTCAGCTTAATGTGAGATTATATGGAGTTAAGCCAACTCCTAAAAACTAACCAGCAGAACCTCTACTGGTTCATTACAGCTTTTCTGCCTCCAAGATCAACAATTCCTCTCCTCCCCAGACCAAATCAAATAAGAATCCCTTAAGGGAAAATCTTAGCTGAAATAATCAATTGCATTCTTGCTGATTTCAATGGCATAAATAGATTTCACATTGGGATTTTCTGAATAACTTCCCTCTGCCTCGCTATTGATTTTCATGGTTTATATTAATGACTAACTGAGGTCTGAGGTTCAACTGCCTGAGTGAATGAGGTGGACAAATGAACAGGATGCCAAAAAATACTGTTAATTTTGCAAGAACAATGTAATGATATTGCTTTTAAATGCTAATGCTATTTTCAGGAGCTCAACAGCCCGAAGTACCTGCAAAGTCAGGCAATGTTCATTTAAACTGCTGTTGAAATAATGGAGGCATTTAAAATATTTAATAATAATTTGACTGAAATAATAACAAATTCACTAAAATGAGAGCAATTGTTATCAGCAGTGCACTATCGTTGCTGGGAAATTACAGTTTATGGAGTTTTATATGGAACTCTGTTTTGAAACTATTCAAACCCATAATTTATCTGCCTTATTAGTAAGAACATATTAATCGACTCCGAACAGTGCCAATGTGTACTCTAGCAGACAACAATTTGCTTCTTTCTAAAGATTAAACATACATACACTTCCACACAGTGCAACTGTTTCAGAACTGTATATTTTAAAGATTCTTTCAAGAGTAGGAACACAGTTTCCATCCCTTACACACCACAAAATGCATATACTTCTTTCACAAAGAAAGATTTTAGTGTTATACTAATTAATCAAGGAGGGAAGGCTTTGCGCATGTCTGCCTTATGGAAGTCTCTTTGTGAACTCAAAAAAAAAAAAGTTCCCCAGAAATTCTTTAATTTATTCTGTGGTGTTTCTATTGCACTCAAAACTGTGGGTATGAGATGAAGATTTACTCCTAGATCACACGGGAAAATTACAGTCAAACCTTTCCTGTAACAGTTTATCTTCTCCATACAGATTTATATCCTTTTAAAATCCCTTGTTAATTATTTTGCCTTAATTCTTTTGTTTGTTCCGTATTCTGGTTTCTTCTCATTTTGTGTTGCATACACTAAGAAGATTAAAAAGATTAACCTCTTTTTCTTGATAGTTAACTGACTGATAATACAAAAGATAGGAATGCTTTTTAGAAAGATAAATCTTTGAACAATGGCATAGACTTACCTAAGACATGGGATACTATCCTTCATCGTTCCTTCACATGCTACAGTGTTGGTACTGCCTGAAAGGCTCTTTAAAGAAGGAACCTGGGAGGAGGCATCTGGAAATGGAGGAATTATTTCCGGTTCGGGAGTAATGATATCTTCTACTTCATACTGAAGTCGTACCTCTAATGACTTAAATAAATAAAAAGCTAAGTTATAATTTAATAAAGAAAGCTGCTGAAAGTTCTGTTACTTTCAAATAAATGTCAGTAAGCCTTTTTTAAAAATAAACCCCCACATTTATCATTATCATTTAGCAGGCAAAGAATACTGTCATTTGTTATTTATACAGCCTAACAGCAACATCAGATAGGAACTAGTCATCTACCCTGTGCTGATGGAGAAATACATAGGTATATTCTTGCAGTGCTCACTTTGATTCAAGCCTTTTATTGTAAGTGAAAGGCAAGAATACAACTTCCCAGCATGTATTATGAAAAGAGAAGTTAATCACTCACCCCCAAATAAATAATATTTTGGCAAAAGATGGCATCATTCAGGATAAATGCCATGAAAATTTTCCGCCTATTGTCTGTTATCTTTTTCCTAAGCAAATTCATTAAAAGAATGATCATCAACTCTGCCTCCTTATTGCTAGTATAACAGAGTCTCTACAAGACAGGTTTGAGCCAGCATGCAGAAGCCGGACAGCGTGGGTAGTGCTGATGAACGAACTTCATTCGGCCATAGGTGGGGGTCAGGAAATCAGAGATAACAGCACAGAGAGTTCCGTATTCCTTAGACTGAACAGGAGTTTGGCAGATTCTAGAAAGCAAAGTTCAAACCAGTTACCTTTTGCTTTCCTTCAGGGCTCTCTAGATAGGGAAAAGGAGACCAACCAGGCCCAAACACCCTTCAATTCTTTCCACTAATTCAGGAAACCTTAACTGAAGGACTCCAAAACACAGGGGAAACTGGACAGGGAGCTCAAATCTATGTAAGTAATCATCTCAGAGAATCATAGTAAATATTGGGCAATTCTTTCTACCTCGTGAATTGTCCAAGGAGATCCCTGTTTTAAAAAGAATAAAACCCAAGGTACAGCCCTCAAAGAGATAAGGTCTTGGGACTACTAACTGAATAGTAATTTCAGTGCTGGTACCTTGAAGTGATCAGAAGCAATTGCAGATTTAGACACTGCAAACTCCATCTTAGTGATCTCTCACTGAGACATCATCACCAGAATTGAGATGACAGTACTAAGAAAATACCTAAGTTTTATGAGAATTGGGAGATAAAGATCAGTACTGAAAACTCTCCTATTTCTGAACCATTGTGTTAAAACACATAAGATTTCAGAAAGAAGTGATTCGTCTCAATCAGAATAGAAAGAGTCCTTTCTCAAAATGTCACTTTTGTTTTCTCCTTGCAAAATCCATGGATATTTTTTGCCTGAATCAGCTAAGAAACCTATGGACAACGTTTGCTTTCAAAGACTAATGGGTGAAATATTGAGTTCAGGAAAATCTAATCTGGAATTAATTGCTGCTGACCGAAACAATTTATAATGCTGTTCAATCTTCATGCAGGACTGGAGTAACTGTTGAAGAGTGTGTTCTTCTGCTTGCCATGTTAGAAGTGCATCATTCTTCTTTGGATGTTTTCTTTGTGTCTTCCTTTTTCTACTAAAATTCATTTTGTTAAGTTCTAGCTATTGTCCATTTGCAGAGTGAAGGAAAAAATTAGGCTAATAACATGACTGTGAATTTTTTTTTACATTTTGGTCCCTGCTTTGACTGGGCCTTGGAAGGGGTACAGACCTGCTGTACCAATTTATTTTGACACACAGTAAAGATCTTTTCGGAGGATCCCATCACCAGGTTCATTGATTCTCCTTTCTACATTCAAACTAGCGTAAACTTTTTTTCTGTGGTTCTCAAGAGCTTTGAAGAGGAGCTTCACTGAGGAAAGACTGATCACTGAGAAAGTGATCACGTGTAACAGATACCTAGATATCCTTTTGAGACAGGACGGAGTAGATTCAGATGAGAAAGCAAGAACAGCAACAGCAAATGCTTTTTACATAACTGCATGGCAATGACTCCAAGGTTGGAAATGAAGCAGAATTTGTCTCATGCATACTACTTGCCTCCAGAATCTGATATGGAATGATGCAAATAATACTTCTACTGAGGAAATCCCAGGCACAGCCTATGCCTCTAAGGCATATTCAGCAGCAGACTTCCCTGCTACGTGGAGAAACCTTTGAGTAGCCTCCACGCTTCCCGTTTACCATAGCAATAACATTGCAAGACTGACGTCAGGCAGACAAAACAACATGGGGTCCTTAAAATGCTGGGATTTGTAGACTGAACTCAAGGTGAGTTCAGGCTGGCTGCTAAAGAAGGGAGGACACTAAGAGCTAGAACTTGGGCTCACTTCAGGCAGGAAAGAAATCCTGAGACTGACCAGCTCAGTCTCAGTACAAAGCCAGACAGCCCACGTACTTATTCCAACAAAGACTCCCACACTTTTTATTAACACCACCACCACCCCACCACCCCCCCATCTTAAGAGTGAAGACTTGAATGCTTGCAGCTAAAATGTGGAAACCAAGAGATGAGGCCCATCTCAGGGATGCACAAAACCCAGGGAACTCAGTGACTATGCCACCAAGACTAGATAATATTAAAGCAACTCTTCAGAGAACAATTCCTCACACAAATGTTTCTTAATTACAGAGGAAATCTGAGAAACTGTTAAATTGCACATATTATAACACTTTAGAAAACACCGGTTCTGATGCAATTCAGCCACAAAAGCAGAAGACATGAAAATAAAGACATCAAATGATAAGTAATAAAAGATAAGGTGCATTTGCTATGGAATGATGTAAGAATACTGAAATGTAGTAATTTTAGCAGCATTATACATGATTTGGTCAGTAACGTGAAATTACTGTTCATTAATTTTAAAACTTTCCTGAAAGGATACGTTCACCTAGCTTAATAATTGCTTCTGGGGGGAAAAAATGAGAGGAAAACAACAGAACGGCTACAGGTAATGAATTTCCTTACCAGATGGCACATGGCTACAGGCCAAAAATGACACATGTTTTTGCCAGGCTAGAACTATGGACTTTCTAAAGTACATTAAAATAGTGTGAAAAGGAAAAGAACTGTAATCAGGGAAGGTGGAAAATGAAAGGGAAACTTTGGGTCAGCCCGTGGGGTTTGTGGAGAGCTGGCAGACACAAATAAATACTTTCTGGCAAGAGAGTATCTGCAGTTGCAAACTGTTCTCTAGCACCAGAGAATGAAGGAGAGGCAGCCATGTTTAGTTTGGCTTTGCCTTAAGAGTAGTCTCCTGTTAAACTTATTAGACTTAAGAAAGAATATTTTACATTATAAATGCTGTTCAGCCACACTGTTAGCAGTGGTTGTGGCTCCCGTGCAAAAATGCAAGGTTTAAACCAAAGTCAGACTTGCTGTACAACAATAAGTACAAGGCGACTGCAGTGCCGTTAAAAGAATATGAACGGTATGATTCTATCTGAAATACGGTGACTGCTTAAGACATGAAGACAGAAAAAGGAGTATTTGAACAGGAGAGAGCAACAGAAAGCTTAGGAAAATACCAAGTGCTTAGCCATTAATAATCTGGCATTTCATATAGTGTCCATTTTTAGGGAAACAAAGTCAGCATAAGCCAGAAAAAAAATCAACTCTTTATTTTGTTAAAGCCAGTGATAATTTTCAGTCCCCTTGTGGAACAAACAAGACAAACATAAATTAAAGAGATTAAATACTTGAGTTAAAAAGATCATTATTAAGTACATACAAAATGCACATTATCTGATAAAAATATACAGCAGCCAGTATTTTTAGAGCAGGTAAGTACAACAGAGATTTACTGTATCATAAAGTCCTAAAACCAAACTGTGTCTGAAATCTGTACTGTATGTCACTATTAAAGAAAAAAAGTGCGGAGTTGGCTCCCAAAACTCAGATTTTTGTCACTAACTTAAGCAGGATCAAAATTTCACTCAAAAGGTTTAAAATGGAATGTCCCCAAACCTATATTATACAGCTTGATATTAATTTTATTCAAGTATATAAGCATAGACACAGCAAGGCAATTTGATTTAGAAATTATGTTCTTTTATAAGAAAGTAAAATTCTGGAGGACTTACTGCAATTTCAGTATTTACTTCATGTTTGCTGAACCTGTAGACAACTACATATGCAGAAACTCCTGCCACACAGAAAATTCGGCTTTCAGGACACCAGTACATCATCTGAACAGCAAAAGGATCTTCTTCCACAATCTCAGCTGTTGCTTTTCCTTCTCCCAGCTTCTGTTTTTCAAAGACCTTTGATGTTTTTAATTTGTACAACATCTGTAGAGTAACTGGAATATATTAAAACATATAAAAATACTGACTAACATGAATCAAATCAGTTATAAAATTCCTTTGTTCCCGTTTTCTTTTCAGTTGTGGCATAACAAAGAATCTTATGAGGCCTAAGAGGAGAAGAAGATGGGTATTATACAATACAGATATTATTCTGGTACACAGTACTGGCAGGATACGTATTTAATATTTCCAAAACGGATATTTGTCTGTGAAATACTTCTTCGTACTTTCTGGGACAGGATGCCAAAGGTGTATGTTAACTATTATGTCCATAATTAGGCTTATGCTCAATGTTATAGAGAGGCTCTGATAATGCTGCTGTCTTCCTAATGAGATAAGAAACTAAGATTTCATTTGTCTGAGGTTATTGTCTTGCTAGAATGTAAAGACTGTATGGCACTTCAAGAGAAAACATTAGGAAAGTGTTCTGGTGGCCTGGGCAACACGAAGACTTTATGAACAAACATGAGTTCTAAAACATTTTGAATTTCTTGACTAATAAGTATATCTGTATTTATACCTGTATATAAAACCTTAATATCCAGAAGCCTTTGTCAAGACTAGATCTCCACTGCAGTGAATTCTGGAGGCAAAGGAGGGATTATAAGGAACCCTATTTTGTTTTATTGACGTTCCTCCCTGTTTTTCACTACTTTTACATTAATTTATCAGTGGCATTAATTAATAACTGCAGAAGGTCAGAAAAAGGCAGTCAGGCCCAGCAACTATAAAGATGTGTATATACATAATGGCAAAGCTGTTACATACGTTAGTGCAATTGTGGTAGATCAGATTAGCTAGCTTGTGTAACAAGAGCAACAAAAAGATGGAAGAACAGTGTTTTAGTTATGTAACCGGATGACGAACACAGCAAAATCACATTTTCATTTTGCAGTGCAGATATATTCCAGGAGTTTAAGCATATAACATTTTTTATATTTTTAAAGTTTTAGCACATAAAACGCTACCAAATTTTCACAAATCACAGCAAGTGCTTCTGTAATGAATACATAATTCTTCCTGCCTTCTGTGGTGGTGGAAGAGGCCTCAGGATGCCCTTAGTCCCAGGAGCAAATCTAGAGTAGCACTTCACATCAGACATCACAGGTCCATGCATACTAGGACTGGAAGAATTACAGAATCACAGGGCACAAGCACAAGGCGAGACTCTATGCTTCTGTGAATTACTAGGCACAAGGCAAATAAGAAACAGCAATGGCTTTTGAACAAAGATACATTTGGAAAACTGCTTCAGTGGGTTAGCAATTCCCTGTCTCCCACAAATCTGTGCTTTCAGATACAAAATTACACAATTAAAATATGTCTAAAAGCAAAGTATTTTGTGCCTTCAAATACCAGTAGGATATTATGTTTGCTATGAAATCTCAAATGAAATTTGAACTCTATTAAAAAAGTTAAGACCTTGTAAATAATAAAACTTTGTAATAATTAAAACCTTGTAAATAAAAAGTCCAAGTATGGTACCAGTAATGCAGTACATGCCCTGAAAAGCAGGATTAAGGCCAGGACATCAGAGATGCACTGAAAGTACCATTACTGTTGAAGGGATTGTGAATATTCATGATCATCTAAGATTTTACTTCCAAAAAAGTTTCCCATTGCAGCACGTACATACCGATTAGTGGGTTATGTTTATATTTCCTATGAGAAGTTTTTTCCTTTCCCCATTCCTGCCAGAATTATAGAAGAAATGACTAGCATGCTGATTCCTGTGCAGCATATACACTAAATGCTTTGGGGTCTTGCAACAGTCTGTATTGTTTCACACTAATTTTAATGCCTGTGTTTGCACATTCTTGTCAAGGGCGTAAGTATATAATGAAATATGCACAAGACAAGGTCTAATATCTCACACTACTTCTTTAAATAAAAGTCATTATCCTGTTTTTGTTCATATTAAAGCACTCTCAAACTTCTGTCTTTTCGGATAAACTCCTGTTGAGCTCATTAGAATTTTTTTCTTTTTGGTGTTCATCGTAACTTGAAAATGCTGGAAGATGTAAACTTTAAGCAGCATGTATCTGTTTTTCCTCCATTTCCAAATAGACAAATTATATAATAAAAAAACCAACTCCTAGTTGTGTTCAGTTGACATGCCTATGTAAAATTCCTTTGTGATTGAGGCTTTGGAAATCATAGAATCGTTAAGGTTGGAAAAGACCCTTAAGATCATCGAGTCCAACCGTTAACCCAGCACTGCCAAGTCCACCACTCATTTTCTCCTTGTCCGTCCTGATGAGTGAAAATATTTGGTATTGGGCAAAAAGAGAACTACCTGACAAAGTCATCAGGTTTAGCTGACATTAAAATCTTGTAAACATTCCCCATATTTGGCTGGAAATGGTAGCAGTATTTATCACTACAATTCTGTGGCACAATGTGGACGTAGCAGGTAGTTTAAGTATCTCATACTCTGTGTTCTTGGTGACCATGACAGACTGGTTATTAGGGTCAAATTAAATCTGTCTATGCCTAACATTTCATACAGAAGTTTCTTTCACACTCTCTTCTCTTTAAGAGACTGGTACCTTCCAAAAGAGATATTCTGCCCAGACATCCCTGTACCACATGAGAGACAGAATACAAGACAACTCTACTGCAATTTTTGTGAAGCATGGTCACATTATTTGAACCAGAATATTTTAACTTTCAACCAAAATGTACGTGTATTTTTAATAAATATCTTTTACTGATAAGTACCATATGTATTTTCTGTAAGGGAAAATGCTGGGTTTTCATATGTGTAGTTATAGCTAGAATGTATGGAACAAGTAGTTTCTGAAGCTTTTTCCTGGTAGAATGAATGGCAACGCTTCCCAATTATTTCCTGAAACTTGAGACTGGACAAGAAAAGATTTAGGTCTTCTCCATCCTCACCAGTTTAGACATGAATTAAGATGTATTATTGTATTTTAATATTTTATTTTTACTTAGCTGTAAAAAAGACTATATTGTACTCAGAATAGAAGAGACATGACAACTGGAACTGAATATTAGGTCTAATTGAGCCCACTCTTATACGCACAGGGAATTTTTGCCCTAGGGAATTTTTACCAACACTTCATCCTTCACAGGTTTTGGTATGTTGGATCTGGAGTTTTTATTCCTCTTACAGAATTTCACTCTTTTCTCTCTAATACATCTCATTAGCAGTGTTTTTTTCCCTAATTTAATAGAAATTTGCTTAATTTCACCTTACTATTCCTAATTATATCATCCCAGGTATAACTACTCATACTGCTAAATATCACGTTTTATATATATATGTGCGCATATGATTTGTCAGCATTATATAAAAGTGAACTTTAGAAACTTACTGGCAGAAGCATCCCAAAACTTTACTGATCCATCTGCATGGCTTAAAAAAATATAAAAATTAAATGTGTTAAAACAAGATGCAATTCTAAAACATCTTCTACTTTCAGCGAGTGATAAACATAAGCAGAAAAACTGTATTTTGCTCATGTGGTAATTCTCCATACCTTACTGACAATATATAAGGAGATATATTCTAACTATAAGAAAATATTTTGTTATTAGTTTGATTAGGTTAATAAAATACTTTTTCATGCATTTCCTACAGAGAACTAAGTCCCCAATGAATTTTAAAATCTCAACAGCAAGAAATTCATTCCCATACTAATGACAAGTTTAAGTTACAGCACTTTTGGCTTTGCAGTGGGCCAGCATTAAGCCTATGCACTCTAAAAATGCCGTGTATAACGAGCTTTGAAAAGACACAGGGTAACTTCATTTTCCTTAATACCTTACAGCTGTGTTCTATTTATTAACAAAATAATCATCCCTGAAGTAAAGCTGGAGAAAGGAGACATTTCTGTTTAAAATGAGAATAATCCTGTCATCACCTTATTGGTACTATTGCACACATCATAATCTTATTTTTAAAAACCGGTGTTAAGTATCATTGATAATAACAATTTATCAAATATATTGCTATCGTCAGCGTGCCTGAGACCAGAGGGAAACACAGAGTGCATCATAGCTGAATAGCTTCTGTTTTACAGCGTGGCCCCTTGAAAATCCATCCGGCATTGCTCATGGGGCTTCTGCTGCAATCTGGGCCTTTCTATGCCTTTTTGCTGTGGGGCTGTCTCTCCACTCACAGGGTGAACTCATCCCAGTGCACCACACCCTCACTAATGCTGGGGTGTTAACATGAATTCCTAAACTGTCCCCAGATACAAAGTCCCCAGAAGGCAAAGGACAGCTATAGAAGAACAGCTGCTCCCCTTTTTAAAACTATTCTCTATGCCCTTCAAGGCCAAAATAGTCTCTTGCAATGGATTCTCCTTTCCAAAGACCCCACCTTCACACGTATATAGACTTGCTGTCTAACACTGGGGCCTCAAATGGTAATTCCCAATGGTAGTTCATCCCCGAGTACAAAGTTCTATCTTCTACAGCAAATGGGAATTTCTGTGGTGACTCTGCACAAGGGAAAAAACGACGTACCTCAAATGAAGAGGCAGGACATGCATGCTCTGTGAAGGGTCAACCCTTATCTATAGCTAACCCACAATCAAAAGCTGTAGACACTAGCATTTTAAAAGTACCAATCCTCAGTTTCATTCTCACCCTGTAATAATGATTTCGGGATATGTCTGAGCTCCCAGGTTCCATGCTCCACCACTGATAGGCCACTCCTAAACAAACAAGAGGACAGAGATCACAGCTAAATCTGAGGAATCTTGCTCAGTTGATTTTTAAACTCAGGAGCAGACAACATCTTCCTCCAAAAAGCAATACAACTCATAAAAGGAACAAAAATGTATGGCATGCAAGGCTTTTAAAGCTTATTAACATTTTTATATTATCAATTAAGGCTTTGGAAACTTAATAGCATTTTTATGTTATCAATTAAAGTTCTATGTTTTTAAAGTATTTCTGCACAACTAACAGTCAACAATCCAAAACAGGAACTAGAGGAAGGAGTGACAAACAGTTCTGCTACTCTTTTCAGATTGCTTGACTCTTGGAGTTTCTATAGGACACTGAATAGACTGAGAATCTATTTTGAGGATGAAGACTTCTGAAGAAGCTGGCCCAGAAACAAATATCTGTGCATGATGCCATGAGATACCAGATAAGGGAATGCCACTTTACAGAACATATGAACTCACCACCTCTGCCTTTTGTTTACTAGTGGAGAATACTTCTGTTCATATGAATAGAAAACTGATGATGTCTGATTTGTTTACCCAATATTTTTTTCTAATTTATTTATTATGATGGATTAGTTTTACTCAATACATAAACAGATTAATAGTTGAAATTTATAAAATAATTACATTTCCTCTTTTTATTTCTGCAGCTTGTCCTATTTCTAAAAGCTCAGTAAAATAATTATTAATATTCCTATTTAATAAAAATCTCACAGACGTGCTGTCAACCCTCAACTTTCACTGAAGCTCTTCTGCTATCTTCTTTCAGTTATCATGTTTTCACTTTTTTCTTTGATAGAGATAACTTATCCATACAAATTTGAATTGTACACTGATGGCTTTCCTTTAACTCAGTCTGATCTGGCATGACTCCAGCAGCCGAATGATTAAGTCCTATATAATGGTCATTAGTGGTTGTGCTTAAGTGATGGTGTTTCTGAGGGACAAATACCAGACCGTAAGCATGCTGCTAAGCTGCTGCTTGGACCAACTTGAAAGTGATTATTAAAGAAGTAAAATGAAAATAATTTGGTAAGATGTTACAAAAACATAAGTTCTACATCTACTTTCTTTGTTGAAAAAAATATTGGTTTTCTTTACCTTATTGCTGTATCCTTGCTTTTTATGTTTAGCTCCAACAGAATAGAGTACAGGAATCAAATCTGGAGGACAGTCCGCAAAATATTCTGTGCAGGTAACAGGTGACTCATGAATGTCAATAGGATATGGATTTTCAAAGATTGGAAAACTAGTTAAGGAAGACAATTTATTAGAAGCACTGTGACACACTGAGCCATAGAAGAAAACATATTCTTATATTAAAGTGTATAACAGAATCTAAGTGAAATCATTACTAATAAAGTACATTTTCCCTTATTTATTCAAACATATGTATTGTTTTTAATGTCAATAATAATGTGTAGTTACTCAAATAAAGATATAAAAATTCCACTGCTGTGACAAGAATCTTCTTGTAACATAAATACCCATTCATGTGAATAGTTCCTAAGGCTAATAGGACTACTCGTGTGAATGAGGATTAGGAACTAATTTTTCCCAACATCTCAAAATCTTGTTTATACAGAAGTGACACATTTTCTAGAAGCTTCAGGTTCATGGATATAATATATAGTATGACCTAAGAACTACTTATACAACTGTAGATTTTATATTGAGCAGCTTAGTTTATTGGGCTGGCAGACTGCTGATTCTGCAATGAACAATTGCAATAACAGATGAAGTAGATCTCAGTTTATTTCTCACTTCCATCAGTTTGGACAGTCTGATAAGAAGGAAGGCCTCACTTCTGGCATATTACACGATGTTATTGACAATTCAAAAATGTAGGAAATTTGGTTCTGATTTCAGTTGCATCCATTTTATATTGCTAAGATGATTTGAATTGTCCTTGAAAGTAAGTGAGATCAGAATATGATTCACTTAAAATATTTCAAGATATTAAGGGCAAAATCTGTTCCTAGTTATACCAGTGTGAATGTGCATGTACATTACTGGTAGTGTTGGAGGCAGAACAAAGTAAGTAAGAATTGGATTCTGCATTTTGTGATGTATAGTTCCTCTTTGATACGAACATTGATTCTGATGTGAAAGAACTATTTGTCTTTTAAACCAGCAACTGGACCATGAAATGATCCTGTAGATCCACTATAAATTAATGCTATTATTTATTACGATACTTAAGTAAATACTTAAGTGGTAGTCCCTGTGGAGTCCAGTGAAGTTAGGCATGCATATAAGCAGCAGTTGAATCTGGTTTCCAAAACACATGTTCAGGTCATAGTTCAGCATGTGACCAAGTATGACTTAACTTCGATGTTGAGTGAATGTTTGAGGGCTATGCTGAAGGGACCGCAGACTCAGATTTATTCCCAAACTTAAGAACAAATATTATTTTAAGTTCCTGTTGATTGGCTGATCTTAGCTCTTAAAGTGGAGGTAAACGTGAATTATTACCAAGAGTGAATGATTTTGGATAGTAAAATGACATTGCATGATAACATTTGGATTTTTATCATCATTTGCTGGAGAGTTAAGATACACAAATAACTTCATATAAGACTTCATACTTACTTGCTTTGTGTCAGGTCAACAACAATGAGATCTTTTTCCAAAAGCACAACTACAGCATAGGGTTCTTGAAATTCTGTAAGCGAGGAATCAAGTATAAAAGACATGGAGATCTCCTATTAGTCATTTTAAACAAGCAAGTCATGTTTATGTTCTCTAAACATTCACAGTATATCAAACGAAAGTTTTGAGGTACAAATCCTAGACATATCCACAAACTAGACATATCTGCAAACTAGGGGCAGATTAGGGCCAGACAGGAACTGAGAAATGACTTTTGGGCAGTATTGCTGATCAACATACATAGCAGAAGTAGAATTGGCATATTATAGCATGCCAGCATGATGGTATATTGAAAGTAAAGAAATAGAATATGAATAAGTTGAGTGTATCACTGCATTGCTGAATCCAATTATTATACAGAACATGTATTTTTGCTGTCCAGTAGTAATACTTCTGCTGTGTACAACTGTTCTTCAAAAACACATCATGAACAGCTGGTCCACTCCACTTGAAGATACACAATGCCCTCGCTTCCAAAGCGATTCCAGAGGAATATTCCAAAGGAAACCTGTAAGTCTGCTGTGTTCAATTCAGATACTGACACGCTCCTTCCTCCCACACACTCTTTAGGAGACCATATCGTTTGGTTTTTTACGTAATGCTTTTTTCATTTATCAAAAATAAACAATTAAAATGACAAATAAATGCTTCCCTTGATGCACAGGGTGCATTAGTTTACACAGGATAAAACTTATTTTAAAAAATATAAATGTGACATTACAACTCTCTTTTCAACAGTAGCAAACCATTCCAGCATATGCAAGCTCAGAGTACACTCTTCAGATGGCTGATGCCAAAAAGCTGAGTAAATTGACAGCAACTGATTTACCTTCCTTTCAGGCCAGCTATGAATGCACATTATCTGTGGCCTATTTTTATACAAGACTATGAATAACACAGGTTAAACCCAAATTTTTAAATATTAGTGTGTGAGCAGGGGAAGGGGCTACAAAATCTTAGTACTGGGAAGTGTCACTGTATTTGATACGGTTAAATGAAGGCCCAAACTGATTACTGAAAATTAAATTTTTGCATGACATTGAAACAAATATACACTTTATCTTTACTAAGTGTTTTTAATATGTATTTAATTTAGCTACTTATATAAGATTTATTTTACTTTTCTGCTTGAGGACTTAAAATACTAAACTTTTAGTTTCTTTTTGACTTACAGCTTTTCTGAATTTACTTTCTGGAGTTCTCTGTGAACGTACTTCAGAGTATGGCAGCCCCACAATATGCAGCAAGACACTTTTAACAGTTCTATTCAGCTGAAGTGTAAGAACTTTTTTGTAGATAAATGATAGTTTAATCTTCAATAATTTCCCAATCTGTAGATTTTCAGCCTCATGAAAATTGTCAGTAATATTAGCACATATGTTTGATTAATAGCAATATTTCCTCACACTACCCCATGTGTTTCAAGCGTATATCTGGAGATTTATGCATGCTTTATTGTCCACTCATTACTTGCTTCCTATATTGAGAATGCGAACAAGTTCCAGTTACTTTCAGTGATGTGGTTTTCTTGAGATGGAGACAACTGTGAGAATGGAAGTCCCTGGAATGGAATTAAGGTATGAGAGAAGATCACTTCATTTATATTTTCCATAACTGTGTTTTGCTTAATAAACTCACCGTTTGGATATGGGGTTTCACAAAGAGTTAAAAAATCAACTATAGGGTGATCCATTTCAAGAACTGTAATTGCTTTCCCATGCATGATTGTTAAACTTGGTCTTCGGCAAGCCTTATCATATGACAGTCCACCAGAAAATATCACAAATGGTTCACTGTATTAAAAATACCAACATGGAAATTTTAAGTTTTCATAGTATATACAAGTTTACATTATAAGTTCATTACCTTTAAATAATAATAAATAGCTTTGCAAAAAGAAAGAGGGGAAGTTTCTAAAAGGACTTTAACTCAGGAATGTAACATTGAGTTAATTACAGAATTAAAAACATACCTGTTTTTACAGGTCTTGTACTCTACTTTAAGAATTGGTTTACAAGATTCAGGTTTTTTTCCATCTCTTTGAATTTTTCCTAAGGAAAGAAAGAAGATGAAAACTGTATTAAAACATCATGATAATAGAACTATCAAACTGAAACATACACATCGAAGCAACTGTATAAGCAGTAAGAGAACGGAACTTCAAAGCTACAGACGATGATGAGTATTAGCTCCTATTTCCATAAAATATGCATTTGTCTACATTAATTATGGCTTTATGTTTTTACTGCCACATACAAAGGACCATAGACCACACTTCAAAGACATCGAAAAACCATGCACATTACTGAGAAGGATGACACTTAACTAATAATTAATGAATTTGACCAAATGTATACCTTTTTTCTGAACACATTATGACCGTAAACATCTTAATTTTTTCCTAAGTCATTCTTAGATTGACTCAATTCCTTTTGTTGACCGAATGTTACGTGCTCTGGAGTGTAACTAGTCGAGTGATAAAATTAAATGAAGCGTACAATTGAAAATCATGTGTTCTTGGTTAATTATGGCTCAGTACTTTCTTCCAGTCAGAGAAAAGTCACTTGTAAACCAAAAAAATAACAATTTTGGTTTTGTTACTTTGGAAAGCCTATGCTTGTTTTCAACAACAACCTGAACGGACGATACAGTGTAGATGGAGCCATGCTGTTCTCAGAGGTGCACAGTGACATGACAGGAGGCAAAGGACTGAAGTTGCGACATGGAAAATTCCGGTTAAATATTAGCAAAAATGTTTGTATCGTGAGTGTCATTAAATATCAGAAGACATTGCCCAGAGAGGTTGTGTAATTTGTTGTTGGAAGTGTTCAAGTGTCCAGTGTCAACTGGACACTGCCCTGAGCTAACTGATCTGATCAGGCCTGTTTTGAGCTGGGGGTTAGCCTAGATGACCTCTGAGAGACATAAAGCACAATTCTGTGACTAAAAATGATAAAATAAAAGGAATTAGGAAATTTAAGAAAATGCTAAAACTTTTCTGGGCTACATAGATCTTGCCTTCCCCTTCTTTCTTCCGCTCCGCCCAGTCAGGCTTCTTGGTAATGTATTGATTTGCCATAGAGTTAATACCTTTTAACCTCATTTATAGGAAGCAATGGCATATAATGTCCCAGCCATAAAAGATACAGCCATTTCTTAATATGGCTCCTTTAAATTCTTCATTGCAGTGACTTGGAAAGCCTTGTACCATCTCTGTAACAAGCAATACAGTACCTTGTACAAAATGTGTTACTTCTTGTGAAAATTGCACATACAAGCACATAAGCACAAAACATAAAAGAAAGAAATGTGAAAATCCCAAAGCCTGAGGGTGTCAACGACTAGCAGTAGGCTATTAAGATGAATTGGATAAAAGAAGACATTAGAGCAATATTACTCAGTAGGAGGTATTTACGGCACCAATTAAAAAAAAGTTTGATCAAAATTGCTCTCTGATTTTTTAAATATTTTGCAGCTACTTTGCAGATTAAAATATTTATGCAAGAAGCAACTCTGGATTTGGGCTACAATAAAAAATGAAATAAACATAGATACTAACAAACAGCATGGAGAATATGGTATTGTTTTTTAGTTACACATTTTAACTATCAAAATTACCATGTGGAATTGTGGTCTGGAATGGTCTGTTAGGACTTTTCAGGTTCCATAGGGTCAAGCTGCCATCAGAGTGACTGCACATGAACTGTTTCCCTTCATGATGCCAAGCAACAGAATGAATAGCCTACAGAAATGAAACAAGAACTTGAGACTGAAATGGAATACAGTGTTTACACTAATGATACTTTAATGTATGACTTTGGATTATATTAATCTAATGGTATGTCAACAGTTGAATGGTTCTTGTTTGTCTGAAGTCCATTACCAGCACTTTTTAGTGACCAATGGCTGTAATCCACTGCTAGTGAAGCAAAAGAATTCATTATAAATGCTAACATAACACAAGAACGTAAGAAAGCCTGTACTGAATCAGACCAAAATTGAAGGAACCAGGTATTGAGGTAAAAGTATAAGAACAAGGGACATACAGCGTAATCATAATATGTCTGATAGCTCTCCTTAGAAGTATTTCATCTGGCAAACATACGGGGAATTCTGTGTGACAAGTTTTACAGGTAACATACAACACATGCAGTCTTCCCCAGAGGACTATTTAGGAAAAGCAGAAATAGTACACTGTTCTTGCATAATTTTTCCCCCCGCATACTTAAGTTTCAGAGCAAATACACATAAATCTGGGATGTTTAATATAAAAACAAAACCACTAAAGAGACCAAGGTTGTTTCATTGATATAGGAAATCAGCAAAAAAATGATGTAAGATACTTTTGGAACAGATACTGCTTCAGAGAAGAGGAATATCATACTTCTGTGTACACAATGCAAGGACCACATGATGAATGTTGTGTATGCCAAAAAGCAACACTTCAAAAATTAATAAACCATTCCTAGTATTTCGTGCGTAATTGGTGGAACTTACTGAAAACATCCATAATTACATCAAACTAGCTGAAAGGATAATGGTTTCAGTCCTTCATTTTCACTGGTATGTGCTGCAAACTAACAAAAGCCATTTTCTGGCAAAACAAAGTATTGCTTCATTGTATACCACAGTTTCTCACACACTCCCCTCAGAAGCACAAACTCATAGAATATTCCCTTGAATCCATTTTCCTTCCAGAAATGTTAGCTGCCAAATAGCAAAAAACACAGTATGTTTTTATGTAAATGTAAATAAGAGAGACCTATTTTTAAATGCAGTTTAATAAATTTCCATTTTTGTAACCCAGGAAATGCTAAGGCTTTGCATGCACTTACAATTGCTTATGGCCATTTACCTGATTTATTCAAATCACTTTAAAATCATGCCAGGGTATTCATAAGTGAGCATTGCAGTTGTTCATATCAATTTTGCTTAAGCTGACAAGAAATAAACCTAAGTGCTACTGGTTGCTATTCAGAACTCCCTGTTGGTCTTCCTCTTTTAATAAGTATATCGATGGTTACGGTTGGTAATGGCTCATGGTCTGGAGGGAATATCAGAAGTAACCAACGAAAAGACAGTGACCCTTTCCCCAAACTTAACTCAGCTCCTGAGGCTGGACAGCATAGCCACAAAGGGGCCTTTGCATTAAGGTGACCCAGATGTTTTAACAGGAATCTGACGTGCCTTGTACATGGATGCTTTGCTAACACACCAGTAAGCTAGTCATGCCAATAAAGACTCAACAAACTGAGCTGCACAAAACGAACTCTAGATATTTATCTTCGAGTGACATAATGGGTGTCACTCAAACTTCTACCTACCAGAGGGGGGTTGGCACACAATTCGTCTTAAAGACCCAGAAGACATAACTATAACTGAAGCAACAAAAGACAAGACAGAAAGATGGTTCATACAGAGTCCAATGCCATTGCCCTCAGGTAGTAAGAACTTAGATCTGCGGGGAGCGCTGCTTCACTTGCACTGAAGGCATGTCTATCCTCCTGCAAATTAATTCTGACATGAGCTCATTCATGCTTGCTATCATGCCAAATTTGAATCTGCTTTTGATGTGCTATCACACATAGAAACATTTCACATGGTTACAGTCGCTAACTGTGTCTGAGCAGGAGCTAGTAACTAGCAGCTGAAAATTGTACCAAGCTGCTTGTTAAACTGCCTCTCAGCTGCTCGGTGCCACCTGCCAGCACAAGCCTCCTGTTGAGCGGAGCTGAGGCGGAACGCTCCTGTCACAGGCAGCTGGCATGGCAGCAATGCACATTCACCTGTTAGACTTTGCCCCAAAACAGGCAAGAAATACTTAGAATTGCTTTTGGAGGTCTCAGCTGGGAGTTACGACTAACACTGAAAGGTGGTACTGAGCAAGTCCCTAATTTTCTCCCTGCTAGAATATGGCTAGCATTCTGATCCACTTCGTTAGCATCCACACAAAAAAGGAGCAGTTATTTGCGTAGAACGGGAGTTCATCACGGTGGGTGACTCATGTGAATGTTCACACAGTGTATGCACATAAAGCATATCACTCCAGATTGGGTATGTTTCTCCTTCTGCAGTACCCACAGTGGTTGCATACATATTCCATCTTCTCTCACACTCAGCATATACTAAAATTAAGCATGCCCAACACCATTTCAGTCCCTTCCCAACCACAAACCTCATCCACTGAGAAGTACTCATGAGGACTCTAGGACCACTTTTAACCATATTTTGAACAAGCACCATAGTCATCCTATTGCTTGAATCTTAAGAATCCTTTGTGTTAGTTAAGGCAGGACCATTACAGCAAGGGCCACATCCGATTTGGTACTTCCATAATGGCATAGTGCTTGATAAAGGTAGGGAGATGTCGTTTGGTGAATGTCTCTGTGAACTCTGCAGCTTCATTTTGGAGATACGTTCTAATGAAAGATAATGACTATGCTTCACGAAGCTCTGAATGTGTGTTGACACAACCTGTCAAATTTTTGAACAGTCTGCATATGAAGATGGCTGGTTTTTTGGGTCTGCCAACTATCAATAACAACTTGAGAATCCTTTGAAGGACCTGTCTTGTTTATGTGCTCTCTTTTCATACCAATTGATGGAAATAAACTTTTGATGGAATTTATAAAAGGGCTTGCAAGGAAAGCCTTTTATAGAGGGCATCATATAGGAGCACTGTTTGAAAGGGCCTGAATATCTCATACATATCACCACTGAGAAGATCACAATCATCATCACACAAAGAAACGAATTTGCAGCTGACACCCTGAAGAGCAGACACAAGATTCTTTAGCAGCAGGTTCAAGCTCCACTCTGAGACCAGGTGCTTCACAAGTGAGAACATTTTAGTCTCTTGAGAAGCTTTGACACAGTAGAGAAGAAAACATAGAAACTCCTTGTATCAGAAGTTGATGAACTGAGGCAGCCTCTAACTGGTCATCAGCAGGGCTAAAAGAGAGGCAGGACTACTTTTAGCTCCAGTGAGTAAACCATAAGTACCAGGGAGAAGCTTTAAAGGGAAGATACAGGCTTACAAGAACACCAAGCAGGGAAGTTCCAGATTATGCAACTTGTACAGCTTTTTCTATCCTTGGTGAGAAGCTCTTTCATTTCAAATGAGCAGACATGTTTTATGAAAGGTTCCCAGTCTTCAAGACATGAAGTATAGCATGACGAAGATGGAGTAAGGAATGCAGCTGTAAACATTGCAATTGCAGGTCTGTGAACAGGGGCAGAGTCTTCAGCTCCAGCACTTACAAGCTATCGGGTTGTCTCAGTGAGCTGTTTATTCTAGGAGCAATATATCCAAGACACTAATCTGGATGGCAAGGAAAATGAAAGGGCATACTTCTGCAAGTATTGGACAGATCCTGCTAATAGTATAGGAAACAACTCACCTCCCTGTCATAAGATTACTCATATTCTAAGGAGATATCTGCAACATATGTCTCGTATCCATGTCTGCAAGTCTCATGTGATGTGAAGCATCACATTGGTATGACAATGCCGTGCGGCCTAGAGGCAAGATTTCACAGTGGTGATGTCCAAGTGGACTGAGAACCGTTATCTCTTGATGATCCTTTTGTTAGCCAACTGTTCAAGTGTGCAAATAAAGAGGACCTATTCCATCTGAGCTGAGTGTCCACCACTTCTAAGACCTCAGTTAAACAAACAGCACTCAACATAGTGAAAAAATTGAACGGAAGAGACCTTTTAATAATGGTTCTCACTGACAACGAAATGAAAGCATTTCTTGTGGCTGTATGAAAAGAAATATCTTTAAATACATGAGGTATGAAACTATTCCTCTCTATAATAATTGAATGTCAGCAGATATAGTCCCCATCTTGAACTTAAAAAGAAAGAATATTTAAATTCATAGATAGACAATCAGTTACCAGCCTCCTTTCCTCTTCTTTATCAAAAAATATCTGCTGTTAACATCTCGCTGTGCTGCACAGTGACAGGTTCTACAGATCGGAGTAACAACAGAGAGCCTCCTTCTCAACAGCTGGTCTGGGGAGACTGAAATCCAATGCCGTCAAGGGTAACGAAGGAGAAATCCAGCTGAGGCCTGATCCTGTGAAAGGACGGGTATTTGGATGGAGTCTTGAGGGTGCTGACATTTATTTTGAGTGACATTACCAAGATGGACAGCGATCTGAAGAAGATTCCAGAGAAGAAAGAACTTGCCTCGGTGATGAACACTCACAGTCCATCAAAGACAAGAAAATAAGTTGTTTCTCACAGTACACACCAAGTGCCAATGAAGAAGTCTGGTGCCAGGGGAATTTTTGATGCTAAACAGAAGTATATCTGCTCCACCGATACGCCAGAAAAGATCACGCCATCTGATGACCCTTAAAGATGCCAGGAAGTGGTGAGTTAGATGAGATTTCTAGTTCTTTCACCATCAAATAGGGTGACTACGTTAGTTTCAAAAGTGGTGCTAAAGAAAGCATAATGATAGTAAGAAAAATGAGGCTGGATTAATCTCACTCAGACCCCATTCAAAGAGGCACTTCAGTATTCAATGAAGATACAGAACATTTACAGTAATTTATCTGACACTTCACAGATATCCTGCAATTGCAACTGGCTGGCTCAGCGCCAGAACAACGATACCGAAAGATTGGTCAGACGTCTTGGGGCACAGAGGCCTTGTGTCAGTGCAGACAGAATGGGGAAGGGGAGCAGGAACAATGTTTTCTGGATGGTGATTTTAGGTGACCAATCTGTAAGAAGAGGCTTAGGTTTGAAAACTTGGGTTGGTGCCAAATACCAAGTGACACATGCCGAACTAATAATTTGTGACTCACAGAAGCTATATAACCCAGGATTTAAAAAGTAACCCTTTTTAGGGGCTCCCTAGGGGAATCCTGGCAGATCTGGAACATTATCAATCTGGAGCCTGAAAGTCTGGAATAAAGTACAATGGCTAGTCACACAATCCTTTTAAAGACAAAATAAGAATCTTGCAACTATTTCAGTAGACGATAGCAAGCCATCACACATTGCACAAAGTGGAGTAATGACACCGCAACTAACCACTGAGGAGGAAAGCACATGGCTGATAAAAAGGCCAAAAAAGTTCATGAGGACAGTACTGAAAAATGCGGAACAACTAAATTGTATGAGAAATTTTCAGCACCCAACCTCTCTGTCTCAACAAGCAAAAAAAAAAGGAAACAGTATTATAAAGATCCCGTCCTATGTAGTCTCATTCTGAGCACAAGAGAGGACAGTGAGTGAACAGACACACACACACCCACACCCACACACACACCCCCCCCCCCCCGAGGAGACCTGTAAAAGGAAAAAGTTGTCCAGCCTTAAGTAATAGAACAGGAGCAATTTCACAAGTGTATGCACAGGCGGACTCTCACTGAGAGACAATTTAGTGGGCATGGCTGGAGGCTGGCCTGTTTAAACTCCGAATTACCCTGTCCTTTAGAACATTTGCTATGTGGATGCTCGGACTCTTAACCTTGAAGCTCAGTGTAGTGTTAATGTGTCCGTGAAAACAGGCTTGAAAGAGTGCAGGATTCAGATATATTCAGATTAATTTTCGGAGTGAAAATAACTGTGTATACTTCTTATGTGTAATAAGGTGGCAAGACGAAGAAGGAAAAAGAACTACAGGAAACCAGTTACTGTCCGGATCGCTTTAAAGAAAATGTCCTTTTCTACCTTCAGTTGTAGTTGCATTCACATTCATCCATGGTGAACTGTACAGAAGGACTGGCAGAACAAAGCGTATTTTTTCCTAGGGCTAGTACTAAAATCATAACTAGGAATATATCTATTATGGAAACAGCATGTTTATTGATACATGTGACTGTGGTTGATGATACAATCTGCTTACAAAAGGCAAGAGACAATTGTCTGATAAAACTATGAGAATACAATTTTGAAAACCTTTTAATCAGATCTTGAGTACTAGATAACACCAATAGCCCTACAAAGTAAGTCGTCTTCCATTCTAACTGATGTTCTAGTAACCCTCAGTAAAGATAATTATATACTTCCTAATGCAGCTGCATGTCAGGTCAGCTCATTGCTACACTCTCTTCACACAGAAGCTGATGAACTTGTCAGAATCAAGGGGAAGAGACTCCGTGTCATAGTACACCCACAGGAGCCTAATGCATTAGAACTAGAGATGTCAGATTCTGAATTCTATTGCCAATAACTTGTTCAAAAGCATAGCACAAACAGTATTTCCAGAACAAGCAATGCCTTAAGATAAATATCCATCTGCTTGACAAGACATACGACAAACTGCTGAATAACAGTTTTTCTGAATTAATGGAAATTGCTTACCTCATCATAGTAAGCTCTCAAATCAGCTCTTTTAGATCGTAAGTCCCAGAGTACGACAGTCCCATTTTCATAGCCTATCAGTAGCTGGAGGAGGGAAACAAACACAGTTACAGTTTCAGATTCAAAAAGTATGTACAAATATTGAAGAACTTCATGGTTTTAAGAGACTTTAAAAAATAAGCACTATAAAAAGAAATGCCAAAATGATGTTCAAGATTGTAGTTTGCACTACACATAATGCCCTGCTTTCAAACTATCTTTCAGTATAAATTACTTCTCATTACTGGCAATTTAAGATCTGATATGGAAGAAAAAATGTGCTTTATATACCTTTTTCTCTTTCTTAATTTTTTTTTTTTCTTAGTTTTTTAGTGCCTGGACAGTCTCCACAATTGTATATCTGGGGAGAAAATAAGACCGTAGTATTTTCCTGTCAGCTCTTACCTTTCTTGCCCCTGGTTGGAGGGAAAACTGTTTGACAGCTAAGAGATGACTTAAATAACTTCAAACCCAAGAGTCACCAGATTAAACTCTCATTCAGCTACTTATATTCCTTTAATTTCTGCTTTCTATTGCTTTAAAACATTTTGAAGAACTCCCCCTGCAGAGAATAAATTGCTTGATTTCCTAGAAATTGAAAATAAATTAACCGGTATGCCAATTTTTACTTCTAGAACTGGTATGTCATATCATCACACACACCTGAGAAATACCAAGAAAGAAGGTTTGTCAAAAGATGAAAGAGAAGAAAAACGATGCTCAGGAGAAAAATAAGAATGAACACAATTCTTTCTCCTTGTCTCTATTAAAAAGAACTGAATTATTGATCTGGCACTGTATTGAGTACTCTTCATTTGAACACCATTAATTTCAGATATCATGGAAGATGTGAAGTGTAGCCTACTTAGGTGTCTCCAGAAATTGCTTCCCACAGAGCCTGTCTTCCTAAGAATCTATCCTAGACATGAAGACTGGGAATAACCAAACTGGCAGACCCACACCTTTCTGCTATAGACTACTTTATACAACTGGCAGTGATAACTGCAGTTGTTCTTTGTCCATAAACACATGGATCACAGAATGCAGGCAAGAATTTACAGTTTATATATTAAGAATTTAAGCAGAAGAATGACAAGACTATCTCCTAGTCTGGGAAGCATTATCAGCATCTTTGCTATCACTCACTTTAGCTTGCATAAGTCATAAAAACAAAACTTTAGCCGGACTGCTAAACAAAACAGCACTTTGTTTCCAAGTTAAATATAATTGATACATCAATACTGCTATAAAAGAGTCTGGGAATACTCTCAGTCCTACTAGATACAATTCTTTATATTGCCAGGAGAATATTCATTATGTCGAGATGTATTACCTAATCTGGGAATGATTTATAGCTAATATATTTAGTACCTGAATATGGACAATACCTGATTATTTAAGAATTCTGCCCCTGAAAACAATTCAAACTGTCCTGGAGAAATTCCAGAATATTTATCATTTTTGCTCTGGATGGGTCCATATGGGATTCTGTGGCAGAGTAGATGTGAAAAGACATCCTGTTCAGAAAGCATGCAGCTAACTGGATAGCACTTGTGTCAGGATGCCATATGTTATTCTGGGATAATAAATTGCCATGGAGAGAGTGAACAAAGAAGTGTCTTACTGCGACTGCTTTCGCTGTTAGTGTAGCGATCCTAAGCGGAAGACAATTGTATATCCAGGAGTTAGTGATCCACACAGCAGTTAACCTGCACTTGGCTTTCAGGCCTGTGTTGTGCTGCACATATTCCTTGGCCACAAGATAAACTTAGCTGGCTAATTGTAACGAAGCCTGTAGGCAGCTCCCACTTGGTAAGGGCAATTACAGCACCTTTGTGTCTCTGTCTTGACCTTAATGTAAGGCAGTGTGTTCTTATGTGAATAACCTTTTGCTTGACAGTAGAAATGAATAGATTTAAAAAAAAAAAGAATCTCTTGAGATCTCTAAAGACCAAAATGCTGGCAAATCTCTTCACAGAGGGGACCAGCACAGTGTGCTGTGCCCTTATTGGAGGTCCATCCAATGCTGCACAACTTGGGGTTCCCACCATCTGAAGGAATGTAAGATTATCTTCTTTTTCCTTTTCGTATTAACTCCAATAAATGGTATTTTAATCAATATGTTATGGAGTCTGAGTGCCTTCCTTACTGTCATCATAACAAGCACTTCCACCACTGCATTACAGCTGGGTACCAAACCAGTTGAGTTCAGTTCATATCTACCAGTATTCTTTTCACGCCAGCTTTTGTACAAATACATTCAGGAAAGTGAAGGAATAGAGACATATTCAGTATGTGACCCTGTTTCATAATAAGCCTTTCTCCCTGGTGAAGCAGGTTTGTCTTTTGATTTTTATCACTCTCTTTTGCAAAGATAACACGCTCCAAGTAATCACTAAAAGGTTAAATACCTCCTATCAGAGACAGCATTTCACCTGATCTATTGCTGAAACGCTTAATGTACAACAGCACTACAGAATTGCAAGATACAAAGTGCTGTGATTTCAGGCAAGAAGTTGAAAGAGAAACAGATTTGCTGCATAGCTAGGAATCTCCCTCTCTCTTTGCTCAGATGGTAGCCATGCTGCTAAACTACTAGTACTGTGGCATGACGCTAAAGTCAGAATTCCAGCTGGGTGAATGTGATTAGTCTCATTGCCAGTATATTTATGATGCTCTGAACTCTGACCTGTCTGAACCATAGGAAACTCAAATATTCACACTCCTCTTGGCCATGGTAAGCACTAGAGATATCTATAGGGCAAGCTCTATGTCTGTAATATTCAATGAGGTCAAAAATACAACATCCATAAATGCAGTTGAAGGAGAAAACATAGACAAAGAAGAAAAATATGTGTAAAAAGAGTCAAGGAAGTAAAAAACCAAAGATTTATCTTCAACTTGCGTTTCCTGGCACCTTGTTTAATTACTCATGCTTAATCAGGTTAAGAATCATGCAGAAGGCTGGACAGAATTTGAAGGAGGGAGGAGTCCTGGCAAGATCTTCCTTGTCTAGTGAAGTTGCTCGACATTTTGACTTAACAAATCCTTCCTCATGAAATGCTTTTGATGATGGTGTTTTAGGGAGATTTCTCCTTTACAATCAACTAATTGCATCCTGGTACATGCCAGCCAGCCCCTTACTTGTCCTGGTAGCACAAAACAGCTGGGAGAAAAAACCAAGCCTGCCAAATGCACATTGTATTTAGGTGTTATTAGACCTCAGAACACAGACTCAGAAATAGGAAGTTTAGTCCACCAGCTAATAGTTAATAACATTAAACCTTTTCCTATTAAGCTTTCTCCAGTTGCTGGGAAACTGCAGATCATTGCAGTTAATGTCTTCTCCTGTGTCAGCAAGAAAAATCATGTTTGCTACAGATCTGCCACTTACAAATGTCTGTGCACTTCAGTCTGTTCCTAATGCACACTTATTCATTGATTTGGCAGACACAGTTATATTTCATGGACTTAATCACTAGGTCTCCAAATTGTTCTTAAGTGACACATTAAATGCCCAAATTCTCTTTGTCATCTGTCTTCCAGCCACAGCTTGCTAAGTTCATAAAAGAGACTGTCTCCAAAGTCTGTCCTGATAGTTTGCCTGGGGGCACTCTGGAAAAATTCTGAATGGCAGAAGTCTTCTGGAATGAGATTCATTCTTTTGGCACAGAAAAACTGGTCATCAGTCACTGATATAAACTGGAACTTTTAGGAATTTAAAGAATTTTGAAAAGATGAATGTAGAGTCAGCACACAAATTTCCCTGGCTTTCAGAAAGAGGTCTTGATTGTCCTAGATTTGGAAAGTTTTATCTGTGTTTTAGGACTCTCAGGCACTCGGTGCCCATAGGAGAATGCTACTTATTTACTTCAGCAAAACATGCCCAGATCTGTAAACAACTTTGTGATAGCCCAGAGAAGGATATACCACTGGACCTTGCAGAATACAATACCCTAATACTTGTAAAGTACAAGAATATCTGTATTTTCAGCAAAGGTTATGACTGATTTGTACTCACTATTTAATTCCTGAAGCATAGGTAAAAAACACTTTCATCTCTTGCCCCCCATGAAGTGATGTGAGGAGTCTGATTTCTCCCACCAACACCTCTTGGTGGTCTTTGGTTAAATTGAAGCTGAGGAGCTAAGCAGAGTATGTAGAACTATCTTGAAACAGCTCTATTACTTAAGAACAGATCTACTAAGTTAAATAAAAGGTCTACCTATCACAGTATCTTCTACTTCAGTGGCCAAGAGCAAATACCAAAGAACAATATACCAAATACCAAAGAACAAATACCAAACAACAAAGAACAGAGGAGGGCAAGTGCTTACGATACTCTCACATATTCTCTCAGCCTAAGTAATTTTCTCATTCAAAGGCAGCCAGCTTCTCAACTAGACACGACTCCGTTTAACCTCATCTTTAATAACCTTTCAGGAATATTCAGCAAACCTCTTCAGTAAACCTCAAAGTGATTTCTCTTGTGTTAACTTTGCTAGTCTCCCTTGTGACCAATATACATTTTCAGCACCCACAGCACCTTTTGGAAAAAATTTTATAGCTTCTACCCATTGCACATTTGAAGAAGTACTTAATTGGCTTGTTTGGAATCTGACTTTTGTCAGCTTCATTTGATATCCTTTTAGTTTTTGTACTGAAAGAGGTTACGAACTGTTTCTGCCCTCTTCATAACAATTGTGATTTTCAAACTTGGAATCACAATCAGCTCTTTTCCACAATGAATCGTCCTGTCTGACTTAGTTGTGTCTCATATAGAAAACCTTGCCCCTTCTCTGAATTTCTTTTAGCACAATTATGTTCTGTCTGAGATAGAAGGACAAAAATTATACTCAGTATTCAGCAGGCAAGTCAATCATGCATTTATGCAATAGCTCTGTTTTGTTCTCCGTTATTCTCCAGATAATGCCTAATTTTGATTTTCTTTATCGGTCACTACTGAGCATTGAGCTGACATTTTCATTGAACTATCAATCATCACTCTAAGCTCTTGATACCAAACAGTAATGATCAGTTCAGACCCATTGTTTTATATGTAAAGTCAGAAATATTTTCCCCCACACATATCACTTTCCATCATTTACACTGAATACTTACAAAAGACAGTATTTAACCTGCCATTTTACTGCTGAGTTTCTCAGCCTCCTGAGGTCCAGCAAACCTGATCACATCACTGCTTACTCTCTTTCCTAGGTTGTTTATGACTATGCTAAACAGCAAAAGCCCCAGAAATTTGGGTTTTTTTTTCATTTTTTCCCCATTCTGAAGAAAGATTGTCTTATTCTTCATTCTTTCAACCAAAGTTTAATGAGACTTAGTTGAAAAATTTAATTTTTTTCTCTACTCTTGGATTTTTTGATCTGGAGCTATGTCTTTTGATTTAGTGCTTGGATCTTCTCTTACATCTCTGTGTACCTTTTACTGATATCTTCCTGTAAACATCAAACACTATCAATTCCACAGTCTGCAAATCTGCAAGTATTTTCTTAGCACCAATTTGTTCTTTACACCACTCTCATTCTGTCAATGATATAAACAGCTGCACTGGGATGGTTTCAGTATGGCTTACATTTTCTACTCTTTTCCCCCATAAATTTCCAATGCTTTTTTTTCATAGAGATCCATCTGATTTTGCTGTTGCTGTTGTTGTTAGTATGCTAGTACTTCATCAGTGCCCAGATGTCTCCAATGTGCCCTCTGAGCAACAAGCAATTGTACTTTCAAGTAAGTTCTCCTCTAACTCCTTTTCCTGAGACCTTTTCATCTTCTCTATTTTACTGAAGTAAAAATATGTTAGGTTTCTGTTTGGACATGGTCCATGACATTCCCGTAAGAGATGTTCACTCACAAGACCATTTTTTCTTTTAGTATCGTATCCTTTGTCCCTACACCGTGTGCTTTAGGTAGGTCATCAACAGCTTCTGTTGTGGTCAGTGAACAAGAGCTATGCCTCATCAATAACTCTTTATTTTTATAAAGCATTTTACCATAGGTCATTAAATAGCATTTCTTGATGGCTTCTGGTTCGAGGCTAAAACACTACACTTCATAGCATTTAATTACTTTATTTGCTGTATTCTAAATTGCTTGATCTATTGTGATTCTTCCAAAAAGCCTTAGCGATCCAGTCTTGTTGGAGGGCTAGCTGGCAAGTGCATCGTTTGCACATAGTTCACCTTGCAATATGGATAAGTCCAAGGATGGATAATGCAAATGAAATTCAGAGGTAGTCATCAGTAATCTTCTAGGTACCCATATTAATTTCAGCATAATATCAACCATATCAGTATCAGAAATTCAAACTGCTGCTAGTTTCCAATAATCGTCAGCTGCTACATGAGGCATACTGTCAAACAGATACACCATTTGTAAGACTCAGTCCTTTATAAATACACACTGAAATGCAATTGGCAAAAGTGATCAAAAATGATGAGATAGATAGTTAAATGCCCCTTCCACACAGGCAAAAAGCTCAAAAATTCAGTAGCAACATATAAATAAAAGAGCTCTAATAAACCTGGTATTCTGGCAACCAAATTTAATTTTCGAAAAGCTAGCATACAAATAAAGCCAACTCAGATTTGGCCTCCTGATGGTATAAATCATGACCCTAACGCTCTGACTATATGCTTTGCTTCCACTTGTTGACAGCTCTTTGCTATTCTCAACTCTGTTCACAAACAACAGCAAGTTCCAAACATGGGTTACTACCATTATTATTCTTGTATAAGAAAAGACTTATTATCTTATGAAAACTTACTATAATGCCTTCATAATAGCATGTTTATCCAAGTACTGAAGTCATGATACAGTTTTTAGTCAATTCTTCCTTAAGTAAAACTCAAGTTTATTTCATCAGGAACAATTTTGATTGGCTATAGGTTTCAAAGTACAGTATGTTGTCTGTATCATAGATTTTTACTCATTAAAATTGTACAAAGAGAATTTTTTTCTTAAAAATCGTAAAATAGTAAAAGTGACCTTGCAAATCTATAAAGCAAGCAGATGATAAAATTAGTGAGTAAGCAAAAAGAAAGAACTATCAAGGCAAAGAAAGGCTATGAAATGTTGCAATGTTTTATACCATTAGTTGTACTCACTTTTCCCTCATCTCTTGGGCTGTCACTTAAATGTACAACTGGCCCAGGGTGAGTCTTTGTGGATCTGCAAGACAAAAATCAATTCAAATCTGTGAATGTTTTTTGTACGAAGAGCTAGATGCATACCTTAATTTCTAGGTGTGTTAACATGTACCTCTAATGGTTTGAAAGTCATTCTAAAAAAGACCAACAAGGGAAGATAACTATCTGAAAGTTATCCATATCTTTTCATGTTCTCCTCCATTTCCTTTTTGCTGTTATAGGCAAAGATTCTCCTTTGTTGATGAATCCTTTCTTCTATTTTTTAAAATCTCACTATTCCTCCTATTACAGTAATTTTTCTTTCTCTCATTTCTAAAGCTTTTTTGCCTTTTCTGTTGTCGACTCCCTCTCTTTCTGCCCTCCCTCCTCACTTGCTCAATTTCAAGGCTAATTTGCCAAGGATTTGCAAAGTCTTCACTGGATTCATTTCAATAACCGATAACAAGCCTCACCAAGTTCCAATCTCATTAATAGCAGGGCTTCAGTAATCTCACCTACACTGCTCTACCAGGTAGCTTCTTAGCATTACTGCAGTACGGTTTCCGAAATGGAACATCTTGCCTTTGTCTATTCTACAAAGCCTTATGACATCTTCAGACCAACTAATACAGTTACACCCACAATGCATGTTCAGTGAGGCTCCTCAGCCATAAGACTCATCCCATAAGTCTTCATAAGCTTCTATAAAGATTACTTATTGTTCTTGCTGTCCCCTCTCTTTTTGTAACATGTACCAACAACGTAGTATGCAACTTAGTAGAGGGACTGCTGCTTAAGTCATTGCTGTCCAGCACCTGACAGCAAATGCAAATCATAGGAAACGGAATGGACAGATGAAGATTTTTCAACTGTCATCTCTTCTGACCAGACCCTTCGGCCCTGGCAGTCATACAGAGCAAGAAGACAAGCACCAGTCGACAAAGCTTTGAATGCCTACACGGAACAGGACCTTTCTTCCATCTAGGTTCTGGGGTGAGCGCACATGTCCCTTGGAGTTCAGCTTAGGATCTAGACTTGCATGATTGGTCTTGGTTCAACAAAGGTCACCAGGAAAAGAAATATGGCAGAGATTGGCAGAGCCCGTAAAGCTCAGAATTAATCTGGAAGCCATACCTAAAACTACCTAGGCTCCAAGTTGAAAAACAATCTGCAAGAGAATTAAAGAAACAAACCAAAACAAGGTTCTCCAGCCAAAATGCTCAAAGGATTTTCCTAAATTAACAGTGTTCCTCTTCTTTTGGCTCAAATACTGCACTATAGCAAAACTGGCCCCTGTTCTACCAGGTCAGACTCCAAATCAACATTGAGAGTGGTATGCAAAAATTCCCAGGCAACTCAGACATTAAAATACTGTGGAGTAATCCATATCCTCATAGTCTCCTCCTTCCCAAAAGAGTATGCTCCAACAGTCTTGAAAGCATGCACACTTTCCTCTAGCCTCTATTTTTTGCCAATAAAATGTTCTAAATATTTCAGCAATTTGGTCATGCACCAAAGCTGGGCCAAAGCAGGGTGGCAAAGACCTTGTCTGATATTTACCTCTGAGCTAAAGACAATGAAAAATTACTCCAGACATCCTTAGACCTTCCAAACTAAGTTTATTCCAGGCCAAAGAGATAGAAAACTTCAAGCCACCTAAAGGCCAGACAACCTTCAAAGACCGTACCCCACCCCTTCACATGTATTTTAACATTACTGCTAGCTGCATACACAAAGCTAGTTGCAATGTGGCAAGCCCCTTCCTTGGGGAACCTTCTCCATGAGATGATCCCACACCACCATCTTCAGCTTTGGCAGATCATGTTTCCACAGATACCTGCAGCAGGTTATTTTTCTACGTGAGGCCTCAGTGAGCAAGGCTTCTGCAAGAGCATTTTGCAACATATCCCAGCACAGAAGTGAGATCAGCAGGAAAGTAGTGGACAGCCGGTAATATTCTATACAGACAGTCTTTAATGGTGCCAGCAGCAAGTACCCATTTGGCTTGAGACATGGCACGCAACAATTTTTGCAGAGATGCAGTTAGCGGGAGATCTGGCTGTCATTCCTATACAAGCCAGCTCCCCAGAGGGGACCCCTCTGGCTGAGCTTCTGCTTCTGAGTAACCTGTACTGGCATAAAAAAAAATCATTTCCACAGCACCAGACCTAGAAGCAGGCATGGTAGGTAGGCAGTGATGGGTAACTGAGGGATGAGATGAGGATATTTGCAAGTAGTGCTTAGACCCACACACATCTTGTACATCTTGTACACTGAACTTTAGTAAGGCCTTTGACACTGTCTCCCACAGCATTCTCCTGGAGAAGCTGGCTGCTCACGGCTTGGATAAGTGCACTCTGCCCTGGGTTAAAAACTGGCTGGACGGCCGAGCCCAGAGAGTGGTGGTTAATGGAGTCAAATCCAATTGGCAACCAGTCATGAGTGGTGTTCCCCAGGGCTCAGTGTTGGGGCCAGTCCTGTTCAATATCTTCATTGATGATCTGGATGAGGGGATCGAGTGCACCCTCAGTCAGTTTGCAGACAACACCAAGTTGGGCAGGAGTGTCGATCTGCTGGAGGGTAGGAAGGCCCTACAGAGGGACCTGGACAGGCTGGATCGATGGGCCGGGGCCAACTGTGTGAGGTTCAACAAGGCTCAGTGCTGGGTCCTGCACTTGGGTCACAACAACCCCAGGCAATGCTACAGGCTGGGGGAGGAGGGGCTGGAGAGCTGCCTGTCGGAAAAGGACCTGGGGGTGTTGGTTGACAGCCGCCTGAACATGAGCCAGCAGTGTGCCCAGGTGGCCGAGAGGGCCAATGGCATCCTGGCTTGTACCAGTGTGGCCAGCAGGACCAGGGAGGTGATGGTGCCCCTGTACTCGGCACTGGTGAGGCCACACCTCGAGTCCTGTGTTCAGTTTTGGGCCCCTCACTACAAGAAGGCCATGGAGGTGCTGGAGCGTGGCCAGAGAAGGGCAAGGAAGCTGGTGAAGGGTCTGGAGCACAAGTCTGGTGAGGAGCGGCTGAGGGAGATGGGGTTGTTTAACCTGGAGAAGAGGAGGCTGAGGGGAGACCTCATTGCTCTTTACAACTGCCTGAAAGGAGGCTGTAGCGAGGTGGGGGGTTGGTCTTTTCTCCCAGGTAGCAAGCAACAGGATGAGAGGAAATGGCCTCAAGTTGTGCCAGGGAAGATTTAGATTAGATATTAGGAAAAATTTCTTCACGGAGAGAGTGGTCAGGCATTGGAACAGACTGCCCAGGGAAGTGGTGCAACCACAGTCCCTGGGAGTATTCAAAACATGTGTGGATGTGGTGCTTAGCGACATGGTTTAGAGGTGGACCAGGCAGTTAGGTTAACAGTTGGACTCGATGATCTCGGAAGTCCTTTCCAACCTTAATGATTCTATGCTCTGTCCTCAGGGAGTGAATATGACATCTTGAGATGTTCTAGGCTGCTTTGAACTTTCTTTCTGACATAAGTTCACCTATCTGAACTGGTCAGAGTATGCTGATGGAAAGAACTAGGTCTGTTTGGGGTACATTCTGCCTATGCCATGATGGGCAAAGGAGGAAGGATAAGGATAAGAGGGAAAACCGTGAAGAGAAGAGGCAGCATAAGAAATTTTACTTTTTAGCCAGATAAGAACCACTGACAGATGACAGAAGAGGGAGCAGAGCCAAGCAAACATCAGGCATGACTAATCTGGCAACAGACAAAATGGTGGAAGGAGCACACGCAGGCTGACAAGGCATACTGGTTTTGGCCAGTTATCCCAGCCCACTGAACCAACCAGTATGCAGGCTGGGTTGCTTGGCCATACCAGTATTGGTATTTGACCAGGAATAGTGGCAAAATCAGGGCAAATGGAGGGAGAAAGGGAAAGAGCATACTGTCTTTCCAAGCTAAAGGTTGACCCTATCTAGGCTGCTCTTTGTACCTACCAATTTTAAAAGTCAAGAACAATTTAAATAAATCTGTGCAACCACAGTTTTCTTTTTAAGATATATATGTCATTGCTTACCAAAGAATGTATCCATTTGTCTTTGAGCAGAAGCAAACTCTTACATGACCTGTAGTCACTCTACATTACATCGAACTTCAGGCTAATTATACTTTCATTGTTGCACAAACTAGTTGTTCCTCTGTAAATCATACAAAACCGTCTTTTCCTACCAGTCTGACTTTTATCTTATATTCTTGCAGGGGCGTAGCCGCAGATTTCCATGCTAAGACCTCAGCTAAAAGAGGTAACCTTCACTAATACAATACATTTTCCTACCTCCTCCATTTCTCTGTCTTGAATCTACTGTAAACAATAGTTGGAGGATCCTGGGAGGTTTGCATCCTGAAACACTGTAATAAAATTTCTTTTTGCTTTTCAGGATATTAGGTACTTCTTGTTTCTTTTAGGAGTATTATTTTTTTTTTTAATTAGGTTCCTAGCTATTTCTTTAGCTTTGTTGAGTAAGAGCTTCATATACATTATCAGCAAAGTTGATACCAACCACAGCAGTCTGCGCACTAAATATATGAGATTTTATTTTTCCTCATTCTTTTTCCTCTATATTTGATAGAAGTATTCTCTTTATATTATCTTACTCCTCAGTATGTTAATAGTTTAGTGTTTTTGTATTATAAGGGACTTGGTCAGGCTTCTTCCATTTTCTTCCATTTTTATTATCTTAGACTGTCAAGTATGTCACTCCACCAAAAGACTCAATGAAACATTGCTTTGCTTTCACACGCACATTACCAGTCTTTGGTTCCATTCTTGTTAGCTCTTTAATGTCAAATATTGGATGTAGGTGTCAAGGTGTTGGCAGCGGGGAGATACAGGGGGGTGTCTGTGAGGAGAGGACTGGGCTGCCCCGTGCCGGACACAGCCAAGGTGGTGGCACCTCAGGGAAAACAAATTTAAGAAAGGGCAAAAAATGCTGCACAGGCAGTCAGGAGAAAAGTGGGAGAAACAGCCCTGCAAGCACCAAGGTCAGCAAAGGAGGAGGGGAGGAGGTGCTCCAAGCACTGGAGCAGAGATTCCCCTGCTGCTTGGGGAGAGGACCATGCCAGAGCAGGTATTTCCCCTGCAGCCTGTGGAAGACCCCACACTGGAGCAGGTGGGAATTTCCTGAAGGAACTGCAGCCTGTGGAGAGCCCACACTGGAGCAGGTTTACCCAGAAGGACTGCAGCCCATGGAAGGACCTGTGCTGGAGCAGGGAAAAGCATGAGGAGGAAGGAGCAGCGGAGAGGAGCTGTAATGGATCGACCACAACCACCATTCCCCATCCTCCTGCACTGCTCAGGGGGGAGGAAGGTGAGGAGGTCGAGGAGTTGGGTATGAAGGAGTGAAGTTGAGCCTAGGAAAAACGGGGGCTGAGGGGAAGGTGGTTTAGTTTTTGTCTTTGTTTCTCACCATTCTACTCTATTTTAACTGGCAATAAATGACAATTTTCTCCAAGTCAAGTCTGTTTTGCCCATTGGCAGTAATTGGTAAGTCACCTCCCTTTCTTTATCTTGACCCATGAGCTTTTCCATCTTATTTTCTTTCCCTGTCCTGTTGAGGAGGGGGAGTGAGGGAGCAGCTGGGTGAGGGTCTCACAACCAGCCAGGGTCCACCCACCACAAATACCTTGATCAGTTAACGGCTGCCAGCTTTGATTATACATAGGTAAGAGGAAACAGAGAGTTTATAAAGTTTGGCAGTCATAAGACTAACTCTGTCAGGAAATGAGAAAGGATCTTTTTCAGATAATTGTATATCCTAAAACTCATTTCAGATGTGCCATTGCAGATAAGATCACACACATCGTTTCTGGGGTGATGACAACAGATGTTCCTGAAGCATTTTGGAATTGTAGAGCCTACTCTCTGGCAGTCCTCCTGCACTGCCTTTCCGGGGCTCCAAGAAACATTAGGTTTTTTATACATACCAACTAAAGTATTTGCATCAAAACTGACTGCTCTTTGGACTAAACAACAAGGAACATTCACAAGGTGCAGCACAAAGCTTTTGATCTGGTTTGGGATGGGACATGCACAGTCCCATGTTGGAGGAGATGTTTTGGGGAAAATATACTGATACAAAATAATACCAGTTCAGATGGAGCAGGGAAGAAAACTGTGTGTGAGAGTCATCACTTTCTCCATTCTACATAGTCTTTTGCTTGTTGCTCTGAATCTGCCCTATGGCTGGACACAGAAGGAGAGACATGACTTCTCCGGCAATACATCTTACTTGCTTCTCCTAAAGTGATGTTATCTGCTTCCTAGTGCAGGTCTGTGGCTAGGAACCCAAAGATAGTCCTTCGTGCCACACTAAGACCAGGAATAGTCTGCCAAAGGCAGATCAGTGCCTTACTTCTTGCATCTTCTCATTGCCTCAAGGGAAGTATGTATAAATAGAAATAATAGCTATGGGGTTTGGAGCCCTAGAGAAGCATTGCTTGTAAAAAGAGAGCCAGGCATTAGGCTCTACAGTCAATTTTTCCTAAGGGTAGACATCATGACTGCACTACAACTGGAATTAAATGAAGCAATTATTTAGTTAACTATATTATATCAATAATATTAGTTTACAGAACTCATGAAACTATCAGAGCTACCGATATACTAATTACTACTTTTATACAGTAAATTATACTGCATGTGGAAATGTCTACACACAAAAACATTTTGCCTCATGTAGCTTTAGTACATATAAAATATTTTGTTTTCCTTCATTGCTATTACAGTAGAGTTGTCAAGGAGACTGGAAAGTTTCATGCTGTCATTGTGGAACAGCCTACAAAGAAAGAAAAACACTGTTGAATTACATTAAAAGAAAAAGCAGAGATCCAACAGCTCCTGGAAAGGATGAAGAGGTGCTGGGAAACCAACCATATTTGAAGCTGTCGTGAATAAAATACACTACCGTTGATGCCAGATACTTGTGCACAGGCCTTTCTTCAAGAAGGCTTTAGGAGATTGTGGAAAAAATAACTAGATCCTATCCCTTGAGAAAGGGGAAAATAAGGAAGAATCAGTAGGCGAAAATAAGGCATAAGTGAAATATTTGAGCAGAGAATTCTTCATTCCCAAATACTAGCTGGGGTACAGCTGAGAATGACTGAGAAAATACAAGCTCTGAAAAGACATGAGGAGGATAAAACACAAAGCCAAGTCCATACACAGCAGAAAGAAAAAAGTGAAGGTCAAGTCCAAAAAATACCAGCAATGATTTGCAGTAAAAAATTCCTGAAGCAGAAGCTACCTTCAGTTGAGCAAGAAGAAAGTATGAGCTAATGATACAAAAGACTGCAACCTTTCATAGACTTCGTTGACCTTAAAGCCCACAAAAACAGACTGCAGATGAATTGAAAAATGGAACAAAGAGTTCCTGTGACAGCTGTACGGAACTAGAAGTTTGTTAAGAAACTAGTGATACTTTGAGCTGTTCTGCGCTTCATCAGAAGTTATTCCTGACAGCAGCAGGTATTAATTTTTTTGGTGCATGTTCATTTTGGGAGATGAGAGACCTGATATGTTGTAAGACTTGACTCTTACTCAGAAGAACAGGACTGAAATGAAGAAACCATTCACTGTAAAACAGGAGCCTTCAAAAAACTTGTAAGGATGGAAGCTTTTATTTAATTATTTTACTCTAAAATTAGAAAGCTCAAAAATAAGTCTTCAGCAATGCTATAATTTGGACTCAGGAAAATGTGGAAAGTACATAAATGATGTATTCCTCCATCATTCTAGGAACTTTTATGCACTCTAAGAAATGGAGTGATTTACATACTGTTGTAAGAACTTCAAATACCAAGACAATCTTTAAAGCAGGTAAAAGCAATGTATGACGAAACAGAATCAAATCAAGAGAAAACAAATTTCCTTTTGAAAAAATTAGCCTGCACAATCACAGAAGCACTGTAATGATTTCTGAGAAGAATGAAAATCTGGTGGTAGAAAGTGGTAAAAGGAGTTGGGAGAGGAAAAAAAAAGGACAACATCTATATTAGTCATTGTTACAGAGCTGGAGATGACTGAATGTGACAGTGCTGAGAAAAGCATGTGCATAAGCAGATATTTCTGTAGCGCCAGTAGCCCGACATCTTCCACAGTTCTGCTTTCCACAAAGATGCAGTGCACCAGAGATTTTAAGACTTTCTTTTCATTGGTAGAGTCACGGAGAAACTGAAAAGAATAGTAAGTTAGATACATCACTCACATACTGTGGATCAAAGCTGGGAATTGGAGTAAGTAAGAATCAGCTCAACCTCAAGATGCAACTCTGAGTCTCAGACACAATTTCTAAAATGTCAAGAAGAAGGATGCCTTGCAACTTGCACTTTCTTTATTCTAGAAACTATTTCCATTTGGGTCCAAGCACAGAGAGGGCAGCAGTTGCTCCCAGACTGCTACTTCTCCTGCATGCTGCTTTCCGTCACCGCTGTGGAACTGCTGGCTCTGAGACACAACTAGCAAATGGGGCTGGGCAAGGAAAGGGCTAAGAAAGGAAAGACCAAGTTATGGCTCTGTCATAACTGAGTTCCAATGTGCCCAATTCTTGGATATTCCAAATCCCATAAATTTTAACAAGTTTCAGTTATTTATTCATTAGTTAGTGGGGTGTTCAAACACTGGAATCCGCATGCTTGGGAAGGGGGCTTACAATGCAGATTTCTCAGTTTTGGAGTTTAGTGGACTCATATCAGGATCTTCCTTCCCTTCCCAACACCAGATGACCTTCCAATGATGATCAGATGATCATACATTTATGATCCTATAGGCTGAGAAAATTAATCTCACTGTAGTTGGAGTAAATGGAGACACGCTGGGCTCATTGACTATTTTTCTCTTCCGGACCTGTTTCCAAATATTTTGAAGGAAAAGAGGGAAACTGTTTGCTTATTAGAGAGTAGAAAACCAAACAGTATCATGAGCCCCAAACGTCTCTGGCAAAGGACTAGCTCTGCTACATGACAGAGAAATGATAAGTGAAAAAGTTTTGAGTTATTCTTCATTCTTAGCTGAAAAGATCCTTCAGTGTGGTCTGAGGTGGTGACAACGCATGAGATGATAGAAATGGCTGAGACAGAATTGCTAGACAAAATGTTGCTAAAACTCCCCATATTCTAATGTCCTTTCTCAGCTCTGGACAAGGCGAGGTCCACTGAAACTTGGACAGTGCACACGATTTATAAAGCAATTTTTCCTGTAACTTCTAGAATCAGTTATGCCTCGATACTGAAAATCGTCTCGAAGAAAAAATTTCATGTTTCCTTTGCATTATTTGTCTATTCAGGCCTTAATTTCCCACTAATATTAGATACTGTTTAAGCAAGCTGGATGATCTCTCCTGTATGAGAAGACAACAGTCCCTATGACAAAACAGGTATTGCAACCATCTTTTTGACATGTATCTCTACTAGACGCTTCTGAACAGATCACGAGAAAACCACTATCACTCCAAAACATAGTGCTCTACAGATCTTTCAGTATATTGTGACAGAAAAGTAGGCAACAAAAGCACAAATGGTAACAAGCTTTCAAGAAAAAAAAAAAACAAACACCAAAAAACAAGCCGAAAGCCAACTTTGTAAGTCAAAGTAGCCATGCAGGACAAGGTGATAGGATTTTTTGCATCATATGCAAAGTCTAAAAATGTTACATCCAGACCTGTTTCTCCTTCAATTCTTTCAATTACTAAGCCTCTTCACCTCAGTCTTTCTCTGCAACAGAATCGCTGTTAGAAAAAAAATTCTTCCAGTCATTTGATGGGTCTCACTGACTGACGATGGGTTTTTTTCTGAAGATGAGAGTTATGTTCTCTGGAATGAATTAATCTCGAGAAGTGTGATGAAACTCTTTGTGGGGTTGAAACCTTGGTAAATCCATGAACAGATTAAAATGAATTGTTGGAATATGTTTTCTATGGTCTGTATTTTTTTCACTTATGCAATACCATTTATTATATTATTTACTGAGCAACGTCATCATGACCTTCAAGGGACAAACTCAGTCCGCGATGAAAGTCTAGAATACAACTTGTAGGTGTTTTCCAAAGGGGGAAATGACAACACAGATATTCTGACCTCTGCAGGTTACCTTGGCCGTAATGTTAGCAATGTACATGGAGGCGCTCTTCAACCATGTTCCAAAAAACTAAGAGAACTGGAATTTCAGCTTGTTGGTTTTGGTTTTTTTGTTTGTTTTTTTTTTTGTACACTCACAAAATAAGCTGTAATCTGGCTTTACAGTGACTTAGGTATGGTAATACATAGTTTAACATTCCAAAGTCAAAGCATTTCAAGTTTTAAAAAAAATAGTCAGTTCAATCTCCTATTGGTTTTCACTGTAAAGACTTGAAATCTTAATGACAACTGAGTTAAATCCACATTATGAAAGTTCATGGAGATTTCATTAGAAGTATGTACAAGTCAGTGAAAAAAATGAGGAGGGATTTTGAAAGAAAGTCAAGTTATGTTGGTAGAGTTAGTCTGCAATTTTAGAAACCAGATCAGAGTTGCACAAAGAGGGAAGAACTCTCCTTCAGGCTTGTTTGTGCAGATGACACACAAATCTGACACACTCAAAATTCTATTTATAAACCCTCCATCTACACTGAGGACTTGAATATAGCAGCAAAGCAATCACTTTTACTGGTCTTTCCTTGCCAATAAGTTTGACACAAATATGCTTGCACAGAAGGTAAACCCTCTCCTTCCAAGCTTTATAGAGAATAGCAACATCTTCAAACTAATCCTGCACTCTGAAATGATATAATCTATCTCAGAATGAAAACCAATGTTATGAGCACTATTACTTATTCCATCGTTCATGGTAAGGCTGAAGCTGTTCCTGAAGTTTCACATACATATGTTTTCCTATTTTCTTTAATCTTTGAAAGTACCTAACATCAACAGGCCCTATGAACCTATAAAGCCCTGAACAACCTGGTCTCATAGCTGATCTTACTGCGAGCAGGAAGTTGGTCTAGAAAATTCCAGAGGGGACTTCCAACATGAACTATGGTATAATTCTATAATACTAAAATGTGAAAATTATGTGAAGTTTGTGTAAAAATAATGTGAAGATTAAAAAATATAATCAAATAAGAACATATCCATGGCCCAAAATAAAATTGTTCTCTCAAAAATACATCTCAGTACAATTCTAAAGGAAAGTCTACCACCGTAAGCCCACCGTAAGCCCATCCTTATGAAGTATGCTTAGAGTTAATAACATTCCCTTTAAAAGCTAATCTAAGTTACATTTTTCCTGCAAGAAAGCAATAGTACTGGAAGAGACATCATAGTTTGTCATTATCTTATGTCATATTCCAGAGAGAGTTCAAATTGCTTTACTGAGAAAAGTCACCTGGTTTCAACTTGAGCAGTGCTATAGCATCTGTTAAAGGTGGCTGCTGTGGCAAACATCACCATTATCCCCACCAGCCTCCTACTCTAATACAGAGAAATTAATCTGGAGACATGCAGGATCCCCTGTTTACCTGTGTAATACACGCAAGGACAACTTCCTCCATTCCACCTCAAGAAGTACATGATGAGATTGCATGGAGAGGATATAACCTTCTTAGACCAGCATACAGCTTACAGGGATCAAGTTATACTTGTAAGATTGATACAACTAGAAGCAGTAATGAACGAATACCTGTGCTCAGCTGTCACCAAAACAGTATATGGCAAACTAGCTTTTTAGAAGAAGAACCTATTATGGTACCCACGCAGCATCTTCAAGTACTTGATGTGACAAGGCCCATCTGTATTATGTTGTCATTACCTTTCACAACTTATGGAAGAAAAAATTAGGAAAATCTAGGTATACTCTTGCATAGGCAATACAAAGAAGACAGTTACGAGAGGCTGCTTGTTTACTAAAAGGTTCTAGAGAGGTATCTTCTTGCACAGCATCAACAACTCAGTACTGAAGCTCGTTAGTAAGCAGGCCTTATTTCCCACATAATTTTCATTGAAGAGAGGCATCATTCTATTCTGTTCTCACGAAAAAGGTCTGTTGTGTCCATTTAAAAAAAAAAAGGCTTATCCAAAAGAATTTTGAAAGGATTGGGAAGTAAAACCTGGTGGAAGGCTTCCATTTCATAAAAAACTTTCAGATTTATTTCCATACAGAATAGAAACATCCAAATGTCTGGAGGAAAGAAAATTCCAAATGCACACAAAACCAAAATGTGTTGTTCTCAAAACCTCAAAGGCGTTATCTACTCAATATAGTATATATATACATTTTGAAATATAGGAATCAAAAAACCCTCTAATATGTCAACATCACCAAAACAACGTGAGAAAGAGAAAATAATTAAGATACTTCTCACCCGAAGAACTCATCAAAATGAACATATTGATTCTGATTTTGATTAAACCACATTTTCCAACAGTAATTTTTCAGCCAAAACTACTGAGAAGAGCTGAGCAAAGTCTTACAAAGGCAGGACAGACAAACATTCCAAAATTGAGAACTGGATGAAAGATTTACCATCAGACTGTCTGAATCCTGATTACCATTTGAATCCTTGTTTTTATCTCCTTTGATGATAAAATCAGATTTTTATGACTGTGCCTATGAAGTTTGGTGGGGGCAAAGGGGAGGAAGGAAAACGAGGCATCAGTTTTGTCAATCTGGGGGACACGGTGATTAGTGAAAGTCAGTAATAATAGCAGGGGAAAAAAAAAAGGGAAAGGGGAGAATTTTGGAGAAAAGTGGTTGCTATCAATGTGATCTCTGCTTGGGACAGAGAATTAGATCTGCCACTGTAGGCCTGTAGCCCTGTTCTTGGTTCACTGAGCTCAGTGAATTTCAGTTTACTACCAGAGGTTACAGGTTCCTCACAACATGAAGCAGATGTCTCGGAAATTGCATGAAATACTATGAGTGTGCCCGCAGCAGTTCCTCTTGCTGGAACTTCAGAGAGGAAACAGAAAAGAAATAATTTTTTGCTTCTGTTCAGGCCTTTACTTGCAGGAAGCATAGGTTCATCCCTTGTCAGACTTTTACATAAGTCTCCCTCCATTTCATACCCACGACACAGGCACCTGTGTTAGCCTGCCAGAGAACTGTCATTTAACAGACACTCATTGCCTTTCCTATCACTTCATCAGGTTTTGACGAGCCTGATTTAACTTTGAAATTAGCCCTGTGTTGAGCAGGAGGCTTGGTTTAGAGACCTCCAGTCCCTTCTCATGTAATGATTCTACAGTTCAGTGAAGAAAAGTTCTCCATAGAGCCTTAGGGCCAATATACTCCATTATTCTCTTCATAGGATGTTTGGAGGAGATGGTGATCCAGTTACCCTCATAAAAATAGCAAAATCTGAATTTGTGAGGTTAATGATTATCTGTATTTCATGGAACTTCATAGTTAAACAGATTGCCAAATAACTTTTTCTTTGATATGAAATATAGTTACATGGTCTCTATCATAAATATGAATTCCTAATGTCCTGTGACAAAACAGTTAATACAGCACATGCATTCATTAAAATAAAAGGTTTTCAAAAGATTTGCTAATATTTGTAAAAACAAATGATTCTTAAAAATTAATCTTAAGACAGCTACGAAAATGACCACAGACACAAATGCAAAAAAGTCTGCACTTACAGTTCTATTGCCTTGTTCCACATGATAACATATCCAGAAAGAATGAAGGACTCAATATTTACAATGTGTGTATTTCCTCTCTCTGTTCCAACATAAAGCCATTTACTCTGGAAAGGTAGATGGCAGTAAGTAATCCTGGAAAGGAAAAACGAAAAAAGTGACTTAATATCATATCAACAATATTTTTTAACACTTTTGCAGATGAAATAATTGTTCTTTCCATTTTGTAACTTGAGAAAAGCCTGCCCAGCAGGCACAGCATTCTGAAGAATGTGCAGGTTTTGGGGGTCATCTCCAGAAAAATCATAAAAAAAGAACATGAAACAAAAGAGGGCCATCCTGCCTGCCTCTATTAAGGGCAGGAAAAAAGAGCCACATCACTTCAGCACTGAACTAAGTCACGTTATCTCCATGAGTATGTAAATTGTGCTATGATAATGTCCAAGACTCTCAAGTTAGGCTTTCTTATTTTCTGTCTTAGAATAAGCATTTTTTCCAGCTCAACAAACAGAAGTTAATCGACATCAGCGGGATTAATGTTTTGTACAACAGAAGTGTAACACCATCATTCGCACAGGAAAACATTCACTTTACTGTCTATCGGGGAGCGCAGGGCACTAGATAAGAGCATTACCAAGTGCAGTTAAGTTTTATATCATAGACACGCTGGATCCTACACTCATATCATTCTTCCAGGGTGATGAACCAGTGCTGTATTAGCTTGGAAAGATGTCATGCCAGTTTCTCATGACAGTATATAAAAGTTTTCACAGATGATGAATAAGTAGATTCGGGTTTCTTTGATATCATAGTTATTGTATAGATATTACATACATTCAAGCAAAGCTAAATCTATAAGAATTAAAAAAACCCATTTGCTGCTAAAATATAATGGAATGCATGCTACCTACAGAGACTGAAACTTAATCTGATCTTATGGTAGAGCCTCAGAAATTTTGACAGAAAGCAGGTATTTTGCTTAGTATGCCATACATTGTTATATTTATCATTCAGCTCCACAAGCAGGCTCTTTCTAGCTTTTATATACAAACTTGATTTAACAGCTATGTAATAATTTTTATCCTTAACACCTTCCTCCCCCACAAATGTATAAACAGTATTTAAGAGCATAGATATTTCAATTTTTTATTCTTATGGTACAGCAATCTTTCTGAATTAATTATAAGGGTGTGAGAGGGCTGCTGCCTATTGTCCAGTCATTTGGCCCTCTCCGTCATGTAAAGTCCTCCAAGTAGAACATTTGCCACCCTTTGAATTAAAGGAATTATTTAATATTTATACAAATTTCACATACTTTCTGTAATCGTTCCCTGTAAGATACTCTCAACAAACAGAAAGATTCCAAACAGATTCTACACAGTATTTGGACAGTTCTGCGGTTTTCCAAGTATCTAATCATGTGTCAGAACATTAACGTTGAATGCATTCAAGTGAGCAAAAGTGGGTTTTTGGCCTTATTTATCACACTGCATTAAACACAGTTGAACTATGCAGTCTTCACATTCTAATTTATGGGGAAATTTATCACTGAATCATGAATCCAGAATAAGGCATACCCTTCACAGAAATCTTGTTTTGTGGATTCAAGTGAGACTTAAGTATGATATAGGCTTTGTGCTATCCATCTGTACAAGGTTAAATTTTACCATTAGTTGTCTAATTTTGGCAATAATTCCACTGCCTTTAGTGGAAAGAGAACCAAGTTTTTCAAGAGAATTGCTTTGAGAATGGGAATTACAGTTTAGTATGCATAACTGAAAATGCCTTCCAGCAGCAACTTAGTACTTACATTGTGGGTGCAGTCAGATTGACAAATATCTGACAGAAAAAACTGCAGAAGGTGTATGCCACCTACACATTCCTTGCTGGAGTTAAAGCTGTTAGCTTTATTGTTCTGTCCATAACAGATGCAAAGAACAATTTGCCCTTTTCACTTCGTAGTTTTACAAACGTGAAGCTGGTTTTCACATTTTTCCTCATCCTTCTCCTTAAACTAAACAACTCCATTCCTTTTGCTTTCTCTTCAGACACACCATTTCCTACACTTCTGGTTAGATACATATTTAGTCCTTTTTTTTTTTTTTTTTTTTAATTTCTTGCATTTCTGTACTAGCTCTACTTTTCTTTCTTGCACTCCAGAACATACGCATGCTCTGTTAGGTCCCAGTCCATGCAAAAACCTCCCCAGTCCCTGGCTGATAAATCCTCTTAACCACTTCACACTGATGTTCATTCAGCACTTGTTTGTTGTAAACTGTTAAATCACAGGAAGAGAAAATACTTGTGACTTTGGAAGTGTTGAAAGTGTATCTGTCTGGTGACTGACAAATAACTCATGAATTACAAAGTGAACCCTAGCTGACTTGAATGCTGCTACTCCAAATTCTTGACGTTGTAGCATCAGACTAAGCAGGTTCAAGTCCACCTAGGACCGTATTAATTTTCAGTACTCTGATAAATCCATTCACAAGCCAGTATGGTGTACTGCAGAAAACTTGGTCTCCAAAGTGTGAGACTGAATCCAATACTTTAGCTGCGAATAAAGTCTCAAAATCACCTCAGACACAATATGAGGCTGCTTTAGTCTTCTTTTTTGCCTTTTTGAAATTTGCCTCTAGGTTACGATCTCTAGCATGCCACAACAACCGTCAGACTAAATGGGTGTCTTATGTCCCAGCTACCGCATGTCCTCCATTTGCCCGCCTTGGGTTTAAAATGTCAAGAACGTAATGTTTCAAGAGCAAGGTCCTACAGTAGGAGAAAAATCAGACTAAAGTCCTAACCACTGGCCATCAGTTACTAGCCTTATTTTCCTGCTGGCCTATCTGAAATCCCAGGCACCAGTAGCTACTAAGTCTGGATATATAGTATGAAGGACCAGAAGAGAATTAGGTGTTGCTAAAGAATGAAGAAAAGGACCACAAATTTTACTGTTTTCTTAAGCTCAGCTATTTCCTCTTAAATAATTTCATTTTGTTTTGATAGATTTATGGGACAGCCAGATAAGAAAGTATTCTGCACGTTCTTTCTTCCACAATGAAATCTACCCTATGAGTCTTCATTGTTTACCCAAGCTGTTATCACACATTATCAAATAGCACCTTTTACAATACACGAGCTTATAAGAAAATGCTATTCCCTTAAAGACATGTATCAAACCTATTAGAGCATAGGGATTACCAGGCATTTTAATACGATACATTGTTAGGCTTCACCAAACAAAGCCATCTGATTTTCATATTCTCAGGAAAGTACACAGTGCTCTGAAGCAGTTTTCTTTTACATTATGTAAATTAAATGCAAACTGCTTTATGTATTATTGACTTTTCACTTTTACAGAAAATATTAACGTGACTTTGAGGCTTGAAAGCTTTGAAGCAAGACTCAGATTTTTAATGAACATATTCCATTTCAGTAAGTACTGAAATTACATAACGATTTCTTCAAGAGAAAGCAAAGTCGTCTCATACTGTAGTTTTCATTGTGGATGAAAGGTATCCCTCTATTAGTCATTTATCCCACAAGAAAATTAAGATGTCCTTTGATGCCTTTAAAAAAACAGTCAATTATCCAGAAAGAAAGGCTATTTTTCTTCTTAAGAAGGTAGGGGTTGTAGAGATTTATGCCAGCATGAAGTGCTTCTGCCAAAATTTAATCAGATTGTCAATCTGATTGAGATAACATGGAACCCAATTAAACAGAGACCTGAGAATTTGCTCAACGTTGATCACTTACAGAAAGTCAGCCAGAAATGTGGATATTATACGTTCGTAGCAGCAAACCACAATATGAATCTCATTGATATAGTAAAAAATCTCATTGAAATAGTAAAAAAACAGGGACTGATACCAAAAAAGGTGTTCCTATGCTGCCAAAATGGTCTGGAATATTGTATCAGTTTTCCAATGTATTCAAAGCACAAAACAGGATATAAAAAGTAATTAAAAAAAAAAAAATCAATAGGTGCCAATTAAAACACCTAAATCAGAATTTCTCAAGTAAAAACTCTATAGCAGAAGTCCTGAAAACACTTCTAAAATTATGTAAGCAATATAAGAGAGATAATGGAATAACTTAAAGAGGCATTGTCAAAAAATTGAACCTCACTTTAGAAAGGAACATATTCTGACTTGAATCTTGAAAAGGTACATTTTTCAGAAAATCACAGCACTCTACAGTCTAACAACTCTGACCAAAAAAAAAATCATTGCATATTAGTAGACTACTACAGTGTTAAAATAATTTAGATTGCTACATTCTCTGAAATAATAGTAAAAACTCTCAGAGGGCTTGAAATCATCTTTATTACACTAACCATATTGTTCTAAGAAAAATAAAAGATAATTTTGAGAACATTTCCTTCTGCCTCTGTTTTGTTATTTTTGTTTTTCTATCTTTAGTATGAAAAAATTTCCTGGAACACTGTTACTGGTGGAGGGTGGGGAGAGCTGCGGAAGGGGGGAGAATAAATTGCATTTTTGTCAAAATGATGACCAGTTTTTCCAATTTAATTATTTAATTGCTCATTCCTTGACATCAAAACTGCAACTAAATTTATATTTTCCCCTCTCCCTTAACCTCTTGGTGTTTTTGAACAAAAGTAATACGAAAAGTCCTCACTGACATAGAAAGAAGACCAGAGTCATCTAGTGCCACTCCTTCTCCAGCGGCTGAAAGCAGGCTGGCTTTTCTGAGAGAGCTTCTGGCTAGCCAGTATTCTCAGAAAGCGTCGGGTTGCTTTTCTGTCAGTTCACAAGCGGCTGTTATAGCTGAGTTTATTGCTTTAAGCCATGAAATGCACACAAGAACACCAAGACAGATATTAAGCAAAGTAATTTGTAGCTGACCTGAAGTGCTGGAATAGAAGCACGGGCTAAAGCTATAGACAATGAAGAAAAGGAGTTGTCTCCAGCAGGTCACGCAAAAGATGCAAATAACGAGCTATTTGGCCTCTGGAGGTATTTAGTCTTCTCCCTGGACTATATATAAATGTGGAGCTCATCAGCTATGTAAGCCATGTAAAAGACATGTGCGACAGCAGCAATCCATGCAGTCTGCCATTCGTATCAGGTGATGTGCTTGCAGCAGATGGTTGTGCAGTTCCCCACACGGCTGTGAGCTGGGTCTGCGCATAGCAATGATGGCAGTGCTTGCCCTGCAACACGGACTGCTTGAGTGGTTATATACCGGGAAGGCCTAGGAGGGCAGAAATCCAAGATGAACTCCATTACTAGGATTTCCAATGTTTAAGTTAAACTTGTAGTTTAATTTACTTGAAGTGTATGCACAGTCTCTAGGGCTGACATAAGAGCACAGGCAATACTTTAAATTACTAACTGGCATGACTAAGAGTCAAATGAAATGTATAGCAGTTCAATGCATCTGGACAGTTTTTCCTTTCAGGGTCTTGGTGATACTATGTCACAACACGAAAACTTTCTCCTATTCAAACTAGATTCTCCACATACCACACAAGATAATTGCAAAAATTTCTTGTAGCCCCACAGCTGTAGATCCCAGCAGACAGTGAATGAACCAAACATGCCTTTGAGACGGATTCTTGTGGTCCACCTGTTCTTTAAAAGTGTGATTTAGCTTTGAATCTTCTGTTTCACATATACTTTCTGCTAGCATCATCAGTCAACACTTATTTTGAATTAAAATCAATTGGTCCTTCTTATTTTATGTTTTAATTACTTATATAGAAGAAAGTGAAGTAGAGCTGAAAATACATTGTACATAAATTGCATTGGATCCTGGTGACAGCACAACAAAGGCACTGGAATATTAAAGCCCATTGTTATTTAGGGGTATCTGAACACAAGAGGAATATTAAGGTAAATCATATTCTCAGAATACTGCATGAACATTTCCATCTCTGGATTTTTTCCAGTTGCGTGTTATACAGACTACTCAAATATTCTTTGTTGTTTTAGGACTATAGTGCATAGACTACACTTAAAGTTTATGACAGGACTGGGTAGGTGAAGAATATCTAATGAACAGTGTAATAATTAGAACCTAGTTCTATTTTTCCGTCAAGTTAGTCAGGAGCTGAATGTGACTATTCTGTTTATAACTACTCAGTGAATCATCTCTAGCAATAAATTCTAGGTTATTAATGAAAGTCACAAACTATTTACAATTAAACAGTGTGACACAAGTCATCATTTAGCTCACATGCTACTGTGCCTGTTTCCTGACTGAACTATCAATACTTGCAAACTGTAGGACCACGTGAAGACATTACTTCAGCTTAGTTCTCTTAAAGTAGTCTGTAGCGATCAATGTTTTAAAGAAAGAGACAGTAAAATGAACTGCTTTACAAGAGGCAATTCAACACACGTTCCCTACAAAGGAACATGAATGAAATACGGAGTCAGAGCAGTGGTAACAGTTACTTGCTCGTGCTATCCATCATTTGCCAACGTCCCTTTCAAGTTCGGTATCTCAGATTATTCAGCTTACCCAATCAGTTCACAAAACAGTTTTATTTGTCTTTATTTTATATCGCTTTAGCTACAAGTATTAATTACGGTCATTATTTGTACAACAGCGATAATTTAATCTGTGGATTGCAATATAAGAAATAAACATTTGGGGCTCCTCTCTTCTACTTAACACGGGCCATAGGATTTCTTCCAAATAATTACCACTTGAACTAGGCCAGTTTACTAAAAGATACCTGTCTTGATTTAAAGAATTTCAATGATGGAAGATTCCCTACGAATGCTGAGGTACAACAAATCGGGATTCCATCTCTAAACTATAATTTCAATATAAATATATCCTAAGCAAAGTATTCTTCTAGCTATTTGTGAACGCGCTGTATATAATTAACAGACATACCCTCCTCTCTATTTCTATAAATTCTACTTGGAAAAAACGTTGAGAAAACATTCTGACTTTATAGTTCCATTTTAGGCAAACAGACTTAAATAGTGCTGATAGATATCTTATATAGTTATTTGTTTTGACAAAGCAAAAAAGCTTAAGCATCTATTCTCCTGCAAATTATTGAGACGCATCAACTGGCTGGTGGTCCACTGCTGCTTTCGAAGTGTTTAAGATAAATGCATTTTTCATGATGGCCCTTACCTGAAATATTATACTTAAACAAGCTACAAGAACAAGAAAGAGGAATACAAGAAGCAGAAAAAAAAAATTAAAATTTTAAGAAATGCAGTTCAAAAACTACTTCTTTCTCAAAATGTTTTGGTTTTGTCCATAGCTGGGTTTCTTTTTATTTTGGATCTACTGGCACATTCTGAAGCATTCTGGTTTTTAGAAATTGGGACTGATTACTAATCCTTTACAGTGCTAAAAACTAAAACATAAAATTAAAATCAAAGCATTATCAATAGTATATTTGGTTCCTCATTTTCCTTCTTTCCTATTAAAGCAATTGAGAGTAAAAGCAGGCTGTTCCTCTGTTTCTCCAAAAGCTAGGAGTTCCCGTGCAAAACTTCTGGACAGGTGAAATAACCCCATAAGCCTGAAGTTAGACCCATTCTTGAATTGTGAGGTTACCATTTCGAATGAATTTGCAATCACAACTGTAATTAATAGTTTACAGCCTTCCATAAATACTTGTTTTAAGACACAAATGCCTATGTTGAGCACACAAAACGTTAGTGTAGCAACTATATGAGTGTTTATAATGGGCGTCAACATAAATTATTTACAAGCAGTTAGTGCAAAAGAACCTAGAACAAATCAGAAAAAGCATGTTCAAAAACATATTAGATGTATTACATATTATTAGATTAGTAAACAGTCTGAATACAGACTGAATTTATGTATTTAGATAAAAGCTTATGAGGTTATCATGAGCACTTCACAAGGACAGTCAAAGTATACAGCATGCAACAGGTCCTTTGGTTTTTACCAGTTTTATTTCTTATAACTAAACTTCTTACAACTCCATAAAAGACCATCCTGGCCTGCTCAGTGTGCCATAACACATACGAAAAGACAGCTGCATGATAACTTCCTAGAATACAAGATTTAAATTTAAATGCATTTAGATTCACACCCTTGGTAGCTCAATGGCTATCTGCCTTAGCAGCAGCACTGCATCATGTTAACCGGCGTTACTGGCGCTCCAGAACAACTTCAAAGTCACTCTTGAAATCCCAGTGCGCAAGGGGGTGACAACTTTTGTAGCCTGTGCTACTAATAATTTGTTTAATCTTCAGAATGACAGAAAAGTACTTTCCTTCCTCTTGGACAAATGCACAGCAAAGAGACACCCTCTTTCGTCACCTGCCTTTTAGGGTTTGGACTACAAATTCATTGGGCCGTCTTGCACGCAGGAACAGGATCAGTGACAACGACAGCGGCCTGCTCTCCCTGGCTACATCTTTAGTATTACACAACAGTAATGCAGTAGATTGAAGAGGTGCAACGTGCAGGCTTGGACCCAAGAAAAAGAGGGAAGGAAATTACATGGAAACTTGCTTCCTTAAAAAGAAAAAGATGCTGGAAGAAACCAGCATACTTTCCATTGACTTCCAATTTGTTTCTGACGCCAGCTCAAGGTCATTAGACAGCAAAAAATGAGAATAAAAGTTCCACAACATCAGTGAAGTGAGCAAATTAATGAAACAGGGCTGGCAAACAGACTCCTGCTTTCATCTTTAGGGGAAAGACAATGTACATGGTTTTTCTCTTGTCTACTGGCTTGTGAAATCACTATTTCTTATTTGTAGTACTTCACTTGTTCTCCATTAATTTTTTGAAGGTTAAGTGAAAATGGAGTTGTAATACCAAGCATAGTGACAGTGATGGGCAATACAGACTACAATAATAGCCACTGAGTTTCTTAGCAATAAAAGAAAGCCACAAAACCAAGGATGGCATAGGGAGATGATGTTTTCAAAAGAGAAAGTTTTTGATTTCTTTCTTTCATTGATTTTGTAAAAGCTGCATTTAAAAACAAACAAACAAACAAAACCCCAAACAACTAAAGGTAGAGTTTTTCTCATCCTTTTACTGAACACTGAAGCTCTAAATCCAAAACACAGTTTTTGCTTCCCAATCTCAGTTTCAAAAAATAAATTGGGACTTAGCTCAAAGATGAAAGGTTGAAACTCGTCCTTTGCTAAACAGCTTAACTTTATGTAGCTGTTAGAGAAGTAAACTAAAGATATGCTAGTATTTCATCCCGTTTGCTCCAACATACACAAATCTGTGTTTATATCATACATTCTTACCATGAGTTTAAAACCTATTTTATATCATTATCGATCAAGCTATTTGGAATGACTCTCTACTACCAGGGTAACACTGAAACACTGAAATTGACTTCAAAGTAAAAAAAAAAAATAGCATTTTTACATGTCTATACTTTTTCTATGTACACACACTTTTTTTTCTCAACAGCTTCCATCAATTAAAATCATGTAGACTTATTGGAGACCAGCTGTTCTCATTTGTTATGCTTCAGTAGACAGGGACTCTGTGATTAACGGTCCTTGTTTTTCTGCAATCTGTAGTCTCTCTTCTCTTCCTGCTCATGTACGGTTTAATGAGATAATCTCAACACTGACATTACTAGCTCTATTTCTGATTTACTGGAATAATGCCCAGAGTTTATTGTGACAGAAGGAAAAGTATCCTAAATCATTGCATTGGATTCTGCTTGAAGCTGCCATGTGCCTGGGCAGGAGAGAAGTGGTGTGGTTTCCAAGAACCAAATGACTTGCTGCAACACAATGGGCGCATATTCTTCACCGCTTTAATGTAGGACTGGAAATCTAATGTAATGAAGGTCAAAGGCTAGATCTGAACAGGACTATGAAAGATGTCTCCAAACTAAAATTTGAAAACTTCAAAAAATATAACCACAGAATTCCCCTAACTGTGCTATAACTGCAGCAAGCTGAAAATTCCCACTGATAATGTAGACTGTTTATGCTGTCATGTTTAAATTTTAAAAGACATCTTTTTTAGCTCTTGTCTAATATGAGTATGTATGATATGAAGCAGATGATGCATTTTTGTATTACTGCATTGGACTTCTCATTTGTTATGACTGAGGCCGCAAAACATGGTTGTTCAATGTATGGCTGTGCGTATATATTTTAAATATTGCTATCCAAACCTGGTCTTAGAGCAATTTGGCAACACAGCTGTTATGTGAAAACAACATAACATGTTACCCCGTGTTTTCTTAAAAAAGCAGAAATCTACTGACAAACAAGCTTTATTTTCTACAACGCATTAGAAACGACAAGCACACCGCTTAGCGTGTGAGCTAAAGTTTTGCAGAATACAGCAACATTATGTCTACTGCTAAGGGCTAAAGGGTTTTTTTCTGAGGGAAGAAAGCAACACACAAGTTACTCAGGCAGACGATCAGAGGTGGCCAGGTGAAATAAAAAATTAAATAATTCGGAACATGTTTTTCTTCCCTATTGAAGTAAACCCCAAACTTCACAAATATGTTTTGCAAAATGGAATTTTGAAGAGATACCTGTCTTCTCATACAAATAATAGAAGGAAGTACAGCTAGAGTGACACAGAGGAAGAGGTAAACTGGAAAAGATTTCTGTAGTCTCTGTACTGTTATCAAGTCCTCAGGTAGTTGTGCTAGCTATGCATTTTTCTCCAGCAGTTCCATGGGTCAAGATGATTTCATATATGTGTGTATCTGTAAGCACATGTACACACACACACACATATATGTGCATTCACACATATACATATAGCAAATTTATAAAGTTATTTCATTAACTGTTATAAGTAAATGTCACTTTTCCAGCATTTTAACTATGCTGTATTTAGAGCCACAACATCTGGCCTACTACCAGCTAGAAACAGTGATTTTGGTGTTTCAGAGTTGAGAAAATCCTTGTTTACAAACCTTCACTCGATATGCTTTCCACAGTCTCAGCTCAAATCCCAAGACTCTTATGTATTTGCCAAAATATTTTATGTAAAAAGCTTTAAATAAAGTAATAAGTCAAACGAACAGCTCAGGGGTGAATTGGGGGAAGTAGAGGCTATCTGGTACAGTTTTAGTAATAGGGGGAAAATAGAAGTGACTGGTTGCAAGCATCTTTCAGAATTCATATATAGCATATCAGCCATTTTCTGTTAACCTGCTTTTAAGGCACCAAGGTGAGGAAAATGTGAATTGATTTGCAGTTGACTGATAACTATGAAATAGAAAAACATTTGACAAATTATTTATCATACTTTGTCATGTGTTTTCTTAAGTCCTGGACACATGTTTTTAAAATGAAGAGACGTATGTAACCAATGTAACGTGGTAACTGTATTTGCTGAGACTTTCCTGAGTAGTTATCAAAAATCAAATTACTTTATACTGTGCTAATGTTATTATTGCATATTTTAAAGTCTCATTATGGAAATTTTTATGTAGAGACCTGTGTAAAACTAGATCTTAAATATCTTAAACAGCTCTATTTGCCTTCAGGTAAGTTGTTTAGCAAACAGCTATAAAACCAGATACTGTAGCGCAATGCATTTAAGGACATTTTTAATTGAAATTAAACTGAAAATAATATTGGCAGAATCCTGGTGGACTAAAAAATACTTCGGGGAAAGACTCTGAAAGTCACCATTAAAAATAGAACAGAGATTCTTAAATTCAAGGTTGGATCTGGATATAAACAGATCTTTTTAATATTCTAGAATGAAAAATATGGCCAGGACTTCTGTAATTAGAAGAGGGTTTATTACATCATGTACAGATTAGAAAACAAGTATTGCTAATAATTGTAGGGTCTAGATATTCCTGGAAATGGCAACAAACAGATTTCTCTAGTAATTATTTTAGAGTAACATCTATCCTGGTGCAATTTAAGCACAGAGAAACCAAACTAGTTTTAAACTACCGATCTGAAGTTCTTGCAGAACTTTCTCTGCAGTGACACCAACTCAGGTTGCGTTATAAATCCCACCCAAGAATGTAAGCACAAAAAAATTGAAACCAATAGCAATAAAGTTAAGCCATGTTGTACTCTATGCTGTTATGACTCTAGTGTTATTACCAATTGCTCAAATATACTTAAAAATATACACTAACTAAGGTTTTGAGTTTCAAAAGGACAAATTTTGAAAAGTTATGGTAAAATAGGGAAGGTAGGTTTACCAAAGGTAGGCTATTCCAGAATATTCCAATTGTAGGAAATCTAGCATATGTCAAAACTAAATACAGCATTTATAAAAACCATCGCTATAAAACTCTGGGTTTAATGTCTATTTTCCACTTGATTTTACTGAAAAGGCAACATTTTCCTGGATATTTGGGAGATTCTCAAGTAATAGTTTTACAGCTGATCTTGTAATTTCATAAGTGATCTTGGTACTAATACTAATGAAACCTCTTAGGGACACAATACTAGAGAGGAAGGACAATCTGCACAAGCAGAGTACAAGAAATGGAGTGAAATTTAAAACGCAAAGTGCAAGGCCTCAAACTTCAAAGAATAAGAACTTCCATTTTAGGGTTGGAACTCATGATACAGAAGTGATAGAAAAAGATAATTTCAATTTCGCTTGTCTTGCTTTGCTTCCACTCGTAAAGGATTGCACTAGAAAGCAGCGCATTCCCAGCTAGCTAGCTATACACCAGCGAAGAAGTGTGACGGGTGTGTTAGTCAATCACAGCAAGACCACAAGCACTGATAAGATGAAGCCACGTAAAAGGAAGATGTTATTACAGTATGCATCAGTAAATATATTCCTGCAGAGATTACAAAAGAAAATGGTAATGTCAATGTCCACAGCACAGATGGGACCCTATCTAGAATATGTTTCCTTGTCTAATCATCAGCTCAGCCAGAACTGATAGAAGAAAGGCCAAAGAAAAGAAAAGGGAACGAAGACACAAATTTATAAAGGAAAACACAGAATTTTGATGTTTGTAGTGAAGAAAAAAAGAAAAAAAGCAGGTTGTGAATGGATATGAATGAGCAGTTTAAAGAAGAGAGACAAAATATTTTAAATGCATGACAATGTGGATACCAGAATATCATAATAAATGGGAATAAAAGGGCCATCAAAATAAATTTAGTCTTGAAGCCAGAAGGTTTCTTGCCATCAGAAGGATGGAATTAGCATGCAGCAATTTTCCCTAATAGGAGGAGTAGTGGACTTAAGCTTGAATAGTTATATAGCAGTGTCGCGACCCTGACTGGCAGACCGTTGCATCTGGAGGAGTTAATGCTCCACAGAGCAGCTACCCCGAGCGGGGCAAGCCTGTGCTGCGCTGGGCCGCAGGTACAGCGTGGCCTTCAGGCTGCGTTGTGCTGCACATCCCCCTTGGCTGCAGGATGAACGCTCCCAGCTCCTTCACGCAGAGCAGCCTGCAGGCAGCTCCCGCTTGGCGACTGCACCACCCCTGCGGCCTTGCCTTTATCTAACAGTGCGGCAGGAAGTTTTAGTGTGAACGTCCTTTCTGTTTGACAGTAGAAATAACGAATACAGTTGTTTTCTTATGAGAAAATCCTATAATAACTTGAATGACCCAAACGGGATAACCCTATCTATGGATGGGGTCTGCACAGCCTGCTGACTGGAGGCCTGTTTGATGATGCACAACTCGGGGTTCCCAGCATCTACAGGGATATAAGATTATCTATTCTATTCTCTCATTCTTTACAGTGCTAGCTCTAATAAATAGCATATTCAATGATACCTTACGGAGTCTGAGTGCCTTTCTTACTGGGATCATAAGGGACCAGCATCTCTTGATGCAAAACATAGTCAGCTTGTTCATCGTATAAAAGAAGGTATATGAGTTGTCTGGTATGCAGCTGGACAGAACTAGACTGAGGAGGTCCCTTCAGCTCCAATCCACTAAAAGGCCCACATATTTAAGATCTATTAAAAAGAAAATCTTAGGGATCACATGAATTTTCATTCTACTTTAGTGGAACTGCATAATCTCATAAATCTATCAAATCAAAATTGCTGATTCTTGGTATCCACAAGCTACTCTATGCTTTGTATTTTTGCTCTTTGATGATTGTTTAGCTAATGCGTGCTGAAGAAAAAAACCCAAAATGCTTGTGCTAGACTTCTTTTTATGACCAAGACATTCATAATGTCAACTAGGTTGCATACCACCTTTCCAGGACAAGCTTAAGGCTCTCATTAATCCTACAGGTCAAGTGTACTACTAAATTTGCCATAATGTGATGTAAGACCTGAAAAAATAATGTAATGTTGTAGGTTGGATTTTTTTTAAACAGAGAAGGCAGAGGTGTAAATACATGAACACGATTTGGGTCAGTCTCGCTGGAGAAACTTTGTACACAGTCTTTTGTCTTTCTGAAGTGACATTTTGACAAAGTTCACTTTCCTGCCCTGCAGTACTAAAGGCACAGCCCTATAGGCCAGAGGCGTCCTTTATGAGCTTCAGGAATCTTTCCAAGCTCAATATCTGCTTGCAAACAACATTAATTGGTTACTAAAATCCCTGAGCATCATTCTTTCAAAAGTGACAAACGCTGACGCGATACCAGGCCACGCACATTTATCTTACATGTTTGAGGTGTGTGCTGTCTTCACAGCTGGTAATACGCTTCATAAGACAACAACAACAAAAAAAAAGAATCTGCACAAGAAAGTTTTGTAAAAACTTCTTCAAGAAGTGGAAGCAAATGCCAATCAATCAACAGAATGGCTTCTTTTGCTTTCTTCCGTTTTTTCCATCATCAGCCTGAGAAAGTTTAAATCCTTTCCACAAACTGTCTCTCATTGTAAAACGTAGACAGGATTGTATGGTGAAATATTGCTTTGTATTTGAATTCTGTGGTTCTTTTGAACAGCTAAATGCTGCACCACACCACGTAATCAGAATCTGTTTTGTGGTATAGCATGGCTGTGCAACTGCACTGAGCCTATTAACTACTTTCACGCTTGATGACAGACCTTTGAGTAATTTGGAAGTACATAAACAATACAGAGTTTGCAGATATACAGTATTAACCAGGAGGCTCATTTATGAGCAGGCAAGCTAGCATAGGAATTCAGTTCCTTGAACAGCCAATGAGACAGAGAGATAATCTAATTTTAGTAACTCACAAGTCCCTGACACACAAGTAAACAGCTACAGGTACTGCTGAGACTGCACAGCTGGTCACCAGCATTCATTCAATAGCCTCTTGCTGTCATTTTGATGAGGTGAACTCTCAACAACACAGGACACAAAATCCTGCAACGATACAGCAAGACAGATAGACAAAGATATAGCTGCTCTCAGGAAAAAATATAGACCAATACAGAAAAGAAAGGTCACCAGATCCAAAAATATCTATTTTTCTTCTTTGCTTCCAAGCATTGCAGTAATGCTCTGAATCACCTTGTTCAAATACCGCAAAATCTCAGATGTAAGAGTCAAGTTTCTAATTAACGGTAAGTTAGAGCTAACTGAGATCACTGCTCTAAAGGTCACCCACTTAAAAGGCTCCTCTTCCTCTGTGCCAGCATACCCTTAGCACTGAAGAAAGCGTTACAGATCACAGCCCCCAAAGCCTGTTATACAGATTTTGCACTGTTACGGCATCAGTGCATGCACATGGATTTCAAGACCCAACAGAACAGGTACACTGTGCTCATGCATGGCGGGTATAAGTCAGTGGATAAACCGTCGTAGTGCTGTCGGCTCACGTGTAACACCAGTCACCACTGGCTAAAAGAAGAGGAGGAGGGCTATCCCCCATGTCAGTCAGCACAACAGAACTAGCTCAGCTTCAGAGTAACAGGAGATGAACCGTGTTTATACATGAAACTAATGCACGCAGGCTTAAAGGGCCTGGATTGCACACTGTAATCTGCTGGGTTTTGCTATCCCAGTTGCACTAATCTTAAACAGGAAAACTATGTAAGCTGTTGTATATTTAAAGCTATACTTGCTGAAGTCTGCTCTGACTATATTAAAAAAAAATAAATATAAGGCCTATAATAGCTTTCAGTGGTTTACCTTGTTCCTAATGTTCTTTGCAGCAGATGGAGACAGTGTCTAGTTCCAGTAGCAGAGTTATTTATTTTGCCTAAAATGCCTACTGAAGATGAATCTGGCATCTCCTATGACATCAGAGAAGGAAAAGGAGGGACTAACGTAAGGAACATCACCATAATGTGATCCTTCAAAAGTACTGAAGAGATTCTTATGGAGTGTTTCCAGAGGTTAAAGAGTTGTACCTGTGCTTCCTCTTTGTAAACGGAACAGTAAATCGTATATTATCAACCATAAGCTACTGTCAAGCATGTCTCTGAGTAACCATGTTATCGTTAGAGCTCTGGGTATGGGGCCGAGCACTGAAACACATTGCTTACATTTATATTTTCTTGAAGGTTCTGAATGCATTGTATTACATTCCAATTATGAAAATGGACATTTAAGATGATAATGTTATATTTTGATGCAGGGCAAAACCATATAATTTGCTAAAAAGTCCTGGGCATTACACTGTAGACCGAAAATATCAGTTTGCCGTTATGTCTCATTCTTCAGTGTTGCTTCTACACTTGCTCCAAAGAGACACTTAGTAAAGCAGCAGTGAATTATCAGAGACAAGTTAATATTGTTAATGTTGCATCAGCATATCCCAAAATCATTTGCGCAGTGCTACAGCATTCTAGGAGCCAGCTTGTCACCAAGAACATACCATATAAAATCCCTCACAAAAGGCAAATTAGTTTAACAATAGGTCAGAAGAAGAAAAAAATAAATCTGGAGACGTTGCAAACTATGACTTAATGGCTACAAAAAGGCATTTCGTTGGTGAAGTATTATTCATAAACCATTCAGTGTCTTAATTACTGAATGCTACATAAGTGAAAGATAAGCAGTGTGCTGCAAATCTATTTACAAACAAGATTTGTGTTTGTATTTAAGAGTTCTTTGCTCTTTACATCTATGTAACAACATCCGAAGAAAAGGACAAACATGGTTTTGACTTGTGGGAGGGAATATATGTATATGCTTGGGGAAATTTGACTCAAGCAGTTGCATAAACATATACATAAACACTGCTAAGAGCAGATTTTAGTCCGTTATCCTGCATTGTTAAATGTCAAGAAACAGAAGCAAATGGCAAATTAAACCGTTCAACAATATGAAGACTGGCACATGGAGTAATAGCCAAAGACTTAAGTAGCATTCATCCATCTAACAGAATCTAACAGCTGTACGGTTCATGCATCAAATATTTTAAAAACGCAGAATAAACTCATTCTACATGAAAGTGAATTAATTGAAGTCAAATTAATCAAGAATCTGGACTAATACAATGATCTTCCTCATCTCAAGCAGATGAAATATTAGAATTGTAAGAAAAAGTGCATTATATTCCATCACTTCATGAAGTAAATCTGCCAATTGTTCAGGAAAAAAAAATCTAAATGAAACTGCACATCAAGGAGACAAATGTACTGTATGAATAAAATTACAATTTTTATAAACCCTCAAGAGAGACATGCAAATAAGAAAATCTGAAGCAGCAACATGCTCGGTTTCCATAGGTAAACTGCATCTGAATAATTACATGTTTGGCTCTGTAAAAGCTGTCTAAATCTAAAATGAAATTAAGTTATAAACAGTGTTCTTTTAAGAACTAGCCTTTGACTGTCTAAATGCTTCTCAGTATGGCCTTTTTCAATACCTTACTGCTTCCTGAAAACATGCATCAGTATTTTAAAACCTACTCTCTGCCAACAAGCATTTCTCCCCATTTAAGAAACACCTAAACGAGCTCATTCTTTAGGTCACAAACTTAAAACAAGACAAAAGAAAAAAATCTTTCTCTCTTCAGTATGAATCTTGCCTCCCCTTAACCTACCCCTGCAAGAGAGAGGAGAGGATGAAAATAAAATTTTTTTTAACTGTTCCAACAGTGAAGAAGACATTAATTTTTGGAAGACAGACCTTTCAATTTCTTGAAGAAAATCAATTTTGATCTTATTGCTTTGTCAGCCTCCCAAATTCCCCTTATATCCATTTTGCCATAAATTTCTTATAGCTAAGGCAACCATTATTTGCTGGTTCTCTGAGCATCACATAATTCATAACTTCTGTGCTCTAACACAAAAAATATATTCAGAAAAAAAATGGAAGCTCTCTTTCAAACTTAACTCTGCTAGGCATATATACAGAGAAATGTTCCAAATTAATGAGAGGGTTAATGAGGGTAAAACCCGAAAAGCCTTACCTTTTTGCTACTTGCCCAGAGGCTTATGTTGAATTTTACATACTAAATGTGTTACCAAGCTTAGAAATTTGAAAGTTAGATGATTTGAAATTAATTGATATGTATGTTAAAAGAAAAAATAATTAAAATGAAGATATTTCATTCTAGAGCCAAGTGCTTGAATACAACAAACCAAAAACTTAGGGCAGTGCTAGAGAACCCTGAGAAGAAAAGAACTGCCTACAAAGTCATTTCTTCATACTTATTGAAAACTCTTTTTAAATTTAAAACTGGACTTACTTCTTTGACAATATTATATAGTAGTGTATCAGGATATTTTTCTCATAGCCTTTGATGTGCTAACAAAAATTATTTAAATGGCAGTGATTGTACCAGTTACTTAAAATATGCATAAAAGAACTAACAGTATCTTTTTTTTTACTCACAACTTACTAGACTTTGAAAAAAGGCAGTATAGCTAGCTATGCATTTGTTACAAATAACTACATCCTCAGATTCTTTTTAAACCTCAGTTCAAAAATGTCATTACACAATTTTTTTTTTTTATGTAAAGGTTTCCAGTATTCCAAAAAACTTGCTTCCAAATATTTTAGCCAATGTTTTAGGCTGTCGGAAGCAAAAAAAAAATTTAGGTAAATGTGATGACAAATGTTTTGCTCTTAGCAAAGCCCACAGGTGTGTGAGTTTATTTTATCAAGAAATTCTGATAAAATTCTGACCAAGATACCATGCTAGTCTCTCTGAAGAGAAATAACAGGTGAACAGACGCCGCATTCTTGTAAGTATTGATTCCTTAGGTTGTACGGAAGGTTGCTGGCTGGGAGAGCTAGACCTAGATGTACCGGAACAACTTCTACAATATTTAGATTTATCACTGACACATTGCGGATAATGTTCCTACTTGATGAGAATACCAAGATTCAAATATTTCAACATATGTAAAAAGATGACTTACTGTCCAGAAGCACCTAGCAAATGTACATATAATTTTTCTTTTTCATCTTCCCTCATGCAGTCCCAAACCACTTGATATACTTTTGCTAGAAGTTATAAACTCTTTGGAATTAGGATGTATATTATATGTAGTACTTCCCACAACAAAACTTGCAACTTGGTGACATTTAAGTGCAAACATGATATGTATCTGAATAATGAACAACAAAGAAAAAGTCTATTTCCATAATAATTTTCAGATTTGCAGCACCTAAAGCTTTGATGAGCCTATTTACTTCATAGCTCTGGTAAAGTACTGATAGCTTTCACCACTGCACAAGCAAATATATAAATATATCAAAGAAGTTGCTGCACCTCCAGAAACATTGAATGTATATACTAAGAGAATTACAATATCACTTAAACTTCCAGTCAAAACCATACTATGTACTTTCAAAAAAATCCATCCCAAAGGTGAAGTACAGAATAACTATCGCTCAAGGACTCACAAAAAACCAACTGCTTCATTTATGCACTGAAGCTTGTTCTTCTGACTACTGACCTAATTCCTTAATAGAAACATGGAACTTTTTCCAAATACTAATAAAAGTGTAGCATTCAAGCGCCATAACACTGTAGCAGGTTTTAATCTGTATTTAGTCAGACAAGTAAAGTGCTCAGCTTCTGTTTGAGTTTGAAAATTACAACCACTCATTTAATCTATTTTCAGTAGGGATTTCTACAATTTGGTACTGATAAATTTAGAAAAATAGTCTCTGATTCATTTGACATTTACCATAGTTTCCCAAATTCACAATTTATTTCTGCTAAACTTCCAATATTTTACAAAAATAAAAGCCTTTCAAGGTAGAGAGAAGAATTATTTCCCTGATACAGCCAGCTGAGGTACTCTGGCTAGTACTGAACAACAGATCAGCCTAAAGGACCACAGTGCTTGTGTCTGGTCTTAAGAAAAACAAACACACTACTGTTCACACTGGTTCATGGAAATAGAAGGTAAAACGAGAAACATTTTGACAAAAAAGAGTGTCGTGGTTTAACCCCAGCCAGCAACTAAGCACCACGCAGCCGCTCGCTCACTCCCCACCAGTGGGATGGGGGAGAGAATCAGAAGGGTAAAAGGGAGAAAACTCGTGGGTTGAGATAAGAACAGTTTAATAACTAAAGTAAAATAAAAATAGAACAGTAATAATAATAATAACAATAATAATAATAACAAGTAATAATAGTACAATAGTAATACAAAGCAAACGATACACTACAATTGCTCACCACCCTCCGACCGATGGCCAGCCCGTCCCCCAAGCAGCGATCGTTGCCCCCTCCCCCGGCTAGCTCCCCAGTATATATATACTGAGCATGACGTCACATGGTATGGAATAGCCCCTTGGCCAGTCTGGGCCAGCTGTCCTGGCTGTGCCCCCTCCCAGCTTCTTGTGCCCCCGGCAGAGCAGGGGAAGCTGAAAAGTCCTTTACCACTGTGAGCGCCATTTAGCAACTACTTAGCAAGAACAAAACGTCAGTGTATCCTCGACATTGTTCTCATCCTAAACCCAAAACACAGCCCCATACCAGCTACCAACAAGAAAATTAACTCTATCCCAGCTGAAACCAGGACAAAGAGAAAAAAAATTTCTAGTTCCGAGAAGCCTGCAGAAAGAGAAAGTGCATTTTTTGTTCTGTGGACACAAGACTCAAACAATGGAAGAAAACATTCCAAGGCAAAACTATATCCCCCTTTAGAAAGGCAAACTAGTAAGCGTGTGTTATTAGAAATCCAGAAAGTAAGTTTGGTGGGTTTTTTTAATGAGATTTTTTTTGTTTCATATAGTCTTACCTTTCTCTGTTAAATTTCAGAGAATGTAGGATAGCTGGTCGTTTCTGTCGGAGATTCCACAAATGAAGTGCATCATCTGCACTTGCACTGACCAAAGCACCCTAGAACAGACACAAAATACAGCATGTGAACTCTCATGTATTTCCACATAAGCATAGAGATGAAAGAAAAGGAGGACAGACAACGCTTACTTAAAAAGGTGAGCGTGAAGGATATAACTAAAGGAAAAAGGAATTAGCGCGCACACACACAAGCAACAGTGCCAAGCACAGTTTAGTGGTCATATCAACAACATGAAATTCAAAAGTGGAACTGTGAGAAGAAGACGCAGATAGGAAAGTAGGGACAGGTAGCAGGGGGAGAGGACCTAGGAAGTACTAATAGATGTAGACAAAAGGACAGAGTATCACGGATCAGAAATACTCTAAAGACCGCTTCTGCTTCTGGTGCCCCAAAAATGGACATCTTCCAAGGTCCAGACCTCTATCTGCCTGGACAGCTTGAAGTGAACTTATTCTACCTCCTTCCTACTATATTTCTCACCATGGAACAGTGACGCCATGAGAATATGGACTGCAGAGGAAGCACTCTACTGCTGCCGCAGTGGTTTACTACATTTACACCTCAGATCAGGTCTAGTACAAAGGATCTATCCCTGTGTATAACCGTGGCAGAGAGGCACTAGATATTGGCCAAACAGAAGGCAGGGCTTTATTTTGAGGAAGGGTGAGGATGTAACTGAAAGATCACTTCATACCAACTATGACTGACCAATAAACTTCTCTTTTTGCATCTTGGATTTCCTTCCTAATTGTAGCAACTGTTCTTTTCAATGTTGACATATGCAAATGAAATTTATGAAGGTGAGACTTCTCTAATACATTGTAATCCATGCTTTAATTCTCATCTCCCAAAGAGTTTGGACCAATGTCAAGAGAGAATCTCCACCACAGAAATCAAATTAATCCTATGTATTAGGGGTTCTGCTGGTCATCTAATGAAAAGAAAGAACATTGATTCAAACCTTAGCCTCCCTGTTTTCACCCCTGCCTTCCTCTAAAGAATTCCATGGGACTGATTGTTTCTAAAGTTTCATTTCTCCCTCCTCAGTTTCTGTGGCTCAGGTACTTTCTCCAAACAGGTGTAGAAAAAAAAAATAAATTTCCCAGGTTTAAAAAACAACAAAACTAAAACTCTTTCCTCGAGGAGCTCTAAGATCTCCATGCTTAGAAAGAAGACTTGAAACTGTCAAAAGTGTTTCCTTATATCACGGGAGAAAACTAATTAAAACTGAACTACGACTAGCTTATAATTTGGCCAAGTTATGGTGTTCTAGAAAAAAAAAAAACCACAGATTTATATGCTCCAGAAAGTCTTCTTGCCTATTACCATCTCCAGAGATCTTCTGCACAGAGCGAGCTATAATCTGTCACCATTTCTTCATGTTGTCTAAACTTGATTTTGACAAACCTTTCACAAAGACTAAGCATGCTGGTTTGATTGATGACCCCTACAACTGCTTTTCCTTGCTTCAAGTAGTAGCATATCCCCAACTATTGAGCTTTCAGCCAGTAACCATCAATATCTTTCCATAGAAAGATTTAGCTCATTTATTAATTTCTATTTGAAACAGGACTGTGCAGCATATTTAGTAATTTAATGGATTTTACATCTACCTGCACACATTCATATATTGACTGCCTTTTGTTCAGTACTTTATACTGATGTATATGAAGGTAATACTTTTCCCCATGTACAGTCCCATAAATAGTCTTTTAAAAGACTGTACGGTGAACGTCCTCTGGATGTAGGCCATTTACTTACTGGCACAATTTGCCAATGTGAAAAGTCATATCACTCAATTACAATATACAAATTGACTTATTCAACTGAATTTATATGGACGAATCTGAGTAAATAGGTCCTTACCTCATTGATTAAGAACTGGAGCTGTAGGACTGCAGCACCACTTTCATGTTGGCAGTAGCAATCAACACCAGGCCTGCCCAATCTGTTGCATCAAAGTCAAGGATTCTAACATTCCTGTTATCACCAGAAGTAAAGAGGAAAAAAAAAGAACTACCAATTAAACTCTAATTAACCTTTAATTAACCTCAATTCTTCTTGCTTTCTGTAAAACAAAAGAATTCATGCTGACTTTCCACCGTTCTAATTAAAGTACCAACATCATCAGGCTGAATCACACGCAATTGTGAGCGATCTGTTCTTGCCTGTTTTTTTTGCCTGTGAAATAAAGTACATGAATTAACACAAAAATTCAGCAGGATGCATCTTAAATTTCTTTTTATACATTATGGGTTCACATAACACATGAACGTATCAGATTTTTGTACTTATCAATGAGATTATAAAATTAATAATTTAGGACTAAGGTCAGTAACACAGTTCTGTAGCAGGCTTTCTCTTTTAATTCTGAGAAAATGCTTTTTGGAGTGAGTCATTTCACGCTTACATAAAAGCTCACGTGTAACTATTGCTCTCTGTCTCATCAACACAAGCACAACGCAGTGCCGTGCAGTTACCCAAGTCTAGCTACGAACTACATTCCCTAGTCCAATCCCCAGTCTGAGCGAAACCACAGTTACACTGCTTCTGCCAACCCAGCCAGTTCACTTGGAATCCACATCGACATGCTGCTTTGCAGCAATATCTTGTTGTCCAGATATATCACGAATGCAGCTTTCTGTCTGTTCTCTTTGGGTCTTTCTCTCTGCACGCTGAATTGCCATCTCCCTAGCTTAGATGGTGACCTTTCCCGTCTGAGTCAGAGACTTTAACAAGAAACTGCTGTTCCAGAAAATCACTGAAGATAAAAAGTAAAACAAAAGAAGAGAGGAATATGAAATATATTCTTAACAACCATGTTGCATGAAACAGGTGAAACACTCCCAGATGTATTTAAAACACCAAGATTATGATCAGAAACAAGATTTTACAACATAAAGTCCTATCTACTTGTTATATATGATCATATTAGCATATTTGACAATCCTGAACAAATATTCCAACCATCTACCTATACTGCAGGCAAATGTCAGAATCTTTACTTCCCCTTTTACAGGTGAAGAGAGTTGCAGTAAACTATTCTAAAATTGGCCTCGGGGAAGTAAAGTCCATAGATTAGCAAATTTGAGAGTTAAAACTTTAAAGTATTAATTACTTACTTTTCCAATTGTTAAACAAGCAGTTTAATGGAGACCACTGACCTTGAGAGACCTGAGCTCTACTTCTGACTTTGCCAACTGGTCTACTGGATAACCTTAGGGGAAAAAAAAGTATCTTTTCTTCCCTGTGCCTTCATTTCCCTACTTGTAAACTGGAAATAGACAGGGTTTTAACAAAAGAATACAATATCTCCTTTGACAGTGATCGCAGCATACCGGTATCTACAGATGAAGAACTGTATATAAAATATCATGACTACATTATAGGACAGCAAGGTAGAGAAAAAAACTAAGTAACTCTGCCACTTGTTCTCAAACTGTAGTCCTGAATACAATCATAACCAATAAAATAATAAAAAACTGTACATCATTTAAAAATCCTATTTAAAATGGACAATAAAGATACATGGTAGTCCAGGATACATTTTAAGGGTCGATGGTAAGCCTTTGGTCCATTTTGAATGACTGCTTGTGGCACTCTTTTCTTATACTCCCCCTTATATTTCCCCCCTTATATTTCCCCACTACGCGTTGTAAGGTGAGAGGAAGCAAGACTGCAGCCAAAACCAACCAACCCACCCACCAACCCACTGGGGATTTCAAACGGAGTGGAAGTTTTAACAGATAAGTGTTTTCCCTTTAACTTGAGCTTTATATTCAGTATAAATACATGGCACTAGCTAATGATTGTCCTTAATGAAAATTACACTAGCATTGCCCTGATTAAGCGGCTGTCACCCTTCAGCATCAGTATCATGCTAAGTCAGTTTTCTAGGAAACAACCTAACAAAGTAGATTATTTCATTTGGCGTATCCCAAACAAACAAAGCACTCTCCAATAATTCACATTCATTTGCATAAGTGTTCACCCTGAAATACTTCAAATTACTAAAATGAGAGAGAAATTGTGCCATCTGCTTTAGTCTGGCCAATTGCCCTGAAGTAAGGACTGATGCTTAAATAGCAGCATTATCACTGACTGATGGTGGTTTTCAAACATTCTGGGAGCTGTGGTGAGGTCCAGCAGAAGGAGCTGAAGAGATATGATGACTTGGCACATGTTCTTGGCACTTCAGCCCGTCTTCTGCAACTTCTGTGCTTTGCTGCCAAGCATGGAGGAGTACTAACTTAGCAAATCTTTTCATACCAGTGTACTCTACTAGGACATACAGCAGAAGTAGCTATAGTACAGGCTTTGGACTGCATTTATTATTTTACTTTTGCTTTTTTATTAAATAATGACGCTGCTATCAGGGAGAGTGGAATATCTCTGAAGGTATTAAGAGGGAGGACTAATACGGATACATCTGAATACCTCAAAGTAGACATCATGGGTTTCAAGGACAAAAGCCAGTCACTATCTTCTCTCTATTACCAGAATGTTGGATCTCCCAGGGGCCTTCACAGACATGCCAGATTATCCTGATTTATACATAAAAGGGAAAAAGATGAAAACTAAGTCTGGATGTCTGTTGGGATCCAGGCTGAAACAAGTAGAATCAGAATTATGTGCATCAAGCAGTGAAAGTGTGAGAGTAATAACATTCTAACAGAGAAATGTTCTTTCTGAAACCAACATTTAATCCTGGTTTTAAGATCTGTATGTGTGAAATAGGATACTTTGCTCAGTATTCACTTGCATGCAACAGTTTTACACGGAGTATTTCAACATCCTGTTATGCCAAAGCTTATCGTTATGGGGGGGACAGAAAAAAATCAGTTGTTAGGATGCCTAATTTTAAGTACTTGAATACAGCTTCCAAGATGCAGTCTTCCATGACAGCATAATACGTTATTCACAAAGAATTTACACTCTCATGTCTTGGGCCATTCCATCACAAGTTGAAGAACATTTCCATTTCCTGATATTACAATCTGATTCAGAATTTCTCTCCAAATCCTTTTGGTCACTTGTATAAAGATCAGTTAGTATTTATGTGATATTCTCATGTTATATCCACATTCACTGTATCTTGAATGCCTTATGTCAAAGCACATGCCTATATGTTTTACTGGAAACCAAAGTTGCCCGTGAATAATTACATACACAGGAGAGGTATCAATGGGCAAAGCTTCTCATAAGCATGATCGTACTTTCCACAGCATCCCACAACTTTCTTATTCCATGACTCATTTTTAATATATGATACATACAGATCTGATGTCTCTTGTTCTTCTCAGAGGCTAGTACTAATGGAATTAAAGGCTTTAAAGTCTTGTGTGTTCACTGAGAACCAAAAGTGCAGATAGTTTAGAACTGGCTCCTGGAGTTGAGACCACTGTTACCTGCAGCAGGTATTTAACTTCTTAGGACCAGAACGTTCAGAGGTAAGACATGTTTTTCTTCATTAAGATGGGTGATTCTTTAGCAGTGTCAGAGCCAAGTGTTATTGCAAAAAAGACTTAATCTGAAACCCAGGACTGCAGTCTGGTTCGTTCCTCCGTGCAAGGCAGAGGAACTGAAGACACGGTATCATAAAGGAGCTCCTGCCAAGGCATGCCAAGCAGCTAACAAATATCCCCTGTCAAGTAAAAACTGTCACATTACATATGGCACCTTTTTCAAAACCAAAACTCTTCCGTAGAAGAAAATGACACCAAGCTATGTAAATAAGCAACTCTAATTTTTTCCGACTACGTAACTAACTTCTCCCATGACTAATAACAATCTATGTACAGAAATGAACACTGATGTAAGGGGTTATGATTATTAAGCAGAAACCATGGTCTCACATCCACAGTTTTATTAAAAGACACACACAGAAATGGGCAACCCCATTTATAGCCTCCCCTTTAAAACATTTGGGAATTGTGGGGTGCTGCAGAAGTAGCATCGCTGCTTGAAGGAGTCCTGTCATCTGATCCACACTGACTGGTACATGATTGAGTAGGAATATGCAGCACCCTAAGAGCAGATGCTTGTGGGCTGGTGTTACTCCATTATATAAACCAACTGGAAAATTGATTTAGCGTGTAACTTGAATATAGGACAGCTTTTTCTCACAGAAGATCTATTCCACCGAGTTGAGTGATTTATCAGTTTAAAAAGCACCAATGCATTTAAATAAATAATTAAGTAACAGAATGCTCAAAGGATTCAACCATACCACTAACCAACTAAAACAACCAGAAGATTACTCAGTTGTATCTGTGTCACAGGATGGATTTTGTCAAAAGATAACAATTATGAAAACATTATCTTCATCACCTAGATCTGCAGTTCTGAACACAGCTACTTTCAGTTCCTGGAATACATAGTTTTACAGGTCCTTCGCGGAATTTCTATAAGTCTCATATACATTAATTTTCTGCCTGCTAAGGAGAGTGCATATTCTGGTACAAATTAATGCCAGAGTCCTAGGTTTTGTACTTCAAATGGGCTTCAAACTGAGGGTTTTTTTCCTTTTTCCATGAGATATTTTATCTTCATTTAAAGATTTCAAACAGCAGAGAACCCATGATTTCTCAAGTATATTGCTGGAGCGTTTAGTTATCCTGGCTATTAAGAATGTCATGCTATATGTAGAATCAATACATTTGGCTTCAGTTTCAAGCCTTTGGATCTCATTATTCCTTTCTATGCTAAATTAAATAACTTTCTATTAGCAGAAGTTTCCTGCTTTGAAACTGTGATCACGCTGTATCTTACCCATCTCCTGCATAAATAAAACCAAAAAACCCTGAGCTCCTTCATTCTCACGTCACACAGCAGTTTTGTTAGCTCTTGAATATTCCTTATGTCTTTTTCTACACATTTTAGAATCTGTTCTCAACCTCTTTCAAGCATCAAAACCAGAGCCACACATCGTCTTGGTAATGGTTTCTTTAATACAATGTAGAAACATATACGGCATTTTATTATTCCTTAAATTCAATATATTTTTTAAGATATGTGTGTGTGACACCTCTTAGTTACCTTAGCAAATCGGGAAATCATATTGTTTATGGGTTTTGAGATTTCTCCATTGCTTTGCAAAAAATAAGCACATCCCCCCCCCCCCCCCCAAAGTTTCATTCTATTAACTACATGTAGTTGAGCTCATTGAATTCCTTAAAAAGGACACGCAACCTAATCCTAGCTTTATAGTCTTCTATTTGCTGTGGATTCACTGGATGCTGCTTCATTAAACAATAACTTGTAGTGGTTTTTTTGTTTTAAACATAGAAGGAATCAGTTTTACAATGAGCTTCATTATGTCTTGAGTTCATTCAGTTATTTAAATAAAGAGCTCTTCTTTTTTTCCCCTCCACTATGAAAAGGTGAAATACTGCTGTGCTTGGCTGCTCTCTTAGGATGCTAAACGTGCCGTGTTTTATAAATACAGACAAACTTTTTCACCAAAAGTGTGAGCTTTTGGTCTACAATGACCTTTATCTTGTTTATTTTTCTTGACATAGATTTCTCTGTTCATGCATCCAAATTACAAAAGAGTTGATCTCAGGAACAGTTAAATATCCATTATGATATACAGGCTGAAAAATTTGCTTTTGGCAACTTTGATTTCTTCCGTATTAAAGCACTTACAGATAGCTTGTATTTAATGGCAAGTCTATATATAGACTACAGTTGGATTGCTGAATGAATGCTATGAAAAATATGACCACTTAATTCAAGTAAAATGCAAATTCACATCAACACTATTCACAATTTTTTGATTCCTATGAATTTAGAAGCTATTTTATTTCCCAAAATATCTACAGATACCACAAGCATTACCAACACTTATAGGGCTACATGTTTTCATCTCTTTGTGAGACTACGTTCCAAGATATTTGTCATTTTGGGAATCATCTGTTCCAGAAACAGAATACAAATACAGTCACCATGTGATTGAACTCAATCAACCCTAAACCTGAAATACCAAATTGTGAAAAGCAGATACTCAGAGGTAATGACTCTAGCAATGTTTTGCACATAACACGTCAGTGAATAATTTCATATTCCATTTGTGGAATATCAATAATTTTCAATTTCCATTTGTGTATGCATATATATACACACACATATAATAATTAACAGAAACCATCTAGCTCTAAATTCACCTCCAAAAAAGGAGCCATTTAGCTACTAGTCTGTAAAAGCTCCACATTGCCAGGCAGCCGCCCTGAAAGCTTTATATTTTGAGGTTGTACTTCTTGCAGCAGTAACAAACAACATTAAGAGTCTGCATTTACAGTGGGCTTCCTCTTTTTTTTTTTTTTGTCAGGTAGCCATAAACCTCAGCAAGCTCACCGATACATACAGATAAAAACAAGAAAGGCAACAACAAGTGAAAACTGAAATCTGTAGACTTGAGTGTGGAGCGCACTGATTATATTCACAGGAGCCATTGTTTCAGAGAAATTTATAACTGCAGACACGAGTTTAGTCAAAGGCATGACAAATGTGGGAACAGGAGGAGGAGCACATCTGTAAAGCTTGTTTACAAACGCATCTGGTAAAAAGCTACAGAGAGAATAAGCTGGGAGCGAATAATACTCTTGTCCTAACGTACACTGGAGGTTATGGAAAACTAAACTGAGCCACAAATGAGACGGCTGTGTATTTTGGAACATCCTAAAGCCAGAAAGTCACTTTAACATAACCAAGAGCCTGAACAACGACATACAGAGATATAGATAAAAAACCTGATAACACAACTGCATTTTATTCAATTTACTGCCTTTAAGAGGACTACGCAAATTATACCATTTGCTAGCCATCTGTATGCACTGGGCACAGATGGCAATCTAACATACTCTCTCTTACAAAAGAAATCATACAGGTAGCTTTAACTCAGCCATTTTTAATTTCTTTTTTCTCAGCCTTCAGATATTAATATTTAACACAGTATCTGCTCCATGTATATCTGTACACCCAGAACACACATAACACATGCAGGTTACCGCATGTACAGTTACTGATAACAAATGCAACAGTCTACAATGATTTGATACTAAAACCTACTGCATTTAAAAGTTAAGTGCGAATGTTGCGTTAATATTTGTGTTATCCCTGCTTGTACGCTCTACCACCGAATTTGTTGATAACGGGTTTAGAGAAGGTTTTAGGAAGTTTTGTTTGTGCTATTCAAGCAAAAAATAGAACACTATATAAACTCCAGATAAGATCAAAACTTAAGACTCCTCATATTTTCCTACAGCACAGATTTCTTTAAGTGGCCACTGAATTTTTAGCAATTTGTAACAGTGATCACAAGGTGCTGCTTTTCTTCATAGCTGCCAGTTATGAAGAACAACTGGTGGCAACAGAAGACAGAATGAAAAGTGATCACATAGTAAGTCTTTTTAAAAAAAGGTCAAAAGACCTGTCGAACTAAATGTATCTAAAAATAAAAAGACATTTTCCCAAATATTAATTCTTCCTGTAGTTGCTATGGAAAAGTTATATGACTAAAATAATATATTAATCCCTCATCCATGTCATGACAGAGCTTGAGAATACACATTGCATTTTCTCTTTTAAACAGAGACAGCAATGAGCCATTACTGGAAATCTTTAAAACAAGACCGCATGTTTTCCTAAATGCTACTTCCAGACCCAATCACTAGAATAGGAATAAGGTGATGAAGGTCCTATGGCCAATTCTGTAGTCTGTAGGAGATGAGAACAGATGATTAAAGAATGTTGCCTTATCTGAAAATGTTTCACCATCTATTTTGGCTAATACAGATAGGGGGAAGAAAAACTTCTTTGTTCAGTGGTGTTACAATAATTAACAGTTACCCTGATTACTTCTGGCTAATTCTTCATGCCAGGTACTGCACAGTACTGGCTAATTCTTCATGCCAGGTATTGCACTGACATCAAGCCATTGACCACTACCCTCTGGATGCGACCATCCAGCCAGTTTGGTATCCACTGAACAGTCCGCCCATCAAATCCATATCCTTCCAATTTAGAGAGAAGGATACTGTGGGGGACCGTGTCAAAGGCCTTACAGAAGTCCAGAGAGATGACATCCGTAGCTCTTTCCTTGTCCGCTGATGCAGTCACTCCATCACAGAAGGCCACCAGGCTGGTGAGGCAGGACTTGCCCTTGGTGAAGCCGTGCTGGCTGTCTCAAATCACCTCCCTGTCCCCCATGTGCCTTAGCAGAGATTCTAGGAGGATCTGTTCCATGATCTCGCCAGGCACAGAGGTGAGGTTGACAGGTCAGTAGTTCCCAGGGTTCTCCTTTTTACCCTTTTTAAAAATGGCTGCAATGTTTCCCTTTTTCCAGTCCTCAGGGACTTCACCTGACTGCCATGACTTTTCAAATATCATGGCGAGTGGCAGCTACATCAGCCAGTTCCCTCAGGACTCTGGGATGCATCTCATCAGGACCCACAGACTTAGGTATGTTCAGGTTCCTCAGGTGGTCGCGAACCTGACCTTCACTTAGAGTGGGAGGAACTTTGCCCCCCTAATCCCCGTCAAATGGCCCACTGACTCGGGAGGTGTGAGGAGAGAGGTTGCCAGTGAAGACTGAGGCAAAAATGTTGAGTACCTCACCCTTCTCCTCGGCTATTGTTACCAGATTTTCAGTTTTGCTCATCAGAGCGGGTACGCTTTCTTTAACCTTTCTTTTCTGGGTGACGTACCTGTAGAAGCCCTTCTTACTATTCTTTGCGTCCCTCATCAGGTTCAGCTCCAGCCTTGGCCTTCCTGATCCCATCCTTACACAACCGAGCAGCGTCCCTGTACCCTTCCCGAGATACCAGTCCCTGCTTCCGCTGTCTGTGCCTTATTCAGTAATATGTCAGAAAACCTCCATGCATAACATCACAGAACACTTTTGTTTAACTGAGCGATGTAGGTATAATTATGTATATCTTTAGATATATTACGCAAGGGCACTTTAGTCAGAAAAAATTGCACTAATACACAGGTACTAATGCATTGAGAAAGACAGTACCTGATCTTGACTCAGGCTTTGCAAGTGGTAAGTGGTTTAGAGGTTCATTCACTTGATTGTTTGAACATTTCCATTGTTGCAAGGAATGTGCTCTAAAACATCAACATGCCAAAAGAAACACTTACTTTAAAAGACTTTCATTCAGACATTTCAGTGTTTATCCAACTACAAGATAATACAGATGCCGAGGTCATACACCACATTCTTTTTAGTCAAAGCAGTGCTGCCTAAAATAATAAATAATTTTATTACTTAACAGGAAACTGCTCACAGCTTGTTAGTCAGCTTATGAGCAATTCCTCAAATTCATTAACTGCGTCAGCGCTATTATCATGTATTTAGTATCGGATGACTCCAGGAGGTCTCTGGTACAACACAGAAAATACTTCACATTCAAAAACTTATTAAAAGGAGGTTCAATATGTTAAATTAGGCAGTAATTTAATTCCTGCCCCAGAAACACAGACAAATGACATTCCTATAAATTTCAGTTAAGCTATATTCATACTCAGCAATTTTGCGAATCAATATACTTATTTTTGACACTTAATAAAGAAAGATGTTAAGCTAGAATTTCATTTGTTAAGCAAGAATAGACATGTAAAACACACAGGAACTCACATGCTATCAATAGAAGTCAAAACTGGCAATGAAGCTATTCAAATTTGAATAAATAAAATATATAAAAAAAAGAATTTAATTGAAGAAAATTTAATTCAGAGTTTGACAAAATTTCAGTGAACTATCTGGTGGGCTTTTTTCTTCAATATAAATGATACTATAAATGTGCCTATGTTAAAAGGCATTGCAAATATCAGACAGTCAACTTTTTGTTTTGTCTTCTATGACTGTAAAACTCGTGTTTTTAAGAAAAGTTTTCAGCAACAAATTACACGGAAGAGGCATTACTTTTTTTCTAGTGCAAGATACAGGTTAAATGTTATCTACATTTTGTCACTCTTATAATCCTCCTGAGCCACATAATTAGTCTGTCAGATTTTGAAATATACAGTACGCTACAGACCACAGTTAATCAGCCCTTCCATTCAATTTACATGAAATAGGTAACCAGCAGCTGGTTAAAATGTATTTCAGGAAGCCGTTTCGGTGTAAATGAGTACAAACTATGATTTTGCCACTTTAAACAGACATTTGTAGATTGTGTTATACAAACCACATTCATGTTTGATGCCAGCTGTATTAAGCATTTATGTTTTATTTGCATTAAAATTTATAATCATTAGTTAACATGGGTTAAAACATGAATAAAGGTTTGAAAGCAGAGTTAGTGAATACTGAGTAACTTCCAAAGAACATTAGCATTTTAAGAAAAGAATGATTACTTCTGGGAATAAAACAGGATGTAGCAGAAATCTCTCAGGATCCCAGTTTTTCCATGCCGATTGCTGAAAGTCTGCGTGTTTCAGTGAAGCAGGACACTGTTTCAGAACTTACCATACTAATACAGTATTAGTTTCAGTATAACCTAATTCTAGATCTTGTTGGACAAGAATCAAAAGGGATCAAAACTACTTTTACACTTCCTTGGCCAAATCCCTCTCTACAGGACGAAGAGAGCCAGCAAAGACTGTTGAGGCTGGATGACCATCAGTCCAGCCCTGGGTTACCATTGCTATAGTCTTTGGCAAGATCTACAGGTTTTGTTATCTGCTTCAGGAAGCAGCTCTGCCGTGAACAGGTGCAGATCCAGCATACCGCAATATGAAACACCACCGAGGCCCTGGTCTCAAGACAGTAAGAAAAATGCCCATCTAATTTGTGTTTCTGCAGTGTGATGTAAGGGAGGAGGCCTGCAGGGAAACAAACTGGGCGGAGGAAGCAAGACGTGGTGTAGGCCACCCATACTGCCTACTGGGAAAGTCCCCATATTAATATTAATTATTAAGCTAGGTTTCGTCTAGGGAGAGATAGCTTTTACAGTCTAAACAGAATCCTAAGAGCAATCTATCATACATGTAGCATGAGCAAAAGAGAACAGAAACCTGGAGCAAAACAGGGAGAAATCCAGCTTGACAGTGTACACACGCATCAATTGTGGGAGCTTTTCCCCACACTGATTTTCAGAAGTTGGAGATATTACTTGCACAGCCATACAGAAGGTTTAGCACATAAACTGTAGGCAGGATGAGGAAGGGTGACCACTGACTAGTTACAGCCTTTGACGCTCACTAATGTGAGAGTCAACACAGAAATCTTCTTTGGGAGGTTAAACATGGAGATGTACTGTTAGCTTTCATTTTGCTAAACCCTAACAAACGTTACTGAACATTCAGCAACATAAAAGCTATATCTATTCCATTCCATCCCACAAACAATAATCATAAAAATTGCATTTCTTTAATCCTATATTGTCTGCAAGACTTGAAAAGCAGATTAAAATATAAAAAGCACCTCTGCACAGACACTGTTTCTGCACCTCTACATTCCCTATTTGCTTTTTCACTCATGCAAATTTACTAATCTAAATGGGAAAAAAACGTTTTATTTTTCCTAGCACTGTTGTTTCAAATTCAGCATAAAAACTAGCATATAGATTAATTTTAAGGTAGATAAAAGAATGTAAATACATAAGGTTGATTGGAGCAAATTCTTGGGGAAAAGAGATACTTATCTCCGTTTCACTTAACATAACATAAGCATCACATTGCTTAGGATGTCTGTCTAGGAAAACACTGCGGTGACTCTGAATTTGTAAATTGGACTGCCCACTTTCAGTTGTTGCCCCCCACCCTGTGGCTCAACTTACCAAAACAAGCAGGAGATTTCCAATACTTGAAGCTCAAGAGTCTATCAACTTTCCAAAGGAATATATATTTATTAGAGAAGCCTTTTTGGGACAGGACCACAATATATTTGCTAAATCAGCTCAAAAAATTTAATCAGACTGAAAAAGACAAGCACACACACACACATGCAAACACACTGGGATAGAGAGAAATGTTTAAAAAAGGGGGGGAAATATGAAGATAGCAAGGAAAGAAGGATATAGCTGATCAGTGCTTGCACGAGGCAGAAAAATAAGATCATTCCTACCAGAAAAATGAGATCATTCCTACCAGAAAGTCACTGACTCAGCACAGGACAATCACAACTTTGTACTGCAAAAGGTATTTCAAAATTAAGGAATGGCAGTGGAACAAAAAGTTTACTTTCTGATGTACTTCAGACAAAAAAGAAAAAAAAAAAAAAGAAAAACCCTAAACAAAAATAAAATCCCCAGTTCCCTTCAACACAGACTTCTCATGTTGTGATTTTTATGCTTGGGAAGGACTCAGAATCTTCAAAGAGCAGGTAAACAGATTCAGAGTTTAGGTTTCCACACAGAAATGCCAGTATCTGTACAGCTAAAGCAGGAGCTGTACAAAAAGGTCTTCTGAAAATACTGATGTATTAGAACGAGCATTGACAAGCTGTACTCACAGCTACTGACAATGCTTGGAGGCCTGCTTGTCCAAATTTGCTGATAGCTCTCTATTAAAGATGAGAGATACTCACATCAGAATATGTGATTAAAATGTAAGGCCATATTACACAGATAAAGTTACACAGTTTACATATTTTACATCATAACACTGAATTTGTAGTGTGAAAAACTGAACAGATTACTAAGTAAGTGGAAAGAGAAGAAATGCCTCTGAAAGGGATGATGTCAAACTGACCATGTTTAAAGGCAAGTGTTGATTCTTACTGGGCCTCCCCCTCCTCTCTGCCAACGATAGGCATCAGAACTTGAAACTGATAGGTGTCTACAACGCCTGCTTCCCTGTAAGCTGTGATTAAGTAGAATATGTACATTCAATATCTATACTCATTTTTCCACAAGAACATGAAAAACTCACGAAAAGTCCTCCGCTCTTGCACCCCACAGGGAAACATTCTTTTCTAGATTTGGTTTTCCCCTGAGTTCAGCTCTATAAAAGAGGTTAATTCCTAAACCAGACCTTTGCTATCCAACTCAGTGTCCCATTTTTCCTGTGGCTTGATTTCAATTTTGTTTGTTTTAAAATAATCAACTGTTGAGAAGGAGCCCTAGCTCTAGCCTATTAAACAAACATTTCATAGAATCATAGAATCATTAAGGTTGGAAAAGACCCTTAAGATCATCGAGTCCAACCGTTAACCCAGCACTCCCAAGTCCACCACTAAACCATGTCCCTGAGCACCACATCTACCCACCTTTTAAATACCTCCAGAGATGGAGACTCAACCACTTCCCTGGGCAGCCTGTGCCAGTGCCTGACTGCCCTTTCAGTGAAGAAATTGTTCCTAATATCCAACCTAAACCTGCCCTGGTGCAGCTTGAGGCCGTTTCCTCTCGTCCCATCGCTTGTTCCTGGGGAGAAGAGACCGACCCCCACCTCGCTACAGCCTCCTTTCAGGCTGTTGTAAAGAGCGATGAGGGCTCCCCTCAGCCTCTTCTTCTCCAGACTAAACAACCCCAGCTCCCCCAGCCGCTCCTCCCCAGCCTTGTGCTCCAGACCCTGCCCCAGCCTCACCTCCCTGCTCTGGACACGCTCCAGCACCTCCATGTCCTTCTTGTAGTGAGGGGCCCAAAACTGAACACAGCACTCGAGGTGCGGCCTCACCAATGCCGAGTACAGGGGCACCATCACCTCCCTGGTCCTGCTGGCCACACTATTCCTGGTACAAGCCAGGATGCCATTGGCCCTCTTGGCCACCTGGGCACACTGCTGGCTCATGTTCAGGCGGCTGTCAACCAACACCTCCAGGGCCTTTTCCGCCAGGCAGCTCTCCAGCCCCTCCTCCCCCAGCCTGTAGCGTTGCCTGGGGTTGTTGTGCCCCAAGTGCAGGACCCAGCACTGAGCCTTGTTGAACCTCATACAGTTGGCCCCAGCCCATCGATCCAGCCTGTCCAGGTCCCTCTGTAGGGCCTTCCTACCCTCCAGCAGATCAACACTTCCACCCAGCTTGGTGTCATCTGCAAACTGACTGAGGGTGCACTCGATCCCCTCACCCAGATCATCAATGAAGATGTTGAACATGACCGGCCCCAGCACTGAGCCCTGGGGAACACCAGTCGTGATGGGCCGCCAACTGGATTTGACTCCATTCACCACCACTCTCTGGGCTCGGCCGTCCAGCCAGTTTTTAACCCAGGGCAGAGTGCACTTATCCAAGCCGTGAGCAGCCAGCTTCTCCAGGAGAATGCTGTGGGAGACTGTGTCAAAGGCCTTACTACAGTCCAAGTAGACACCATCCACAGCCATCCCCTCATCCACTAAGCAGGTCACCTTGTCATAGGAGGAGACCAGGTCAGTGAAGCAGGACCTCCCTTTCATAAACCTATGCTGGCTGAGCCTGATCCCCTGGTTGTCCCACATGTGCCGCGTAATGGCACGATCCATGCCAATCGATTTCCCCATGTCAATCCTGTCAAGGATAAGAGAACCATAAATTCACTACACCAAAGCTTTTCCAGACTATGACCTGCATTTCCCTGACTACAAGGAGTTAGACGGCATTGGTTGCTCAACATGATTTCTACGATCCCATAACAAAATCATGATTTTTTTTTTAAATTAAGACATGCACACCAAAGCAGATTTTAAATCCAATTCACAAAGACATTTATATTTCCCACAACCTGTTCTAATCTTCAGCATTCATATTCATTCACTAATAATCTGACAGATTAATAGTACTGTAAAATGATAGTGATAGTATAAAAATTCAGTGGTCCCTCTGACATCAAAAAAGAATATATTCAACAATATTTATCAAATAGCAAGTAAAGTCTCTGAATGGTTTATCTACCTAATAACGCAAATATATACTATAGATTTCATATATTTTTATTTTGCAAATCAGTAAAACATTAAAGTCTCAAAATTTAAAGTTGAGCTTACTGCAGACAATAGAAAAGATCATCTACCAGCTTTAGGAGGATTAATTTTTGCACCAGCATTCCACGGCACGTTAGAATCAAGGGTTACAAGTCAAGCTGTTCTTTTCCTTTACTATCTTATGACAGTGAATACTTGTCATTTTCTTTCATTTCTTCCAAATTACAACTCTGCAATGAGAGTACAATCTACCTGCTGACTCCAACTACTACAGTGACTTTGTTTCATCTGGAAAGTACGAGCACTTCTTCTGTTTATTGAATATACACGTTGCACATTATTTCCCTGCTATATTTCTTTGTTAATGAATAGGATCCAGAAACAAAAAATGTGGTAAGACATTAATTTACAATGCATTTCATATTTCATATTTATTTTATTTTAACTTTTATTAATTTTATTTTAAATTTTATTCATTTCATATTTCATTTCATATTTTAAATGCATTTCATATTTCCTCTATCCTGGCTGTTCTGCCCCATTACTACTACAGTCTATGGTGGCTGAAAGAGAAAAATAGCTTTTGATACTTAGAGATTCATAGGGAAAAGCTTTTTTGTTGTTGCTGTTCCTTGTGGTTTTGGGGAGGGATTGTTTTTAAGTAATACAGGCAATACCCTACATTTCTGCCAACTTCAAGATATTCATGCTTGTGGACAACCAATGCATTATGCATCTGACTTTACCTATCAGAGAGTCCAGGACAATGACACCAGCTTTAATGCACTCTACTGTGATGTTTTTAAAACCCTGTTTCCTGTAACAGACATTCTCTTTGGATACAAAATACTCAGATGCTGGTCATATTTGTCCCACAATGATATGCCCAGCAATACTGTTCCTCTAGCACAATGCAGGTGCCGGAGTTGGACCCTGGTTTCACTGCTCTGCAGCCTGCTGAAGAGAAGAAAGTCATCAAATGAAGGAAACGGTGAAGAGCAAAGCTACTGTAATTGTTTACTAGCAAAGGCCTGGTAGAAATAGAGGGGTATTTTTTGTTTTAAGCCTTGTTTGAGTCAGATACCACAAATTCCAAGCTCTGCACCAAGGTGCTTTGCACGTCAAAATGTCCTGCATTAATTTAGGTACGTTTTGACATTTTTTTTTGCAAGACAGATTATGAAACTTGAACTAGATGCGTACTTAATTTGCCAAGATTCTCTCACTTTTTCCAGCACTGAATTTATTTCATATCACTGTGTAATATATCATGTTATTATAAAACGTACAAGTAGTGAATTATTGATTATCTAACCAAAGCTCTTACTATAACATCCTTTCATCATTAGCTCTCTTCTGTTTCCAGCTCCAATTTTACAAATCATATTAGAATTGCTGGATTAGCATTAAAACAAACTGTAAGAAGAAAAAAAAAAAAACACTAGACAAAGTAGGAAAAAAAAGATTACTCTGGCTGATATGGAATTTTTAGAACTAAAATTCTCTGATTGATAGTTAATTGAGAAAAAGCAGATTTTCTTGGTTGTTGGAGCATGAAAAGATGTAGTCCAACCTCTTGTATTACCTCAACAAATGCAATACTGTTTGTTTAACAGAAGCCTGTCTTCCAGAAAGGCAATAAAGTTTAAGATTTCAAGAAATGAAGACCCTATGACTTTCCTTGATAATTCATTTCAAAGACTAACTACACATATTGCTAAAAATATTAAGGCCATTTGTCAGACTTTAATTTCAACCCACTAATACATTTCTCTGTTAGTTTAGAAAACCTTTTAAGTAGTCATTTTATTCCCGTGAAAGGACATGTACAAAGCAGTAAAACCATCATTCAGTCTTCTTTTTAATAAACTAAATCAGACTGAGACCCTCAGGTCCCTCATTATAACATACTTCTTCCAGCCAAATCATTTTTGTCTCTCCCCTGTAAATCTATTGACATTTCTACAGTCGTCTTTCATGTTGACAAAAACAAAAAGGCAAGCAAACGAAAGAGAAAACAGCGAAAGCTTCCCTAATAAGCACTGCCTTCCTGTTACATAGCCCTTATCTAGATTTCACAGACTGGTAATTTATATCTCCACTACAAGAAATATCTCAACCACCAATGCAGAATTAAAGTAGTAATGTAGCAGTCAACCGTTAAAACTTCAGTACCAATAACACACACTCCTGTTGGTAAGGCAATAAACCAATTCTCTAAATAATAATCCTTACATTAAGGTACAGAACCATAAATGGAGAGGTATATCATGTATTCACTTCTCAAGAAGATGAGGCATGCATTCTGCTTCTTCATGGGAAATAAATTTATTAGTTTTATCTTTATCTAAATTACAAACTCCTTCATGAGAAGACAGCCTTGTCTCTGAAGATGAAGTAATCTACTGGCCTTTTTCTGCAGCCACTTAAGAGAGATCTCCCAATATTTCCATCATTAAGTCCAGGGGCAGTGAGTATGCCCTAGATCAGAAAAAGTAAATACAAACTCTTTCTCTTTGCACCTTTTTTTCAGGTAAAGATTAGACTGAGCTGTGACGTGGTATAGCAGGTATGAAGTCTTCAGTGTGTAAACCACAGCTGCTGCTACTCACAAAAGCACTGGAGCTTCTGGGATGGGTTGGGCTGCCACCTATAATCAGACTTGTGTGCTTCCTAACCAGGAAGGCTGCCAGAAAAGCAATGGTCTGTAGCTAGTTGGTATAATCAAAGTCTCTGCTAGTGTGCAGCAGGGAGAGAGAGACTGCCAGATAAATGTTTAGGACACTCTGGGAACATTTCTGTCCAAGTAACAGATTTCTTAATGTTAATTATTTTGCTGCCTCTTCCTCCTCTCCCCTGCCCTGGCTTCTAAAACAACATGTGATTTAAAAGACAGGTAGACCTTTCTAAATTACAGACTACTCTTGTGCACTCTGTGGCTCAAAATAGCAGTCATCTCAGCTGTCAGACTCACCTTATTCAAAACTGGACTTCTAACTAGAGAAGAATCCCAGTATCGTCTCCAGACTAAAGGTAACGAAAAACATTTACCCAGTCCTAAAGCAGGTTCTCAGAGTATGTTCGTTAGCTATAGAATTACTCTATTAGCTACGGGTTTCTGCTAAATTGTTTGATGGCATCATTCAAGGTATTGTATTCAACCTATAAAGCTTGGCCGATCTGAAAACTCATTAATGAAAATACTTTTAGCCTTATAGTGTAGTCAAGCACCAAGAAGTAGTTGAGGGATTTTTTCTTCAGCTCTAATAGCACCTCTCATTTTGAGCATTCATCTTTATGCAGTTCAGGAATGTGATTGTGGCTTACAAGTTCCCTTTTTTTTCCTTATTACTGAGAAACAAACACACAAACCCCACAATTATTATTGTAGCATTAGAGAACTACACAAAATTCCTTTTGTGTCAAAGAAAGCACCTAAACCTTTAAAAATAAACATTTTGCTATACACTAAAAAAATAAATCCCTCCCAAGCACAACAGCATGATTTTTCAAGAAGTGAGAGATTAGTAACCATTAACAACTGTGACTGACTTTTCATTAGACACAGAGTTCTCACCTAGTGCTGCTAATTCCCTGGCTTTCACTAACAAATTGAGATAACATATAAAATAACAGAGAAATAATTTCTTGGACTTCAGACAAAACGCTTTTGATTCTCTAACTATATAAGCTGTATTATTAAAAAAAAAAAATCTGAGGAAAATTTCAGGTGGACAAAAAATAACACAGTTCACATCAGGTACGCAACAGCATACAAGATCTGCCTGATATTTTCAAATTAGAGTATTTTCTGTAGTCCTAATTACCATCACCCCTCATATGGCATGAAAGCACGTATGTGTTCTGCAAGTTAATGTCATTTGATTGTTGACAGCACAAACACAGCATTTAGAAGAGACTGAAAAACATATTTTAAAGTGTACATTTCAATTTTTTTTTTAAAAAAAAAAAGGAGCGTGGTGGTCAAGAAAGATCACTTTGTTTCAGAGTAAAACACTCTTAACCCAGTAAGTAGTCCCTGTAATAACTTACGAAAAAGTACATTTGAAATGACACAGGTAGGAAAGCTTGTCACCTCACACAAATTAGTTCTCCAAGCTCTGATGTCTCTGATGATATAGAATCTGTTCCAGGTGTGCATCATAAAAAGGTCACTGAAGCAGAAATCGACACAATCTGTGAAGACTCTTCTTGGTGACAAACACTGCTACACTAAGACACTAATTTGTTTAAAAGTCTGAAATGCAGGGAACTCGGGACAAGCCTGAAGACAATTTTGTAATCATGAAAGATAAGGAAGAGCAGGAGTTCTTCCGATCCTTCAGGCCACATTTGCCTTTAGCAAGAAGATAAGGGAGCACAAGGTAGCCACTGAGTAGGAAGAGAAGATCTATTAAATCATGCAAAGCTACCCTAAGACTGCAGAAAAGAAAGGCTTACGTTTGTGGAAAGCACAAAGCACTGCTTCAGACATTTCTCCAGAGTGGAGGGAGAGAACACAACATAGTCTTGTCTCTGTCCTTCCTGCAAATTTCCCATCCTGAACGCAGGAGAAGCATTGCCCCTTGGCCCTGGCGTGATCACACGTTACAGCAGAGCTGCCTGCTCCTTTCCTCCCAAGCAGGCGGGCGACCCCCGGAGCTCCCCGAGGGCTCAGAATTGCTGACATTAGCTCTTCTCAGGGCACAAACGAAAACAAGGGAAAGGAAGAAAACTCAGACCCCTTGGGAGTAAGGTAGCTCCAAATACAAGTCAACAAGAAGAAACCTTCACACTGTACACCTGCAAAGTAGGCACATTAACCCTATACAGTCCTTCTTTGGCACCTACAAAAGATCTCTTGTCATCCATCAGAGCCCCCTGTGCACCAAGCTCCTGGGAATGCTGTCTCCCCCTCCCCACTCTTCCCCCTGCAGCTGGAAACCTCCCCTGGCAGAGAGGACATGGCAGCGTGCCAGGGGCACAACCTGCCCCCAGGGATCCGGCCAGCAAAGGCGGCAGATGGAACCACCACAAGGTAAATGGGAGACCTCTCTTTCAGCTGTCCAACACAACCATTTACCAAAACACAACCAAGCAAGCAAAAGTGACGGCATCTGTTAGAATTACATCTGCTGGCTTAGGAATAAAAAGATGTCTCTTAGACATTGCTCCTTCGGCTGGGGCTGCACGGCTAGAAGGCGCGTCCCCTGGGTGGTGGATAGGGGATCCCTCTCTGGAGGGTGCACCGGATAAAATTGAAGAAGGTGCCGCGAACCAGCGCAGCCTAAGGGAAGGCCACCCCGACAGAAAAACCACTGGCCCTCCAAGTCATGGGGGTTGGGCAGGAGGCCAACTACCTCCTCCCGGAAAAAAAAATAAAAAGTTGCATAAACAACGAGCATCAACTTTCAAAACGAAATGGCGGCGATGGAGAAAATCAGTAATGAAGTGAGGAGGAGGAGATGGAACTGGATCGGTCATGTCTTGAGGAAAAAAAACAACAGAAGACTGCGCTGTGCCCTTGGGTGGACTCCAGAGGGAAGAAGAAAGCGGGGTCGCCCAAAAACGACCTGGAATGGTGCAGGCTGGAACTCTTGGGAAGCGGCACGCCACGCAGCCGCAGACCGATCGAAGTGGAAGAACGATGTTCGCGCCTTGTGTGCCTCTTGGCACTGAGAGAATTCAGATCAGATCAGATAGACATTGCTGGTGCAACAGAACCAAAAGAGCGAGCAAACTAGAGCATTCTGCTGGGGGAGACAGGGCCAGCTAAAGGGCTGTGGCGTTACTGCTTTACTCCAAGAGGCCTCTGTTGAACTGTGCTCCCACAGTGCTCTAAAATTTGAGCTGAGCAGTTTGGGGATAGTACAGTTCCATGTACTGCACCTCCACGTGCACCCTACCTCCTAGTGCAGCTAGATGACCCATTGCTACAACGCATTGCTGTGCTGGTGTCTGTCAGTACTTTCCCCATGAGGCTATAAAGAGAAGCAAAAGATAAAAAACCTGCTCCAAATTCTGACCTGCTGATACAAAGTCTTCACGAGCTTATTTCGCCTGAACCTGTACGAGGTCTCAGCGAATTTTGCACGCTGAATAGAAGCTGTCGTTAATAGAAGTGATACGGGGAACAGAACTCACCTACGCTGTTCTTGGCGGATTTGTCAGTGATCAACGTGCTCCCGAGGAGGAAGACCATACCATGCTCATGCTGCGCCTGTCGGCTGGATGCACCTATCTCACACATTAGGTGCGTCTACAGCTATGGGGGACTCAACACTTACTGTTATGCAAAACACATATGGCACTTGTTAGAAATTCATAATTTTTGTGATTTCGGATCTGGAAAAAACTTGGGGAAGCATATAGGGTACTTATTATATTTTCAATTATGTCATACAATAAGTCTTTCCAACAGTTATTTTTGTTGTGACATTATATTTGTATGGTATTGCACTATTTCCATGATTAATAAGCTATTTTTAAAATGTATCAGCTATATAGCAATTTATTATTTTTGGTTGGCTTTAATAAAAAGTGATGCAGTAAAGCTCTGCAGACAGCTGTACGTAGTTCCATCACCACAATATTTGGGATATATAAATATGTGTAAAAGCATGCTACACACTGTTAACGCACTATTTTGATATCTTTATTTTATTTCATAGATTCAGAAAGAATCAGGTTGACTAAATATACTTATCCTTGAACACCTCAGATAGTTATTTTATATTACTAAAAACTAGGATTTTTTTCTGCCTCTGTATTTTGAGGTTTTGTTTTCAACTGGCTGTTTTTTTTCCCCAGAAAGTTATCTTCTACCCTTCACAAATTATGTATCTGGAGGTAAAACAAGAGATTTCATCAAATTCTACAGGTAACTATTTAATTTGAATTGTCCTTACATACATAAAGCTTTCAATCTATCAAATCATGTCTTATTCTATATGCAGAACACTATTGGTCATTAGAGCTTATATACACACACATAAACAAAATACACACATCTAAATAAAACACACGTATGCGTGTATAATGTGTATATATGTTAGAACCTCCAATTTTCAGCAACAAATGACTTCTGGCCAGATTCCTATGAAAGCCTAAACTCTCATTCCCTTTGAGGTATCTGTGAGGTACCCAAAATCAGTAGAAGAAGGTCTGAGACATGAAATCTATACATAGTATGTTACGTACACAAGGTAGTAAAACCAGCAATAGTTTGAAAATTTAAGACTATTTTACAAAAAGATATGTAAATCTATAAAAGGAAAACACAGTGGTTGTTTATTGCTACATATCAGTTCTGATCTTTCATAGTTCAGTCTACAGTAATGATTTATAAGTTAATTAGTTGTAAATTTTACATGGTTGTTACTATTGCTATTTGTACTTTAAAATGTGGGTTATCTTGTAATTTATATAATCACGGAAAATATTCATGTGGTTCTGTGACTGAATAAATACTACTTATTAAAATAGCAAAGGCTGTAATTTATCTTTCACTATCAACTTGTAATTCCTTTTTATTTCAGAGTTTCAGTAAAATAGTTCACTACGCTTATTTCTTCAGAATGAAAAAGTGATAATTAAACAGAAGTTATTCTTACACTGCGTGAAAACTCCCATGGATCCCTAAATGGGAAATGGAAAGACTGCAGTAGAGCGCAGAGGAAAACAGACTATTCAGACATTTGCAGCCCACGGAACAAAGTCAGGTCACATAATGAAAGAAGCAACAGAAAACAGTCTAGCTTCACCTTAGACCTAGCCTCCCTAAAGACGTTAGCCCTGCTAACTACGAAATAGTCAATCTCTAGTATCTTTCCACAGCTCTAGGCTAAAGTCTGAGAGAATTCTGCTGATCACGATCCTTTCTTAACCGAGCTGCAAAAATCATGTACTGGTGTGTATGAGGGTTTTATCTTCTCAGAATAGTTAAAACACTGTTGTATATACAGAAACTAACTTTTGAAAATAGTTAAAATCCATGAACTACACAGGTATCTTTGAGTTGTTAATGAGAAAATATCTTTCACTTCATCCTATTTATAGAATCATTTAAGATCATCGAATCCAACCATTAACCCAGCACTGCCAAGCCCACCACTAAACCATGTTCCTGATCACCACATCTACCCATCTCTTAAATACCTCCAGGGATGGGGACTCAACCACTTCCCTGGGCAGCCTGGGCCAGGGCCTGACTGCCCTTGCGGTGAAGAAGTTTTTCCTAATATCCAACCTAAACCTGCCCTGGCGCAGCTTGAGGCCGTTTCCTCTTGCCCTATTGCTTCTTACTGGGGAGAAGAGACCGACCCCCCCAGCTCCAGCCTCCTTTCAGGCTGTTGCAGAGAGCGATGAGGGCTCCCCTCAGCCTCCTCTTCTCCAGGCTGAGCACCCCCAGCTCCCCCAGCCGCTCGTCATAAGACTTGTGCTCTAGACCCTTCACCAGCTTCATTGCCCTTCTTTGGGACTCTCCAGCACCTCCATGTCCTTCTTGGAGTGAGGGGCCCAAAACTGAACACAGGACTCAAGGTGTGGCCTCACCAGTGCCCAGCACAGGGGCACCATCACCTCCCTGGTCCTGCTGGCCACACTATTCCTGGTACAAGCCAGGATGCCATTGGCCCTCTTGGCCACCTGGGCACACTGCTGGCTCATGTTCAGGCGGCTGTCAACCAACACCCCCAGGTCCTTTTCCACCAGGCAGCTCTCCAGCCCCTCCTCCCCCAGCCTGTAGCGTTGCCTGGGGTTGTTGTGACCCAAGTGCAGGACCCAGCACTGAGCCTTGTTGAACCTCACACAGTTGGCCCCGGCCCATCGATCCAACCTGTCCAGGTCCCTCTGCAGGGCCTTCCTACCCTCCAGCAGATCAACACTCCCACCCAACTTGGTGTTGTCTGCAAACTGACTGAGGGGGCCCTCGATCTCCTTGAGCACACCATTGATAAAGATATTAAAGAGGACCGGCCCCAATACTGAGCCCTGGGGAACAGCACTTGTGACCGGCCACCAGCTGGATTTAACTCCGTTCACCAAAACTCTTTGGGCCTGGCCATCCAGCCAGTTTTTAACCCAGTGAAGACTATGCCTGTTCATGCCATGAGGAGCCAGTTCCTCCAGGAGAATGCTGTGGGAAACCATGTCAAAGGCTTTACTAAAGTCTAGGTAGACAACATCCACAGCCTTTCTCCTCATCCATTAAGTAGGTCACCTTGTCATAGGAGGAGATTCAGTTAGTCAAGCAGGACCTGCCTTTCATAAACCTATGCTGACTGGGCCTGATCCCCTGGTTGTCCGGTATGTGCTGCATGATGGCACTCAAGATGATCCGCTCCATGACCTTCCCCGGCACCGAGGTCAGACCAACAGGCCTGTAGTTCCCTGGATCCTCCTTCTGGCCTTTCTTGTAGAAGGGCGTCACATTTGCTAACCTCCAGTCAATTGGAACCTCCCTGGTTAGCCAGGACTGCTGATCGATGAGGGAAGTGGCTTGGTGAGCACCTCCACACACCGTCCCTCAAACACTGGTGTGCCACCCAGGCTTATCTCTAGCAAGCCTGGTTTTATCCCCTTCCCCCTTCAAATCTAGTTTAAAGCTCTTTCAATGAGCCCTGCTAACTCCTGCGCAAAGACCCTTTTTTCCCTTTGAGACATACCCCATTTAAAGGCATTAGTGTCCGGTCTGGACATCAGTCTCCAATCTGAAGAATGAAGCTTTGATAAAGAAAGGAAGTATTGTATATTTATTTTATGAGGCACACATCTAAAATCTCCATTTAACTGAAAGGTACCCCACCCAGACCACCCTTCATTTCTCCTACCCATTGGTTGTACCACAGCACCTGCATGCTCCATTCTTCAGCCGTAAGCCCACACAATTCTGCCAAAATTAGAGCCCTCACTGCACTCTCCCCACTTTCTGGTCCTGTTCTGTCTACGTAAGAGGCACATCTTGTTTTGTCAGAGACGCTGTCATGCTCTGTGACCCCCTATATGAGCCACATGTAAACAGAGCTGACAAGCTGAGACCTCATACGCTAACTTGCTCCTCCAAAACAGGTAGTGAACCCTAGACCCCACACCTCCCCATTTCATTTTCGCATGGATTGCTGTTCAGAAGGTGTTCCTTCCACAGTTCTTGAAAACAAACTAAAAGCCATCCAGCCTGGAAAAAAAATCTCCAGGTTAGCAAACCAAACTCAACTTGTTCACTGCTGCATTTGGCACATAGTCAATGTCTGCTCAACAAGTAAAGACACTGCCTCAGTCACGGGGAAATTTATTTTTTTGTAGAGGACAAATGAAGACCATGGAACATTTAAAGCTTTCACAGAGCTTAAGTGAGGCTGCATGATGCATAATGCTTGTATAGGCAACCCCCAGAGACACAAAGTTAACCTTGAAAAACATCAATGTCACTCCCAATGACTGCAGAAATTGTAGAAATCCCTAAAATGTTCTTTCATTGTGTTTCATCTGACTCACCCTGCAGTAAGATTTCAGTGCTGCTTCTCCACTCTGCAGATGCGGTAGTCGCTGAATTTTTCAGAGACCACTTTCAAAGCTCTGGGACTCAGCCTTTAACTAGCAGAATCCATATTCCGAAGCTGACTCTGTAGTGTTGATATGGTCACCTCCCATTACGAACTATGAACTCAGTAATGGGTGGGGAAACCAATAACGTTAATTCTGGTAAAAGCTGGACTGCACAAAACACTGAGAAAATTTCCTTAAAAAGGCAAGCCAAAAATCAGAAAGATTTGGGATAACATGAAAGTAGACTGCAGCACTCTATGTAGTCAGTGTGCATTTGCCTGAACTAGTTAAAAGCGGAGTGACCCAAATGCTGACCAAAGAACGTAGAAAAGAAGAAAGGAAGATACTCCAACCTGGAGAACTTTCAGGGACAAACAATATTCAGCTTATGAAATTCTATTTCTGAACTACTGAACCTCCACGTCAAAGGGATATGTACATCTATGTTGCTAGCATACAGAAGAATTTTACAGTGAAAAGCCTTCCATTTACATCCTTGAGACCTGGGAAACAAGATGGAAGTACAAAGAGAAGACACTAGAAAATCCTAAAGGAGAAGAAAGGAAGTCAAAAAGCTTCTAAGGAATTCATGGACGCACAATAGTTCGTTTATCAGAATCTAGCAAACATTGTCTATTCATCTTTTTTTTTTTTTTCTCTCTTGCAACATGTGGAGATAGAAACTAACCTGAGGCAATAACTATGAAAAACTAAGCTGCGCAGATAGCCTGGAGAAAACAGACAAAACAAATATTGCCCTGGTTCTGGTTTTCAGATCCCACACCATAAACTAACACAAGCTTTGAAGGAAGGTGATCTCACTTTATATCTCCTTAATCCCTTTTCAGTTGCTGCCAAATCCTTTCAATAAAACAAAATACTTGGGAATTACATACATATACCTATATCTATACACACACGAATATACATATGCACACTTATATATATATATATATATATATATATATATAAATTCAACTGACAGAATATGACTGCTATACTGGAAATCCGTACTTTTCCTAACTAAAGCTTAACGTTACTCCCATTATTTGGTTCAGCACTCAGAATTGGCCTCTTGAACTCAGTGAAATAAAACAGAAGCAACAATTTCTGCAGAAATCCCAGCTCAGCTTACAGCTGAAAGGACAATATTTACTGAGCCACCTCTAATAACAACCTCGCTCTAAGTCAGTGGCCTTTTGCTCAACTGCTTTCTCTTTTTAGCAGCCAGCATGACCTCTGGTCACAGAGGAACCAGATCAATAGTATCAGCATGAACTAATCCTTGCTGAAACATTTATTTCATTTCTTTCCTTTGCTAAGCCAAGAAAGCAAGAATTGCCCCAACTCTCAAATTATGAGCCTAAGGTGATACACGTCAAGTTATGTGCCTAGACAATTTTAAAAGTAATCTGATTTTTTCGAGCTAAGCAAGCTCAGTTTTCTTTGTCTACTGATCTAAGAATTTCTGTATGCAGAAACTGTGTGTACTCAGGGTTTGGAGCAGTAATCATTTATAGACCAAATCATCCCTAAATGACACACTTATAACTTCCATAGTTTGTAAAATTGAGCGTATGTGAGGTAATAGAAATCCAAGTTCCCTGAATTTAATCCTAATCCACATTTATTATTTAGTCATCATTTGATGCACACAGAAAAAATGTATCAAATTCTTATTTAAGTATAATGTCCCAAAGCTTGCAAAATAGGAGGATTTTTTTTCTTTTTTAACTTAGAAAGCAAAGATATTACAAACAATGCTGACTATACTGATGCTAGACATAAGTTTCTCATGTCTAATTGCATACACCATGCATGTAGGAGAGAAAAATGCATTAAAGTATGTATCAATTAATTAATACATTAAAGTAGTAAAACCACACACATAGATAAAGTAAGATTTTTATTATAAATGGCTACCCAGAAAAGTAGTACATATTTATATGCAAGGTTGTTGGAGAATATATTTTACATAATTTTTCAAATTGTATGCAGCCAAGATATTCTTGGTAACATTAAAAAACCCATAGAACTCAGAGAAAACAAATCAAGAGACTTTAAAAAAATCATCTAGTCCATCCTCTTTTCCTGCACTGCTCTAACTGATGTCCAAAAATCAAATTCTTTGACTTCCTTACAGTACCTACTTACAAAACCTCTAAGTGATAAAAATGTAAGTTCCTGCCACTTATTTTCTTTGGAGATCTGTCTGCTTTCCATTTTTTCCTCCATTTGAAGTAGTAAAGAAATAAAGAAAGTATTCAAAAGCAGCAGCTTAATTTTCTAGACTTTCCAGGTTCTGGAAACTTAAAAAAGATCTTCCTTTTCCATGTTACCATGTCTTTTTCTCCAACAGTAACAGTTACCTGTTTTGTCCCACTAGTACTGCAGCAGCACACTTCTGCACCATTAGCACTGACGAGATACTCACCGCGGTGATGTGAATATCTGAATATAAGTGGAAACACTGCCTATAGAGCCATTTCTGTCGCTGGTGTGCTAAAGGATTCGACGTTACAGCACTACAGTAGGCAGACATTTTAAGCCCCAACAATCCTATCTTTGCGACAGGGTAATTAAATTTGGTCAACTAAAATTAGGACTGTGAAGTATAAGGAAATTATAAGAATACATCAAAGGAAGAAAGGAGATGAGAATTCAGGTCGTCTTGATTTCTGGTTTATTAAGGAAAGCAGCAGAGGGCAGGCTGTTCTACAGATTTTAGGATTCCTGAAATGTTGTGTTTTGAGAACTCGTTCTAATAATACCAATGAGTTAACCTAAATAGATGAAACAAACTAATAAAATCTATGGATTTTTCCCCTAGAAAGAGCAGCAATTAAGGAAAAGGCAAACTCTGCATGAGCTTTTTAAGAAGCCTGCCAAAATTCTGCTCATTTTCATTCCTCAACTATTTAATAATTCAGGCAGTACATTGCAGTCAAAATGCCCATTTGCCATTTCTGCATTTGTATAAAGCATTAGTCAGTGTTTTTTAATCTTGTTGCCTATCTTTGGAACTGTCATTGCCCTTTCTCATTTCGCTACTTTGAGGAGAAAGACCAGTGATAACAATTTCATGCCTTGAAAAGAAACATGCAATGCTAGCTCTACATTTTGTAAAACTGAGAATATCCATTTTAAATTTCATCCACATACCTTTCCAAAATGATGACTTATCCTCACACTCCAGTGAGGTGAAGCTACTTCTAAATAGCTCTGCTAGTTCTATTCTGCTGTTGTTTCCATTTGAATGTTTTTTTTATTTTCCCCTGTCATTCTTTTAGGATATCACTTTCCGTAAATGGGTATCTAAATGTTAAGGTCATCATTATAGAATATTATAACAGGTTGCCTTTTGCACATGTAACTGTGTATTTTGAAATGAAAAATGCAGAAGTTTGAATTTATGGCGGTTTTGCATGGAATAGATTGGAGGATAGACAGGTATATGATGCCATGTCATATCCTTACAAACATTAATATTCGAGAATGCTTGAGTCAAGAATGTTCATTTATATACAAACCTTAATAGTGCCTTCCCCTTAGCTCCTGGACAAGGTGGTCCATGCAGGAGCTGTGCTACCAGGGCTTCTTGGAATAGGCCTCAAAGTATACAAAAACTCAGTGGATCAGCCTTTTTTCCTTCTATTTTCTCCCAGGAGTTAAAAAAAAGGAAGAGATCCAGTGACTAGATTATAGGGAGCCAGCATACGTATTTAACTGGCAATATTAGGAGTCTGAAGATCTCATAAGAGTTCCTACTAAAACCACTGAAATTACTTTAGTGCAACGTCCTGACCAAAGATTTCAGAAACTGCTTGTGAGGGGGAGCAATACTTCCCTCTCACTGCGGGTGGCGGAGTGGGGAAGTGGGAATAAAAGAGATTTAAGGAAACAAATGTAGGAAACAAATGTCTACTGAATTAAAAAGACAAATAGAACAGGACAAGAACTCAGGGATACCTGAGTAATTAAGATTACCACTCTCCCAAAATAATGCTGTCAAAAGTCTGGGTCAGGGGTTTTTTTACAGCTGTGCATGGCTTCTGATGTAAGTTACTGCTGTTCTGCTTCTCTGCATAAACTCTCACCTCACTGCCTCTGCTGGCTACATGGAGTATAACTGCTGGGGAGATCAAACTGGGTCGTGACGGGCACGCAAGTGAAACTTAGCGGCTTCCTTTGCTCCCTAGTGGGTAGGAGGCTACTGTCCAAATGCTGGCCCGAACGTGAGCTGATCGCTTCACTCTTTATTCTTTAACAGACGCCACCAATGCCCTTCTTGTCTCCTCTTGTAAGATGTCCAAACATCAGCCAGAAGGTACTGCTAGTTAAGTCTATCCAGATCGAAAACGGCAGTAACTCATTTCTGGGCTGCAAGTAGGCCAAATGCATGCCACATCCCATGCCTTGGAAGGCAGGCAGTAGCATTACAATAGCAGCAAGCTTGTGCTAACAACAAGGAGTACTCTAAAAAGAAATTCAAAAAAAGTTACCATTAGGTAACATATATATGAACAATGGTCAATTCATTGTACGTAAACTCATTGAGAGAACCTTTAAATGTTCCCTTGAGTCAGTATAACTCTGAGTGATGCACTGATTTATTGCAGCTTGCCTACAAGTTTGCATTCAGCAGTTGTGAGGTAGATTTCACTTTTAAAATCTAAGAACCTCAAGGAATGATACCGGTTTTAAACTCCGAACTTTCTGGGCTACAGAAAAAGAAGAGGTCTAAACAGAATCTCAAAAAGCCATTCTGGAACTAGAAGTAAAAATAATCCAGCTTCATTTTGGACTGTGGCAATTTATAAATATCAAGTTATGGAGTATATTTTTGGTGCTATTAAATTTGATAATATCTTGCTCGGAAACAGCAAAGGAAACAGTTTCACCTAATCAAATTATTTGCTAGCAGGATCTTTGGAATATCTTCAAAAGGTATATGAACAAATTATTGGAAAATGGAATAGCCTTCCTGATTTCGTGCGTGATGATTTGTTAATGATTACATTGAAAAGAAAAGGATTCATAATGAGCTTTTAAGGCAAAAGGGGATTGTTACAATGAGATAATTTTATTTTTCAACATAATACAGGTCACAGGTTTTTGTTATGTGGTTCTTGCATTATTGTGATTCTGTTTCAACAGGCACATGTAAGTTAGAAAGAGACTGAATATTGCTTTAAAGATGCCAACACTAAGCACTGTTCAACAGTGCAGATTGTACATTCTCCCTTCCTACACGGAGCTGCAGAACTGCCTCATAAAGCCACATTTAGACGACAGCCTTGCATGAAGATGGTATCATTCTCTCACTTGATACAGAGAAATACGTGCTTCCTACTGGCTCTTTCCTCTTCCCAAACTACAGATCCTGCTGTCATGCAAACCTTTGACACGGAAGGTAGATAGCTACGTAAACGTGAAGTCACTTCCTCAAACAGAAAACACCTACAATCAAATTATTCGTTTCCTTCTAGAGGTTTCTCTGCATTTTTGCTTATGGAAAACTAGCTAACAGTATTTCATCAGATAAATAGTTTTTTGGGGGGATAGATTGTAGTTAAAAATTAAGGAGATCACTACTGGATGAACCTTCCAAACCAAGAAGTGGAACACACTGCAGAATTTATAGTCCTTTAGAGTGGATGTGCTGCATATCACCAGCACGTATTGAGAAACATACCTAAACCATAATACAGATCACCAACACAGCAAATCTTTTCACCAGTGAGGATGACCTTCCTAAACAGATGTAAGGCAAGGCTGCCACAGGCCGTTCCTCAGAGAGCACTGGGTGGCCCCAAAACGCCTTTATTAATATGCATTGCTAACATGCCAGAAACAAAGGTACCAGATAATTTCATGAGGTCCTTTCTGCCATTAGAGAGATGATGCTTCTAGTAAGGCTCCAAAGAGTTGTTCAGTAGGTCAAGGTTATTCATACGTTTCATTGGTCACTTGAAAGTTAAACCAGTGCTGGTAAAATCTGCAAGTAACACAAAAGGTATTCTTTGAGGAAAAATAAAAAGGAGGAAAGTCAGCCTGCTGAATTCCAGAGCCTGTGGCCCAGGCAAATAAAATGGAGGACTGAATCCTGAAATGTAGTGACTAAGTAGGATTCAGGAATCACAATGCATAAGCAACTCATTATGAACTACTTCTAAAACCAAATGCTACCATGGCCTTTGGATATGTGACAATGAAATCAGAGACAGTGTTAAAAGAGCTAATGGAATATTGTGATATTCACAGACATAAATAATAAGTAAATTATTAATAAAGTATTGTATGTTCATTTATTAATATGATACTTCATTGACAACATGGGAACATAGGAAGGGTACCACAGATCACGAAAGGTATGCTTAACAGATATCTTGTGTAATATTTAAAATTAACGTATTGGTGCCTTTAGTAATTCAATGACTGTAAAATAAAAAATTGATGCTGGACAACAGCAGCTGGCTGACAAGCCAGAGGAACACAGTCTTTAACTAAGGTGCCTCGTCCCAGGAAAAGACCTCAGTGGCTTTGCCGTAGTTGACATAACGCCTGGTGAATTAGGTAGGTACCTTTAAGGAGCCAGACCGCCTCCTTCTGACAACTGTCATCAGAATCATTTGCGTCTAGTGTTTAAATCCAAGGGAATATAAATGCAATAGATGAACATGGAAGTAGTCCAAAACGTAAGGAGCACTTGGAAGGCAGAGTACTGCATCTACTCTGCTAAGTAAAATAATACCCAGAGGCAAAGCCAGGAGCAGATTCCCCGATTGTCCACATGACGGACTTGTTACTTAGCTCCCAGGCTCTGTTTTGAAGAGATGCATTTAGCTCACTCTGAGACCTAACCAGGGAGTGGTTCAGCGGGAGGAATATTCCAAGGAGCACTCTCCATAGACAATGTGAAAAGGCCGTGCCTCGTTTAGCTTCTTCTGCCCTATACAGTCTTTCAACTCTGTCCCCAAAGGTTTTTCATCCTCAGATACCACTGCATGCATTCCTGCCATATTCTGGAGCTTGTAAGACACATCCTTTGTCTGGTGTTATAAAAACACTGTGCTGTAGGGCTGAAACACGGCCCTCACATTATTTCAGAGGCTTTGAAGTGAAAAGAGAAAACAATAGGAAAAAAAAATCTTAGGCCGCCAGTGGGCCACGGTCAAGCGTTACACTGGGTGACATCTCAGGAAACAGAAAGACCTGAGTAGTTTTGAGGCAAGATACTCCATGCCTTGGAGTTCAACAAGCACTCCCTCAGATGGACACATTTTTGCATTGCTCATACATCCTCTGAGCTACCACTACTCACAACTAAAAAGAAAAAAAGTGAAAAAAATTTAGGTGGGGAAAATTTCAAACAGGTGAAGAGATTCTGTCATAAACAGCGATTGGGGAAAAAAAGACAAGAAATAATGAGGTGCAAAATACAATCTTGTTCATAAAATCCTGAACTTAAGTCCAGCTAACTAAAATCTTTGCTTTACTATTATTAAAGCCTGTAGAGTGATGAAAAGCAAGATGAACTATGGTAAAAAAATGGCAAGCTAAGAATGCTCTGCCTCTAGAGGTTAAAAAAACCCAAACTAATCCTGAAGGATTTGCTTCTAGGAATGTTAAAAGAATTGTTTAAGAACCTAAGGGCTGTGGAATCCTTTTCCAAGACTGCAAGAGGTCAGTGGGGGAACTATATAGCTTGCTCAAGCTTTTCAAAAATAAGGATAGATGGCAAAAACTTTCCCTGGCTCCAGGAAAGCCCTGAAGTGTGAGAGACGTCTATCCTGAACGTGTCCTGACTCACCCCCATATATCTCTTCTGTCTTTAGAGTCTAGAGGGCAATATCCAACGTACAAATTGGCTGAAGTCTCTTCTGCTTGTGCAATAGGAAACTGCTGCCTTAGCTACACACGCCCTACGTTCTGAGGATGCAAGGGTATGTACTCAGCAAGCTCCCTGGCACAGTCACTTGAAGCATAAAATATAAGCATAACATAGGTAATTTAATACCTTTTGCCTATTTGAGTTCAGCAACCTTTTATTGCTTAAGAACTGAGACTTGAATTTTGCTTCAACATACAGCATTTTTGAATTTAAGCCAATTTGGAAGTTAAAGGTCTCGTAATATTTGCTCCATTCCATGTGTATTTTTCCATGTATATTGTTTTTTATAACGTACAACTGTTAATGCACATATTGAAAAAATATTTTGATGGAGAACTCTCTCTCTCTCTCTCTCTCTGATTTCCATCAGCAATAATGAAACTGCAACATGGAAATGAAAGGAACAGAAGCTCCAGGAGCAATATCTGGATGCTATAAAACATTTTAAAACTCAGCCACTCAATGAAGAACAGGTTGTTATGCATAAGATCATGCTCACAAGAGGAAAGTGTTCACTTAGAGATAAAGAACAGCAAAAGAAAAGAAAAAGGGACAGAGCAAAGAGAGTCATAACACTCTTCACTATTCCAAGACAAGCTATCAGTTAGTAATACAATAAGATCTGACAAAATTAGCTAAATAGAATAAGATAAGGAATAGGTTGACATGTGAAAAAACATTTTGACTGCTCGAATGCTGCATATCATTAAATTTCATTCTAAAGAGCATCTGTCTCAGCCACTGACAGTGATTTTTTTAAAAAAGAACTGCACCTTATATTTCTAGCCTTCATGAAGATCATGCAGCAGCCAATCTACTGTCAAAATTAAAGAGCAAATCCCTGCATAGCTTACTTCCCAGGAACTTTTTTCTACTGTTATTATCACCGACTACACCGAAGCTGTAAACAATTTGTACACATGCAATATTTGTGGGAACCTGCTTTTAATCAATTCAAGAATCATGTCAACAGTAGTTCACTTCTGTTAGAAGACTGCAAAATGTTGATGGTTCAATGTCCATGACAATTCCTCAAAGTACTGGGAAATGAAAGGGTAAAGGGAGAGAAGGATGGAAATTAGAGACTCAGGCAAATATTAAAATTATGGATTAAGAGTTATATTGGAGTTTTTGGATTGTCTGTATTATCTGATGGGATTAAGACAATATAAACCAAAAATGTGATTCAAAATATTTATATAAATAACTGTCAAAGTTAGGAAGGGCACAGTCACATTCTCCCATAACATCTGAATGGGAAAGTTAAAGCTTACAACTACGGTATCATTTAAAACTACCTAACTAGGTAATTCATGCAGACATCACTCTTTTGAAGATGATGGCAAAAAGGTATTTAGAATTTTATACTACTTGTATAGATATCCTTCTGAAATAAAAAATATACTGTCGAGACAAGGCCTTATATTTGAAAATTCTGATTAAAACATAACTATCCTACATCCCAAGAAAAGCTACCAAAAACAGATATGTTTCTCATTGAATTTTGCAGTTTTCTGGATCTGCATATTCTCTTACTAAAGTGAAACAATTTCATTATTTCAGTGTTTTTTTCTGACTTTCCCTCTGGAGGTGCTAGAAAGAGACCCCCTCTCAAGCTTCCCCCCAACACATACAGGGGGGAAAAAAGGATAAAAAGAGGCAAATGGAGATGATCTAATGAGAGAAAGGACAGTCCCAGGAACTGCAGCACCACTCTTCCTTAGTACTTCCTTACCCAGTGCACGCATGCAGCGCAGCTCACCATTTCCAGTCACCCAGATGGCTCCGAGCCTTGGCAGGTGACCTCCTCTAGGAAGGTCAAATAATCAACCTCAGCTGCAACCCTGAGGCATGAATCCTCAAGATTCCCAAGAAGTCTATCAAGTACCTATGATCACATTCTGAGAGAAGAATGATTACAGATACACAAGTAGATGTATTTTCCAACTTGTTCTGAAAAAAAATATTTGCCCATGGTCACAAGTCAAGAATTCATTCCCTTAAATGGCTTTTTGATGTAGATTTTAAAAAATAAATCTGCATCAGAATTCTTCTAGTGCTGCTTGTACTGTTTTGTCTTGGGACTGCTTTTCCTGTCCACGAGCCACTTCAGTCTGATAGGTCATGCACAAGGGATGAATAAGAAATACATGATGACTACATCTTTGAAGGAAAAAAACCCCACTTGTAGAAAAAGAGATTGCTAGCCCAACACATTTTTTTCACGTTTTAATAGCTGCAAAGGATTATTTGTCTTTAAGCATTACGAAACAAATTGCATTCAAGTGTAAAGCCACTTCATAAATAGGAAGCACAAGTGTGGGGACCCAGTGAGCCGCTAACGAAGGTAACTCACATGTAAAGTACTTCTTATGACGCATTAGATGTGTCAGCGTGTTTCCAGGCTGAGAATAGAATGGAATAAGCCATTTGTATTTTTTTCATGAAAATAGATTAGAATTCATATTGCACATTATTCGTGCAACTAGAAAACTGCAGTCTTACATGTTTTCAGTTTTACTGCTTTTCTTTGCCAAACTGACTGAAATCAATTAAGGTGACACAATATGAAAATCATTGCACATTACAAATTCATAACTTCTAGAGCAGAAGCAGCACTAATTGCTCAAAAGCTGTCAAACATTTATGAGTTACTGTAAAGTATCAAAAGAGTACAGCCTCTAGTTACAAAAAGACAATCACACAGTCAGCAAAGATCTGACTACAACTCAGGCAGGTAATTCAAAATAAGCTCACAAAGCTCAAGTATTGTAATAATATTATCCGCAGCAGCATGATGATCAGTATGGGCCGACCTCCCAACATGTGCTCACATTCCCAGACAGAACGTGAATTCATTCACCGAGTTCTTGCTGACCACAACAGTATTCCAAGCACCTAGCTTAGGTATGTCCACAGCTGGTGGAGCCTGCAGTGGTGCTCTACTCCAAGAAGGTTCAAAGTTTTTATAAAGACTGGAAAAAAACATACTCGAAAGTGCAAGAGTATTCGAACAATCTCTGGAGACTTGCTGATAAATTCATCAGAGAACTGCCCAAGTCAGATGATATTTATTTATCCTCCTCCTTTCAACTGATCCAATTCCATTAAAAGACGTTAAAAACTGTACTTTTTTTTTTTGGTGTTCCATTGTTAGAAATTGCTATAGCTGTCACTGGAATATTCTTCAATTGCAAGTAGAAGAAGAAATTGTCCCCTGACTTTAGGACTGCCAAGTCTTCAAGTTCTATATTTAACACGAATTATTTATTGAGTTATTTTGTACACTCGCAAATACTTTGTGTTCAGCTACAAATACCAGTGTATATGGTCAATATATCCTGCTGCAAACAGGAGCAAAGGAAGGTCACAGCTCTGTGCAAAACCTGGCAGCTCTTGCAGATGAACAAAGGGGTAAGTCTCACTGGGTATATTGAGAACTTCTGAGACACTGTAGAATAAAAGGCAATTACCAGAGCTGAGAAATTTGCAGAGGCATAATAACAAGCAGGGGAGTGCGAGGCAGGGAGGAGTAAAGGATTCCTGGGTTTGCTAAGAGAGCTTTAACGTGGGTATCTGCTGATACTGAGAGGATGCGGGACAGTGGCTGCACATTTGTGAAATAGCAGAAATACCACATCATACGGAGAATAACTAGCCTGAAGATGCTGGAACTGAATATTAGATTTTCCTGTAACAGTAGGACAGTATTCTACAGCAGAAGACTTTGGGAAGGCTGTGTCCTCACCCTGAGATGATGTTGTTTCAGCTTCCCTCTCTCCTGGTTATCTTCCCTTGTTAGATCTCAGCGCAATAGCCAGACAGACAATACCAGGCTTCCCATCCAGGAGGTAAGACAAACATTACACGTGCAGAGCTACAGAAAAACACCTGCTGGTTTCCTGAAGTTTTGCAGAACAGGAGAGCATAGCAGAACAGAAGCAGCATTTCAGGGTTGTAAGATGTGGAGTACCTGGTAGCTTTATGTGATTTAGTGGCAGAGGAGCTTGCCCAAGTGATTGAATTAGTAACAAAACACAGCTGGAGACAAGAAAGAGGAAGAGGACTTGCCTGTGAAAGTTTTTCCTTTAAGATGTGATTCACACTGAGTAGCTTGAGGACTCTAGACTGGCTACAGTAGTAGCAGCAATGTGCTACTGGAGGCTGAGGTCTTCATATATGCATTCATAATTTCGGTGAATGTTCAATGGTTAACCCTGCCTCATCCTTCAGAGAAAAAGTGACAAAAGAGAACCTGGAAGCTTCCCATTCCCTGTTTGGGGAAAAGGTGGTAAGAGAAACAAGCAATGGGATTCTACAGTATGGATGATAAGGTTGGCGGTTGCTTGAACCCATAAGCAATAGTGATCAAAATTTGCCACTGTGACTGAAATGAAAGGAGCATTAGTGAGATAAAAGAGGAATTTAAGCAGAGGTTTTTAATAAGTAGGCTTATAGAGCCTAAAAACTAACATACAGATAGATAGGCCGAGCCAGTTCTGTCTGCCTGAGACTCTGATATTCTGATACACAGTACAAACAATTTATTCAGCCTTTTATTACCTGGGTAATAAATAGTTTGTAACCCTATTAAAAAAGATCAACGCAGTAACTGTTTCCACTTACAGGGATACCAGTATTTTTCTGTTCTGTTAATGTTCTGAACAACTAAGATCAAGACTGGAGAGAGGTGGTGATTTTCCTGACAGGTGGCCACATCACAGAGCATTCTCCCAGATCCGCCCCCCCTCCCCCAAATGCAAATGCAATCTAGAAGTATACAAGTGCCAAGAATATCTTCTTTTCTTTCTCTTTGTGTGTATACTGTTTCCTTTTTCCTCACTTCGGATAGGAACTAAAATAACACACAGTGACGTGCGTTCGGGCAATGAAATTTTTACAACCTCTTCTTATATTTGAGGAATGTGCATGCTGAATCTATTTATCCCATGATTTTATATAGCATTTCTGTATGTGGCGGAACACTAAACAAATGCCTGTGTATGCCATCAGAGTGCTCAAAACTTGACTCTCAGAACATTTTTCATGTATGCCACCTATGCCATCAAATGACTGTAATATGTAATCTAAAACCTACAGATCAAGCCTCGGCAATAGTAAAGTATATGGGGAAAATAAGGTATAGGATGTACCTGACTTATCCTTAACGCATTACACTGTTACGTTGCTATTACAGCAGCACAATGCAAAAGAATATGGGAATCAGTCCTGAATTCCTTATGATCTGGAAGACAACACATAAAAGTATCATCAGAAACACGCACACAAGCTTTCAGGTTAAATGCCATTGAATTAAATAGGTTGTGGCTGAAGTGCCAGCCTAGAAATAAAGAATCTATGCTCTTTACCCGTCCCTCATTAAAGACTGGGTCAAGTCACTTTACCATTCAGTGCCTCAGTCCCCTCATCAGTAAAACTGGGATGGCTCTACCAATACCCATTTTAATGATTTTGATACTTGGTGATTAAAGGTCTCCCTAAGATATACTGCTTTTCCCCCATTGTATAGTGTTGCTTTTTGCAGTTTTAATTCATATCGGCACAGATTATAAAATATTGATTTAGAACCCTTCTATTTGCAAGTCAGTGCAAACCTGCAAACGCAAAATGGAAGCATTAAAAACTAATGAATTCTGTCTTCCTTTACATGTGATGCTTCTCAAGTGTTTACACTTCCTTTTTAAAAAAACTGACTGAGATCCAGCAGGACTATATGACTCCCTGTGCTTTTCTTGGTGTTACACCCATAGGCATTCGTTAATAAGAGGTATCTATCTTCTTAGTTTTAAAAGCCCCTGGAAGCCCAAATTCACTTCAGGTAAAGGTTACATTACCTATTAAACATGATGGAACCAATATGGATGCCATTTTTCTTGCAGAAGGTAAAAGAAAATATTTACAGTGGAGATTTTCTGATTATAAGAACTGTAGCTGGGTTAACAGTCCAAACTTCTTTATGCAAAACCAATTTTTAATACAACTCTTTGCCCATTAGCATAAAAAGCAAATATATGTTCTTGTTCAAACATTTTCTTTTATTTTAATGAGGAGAATAAAACCTGGGGGAAAATGCAGTCAAGCTATGTGGAGGTGGAAAGTACAACATCCATCTGGAATAACCACATTCAACTCAGAAGAGTTGCTCTAGATTTACACTAGTGTTCAGAGTATTAAGAGAAGTAAAGGAAAAAAACAAATTCGAAATGTTTTGATCACACTGGAAATGGCAAACTTGCAAGCCAATAATAACTACAACAAAACCTGAGGAGTCTCCTGCGTTACCCAGGGCTAAAGGAAGCAATAAAACAAGAATATTAAAGAACTTAATTATTTCCTTGCTTCAGTTTTTAACAGTGTATTGGTGAAGGATCCTTCATGTACACTCCTTTTTTTTGTGTGTGTTAGGTAATACTATTAGACATGAGGATATCAGAAACATAGGTTCAGAAACCAATAGACAATGTCCTAAGTAGATTACTAGTAGGTTTAGATGATATTTACATCGTATTTTGGAAGGAGCATAGGAATGAAGCAGAATGGATGCCATCGAAAAATCCCCCAAAACTGCATGGACAATAATACATCCTTGAGATGATCTGGGAAATTACAAATCAGTAAATCTTACGCTGGCACCTAGCAAACTTGTTTAAATTAAAATAAGAAATATAACAATAAAGAATTTAGTCTAATCGTTATTCCCTAAAAAATAACAACAATTCCTCCCAAAAAGTGCATGTGATACTGATCTCTTGGTACTGCTTGGCCTTGTAAAAGGTCATGAAACTGGACAACAATTTCCACAGTTGTCAAAAGGCTGCAGATAGTGTCCTTAACCAGAAAACGATGCAGAAACTGAAGAGACACAGAATATGAGAAAATGCCTCAATTGATTAAAAATTACGGTAGGAAATAAAAGGCTATAATTAACTGTCAACAAACTGAAAAACTGAATTCTACCAGAATTCAAAAATTCCCAGCGGGATCTTCAAGAAATTGAAAAGCATTTAAAAAATGGGTGGGAGATAGGGGAGCCCAGCCCATTTTCAGTAGTGGTTTAGACATTCTGAAGACAACGTCGCCAAAAGCAGTGGCACTTAGGCTGAAGTCACAATATTCCAGTGTACATCTGATAAAGTTTGATGTATTTCTTCATCTGTTAAAGACCTAAAGAGTTAAACATGTGACAAGATCATTTGGTTTAGCAAGGATTTTTAAACAAACCTAAATAAACTTGGTGAAAGAGCAAGATGATGGCCATGTGCAATGTTGACAAATTTAACGTAATTTCCACTAGAAGAAAAAATAAGTATAGTTGCTTATGTATATCAGGAGAATCTAAACTTACAGCAGGAATTCTAGGAAGAAATCTGTGAATCCCTATAACTAACTGCATATAGATTGTTGATGAGAGATCCTATATGCTTATGAGTTTGAAGCTGACATGAAGATTCACAGCTCAATTTCTCTTTAAAAGATAACTTTACAAGATTCTGTTGTTAAAAATAACCTGCCTAAATTTCCAGCATCACGTCTGAATAATAACTGCAATGAGCAGTGACAACAAGGCTCCAGGGCATATGTACTATGATTATATAACCATAGATTGACGAGAACTAAAAAAAAAAAGACAGCATCATTTCCATGGACAGTATAAAAATACTCACTTAAATAACAGTTTGATAGTGGTGTAGTTGCTCTCATAGTTGGTTGATGAATAAGAAATTTTCTAAATATGCATTTAAGGAAGTTTGTAAGTGAGAACAAAAAGGTTTCCCTATTTTTTAAAAATTAAAGATGCTTGCAGGAGTCTGCTCCTCCCAAAAGGTTCTGCTGATTCTTCAAGCAGCTTGAAAATACTTAGCATCAAATTCTCAAACTATCTAGTTTTGGTAAGCTTTTTTGGTATCATCCAAGATATGTAATTATTTCACAAGCAGCTACATCAGCAGATTAAACTCGGTCTTCTATGTCTTTGATACCAGGCTTAACTTTATTCATAATAGCCATTCACAGCTTCATAGCATACGGACAGACTTTCCCTTATAACCATTGCTGGAAGAACAGATGATATTAGTTCTTTCTACTCCCACTAAGGAAGAAGAAGAGAAAGCAAAAATGAGAAATATTGAATTGAAACTTGGAGCTATGGGCCCAGACAGGCAGCATGAATTTAAGAGCTACTTTGGCAGTACCAAATCTATTGGGTACTATTTGATCTTCCAGTGTAAAGTATTATTTTATGAAAAACTTGCATGAAACAAACACATGAAGTTTTTATGAATGAGATATTCAATCTGTCTTGCTAAGATAACATGATCTACAAAAATAACTTTAGATGTTATAATTATTGCATCTAATCACTGTTCAAAGTAAAATTTACAAACAGTCCTTCAGCGCAGACTGGAGTGCAAGATTCCTACTTCAAATTATGTGAATAAATCATTAACCTATAAAGACATGGTTGTGCTTGCTATTCCTGCAAAATGGAACACTTTAAGGTGAAAAATACCTCACAGGTATATACGGTCTGGTAGTAAAAATGTTGTTGTGTGTAATGGGATGTGTAGGTTTAAACTTTTTGGTGAGAAAATTGAACGGACACTCCCATATCTCAAGTCAGTACATCCACAGTACAAGTCAGTGGATACAGGACGAACACAAACTCTTAGAAGTCGCATCCACCAGTGCATTTTATGTTCAATCTGATCTTGCACACTTGCTCCGAGAAGGTCTGCCAGATCTTAATCCTGTGACACAGGTTGCTGGAGACGTGTCTAGTTGATTAATCATATTAGCGCTCTATCATCAGACAGATGCTGAGCTACCTGACCCTCTTAAAACGAAGCACTACACAAACAAGACTTCAAGCATCTGAAGAGGCTGGGCATTACCCAGGTTAGAAAACTCAGCAGAGATGTTCAGAAGTTCAGCTTCAGGTTCAGGTGCCTGAATTCCACCTAAATCTTGCTTAGGCACTCCACTGAGGTTTGTGATATTACAGATTTCAGTGGGGCTGTTCTTGTGAGTAAAGCAATGGGCTCAGTCAGGTCTTAAGGCTTCGTGTGCTGTTATCTCCAAACAGTGGTTTTATAAGATTCCCTCCCTTACCTTTTTAATTCTCCATATAAGCAGATGTATCACTAAGAGTGTATACTCATATCTCTCAAGTGCTCACGTGATTTCTTAACAAAACTATCTCGCACATAACTTGGATTACTTGGTTCCTTCAGGGAGTAAATAAACAAACTCTCTCACCTTGAATGAGAAGAAGATAAACAACCCTCACTAAACTGAAATCAGAGAACAAACAAGTAGTCTATAACATTAGAATAATGCAAATAAAATATTCTGTAGTCTTAATGAGTAAGTAACATGAGAAATTGCTCGAACCTTGCAGAGGACAAGGAATAGAAGGAAAAAATGGAAATGTGAAAGAATGGCGAATTTGTCAAATCACTTTGGCTTGAAAATATTGGGGAAAAAATGTTGACATGTACAACTCATAATTTATTAGAAGTTTAGTGGCTCTATTCGCACCTGTTGGATAATTCTCAAAAACCAGGAAAGAAAGACAGTACTACTTATGCTCTATTTATGTACTGGCGGTTAGGTTACTTTCCACAGTGGAATAAGACATAGATAAAGAACCTCTTCTCTGCATCACCCTGGAGTTGCTCCTGTCTTCTAGAAGCCTCTTATCAATACACTATAGGGAAACAAAAATTACCTTGCTTGCTTGGTTTCATGAATGGCACCTAAACACTTTTCACTCTAGCACTTCATTTTCTGTTTAAAAATGGCCAAAATCAAACTTAATTTTTAATTTAATTTTTATCTAAGAGACTGCATTCTTGGGTTTCAAAATTATGTCCCTCTCATGAATTTGGCTAATAAGATAAAAAGCTATGCAAATAATCTACTGATTAGCATGTATGACGTCTGTAGAAGGAATATAGGACACTTTCCCTAACCAAATCACACATTTTAAATCATGTTCCTCAATAGATAAAGCATTGATGTATTGTGTTAGCCACTCCTTAGCTCTAAGAATTTAACTTAAATTGAAATCTCTCAAACTCTACAAATAAAGATTAATAAAACTGCTGTGAAAAGGAAAGCACTACTGTTATAATCTAATGGGAACTGGGGCAAACATCTATCCACGACTGAAATCAAGAAATTATTTGAACCTGTGGACTTACATGGTGCAAATAAGGAAAAAAAACCAATTAAAGATAATTACTTTGAAAGAGTAGGTTGTAAATTCTAATCATAGGCTACCAGAGACTATATAGTTGTATAGTTATTCACATGCATGCCTGCTACATGAATTTACTCAAATATTAGTATACTTCTACCACACATCTCATCAATTCATCTCATAATAAAAGCACAGTGCATTTGAAATTGGTGTGTCTCAGATCAGACCAGATAATTCAGTCAACCCTTATTTATTTACTGAAGCAGTTGAAATATGTAAATAAAATGTCATAGAGCTATCAATTTTGCATTGCAGAAAATATAGCTAAACAACAAAACAGAAACTCAAACTCCTCTAAAAGTCTTAGCATTTAAAATGCACCTGCTGTAGCTGCTTAAAATCTAGCAGTGTAATGGGTGATTAGGGCTTTAGGTTTTTTGGAGCAATCACAAAAAAAAAAAAAATTCAAACATAGGTCCAAAGGATCAAATTCCAATATTTCCTTCTTATGTTATCTGTGAGCATTTTTAGAGCTAATTTTGAATAGCAACATGTAAATATACCCAGAGACTTGCTAATATCTATTTAGTAAAATGCAAAAATCCCAGATATTGTTTAATAGAAATCACAGTTATTATCAATAATTAGAGACAAGATTGCGAAATCCTGCTTCTGCTCAAGTCAGCAGCCTTACAATGAAAGCACGTTAAGATCACTCAATTTCCAGTCATCATTGTTTGAAAACCACAAATGTTCAAATAAACAGTACTGCAGAATTTTCGGGAAGTGTACTGAGTCTGGCTGGGACGGAGCTAATTTTCTCCATGGCGGCCTGTATGGTGTTGTGTTTTGGATATGTGACTAAAACAGTGTCGATAACACACCAGAGATTTTGCTGTTGTGGAGCAGTGCTTGCACAGCGTGGAGTTTTTCTGTTGGGAGGGGACAGAGCCAGGACAGCCGACCCAAAGTGACCAAAGAGATACTCCATACCACACAACATCATGCTCAGCACGATGCTCAGGGAAAGGAGGAGGAAGCAGGGCTGTTTGTGGATACAGCATTTGTCTTCCCAAGAAACTAACGGTTCCACGTGCTGAGGCCCTGCTTTCCAGAAGTGGCTGGACATCTGCATGCTGATGGGAAGCAGTGAATGAATTCCTGATTTTGCTTTGCTTGCGGGCACAGCTTTGCTTCACTTATTAAACTCTCTTTATCTGAACTCATGAGTTTTCTCACTTTTGCTTTTCCAATTCTCTCCCCCATCCTGTTGGGGGGAGTAAGTGAGCTGCTGTGTGCTGCTGAGCTCCTGGCTGGGTCAACCCACCACAAGAAACAATCAAGGAAAGATGCTAATGGCAAAATCTGGGATGTAATACCAAAGCAGCATGCCTATAAAGCAAACAGTCATAGAGTGAGAAGGACAGAATGCAAAGGAAGGGACTCCTCTTTTATCAACACCCAGCATCACTGAGAGTTGGCTTGCTAAGTCCGCCTCAGCTTACAAGTATTTTAGTACAATGTTAGCACAATGGCAGACAGAGCATTCTTTAATTAATGTGTACTATGTTTATTTATAGTTAGTCTTTCAAGTAGTTATTATGGATGGTTTTATTGTACTCATCTCTGCATATCAACATGAAATCAGAAGAGGTACCCAGGACATTACTGTAACAACACAGAGATAATTCAGAAGCCTGTCACAGTCATAATTTGCCTTCCCTTACACTGTGGGGCTAGAGCAAGTATTTGAAAGGTACACTTTTCAGCAGAAGAGCATGTGTCTTTTGCCATATGACTTCAGCTACTGTGGCCATACACTTCCATTACCTTCTGCTGGTTATAGTCAGCACTGACTAATCACAAAGGATTCACCTTGCCAAGAGAAAACTAGTAACTTTCTGCCCGTCACTGTTGGTTATCTTCCTGCTTCTAGTTATTTCTCCCCTGTCATATTATCACCTCTGACGCACCTAACCCATTAAAAGACACACGAAAGTTCCCAAAAACGTCAAATGAAAAGATACAACTGCCCATGCGCTTCACAAATAAAGTTGCTTTCCCAAACTACTGAAGCTGCCTTCCTGATATTTCACACTGAAGGCATGCTTCCTCTCTGATCTGGTTTCAGAGTCTCTTCCATTACTTTAAGAGGTGACTGGTAAATCTGGCATGACAGATCATGTCTGTATGACATTATGGAATAGGATACCAATATTGGTTGTTTACTATGTGGCCAGAGGATCATTCTTGGTTAGCAACCGAAAATTTACATATCTCCTTAGGAAAGACATTCATGCTGATAAAGTGGATCTTAATTGAAAATAGGTAGATAAGGCTCACCATCTCGCATCATTCATGGCTCCTTCCACAAGAAATCTCCAGGAACATTGTTTATATCTACATTATAATAGGAGCAGAAGTTTGTGCTGAGACTTCTCACATTTTCAGTTTACTTGTTCCAGGGGGTTTCATTCAAATTTGACATCTGGTTTGAACATTAGGCCGAGAGGGACTTATCCCACAAACCTTTGCTTACTTAGTTAAGCCTTACAGGCTACCTAGGGAGCACCACACTGGGCTTCAGTGTCTCTCTCACAGATGACATGAGCACTTCATTGACCATGAGACTGCCCACGCCACCACTGCCCAGATAAAGTCTGTCTTATTTCTTACTTTCTTGTTCCTGCTTGTACCAGTTCTGAGCAGCACAATGGTACCTGCTTCCTGGCCTACCTCCCCAGTACAAGTTTGGATGATATAATCTGTGACGTGCTTCAAAAGAGGAATGCAATTTAAACCTACATCTGCAGAAGCTATGGTGGAAGTACATTTTAATAAGTCCATCCTCCTATACCTCCTCTTCTGTGGAAGAAGACAGGCAGAATGATTTTTTGGGAGTCCTTGCCACCATGATTGGTTCAGGTATGACCGACTGGAGGTTCTGGTCCCAGAGAACAAGCTTGGATTTGTCGGACAGCATTATCCTCTGGATGTGATATGATCAGCAGTTAATGCAAAACTTTTGGATGTGGAGCAGAATTGAAGAGGCCGTACTGCCTCTGCCGTAAGCTAGTACCATGACTTCATCATCCTTTCATGTAGTTTCAGAACTGTTTTCAAGAGTGTCAGTCACTCAGTGGAGCCTTGCAGCTCCAACTCTTACTTTTTAGTTAGTAACCAGTTTGCAAAGAGTAAATACAGCAGTGGTGATCGATTGCCTCAGATACCATCCTTCAAACTATCTTCCTTCAAATAGTAATAGCAGGAGATACCAACAAAATCATCCAAGCTTTGATATCTGTGGGTTCCTGAACTATGAAGGGGAGAGCCAGTTCATGGAGTCCATGTTTCCCTCTAACACACAACTCAGGGTTGCTATAACTACCCAAACCTCATGAACTACCACCTCATGCTATGCAAGCCTTGGCAGCCCACCATTGTAGACTTAGAAGCATCTTAACAGGCTTCACCAGAAGTCATGATGTCTGCACCTTACCTAAGTCCGGCCTAAGAGCTGATGATGTCTTATTTACCATCAGCGACAGGATCTTTAACACTGTTTGGGTGCTTATCTACACCATAATAGGTGTTGCATAATCTCCATGTTGCTGGGACAGGAATAGTAAGGACCAGTTCTTTTTGAAGCACTACCTCCCACGTTCTGCAAATGATGCAGGCACTGAGGATGGTACTCACGTACATGCTACTTTGCAAGCTTATTGAGGAGGGCTATGAACTTACTGCGTGTCCAGGAGGGGATTGGGTGAGTTGGTAGACATGTGCTCAGGTGGTGATGACTTCTACATACTAATTTCTAAACTACCTTTGACCTCCTTCACACCAACACTAAAAAGGAATAGGCTCCCAAAATTTCTAGGTCATTTCCCCTCCCTGCACTCCCTCTGGATGAGGAAATTGATGCTATGCTTACAGTCTTTGATGCCCCCAAAGACTTGGCTGCTTCAGCTATTCACTTTCTCATAGCTCTTGTTCCACAACCTCTTTTGGACAACCTTGGTTCCTTCAGTGATGCTCTTTTTTGATTCTTCCTTCTGTACTCACGTGTGGCTTTGAATGCTACATCTGAAGCACTCAGGAAACACCTTAGTTCTTGACTCAGTTTCCTTAGAAAAATATGTCATTCAGAGGCTGCTTTGCACAGGTCAGGAGAAAGGTGGAGACTGAAAGAATATTGCTTGTTTGCTGCCACTAAGAAAAGACAGGTCAGGGCTGAGGAATAGAAACATAACAACTATGAGAACTGGAGCAAAACTAGGTCACAGTTAGGGAACGAGAGACTGAGCTGGCCACAGATGAGGGAAAAAAAACCTCATCAAGGAAATCAGATGAGAGAAAAGAAGCTCTTCAAGGAAACCTTTCCCTCCCCCTCTCCTGAATGAGATCATAGTTTCTGTTTTGTCCATCTCCCCATTTTCCAGACCTCAGGAAAAATTATGCATTTGTCCTATACCTACACCTAAGCTTTTGGTTGAAATAGTGTGCAACTATGTCCGTCCCATCTCATACCGAACCACCAACATGCGGTTCACGTTCCTTGCTGCGGAAGATCCTCACAGCTGGATCTCTTTGGTTCTAGAAACTTCCAAAGATCTACTTTGGCATTCCCCATGCAGAGACAATTATTCATAGTCATTGTACCCTTTTTACCTCATAACAGGCATTCAACCCTCCACAGCTCCCTTTTGTCTGTGGCCTCCCTCCATGAACGTTATGTGCAAGAAAGGCACCTAACTTTAAGAAGAAGTCAAGAATTTAAATTGAATGAGTGCCTGTAGCTAAACAGAAATAGGTCTCTCTTCACAAAACGAAAAGAATCCCAGTCTATGTATGTATTGATGTGCTTTGGGTTTGCTTTTTTGCTAGATAGTAGTTTTCCTAAGTTTTTTGGAGAAATATCATTTCTCTCTCCCACGAAGAGTATTCACTAGATAGAAGCAAAAGAAGACAAGAGTCAAAATAAATAAGTGCATAGTATGACTACAAATTTCTGTGTTTTAAAGGATGCTTGCCAAATTAAGGTCATGGATATTTGTCTAAAAAAGATAATTAGCAGACTGAAAAGGAGGGCGAATTGATGTGCATTACTTCCTTTGCATGACAGCACTCCTGTTGATGACAAAGTTTTGAACAAAAAAGGTAGGGAAAGCTCTAAAGCTCACACAAAGTCTAATTAAGACACATCACTTCTTTGAAATGGTTGACTATCACCGCTAGTCATCATTTCAATATCACAGTAAGCTTTTTTTATTATTAAACTGAATAAAATTCTTGAAACAAACATCCAAAAAGCATTTTTTTCAGATGGTGATCAAAATGCAGTCATCAGCTCCAATTAAAATGCTGCCAGATCCATCCACCTCTCTGCCATTTTTATGTGCATCTCCAAATATATGAAAATCTGTTTTTTCTTAGTAGATTTGTTTGCAGATGTCAGATTCCATTTTTACCTCCTGGATAAACACCAATTGAAAGTGAAGGAAGCTCAGTACATTTAACTGTAACATATTTAACCTGCTTACTAAAAAAGCATGAAAGAGGCTTGGGAGATCAATGGACGCAATTTATGCATACATATATTATATGCAGAGAGCTAATATGTATACATATATGAGTACACACGTAACCAGATGCATAGTAATCTCAGTATAGACTTAAAATTCCCCAAACACTGGTTCTGTCAGATTTATCATACAGGTAAATTTGTTTATTTTTACATCTTTTATAATTTTTTTTTCTTGTAGATTGACAATAAATTCATTTCTGTAATAACCTATTTAGGCATCTATGCATATAAAAATACATATATGTATGTGTTGATTCCCAGGGGGATTTTTAAAAGAATTTATGTTAGGAGTACTGACTCTCAGTGAGGTTTATGTTCCTGAATCACTCAAGTGCTCTGGAAAAATCCCAAATATATTCCACAATGAGATGAAGATGAAATGCATCAATGATTCTTCCAAGTCAAATAACAGAACTTTGGTTTTATGATCTTGTCTGTGCTTCCCCCATTCCATCTGCCCAATAAATCACATAGAGTAAACAGCATGGAACACAGTTGGCTTATTTTAAGGATAAAGATCTACTGAAACCTTGTTTAGATTAAGAGACAGCAGTTCCAAGCAGAGTAAATCTGTCACACTTTATATTTAGATGTTAAGCCATCCTTCTTACAGACCAAAACCTCAAGTTATATTCTCTTCTTTTCTTTTAAAGTACATCCAACCTGACGTCAAACATTCTTTACCACACTTCCTTTAACTACTGTAAAATTCCATGCCTCCTCAGAACTCTGCAGGCAATTACTTAATTAGTGCTATTTGTTTTCTTTGCCTGATTTTTTTCTAAAGCACACAAACAGCCTCAGTTTTACCTCCCAGTAATACGGTCTCTCTGTGTGCAGCAGCTGCTGAGGATCCATGCTGTTCATCTTGGGTTTAGATTTCACCTTCCCCTTTACTTAGTATAGTAACTCTGGAATCAAATATATTGGCTGTTTCATAGGAAGAACTGAGATAATCTTATAGAATCATATAACCATTTAGGTTGGAAAAGACCCTTAAGATCATCAAGTCCAACCATTAGCTTATCACTACCAAGTCCACCACTAAACCATGTCCTAAGCACCACGTCTACCCGTCTTTTAAATACCCCCAGGGATGGAGACTCAACCACTTCCCTGGGCAGCCTGGGCCAGTGCTTGACAACCCTTTTGCTGAAGGAATTTCCTAATATCCAACCTAAACCTGCCCTGGCGCAACTTGAGGCCGTGCCCTCTCATCCTATCGCTTGTTACTTGGGAGAAGAGACCGACCCCCACCTCGCTACAACCTCCTTTCAGGCAGTTGTAGAGAGCGATGAGGGCTCCCCTCAGCCTCCTCTTCTCCAGGCTGAGCACCCCCAGCTCCCTCAGCCGCTCCTCACAAGACTTGTGCTCCAGACCCTTCACCAACTTCGTTGCCCTCCTCTGGCCACGCTCCAGCACCTCCATGTCCTTCTTGTGGTGAGGGGCCCAAAACTGAACACAGTACTCGAGGTGCGGCCTCACCAGTGCTGAGTACAGGGGCACCATCACCTCCCTGGTCCTGCTGGCCACACTATTCCTCATACAAGCCAGGATGCTGTTGGCCTTCTTGGCCATCTTGAAGCCATGTTTTGTTTTTCACAAAAGGTACCTATTAAAATAAGTATTGCTGTACTGTATTTGATATTAAAAAATCACCCTTGCTACCAAAGCATGGGAAGAAGCACATAAAACAGGGCAGAAACATTATTCCAAATATGATCCAAAAGCAGAATCTCTCTTGAGCAGAGCCTGTAAAATTTTTGTGATTTGCAGATGGCTTTATATGAAGATTTTTTAAACGTAAGCAAAAGGTAGGTTATCTTCCATATCACTCAAAATTGAAAGGCGATTTCTACATTTTGTAGCAAAGTTAATAGACAACTGCATTTTGCCATAGCTGGATTTCTGTGATGCAATTTCACATAGTAAGACAAGTCAAGCTAATAATCTCTTCCATACTGCCAAAATTTCTATTTCTCCTCTGTCCCCTTCTCTGTCCAGTCCCCACTATGCACTCCTTCCAGCTTCCTTGTGCATCAGTCTGACTAGCACCAGAGGAAAACACCAGATAATTCAGTTCACTGATCTGGCAAAAAAGTAACACAGCAAAAAAGAACTAGTATTTTGCCAGGTTAGTGAATTGGCTTGCTTACAGAAATACCTGATCAGGGTCGGAGCACGGAAAGTGCCAGGACCATGCAGCTAAGTGAAACCACTTCTACTTTCATGTGCTAGTGAGTCAGAATAATTTTGTTTGCTCAGGTATAAAACGGCTACCATATTGTCTGATAACACTGGAATACAGCAAGCTGTTACATCTATTAGAAAGGCCTTGCATGTGTTGCGGATGGCTTACTTTTTTGCTCAAGCAACAAACAGTGAAAATGAAGATTTGCATGCCCCATAACCTGCGTCCATGACAACATGAAGCCCATAAGTCTAAAGAATATGAATTAATTACAACAACAGACAACACTAAAACACGTCCAAAGACATATTACTAATTTAAGCCTGTTTGATGACGGATAAGCTTTCAGTGGTGTGGAGACCATTCTGGATCCAGTAGGTTGTTTTCTTTGCACTGGATTTAAGACAAAAACTTTCTCTCATTTCTTAATAAGCAAAGATGATAATAGCTATAGAAGAGTCTCTTTCAGAATTTCTTACTGCAGCTGACCACCAAATAATCAGCAGCTCAATACAAAAATATGTAGATGCTCTATTCTATATGTTTGAAGTAAGTAGCTGTACTGGCTAAGCACATCTTTGATATGATGGAAGAAGTCCAAAGGAAAGGACTCAGTGACTCCAGGATGTACCTATAATGAATTTTAACAAGCATTTGTGAGCTGAATAAATGACAATACAGAAATATGCATCCTGAAATCTGAGACCAACATGCCACTTCTTTAGATCTGATACTGGATCAATCATGGCTAACAACAGTGATTTTAATCTATTTATTCAGATGAGAATGTGACAAACCCCCCGACTTCTCTTTTTCCTCTGAAATGAGGAAAAGACTTAAGTCTAATGAAGTCTCTTAATTTCTTGCTCCCTTGTATGGTGATACAGAATCTTCTCTGATAGTAACCAGAGACTGCACACTTCGTTTTCTTGTGTGTAATGTCAGAAGGTCCTCCAGACTGGGACTAGAGAAGAAGGATATGGAAACTATAAGAAAAGGAATTCAATTTCATAGCCCCTCTTCATCTGAATGTGTTTGCCTGAAGCAAGGATAGTCCAGGTAGAGTGGTATCAAGCAATGAGCTGAGCAATGATCAAAGGTATGGGAGCTGAGAACAGGCTTCAAATAGGAAAAAAGTGCTCAGAGGGGAAATTAAATTTGCTGTGTTTAGGACAAAGGAAAAGAATGACCAGATGGCATAGCAATTGTTTCAAGAGTGGATTTTTTGCCCTTTATTTGCAGATTTTGTTAGCTTGTGTTGGTAATAGGAAGATACCCTTTCACTGATGATCTGCAGCGCACTCTCATTCTGTGGACTGGAGCACAGCTGTCCCTGTGAGGATCCAGGATCCAGCCGTCATCAGTGTAGGTAAAACCTACGTTGTTGTTTGAAGTTCCTTAAGAATCCCACAGAGACTGCTAGGACCAGTAGAGCATAGCAACAGCAATTCCCATTGCTACAGAAACTATAGCAGTTGCACCTAAAGCAGCCTGAAAAGAAATCTAGGAGAAGACAAATTGGCTGTCATACCAAAATGAACTTTCATTTATCTCTGTACTCCAATGGCAACTTATGAATACCGTACTCTATTTCAGGCCAATTTAGCATAGTCAACTTCAGAACTGCTGCTGGATCACTTGAAATGATCACCTGAAGGCGTGATGTTAAACATTAATTCACAACATAGAGGTACATGCTTCATTTTCTTTGGAAACAGCTTGTCTTTTGAGACCTGTTAACTTGTGACCAAGAGAAATACGAACACTTTGTGAATCTCTTAGAAAGACAGGGAAGCAACAATACCATTATGTGACTTACACTGGTCACAGGAAAACTTGTTCTACATCATTACTTGAATACTAAACATAAATCCTCTCTTGCTATGCCTTTGTGTTGCCCAGCACGACAGAGTATGATCCGAACTAGGCCCCTTTGGTGCTACCAGTAAATAAACAAATAAATAATTGGGTGCATTTCTCTGATGGTAGCCAAATAGTCTGTCCTTTCATTCCATCCACTGTACTGTTTAGATGCGCCAGCCAAACACAACATATGCGTGGAACGAATTCTCTCTTTCTACATGTTACCTAACATATTTATGGCAGAATGAAATGGTGTGGCTCTGTTAAAAAGTATTTTTACAGGATACTGTGGAAGACTCAGAGCCATCAAAATCTATACTTTTTTTCAGTTTGCTTAAAAAAATTCCATTATGAATTGTATTTTCAGATGTAATACTAAATCTGTTACATCTTGGACTTGAATTTTATTGCTTGATTTCAACAATTGCAAATGGTTGCAGCAAGACTGGCTTAAATAAGTGGTGTTCCATGTGTGGTCCCAGGCCCTGTTTCACTGATCACTGTTCAGCCTTGTGTACAAATGCAAAGTTATTAGTTCACAACGAGGCTTTTCACGTAATAGGTTCTGTGAACCTTTGAAGGCCAAGCGGAGAAGCCTTAGTTAAAATGAATAAAGAAGTAATTCCTTTTATGGCACCCTGTCTTCAAAGCACAGCTTCTATTAACTCAGTGCTCAATTAAGCAAACCGGGCTCTGTGTGCCTAAGCTGAGAAGGCTGGACCGATGGGCCAAGGCCAACTGGGTGAGGGTCAACAAGGCTCAGGGCCAGGTCCTGCACTTGGGTCACAACAACCCCAGGCAACGCTACAGGCTGGGGGAGGAGGGGCTGGAGAGCTGCCTGGTGGAAAAGGACCTGGGGGTGCTGGTTGACAGCCGCCTGAACATGAGCCAGCAGTGTGCCCAGGTGACCAAGAGGGCCAATGGCATCCTGGCCCGTATCAAGAATAGTGTGGCCAGCAGGACCAGGGAGGTGATGGTGCCCCTGTACTCGGCATTGGTGAGGCCGCACCTCGAGTACTGTGTTCAGTTTTGGGCCCCTCACTACAAGAAGGACATGGAGGGGCTGGAGCGTGGCCAGAGAAGGGCAACGAAGGTGGTAAAGGGTCTGGAGTACAAGTCTTATGAGGAGCAGTTGAGGGAGCTGGGGTTGCTCAGCCTGGAGAAGAGGAGGCTGAGGGGAGACCTTATTGCTCTCTACAACGGCCTGAAAGGAGGCTGTAGCGAGGTGGGGGTCGGTCTCTTCTCCCCCGTAACAAGCAATAGGGCAAGATGAAATGGCCTCAAGCTGCGCCAGGGCAGGTTTAGGTTGGATATTAGGAAAAACTTCTTCACTGAAAGGGTGGTCAAGCATTGGAACAGGCTGCCCAGGGCAGTGGTTGAGTCTCCATCCCTGGAGGTATTTAAAGAACGGATAGATGTGGTGCTCTAGGACATGGTATAGATGGACTTGGCAGTGATAGGTTAACGGTTGGACTCGGTGATCTTAAGGGTCTTTTCCAACCTGGACGATTCTATGATTCTATGATTCTATGATTTATGTTATGACATTACATCTCTCTCTTAAAAAAAAAACAAATTCCCTGGTAATCTTGATGTTTGATTCAGATACTAGGACTGGTAGAAAATTTTCTGTCAATGAGGTAGGGGTTTGCTAGCAAAACTGGAGAAGAGATATTAAAGGGAAGGGTGCTTTGAAAAATACCCTTTATAATCCATTTCCATAGAAGATGATATATAGAGAGTTTTATATAAGGTTAGGGATATAGCTGATTTTCCACTGCACGTTCCATTCCTGTGGCAGGGGACATGCAAGTTTTACTTAATTCTACATGAACCTGTATTAATTCAGGCTCTGTAACTGCATTTTTCTCAAAGGAGGGATTTATAATGGTATAGGGTGCCTAGCCAGTAACAGCACTGCTCCTACAAAAGCCAGGTTGCTGAGATGGAAAGAAGAGGTGGGCTCAAGAGTCGATCGTCTGCAAGGTCTTCTTCCTACATCTACATTACCCACGAAATTCCCAATACCCCCACTCACAGAAGATACCAGTGAAGTTTCCAGAGACAAAACTCCAGCTTTCCAACCTTGCATACCTCCTAAAAGAAGAAAGCATGACTACTAGACTTGCACTTGCCCAGAAGTGCACAAATTCAAGGGGATTTACCTCTTTGTAATTGAAGAGAATATATTCAGTCTACTTCATACAGGTAAATACTAAGAGCAGAACTACCAAAGCTTGTCGCATAACTAGAGGTTTAGTGGAGTCTTGTGAGAAGTTCTGGATCAGATAGAAAATGAGGCTTATAAAAATGCAGCTGTTCAGAACAAGAGCACTCAAAAATGGAGGAAACAAAGTTTTAGTCATGTTACATGAAGCACAGCCTGGTTCTCCAGGAGAATAATTTTCTTTACTTTGTAACCTGCCTTTGGGTTCATTAGGTATATAGTTACTTTGGGAACAATGGCAGGAAAAAAACAGAAAAAGATTAGATTGGTATTTTATACAGCATTGTCCCCTAATTTAAATCCAGAATTTATTTAGCTACAAAAAGGTTGTAAAAAATATTGGTTTATTACTTCCATATCCCGTAACTTTTAAACCTTCCTGTAATATTCTTTCTTCTTTTTTTCCTTACTTCATGTGTATTTTCACCAAACTGGAATACATTTGAACCATGACAAAGTAAGAAAATCATGCAGAGAAACATTTTGAAATACACCACATTTAAATATTCTCCTCAGATTTTTTTTTTAAATCAAAGTTCTCAAATTTTCATTACATTTATATTCAATTTATTCTGTGTAGACTTCTAACTTAAAATTCCTACTGCATAAAAATATACATAAAGTGCTGGCACTGATGTACCTTTATAATTAATGAAGAGAAACAGGCACTTTTAGAGTGTTTCACCCCCTCCTCCAGGAAGAGATGAATTCTACCCTAAAATCACTTATTTCCCACCGTTCACTTGGAAGAATCTAAACAGTATCTCATACATAGATATCTACAGTGAAGATGTCTACAGGTGGCTAGCTGCATTGCAGCAATGAATTTATTTATTGCTAGCACAGCATTCACAACTTGCTCATTATCACTTTGTAGTCTACCTTTACATACTGAAAAGTGTCTACTTTTCATGCTGAAAAAACAAAAATTAATTCTGCTTTATATTAACCAATATATGCCAAAACCATATGCCAAAAACGCAATAAAAATTTTTCTTTGGACACCTTGAAGACCTAATGGTAATTCCTCAACAGCACAGGCTTTTCCAGTGCACCTAAGTAAAGCGAAATGAAGTAGAACGTAACAACATAAACTGTAACCTTACCCGAGTGCTTGTAGAAGATGATTCACATCACTGTATTACAAATACATAGAAATGGTGTAAATTCGGAATGAGAAAGGATACATTCGTATGGCTCCTGTTCTTGTTCCAATTGCCAGAATTTTCTGAACTGGGTCAAAGGCTAAGGCAGTGGGTAGATAAGGAAAACCATGGCGAACCGTCTGAAATAAAACAAACGAGCAAAGTGATTGCACTGTAACCACAGGTAACAGCATACATTGTTTATGTTATGCATATAGGAAGAGAATCTGTATTTTGCTATTATGTTGTAGTATTTGCAATACATTTTAAGAAAAGTATTTAAAAAGATACAGTATTTTGAATACAGAGGTGAATTTCACTCATGCCAATTTCTAGATATGCTCTTTACTCAGTAATATTTTAAATGGTTTTGTCGTAACAAAGTAGATTGCAAAGTGTATGCCAATATACATCTCGTATATATTGCTTATATGGTATACTGAAAGATAACCTCAATGTGCAAGGCAGCTGAACTGTAAATTGGAAAAAAAAAAAAAAGACATGTAATACGCTTTTAAAACACGGTCACAAATAGCGTCAGCCTCAACAGAAAGAAATGCAACATGTCCAGGGGAAGAGATCCAATAAACCAATAAACTGAACTGAGTCTACGAGGTAAAAATCCTTAATATCAATTTAAAAAACCAAAGATGCCAGCGAAGATGTTCTCAAAATGAGCAACTGAACCACTCATCCTTTCTTAACCTTTACTTACAATACTATGCTTTTAATTCTAATTTTTGCAGAGATACCTTGGGGAATAAATGAACCAAGCATGACGCAACGCATCCTTTAGTTTGAAGACTGCCTCAAATAATATTTTAAGTTATCTTAACCTGGAGGTTATGACCAATATGACCTGCCTGATTCTTATGAGGAAGAATCTGATGAGGGAGAACTTTAACAGAAGAAAAAGATTGAAAATAACTAGACTAGACTATACAAATACACACAAAAATGAACTGTAATTAATTTTGTGTGTGTGACTGCTTTCCTAAAATTGGGTAACAAATAATATCTTTTTTTAGTATAATGATAATAATATTTTATAATATTTAATATCATATTAAACTCTAGGATTGACTCTTTTTTTAGTATACGGTTAGGATTGGCGAGGAAGTGCTTTGAACTGAATGAAATTTAACTTTTTAAGATATTTTTTTCTTCCTCGATATTATCTTGCTCATGAACTGTGTTTGCTGAAGCATTCAGCAGTCCCTATGGAACAACTTGAACAAAAGGGATTCCTTAATTGCCGACCTGTTGAGTAAAAGGCAGCTGATGATTTCAACAGCTGTATCACTCCAACTCTTCCATTACAGCTGGAAACACTTGAAGTGATATTCACAATTAGTTTGGGAACAACCAAATGTCTGTTTTCCTTAAAAAAAAAAAAATCTTACTCATCTCACATCTTAATTACTGCTGATAAGGGATGTCTTTTAAAAGAATGTCTGAGTATTAGTTTCTAGACTGCAAAAATCCAGAAACATATGCTACTTCAGTAAGCTGTAGAAAAGTGACTCGCTTTTTATGTTAATGTAGACATTTACCGAAGATCTCCACAATTCTTTTTCCGTTTGTTTTTTTTTTTTTAACCTTCTCATCTTCTCAAGTGGTAGAATTACTCAAATATAAAATTTTTTATTCCGACATCTAAGCTGGAACTAGACTTACATACTATAAAAATGGTTTTACCTCTCACGTCACAAAAACATCAGGAATTATGAATTGTAGTATTTTCTAGTGTGTTGAATGTTTGGCCTAACTGCATGACTAATTTTCTATTATATTTGAGCTCTAGGTATTCTTGTGAATAAGTGTTCATCCCTATCTGAAAAAAACATATATTTCACAAATAATCTTTTTTATTATTAATTTTTAGAAATCCTCTCTATAATAAAGTTTGAATTTCTAGCAATTCCAGTCACAGTAAGTTTTTCTGATGTTTAGCTATGACTGGAGCTTTCAGGACTATTTTTTAGATCTGAGAATGTAAAGATCAATATTTTTAAATACTTATTTACATTCTTGCCTATCTATTTAGCATCTGCTTTGTATTTTCAGTATTTCTGCAATCTACAGTCAGACTTTTCATTTGCAAATTTTAATTTGGTCCTGTTACTGAAACAGAACTATGTTTTAGAAGCACAGTGATGTACATCTTTGCAGGATCATGGTTCCGTAAAAATTCTTGAACTCTAGGACTGACTGAAAAGTGTTATTTCTCTTTTGCAGCCATTTTCCAAATTTGAGTATTTACACTAATTCCAATCAGGAATTTCTTGTGAATGCAAAATTCTGCCATTTGTAGAATAAAAAAAATGTTGTTGAAGTCTATTGAGCCTCCAAGGAAATGACAATTTTCAAGTGAAATATTTGTATTTATTAGGACTCTAAATAAAGGACAAAACCAGTTCGGAAGGAGAGCCAAGCTATATTGTACACAGTTAAGGAAAAAAATATAACTTAATGATTGAGATTTTGGAACGAATTAGAGCAGCCTCAGAAGTGATTCTGAAGATCAAGCCTATTCAACAGAAGAACAGGGACAAGCTGTAACGCTTCAGACCCCCAGACTCTTCTCCTCACCCTCGGTCCAACAACCCTTCTGTTTCCAAGGACTGTGAGAAAAATCAACATGAAAACTAGCACTGAAAGTAGATTTTTCAATTACGTATTGATAAAGCTAGTGTGAGCATATGTGTAAGAATGAGTAATGATTCTAGAACTGTGCCTGGGCTTCCTTACAGCATTTACTAATACAGGTGAAGAAGAGGGGAAGGCCACAAAATTAACTTGATCCTAGGGAGATAAAAAAAAGTATGTTCCTACTTAATCTGAGTTGTGTTTAGTAGACCGAAACTATCAATGGTGAGCAGAAAACGCAAAACAAAGTAGATCTGTTTTCCAAAATTAAACTGTCTCAATAGCAGACAAAAGCAGGAAAAAAGTATCCTAAAACAACAGTCTGTTCAATATAGGACCTACCTATCCCGAATGGCCTAAGAAGGAAGGTGTCAAAAAAAAAAAAAAAAAGAGAGAGAGAGAGAGAAAGCAGACAGCAGATGGAGCCAGGACTGCTTTTCTCCACATTATCCAGCTTTCTTTTATGTCTCTTTTCTGGCATGCTGGCTCTAGAGGCAGTTTGTGCTCCCTAGGACATACAGTTTATGTGCAATGTCTGAAATAATTTATTGGAAACAGAACAATTACAAATGCAGCTACAATTTCCGCATAAATCTTTGTTCAGCTTTGTTATTCTCCTTTAAATTCTCTTTTACATCATTTTAAGTTAATATTCTTGTGGTGAATTGCATGTATATATCATTAAAGTAATCTTTACACAACCAATTTACCTAAATGAATATAGGAAATCGATTATTTGGGCTTGCCAGTATTCTACCAATTAACATTTTAATATGCTGTACAGAACATAACAACAATCTTACTGTCTAAGATACCATGATATATTTCATTAGCTGAAAAAAGAAAACCACACTAGTAATAATATGCAATATCCGATATAATTGTTCACGTGGTCTGTAATGCAATTTTCCAGTATAAGATTTTTTCTTAACTTTTGTTATATGGTGGTTTACTTTAGATTGCAGAGACACCATTTTTTCAAAGTGATTTTTATATTCTCTAAACAACTCCAGAAAATACAGGACTAAACTCAATTTCAAACTGTATCAATTAAGTAACAGGGTACATAGCCAAAACTGTTCCTGCTAATTTGCATAAACATAAAATTTGTAGCTTTTCTACTAATATTTTACAGGTACCCTTATTTGTGTAACATCTGACAGCAAAACCAATTTACTTAGGTAAACATTTTTTGAGAAAATCCCTATTTGTTAAAATTGACCTATGTAGTCTAAGCCTGTGACTCAAGATGTAGAACCTACTTCCAAATTGCGGCCAACATGCCACATGCAAAAGTCTCACTGAAGCAAGAAATTTATTGGTTTATGGAATAGAGGATGAAGTGTTGACTGAAACCTATATAGCCTCTTACTCAGCTATGTAAGACATTAAAAAATGTCAATGATTACAGCTCTCACCGAGGTTGTAGTGGTGAAAATGGGTGCTTATAAAGATGAGCTGCCATGCATTATGTCACTATAAGACCATGACATCCCTCATTTATAGGCTTCTGTGCCTGGAATCTCTGATTGATAAGACTGCTCCCTGCTCAGGAAAGATGGAAAGAGGACAAGATATGAGCAGGCTTCCAACCTAAGAACACGATACAGGAGTGATACATTTTTTATTAGTTAAATTTTCATTTTTCAAAGGAATATTTTTTGTAAAAAACCCAGTTTAGCTAAAACTTTCCAAAATTTCAAACTCAAGCCATGGATTCCATTTAGCTCTTACCCTACATAAGGAGCCAGGGCTTCTGAGTATGTTTACAGGATATTCTAAGAACTACCTATTTTTTTTCTCTTAGATGAAAATACCCATAGATAGTTCTTTTACTCTGTGTAAAGCTAGAAACAGTCATATGGAAAAAGCCATCTACAAAAGGGACTCTGGAGCTACAGACTGGGAAGGCTGATTTCTGTCCTCTGCAAGATGGTAAAATAAAGACTAACTGAGGAGATGGATAAAGATCACCTGCAGAAGCCAGCAGGGTTTCTACAATGGAAAATCCTGACTAGTTTTCTCTAATTCTATGAAGCTGTCAGCATGCATGTAAATAAAGGGGATATGAATATATTTAAGTTTCCCAAAAGCCTTCCAATAACATTCCACAGTAATGTTATTAGACAAAGTTGTCAGGGGACTGAAGACAAGTTTTTTTGTGGACTGAAAGCTGGTTAGATGACAGGAAACGAAGGATAGGGTCTAATGGATTTTTACAATGGAGAAAACTCAGAAGTAGGGTACTCCATGGATGGGTGCTTGGACGAATTTTATTCATCATCTTCAATGATCTATAAAAGGTAGCGAACACTGAAATCTCCTTTGGACAGTGAAATCCAGTACTGATGGTGACCAACTCCTGAAAGACCTCATTAGCCTGAATAAATGGGCAAGAAGGTGATAAATGAGCTTCAATGTGGATAGACATAAGCTAAGGCATCTAGAGAAAAAAAAAAGAATCTTAACTAGGCTTACACAATGCTGAATTTGGAACTAGCATTTACAAATCAGGAAAGTGATTTTGTGGGCATGGCGGGCATGAAGTCTTCAGTTTAATGTGCAGCAGCAACCCAAAAAAACAAGTAATATGTTGGACATCATCAGGAAGAGTATAGAGAATAACACAGAGGGCATCATATGAAACTTCTGTGAGCCCATCACTTGAGTACTGTGTGCAGCTCTAGTCTCCACACCTGAAGACATAGTCACGTCAGAGCTGATCCAGGGAAGGCAACTCATGCTCAAGGTGATGGATACAAGCCTTATCAGGAAAGACTAAAAGTGCTGCAACTTCAGTTTGGAGAGGAGAAGGCTGTGGGGAGATATGACTGAGATGTACAGAATCAAGAGTGTGGGTAAGCTAAATGCAGAACTGTTATTCAGCAAAACCACAGAGCCACTCAAAACAAGTGAAAGATTAGTTTAAAACAGAAAAAAAGAAAACACTTTTTTTACACAACAGGTAATGAACTTCTGAAACTTGCCAGCATAGGAGGTTGTGAAGGCTGACAGTTATCAGCAGGTTCAAAAAGGCATTAGACAAATTCATGGACATTATTGATAAATGGATTCTAAAAGGACTGGCTAAGGATACACACTCCGGCATCTCCAATCCAGTGATGGTGGATGATGGGAGATTAGAAAGGGAATGGACTGCAGAAAGTGATTTAACTTATTACTGTCCCTAAATGACATATTCCATTGCCACTGGCAGAGACTGACTGCTGGGCGATATGGACCTTTGGTTTGCCCGAGCAGGGTACTTGTTACGAGCTTATTATCTTCACCAGCAGCAGCGCATGTGAGAGAGGGAGGAAAAGGAGATCGGTACTGGTGGAGAAAGGCACATTAGACAAAAAACATGGAAAATGCAGGTACACAAGCAAAAAAGAGAAGTGTTACTGAAAGAGGGAATACAGGGGCAGGAAGAAAAGATATGCACAGGAAAATCAGATTAGTAAAAATGTTTCATAATATTTATGTAGACATCTTCTGGCATAGAAGAACAATACTTTCAGCAATAGGTAAATTTGTTTTATCTATCTTTTCATTTTCAAATTAGAAAACTTACTTTGTTATAAAAGGTCACTTAATAAACTATGGTAGAGTTTTGAGAAAATATGTCCTCGGCATAAAGTAGACTTCAAACACAACCTGAAATTCTAACAGTTTAGTTTCACAAATTTTATATGCTGATAATTATATTTATATGAAAAAATCAGAGAGATATATTGGAGTATATGAAATGAACTGACTTCTATATTATACATTTTTGTACTATGAACATCTGAAACCTTTTTTCCTTTGAAAGCAGCTTAATGTACTTCAAAAAATTGAAACATAAGGTTGCAAAAATCAGTATCAAGTCTATATTTTTAATATGTATTGTTTTCACTCTACTATTTTTAAGAAGTCTATATGCAGACCATATGACTGTTTTTTGAAACGTTCTAGTTCTACCACACATTACATGATTTTTCAATTTCCTCATATTGCTTGGCCCTGATAAAGAAAGTACATCCAAAGGCATCTTTCAGACAATTCGTTTAAAAAATAAATAACTAAAATGAAGAAGAAATCTTGCAGTCCTCACTAAAGTTCTTCTTTTCATGACAAAAATCTCTGCAGAAACTTCAGAAATGTATTTTTCCACTGTCATTTTCAGTTTTGCAAACTGGATGTCAAAGACTATCAAATAAGGATGGTCCTATTCGCATACGATTCATATTGATACAAATGGCCACGTTAAGTGAACCACGGGGAAAAATAAGGCCTTCTGAATTTCAAAAAGCATTCTCTTCATGCTTGTTCTTTGAAGTACACTGTAGTATATCAAAAATACAAAATTAATATAATTTAGACCGAAAAATCCACAAATAAATAAAATGACGTTGATCCCTGAACTGCATTATTCCCCGTTCACAGCACAGGTGAGGCTGGAAGGGAACTCTGCAGACTGTCTAGTCTAACCCCCCCTGCCCAAAGCAGAGTGGTTGGATTTTAATCTTACTTGTTTGATCTATTTAAATCAGTGTTGCTGTGGCCAAGCAACCGTTTGACAACTACACCATCTTGCCACATCTACCACAGCACCAAGTTACAGCATAGTAACTTAATAAAATAAGTTACAGGGTAATACACAAATATAATCATCCCAAAGTAGGTATTACTCCCTTTGGAGAAATCCTAAGTTCAAGAGAAGATATTGTATGCAAAATTATTTCATTTCATCTCTTCCCTTCCCATTCTTTCTAAAAGAACTCTACCAAGTTTATAAAAAAAAAAAAAAAACCAAAACAAAAAACCAAATATACAAAAAGAGAGGAAAATGGAGAACGCGATAGGAATTACATCCATTCTTCAGTAAATATGCTATAACGGACTTCCCATTCTTGCCATTTAAACTAGTAAGAAGAAATAAGGCATCAACCTATAGAAAAATGCCATGAACTTTAATAAAACTGTATTTGGCCTTGGCTTTAATGTAAAATAATAAAAAAGCCCCCAACCCTAAACCACTGATTTCAAAGCTCAATTTGGCCTTCCTACTTAAGCAAGATTTCTGTCCAAACGGAGAATCATTATAGTCAAAGTAATTAAAATAGTAGTTCATATTGATTTTGTTGTTGTTGCATCATTTAACCATATCACTCTAGAACTTGAAATAGTTTGGTTCAGAATATCATCTGTCTAATGGAGGTATGCTTTATGGGTATTTACAAGAATTGTAAAATCATTCAATGTATCTGATAGCCCTGAAAGGAAAATATTTTGTCTTCACTATGACTGTGGATGCAGACACTAACATAATTTTGTAACTTTAATGAGAAAAAAAAATCTGTTTTTATTAAAGTTACACCAGACCAACACAGCAATAACTAATTAATTTTGCATGTCTTCTCATTTTTGGATTTTCTGGAACTTTGCTACTTTAGGCTGATTATGTCCTGTTCTGTTATGGCTGATTGGGGCTACTGTTCTGAAGTAGATGTTTTGTTTGCTGCTTTCAGAATATTTTAATTAAAAAACAACAACAAAAAAACCAGCCATATTGGGGAATTAAAAAAAAATTTGCAAGAAAATTCCACACTACTACAACAGAAGAAAATTTTGCTACTATGATAAAGCTCTTGAAGAGTTTTTTTAGGGTTTGGGTTTTTTTAAAAGCTATAGAAACACAGTGTTAAAACCCAACTTTGATATAATCTGTATTATTTGTGTATTCCTGCGGAAATCTTTTATTTTGCAACATAATTTGGCATTCCTGCATACAAATGCTATTACTAGATTCCATTACTAGCATTTACAACATTGTTTACTATTTATTACTAATAAATAATTAATCTTCTCCTGCCTTCTTTCTGTATGCATGTTGTATGCAATTTGAGGACTTTTTTTCTGATGTTGAATCAAGAATTTAATCTGGAGATACTGGCCAGCATCTCCTCTCACATATGGCGAAGATATATTCCACATGAAATGGAGATGTTTTGTGGCAGCTTTTTGCCCTCTAACAGCAGTGAAATCCAGCAGAGCTCGCACACTGCCATCCCCGGCTGCGTTGCCCATAATGCTACCAAGGGCACAGCTCACAGACACAAGTGAAGACACTATATCCAAAGATTATAACAATCAGATCTCTGTTTACATAACCACATGCCAGTTTTCCTGCCTTTGCCTCATTCAGTGAGCATTTCAAAATACATGTAGGGACAAACAACGAATAAACTAGGGTTCTTTCGACCCCCTACAATTCACTTTTATCCACAGCTATAACAGAATGTATCTGTAATACAACTGATGCTGGACAGGTGTAACTGAAAGCACATACCCATCCTTAAGGGATACAATAGATGGAATGGGATGAACGAAGCCGAGATGAGCATTCATAATTTATTTAATATGACTTTTTGTGATGTCCAGTGGATAATGCAGAGATTCTCTCACAGGAACCACTGCAAAGAACACACACAGAATAGCAACCATCCTTCCCATATGTTGTGTACTGTTCAAACCAAAAGTGATGGAGGACAGGAACAAAATATAAGCAAACACTTCAAGAAAATAAAAAGATGCGGTAAAGACCAGATTGCCACACATATTGGTGTAACTGAATACTAGCTGAATAAGGCACCCGACTTCCGAGTGTTTGACCTTACGGCATTCTTATATAGCAGGTTTTTTAAAGAAATATAAGCAATTATTTTTAATTGATTGGATTCGAATTCTGCAAAAAGACATGCTACCATATACACCTGTGTCTGCACATACACCACCGAATTCAGTAAGGCTACTTTTGGGTACGTACATTCGTCAACTCAAAGCCTTAAATATTAAGGGTAATTTTTTTTTCAGTACTGTATACAACTTAACTTCAAAGGAACCATAAAAAGTGTACCTCATCAGACTTTGACCCTAGCTACGGGCGACAGATTGTCTCTAGTATTTTTTACTATTCAGCCTTTACCGGTGATCTGTTAGGACACAGCACTGCACAAAGATAACATCTTATTACATTTGAGCATATTTACCAGCCATCTGTACCTAACAATATTGCTTTCTCTCCTCTCCACAGATGCACATTATTTATACTTCTAATCATACAGTCCTCTAACTTTCCCCTATAATGATTCTAACATACATTGTGACAAATTAATATATCCCTATAAGCTACTTTTATAAACACTTTTTCTTCGGATAGCTAACAGACCAGTACATTCATGTAGCTTAGGGTATATCAGTTCACTTCTCTATTGCTTCCTTTTCTCTGTTTATAAAGTGAACTTACTAATACTGACTTTTCACAGTATTTTCACACAGACCTCAAAAAGGATTTGGGCATACGCCATACATCAGGAGTATCAGAGGTCTCAGAACAAGAGTCAGATATGAAAGCAGATTCATCTAAACTAACCAAGTCAGAATGGGGTCTGTCTTAGATTTAATCCACCTCTGCAGAGTACAGCTGCGTGTTTTATATAGTATATGTATTTCTACTTGGAAAAAAAACCATCTCCCACTACTTTGTATTTTTATCCATGAACCTCTAGGTCATTTCTCAGTCATTTCTTTAAAAAAATGAAGTAAATGTATTTTTCTTTCAGAAACAAGTAGAAAAAAAAAAAAAGTTGCTTATACAACCAGTGTTTTACATGACAGCTCTACGATCAAAACACTTGCTGAGATATGGGGCAACCAGGCTGAATTTCCTCCATCCTCCCAGAAGAGAATAAAAATCGCTTTTCCCACTACAATAGTGAGAAAATTTCTCATTAACTAACTGGTGGCCCACAGGTGAGGTACAGCATATCCAGTGTGTCCAGTTCCCACTAGCAGGGAATAACTGTTAAGAGGATAAAGATGATGGAACACAAAATAAAGGAAAGACAACAAAAGAAAACTTGGGGATGGGAATTAACTTTGTGAGAAAAGCCCTGTGTCCCAGGTATAAACTCAGTACAGTTCTCACAGGATGAGAGACGACATCACCACACCAGTTTGTAGCGGTCAGGCCTGCGCTATGTAAATGTGAAGACACTGTATTCCTCAGTATGTTCCACAGGTTTTTTTCACCGTTTCCAGGATATCCAGGGATTTCCCAGTCCCATCATCAACTCAGGGAAGGAAGACTGGAGTTCTATTATGATGGTCTGATCTCTGAACAAGCGCCTGTGAAAAAGTAGCCCCTGAACAGAGAGAACTTTCAGTGAGGAGGGACATTCTCTCTTTCTCATGAGGAAAAAGTATATCCTGAATTTCAATTCTTTATCCAAGGACTCCATGTGATTGAAATTAATGAATCCTTGGATTAAAAAACAAAACAAACCCTAAAAAAACCCACCTGAAATGGCACACAAAATTACAGTAAGTAGTTTAACTTTTAGGTTGCCCTGTGTGGAGTCAAGAGTTGAACTCAGTGATCCTTGTGGGTCCCTTCCAACTCAGGATAGTCTATGATTCTTATATTGCTAAAAATGAAAGGTCAACCATAAAAAGCAGAAAAATTAGAACATACATGAACTAAGATAATCTATGCAACATTCATTTGTTCCCTTCTTGTAGGGATTAATTAAATTATCTTTTTCTGCCATAGAACTTCTGCCTCACTCCATGCATAGGACAGTCTGGTCTGTCCTATGGACAAACCAAAAGTAAACAATTAAAGAGCTGTTGTCTGCCAAACTTATCTATTTAGTACAAAATAGTAAGGTGCAAGGTGCAATTCAGATAGAAAATTGCAGAAAGGAAATTCTATCAATGCTCTTATCACTTGGTTTTATACATGATCAAGCCAAGGGCCATGAATTAAGCTTTTCACATGTGGCTGCTAATCATCTTTCCATTTTGTGATAGACCAATTTGAGATAATGGAGGTTGATGATATTCATACATCTTAGGTACAATTCACAGGTCCAGCGTGGAGCCAGAATTCCATCTGTCGTCATTTGAGAGGGGAAGGAAATTCAGAGCCGTTCTGGCTACCTAAAGTGGACATGTAAGTTGACAGTATGAATAACTACCCTAAAGACTACGCTGGAGGTGTGCATAACACTTGCAACAGAATGTGAAAACAATGGGAGGCATAATGGGAAGACATAAGTGGTATAAAAATGTTAAATATGCTAAAAATCAGATTCAAAGCAGATCAAGCTAGAGACTCAAAACGTTGGACACTAAACAACCTGGCATTTGGGATTTTCTGTGCCTCGATCCCTCATCTATACAGCAGGAATAATAATATCTCCATCTCACAGAAATATTATGAAGGTCAATTCATTAATGTTTATAAAGCTTTCAAAACTACAGCGGTGAGTACTTCTGTTGCAAAAGTCCATGGGGAAGTTAATATTCAGGTGTGACTCTCAGTTCTAAGTATGCAAAGAAATATTGAAGTGCTTTCCATTGAGCAAACAGTATTCATTTTACTAAATTAGACCTATAGAAGAAATATGAGATCATGTAATTAAAGGTTGCATGTGGAAGCAAACTTAATTTAAGAAATTTGGAACTTCCGAGTGCTTTGCTTTGCAACCTTAAAAGTCTTAAAAAGGTTTTGAAGCTGTAATTCCATGGGTTGGCCATGAAGGGTCTGCATTAATGCATTTAGGATTAATATTTGATTAACAATCAAACATAGTGACACAAAAAGATAGGTATTTGCAAAAAAAACCAAAACAAGGGTGTTCAATTATACTACTATAGGTAGCTTAAAATCTTCAAAGTTATTAAAAAGGAAGCTTTTAACATGATATACTCTTTGCCACTGATGAGTCCTATTTCTAATTAAAACAAACATTTAAAAAAGAAAAATACATTATGCTCATCACACATTTCATAAAAGTACCATCATCTAATTACAGAAGTGCCATTTATGACTCTGTAGTTTTAAACAGAATAGGGTTTTGCACCTAACATTATATCCAAACTCTGGTATATAGGAAAAATCCTTCCCAACATTATCTTATTTACCATTTAAGTCCCAAATGAACTCGGAGCACTTACAAGTAAGGGTTAATACTTATTTTAAAATGAGTTTTCTCTGAAATGTAGCACTTCACACACTTTCTTTTTTTCCCCTCCCCTGAACGACCTTACTAAGGAAACAACACAGATTAACCAAACAGCTCAAGCTAACTAAAGCACTATGGATAGCTTATAACAAAGATTTTTTTTTTATTCTTCATAACCAAAAATAGAACTATGTGCTACTGCAGAATTGTTCTTAAATTGCCATTCCAAAATTCGTCTTCTCTCTGTTATCATTGAACTGTACCTTCATGTTGCATTTGCAGTTAAAGTACCTATTTGACTGCTGTCAGAGGGACTAAATGTTCTTCATAGGTTAACAAAATAAAGTATTACTATCTCTAAACTCTGGGAATTAAAATTTAGGAAATCCAGATAATTAAGGTATTTAAATTGGCTACTGATTGGATGCATCTTGAAGGCCTGGTTTCGTCAAAGACAAGTAGGGTTAGGAAAGCACAATTGTCATCGGCCACGGGCTTCCCTACCAGCATCAACAAAAACCTAAAATTATTTTGGCCTCCACGGGTTTTGTATAAAGACTGGGTAACGTGCATACTGAAACTGTGACTATACTATCAATATGAATAATACAGCAAGATTCAAAGGGATGTTTATTAGAGAGCAAGACTACACAGTAATAACACTGAAGACCAGTTTTGGAGAGAATACAAATCTCATGCTTTGGGGTGTAAAGGCAGTCCATAACCATCAGCATTTGGGGGATAATTCTGTGAGAAGATGATTAATTCGGCAGTTCTGGAACCTTTCCTAGGGTATCCGGTTGCTGCCTACAGCTAAAGGAAACATACTGAACTAGATTAACTGTACATCGAGTAAAGTGCAACTGTTACTATGCTCTTAACTGAGGTCTTCATTTCAAACATTTTCTGCATAAAGTCATTAACATGGTGCTCTACAAATTCAAGCCTATGATTGTTCTTCAAGAAAAGCTCAAGTAGTTCTCTATGGAAGACCTATTTTCATGAAGAAGATCCACTCTATGTTCAAAAATGTACATCTTCATCCTCATTCAGTTTTTCCTAGCTGCGTCATCCCCTAACAATCAAAAATTATTTCTGCAGAAGTAATAAAATCACTGTTTTCTCCTTTTATGTTCTTTCTGCTCAAAGTTCTACTTAAATGATTTGCAACATCTTAACTGTGATCTTCTCGCTTCCTATATTAATAGGACTATATTAGTAGCACTCCCCAGTGCTGTATTTAGTTTCTGTATGCTATGGACAAACACAGGTGAGCCCAAAAAGTCCTTGCCAGAAACAAACCGTATATACAGAGGGAAAATATGAAGGAAGAAAACCGAGGAAACTAGGTCTATCCCCATTAAAATTAATCTAGACTTTATTAACATATTCTACTGGATCGTGCCTAGTTTTTGGCATGGTGCTGCTATCTCACACATTCAATTCAATTCATGAACTATAATCGATATTTTCATGATTTCCACTTGGACATTCGAATCCCAAGAGCAGCCCTAGGTATAAGATAAACTATACCTCAGCTTCCTCGTCACAAAATATGGTTCTGACTAAACTTCACATTACTTGAATACTTTCAAAAGGATTCCACTGATTCGCTAATACAGCTACCAACATATAAATTTATCATGCTTAAACAAGGCTGTAGATATTTCATATGTAACAGTTTCAAGAATATTTCATTTTTAGTCTTTTAATACAGAAGATTACATTAATGATTTAAGCATAAATGCCAAAAGTAACTCATTGTGAACATCTCAGTGCAAAATGAAATATTTGACCTACTTCTATTAAGTTCTAATCTATACCTCGAAAAGACAATGTGGTAATAAGCATCCTAAAAATGTCACAAAATGGAGAGAGAGCTTTCAGGTGTGTTACTAATGAAATCAGCTGCATTACCAATAAAAACAGTGTTCTGGTAGAGGATTGGATCTGCGTTTTTAGTCAAGCAGACCTCCCACAAACTTCAGAAAGGCAATTTATTTAAATAAAAACTGCAGGGTAAGGCCCTTTAATTCTTAAGTATGAGTCAGCTTTTATGTTTCATATCTAAATGAAGATTTTTATAATCAGCAAAGAAAGGAAAACCAGTTTGGGGCGCTACTTAGACTGTGAGCCCATCTGTCTTGATCCTGCAGATCATAACAAACCAAAACTGCCATTAGCTTTACTCAGTTCTGTGTGCAGCAGGATCGCAGATCACAGATCCTTAAATATGCAGCCTATATAACTTACGTAACTCAACATGAAAATACACAACTGAAATACCAGAAGCTCTACACAACAAAAGCTGGGGGAAGACAAAGCTTGGATTATAGTCTTGCTGTGGTTTTAATTTAATGCCAACTAATTGAGGTACAAATTATGGCTCAGATCGTGCACCCTGAAGCATGCAGGATGAAAGCTGCGCCTGCGTCAAGTCCCACTGCCTTCAGTACACTTGCATAGCACATAACGCAGGACTGGGGCCTGTGGGGTTTTGTTGGTTCACTCCAACATGCTTGTAATGTTACTGAACTGTAATATAGCCGATTAAGTAGAGCCTGTTGACTAAAATTGCAGTATTTTATGAGCACATCATCACTGAGTATTTTAGAAGTTTGCTTTTAGCATACTTTTGTATCTTGAAAAAAGGAAGCTGGTATTTTTTATACTATAGACTTCTGCAGTACCGTGCATTCATAAGCAAGCACTGCTGCAAGCAACCAAAAGCCTTCCTATACAAATATTTACTTTGTTGAGAACATTTTAACCTGAGAGCTATATTGCCTACTGAAATCTTCTCAAAATGACATATTCCCATACAGCAAGTAGATCTATATCCAAGTAGATCTACCAGATATATTTCCAAGCAGATCTATCAGAACATAACACCAACTGTCTTCAAGTAATATCAAGCCAAAGAAGGGAAATAACAGAGAGTTGGCAGAAAATTAATTTCCTTTCATATTATGTTGCCTATTTTTGCAAATATACCATAAAAAATAAAAATATATCATCCTAAATACAGACCTTTGGCCCTATCAAATGACTTAAACATGAAGAACCATGTTGAGTTTTAGCCTTACTTAGAAGTCTCAGAACATCAGACCTTCTAATGGTATCTTAATGTATCCTGATTATTTGCATTATCTTTTTACTGAAGTGACAAAAATGGGAAATTGCTGTACTGAATACCTGGAGTTTCACAAAATGCTAAATTACTGTGTGCGTAAGCAAAAGGAGTCAAATTGAACCCTGGGAAACAGGTATGATTCTAACGCACTGATCACTGACACACTATTAAACTACAGAATAATTTGACTCAAAAGGTCTGAACCTGTTTTGGTTCAGGATGGCAAAGAACTATAAAACCTCCAGAAATCAGAATTATGTGGAATCTATTCCAAAGGTCTCTGACTCTAAGTCATGGGGGCTCGTACCTTCTTCCCCTGAACTCTGTAAGAGTTTTGATACTAGCTGTAGCTGAAAACCAAACAGAATTAGAACCATGGTATCTGAGATCAGGAAAGCTGTGTGTTTCACAAGGACCAGATCTGCACACCAACTGTCTTACAGGCTTGTCTCAGTTGTTTATATTTCTTCCTTCTTCCCAAAACACACAAAAAAATGAGAATGTGCTGGAGCCGGCCATAACCTAAATTTCAAATCAATTGGTAGCTGGTTAATGAAAGGAAAGTATACTTAATAAGTGAAGTTCATTTACCTTAATAATGTAAATTGCACTAATTAAAATTCTGGTTTTGAAGCTTCTAAGCAAAACAAATAAGCAACCAAAACTTGTAGTAAAGCCAACAGAATTAATGTCAAAGTTAAAGATAACAGCAGAGGATCATAATATAATCTCCTTTCGTTTTTGGTCTTCATTACAAACGTATGATTTTCATATTCCAGGGTTGGTCAGAAGTACCAAATAGTTTGTACTGATTTTACTTGTGCATTTAAGAACACCACTGAAAGCTCTGTTGCAGAAAACAGATACAAAACATAAAACACACAGGGATATCTTACGCTTTCTACTCAAAGAAAATTCCCAAAGGACCCAACCAACGCATAAAAACCCATTTGCCAAACAAATCTGGCAACTTTTGGTATTTATGCTGTCCCACTAAGTTTACTGTCATGTAATCATAATCTTCAGTACTAATGCTAAAAAAACCCACCCTGAATCTACATCCAATCCCTCGCAAATAACTGAAGTGCTAGGTTCAGTAATCACTGCACTGTCTTTTTTTTTTAGCTTGTGCCTTTTTCTTAAAAAAGGGAAGGAAAGGAAGAGAGGATGCGAAGAGTGAGGAGGGGAGGCTGATGTATACAATTTTTAATTTCTACTGACATGTAAATGTGATCTGTACTAGCACCAATTGATTTGCTTTCCTGCCCACAATCTTGTCAGTAGTTTGGGGTCCAAGCGTGAACTTAGGATTTGGCCCTGAATGTTGAAATAGAGATTTTTATGAATTTACTGACCACTCCAACTCTGCAGCAGGAAGAAAAAAGCATCGACGAGACCTCTGTCTTTTCATTCCAAAGTCCTTATACAACCACTGCAGTTCTCAAGTAAAAGGCTTATTGGTATCATATTACTGGCCCCACACACAACGCAGCTTTTATTATTTCCATAGTGAAAAAATTCACAGCCCTTACCTTACAAATTTGAAAATAATCTGAAGTGAGCGTCTCCTGGATCTCATCTCTGGGAGTCCCTGCAGCTCCCGCAGTCCCTCCTGGGTGCACGGAGCCACCACCAGCCCCGCTTCCACCACCACTGCCACCACCACTGCTTCCACCGGGGGATGAGGCAGTTAAACCATCCAAAACTTTGCGGAAATTAAATTTCTTCATTTTGGAAAAATCTTTCGGAAGATTTGGGGGGGGAGAAAGGATGTGTCGTAACACATTCAGCTACATGTAGCGAAAGAAAAAGTCTCTAATGGTCCTCTGAGTGAGGCAGCACTTTAGTCCCTTGTACCAAACAGAATGTCAATATTAGGTGTGATTGATCGAAAAATACAAAGGCTTCATTTTGTCAGACGGAAAACTACCCGGAAAGATCCTTTCAAAAAATAACAAAAAAAACCAAATTCCACAAGCAGCAAAACTAAGATTTACGCTTAAACAAGGAACAATGGAACAACCGCCATCGGGTTCTCTCGCAAAATCCACGTTTAGCAGTGGTTAAAACCGAAAAGTAAATAAAAAATTCAAGCCGGCATCCAAAACGGTAGGCTCCATCTCTCTATCTTTTCTGCCTAAGATGCGCCTTCGGTACTTGACTATTTTAACAAAACCACCAAAATTCGGCTACATTCGATTTCCCCCTCCCCTCACAACCCCTCCAGCCGCGGTACCTTTGCCTCCAGCCGACTCCCGCTCCCCGCCGCCGCTCGCCTCCCGCGGCCGCGGCTCCCGCTCTCCGGTTACCTGCCCACCCCGGCCGCCGCTGCCCTTGACCCTCCGCTCCCCCTCGGGCTCCCGGCCAGGAGGGTGCGCGGCCGCCCCGCGGCCGGCGGGGAGCCCCTCACTTCCCTCGCCAGCCACCGGCCCCGGCCGCCGCTCCGTGAGGACCGAGCGACGGTGAGGAGCTACCCCCTCAGCCAGCCCGCCCGTCCCGGGCGGACCGCCTGTCCCGTCCCTGAGGCGACGGCCCCCCTCAGCCCTCCCCCGCCCGTCCCGGTCACCGAGCCTGTGCCGTCGCCGTGCCCCCGGGGCCGCTCCAGAGGGACCGGACTCCCTCAGCGCCGGGGGTAACCGGGGCGACGCGCCCGGCGCGGCCGCCCGCTCTGAGGCGACGGCTCCGAGCGCTGCCCGCGGGCGCCCGTGCGGGGAGGGGCGGGGCAGGAGGGGAGCGGGGCAGGGGAGCGGAGGGCGGCGGCGGTCCCAGCCGGCGGCGGCGGCTCCCGCCCGCCCGCCGCGCTCGCAGCCGTTCTCCGAGGTACTGAAACCTCCGCCGGCGGCGGCGGCAGCCGCGGCTCCTCCCCCCCCCCTCCTCCTCCCCCTCCTCCCGCCCGCCCTCCACGCCCCGCCCCGCCCGCCGCACCAGCGCGCGCCACCGGGCGCCCGCCCCCCTCCCCGCTCTCGGCGCGCGCGCCCAGCTCCCCCGAGGGGGTGGAGAGCGGGGAGGAGGGAGGGAGGGAGAGCGGGGCAAAGGTGGGTGATTGACAGCAGCCGCAGCTTTGCGATTGGCTGCTGAGGGCGAGTTGGGTGGGTGTGAATGGCGGAGAGGGGAGCGGGGCGGGGACTGCTCTCAACGGTTCGGCGGTCGGTCGGCTCCAGGCGGAGCCTCAGGGCGACACTTGCAACGGTAGGGACAGCATGGCTGACCGCCGCTGTGCTCCGCGGCATCTGACTGGGGCGCTGCGGAGATGGGCACCCGCTCCCACCAATGGGAAAGGCCGCACCGCGGGTTTCCCGCCTTCTCCCCCGGAGCCGTGAGGCGCCTTCCCTCCGCGACGCCGGCGCGGGGGCGGGGCCAGGCTCGTGGCGGGGAAGCTGCGGGCAGCGCGGGGGCGGGGCCGTCCCCCCGCCGGCCACGCCCCAATGCGGCGGGAGCGGGAGCGGCTCGCGGCGCGGCGGGGAGCGCGGCGCTGCGGCCGCTCTGAGGGGACGCGAGCTCCCCGCGGCGGGGGCCTGAGGGGCCGCGGGGCTGGAGCGGGACGGAGCGGGACGGAGCCCGCTTTAGTTCTTGCGTCAGCGCAGAGGGCCGAAGCCGGTTTGTGAGCTTCGGGCCAAACAAACCCAAAACGTGACTGGAGGTGACGGTCCCGGCGGTGACAGAGCCAGGCCCGGAGCATGGGGGAGCCTCCATTTCCTGCCGGGGCACAGGGCGGTCTGTGCGGGTCGATGTCCAGCCCATGTACTGGTGCTGCCTGGCACCTCAGGTACAAATCCCCTTTTTTTTCCCGAGAGGAATAAAATAACCCAGGGTTCCCCTTCCAGGCGCTTGCGTGGATGGTTCGCTGATTCCCCGAGGCTCGCTCCGGAGTCGTCGAAGCACACGACGTGGGATGGTGTCTCCGGCCTCTGAAGTGCGATGTGGCACGAGAAGCGTTAGACTGTACACAAGACTCTATAAAAAGGTTATTCAGGTCAGAAACAAATGAAGTGGCTATTAAAAGCGACTCACAGCACAGCACTGTACACGTAGTTGAAGGTTGGAACTGAATAAAACAGTGTAAGGGACAAACTTGTTCTGTGTGGTACTAAATATATAGCACCTCTTGTATAAGAAAATCATAGAAGCAATGCACATTGATCACTTCATTTTTGCAGCTTCTTTAGGAGTGCTTAGTATAGTTCTGATACTCTAATACCTGATCCGTTTTTTGTAAATACTACAGTTCTGTGAAGCAAGGTAATATGTGTTTATTTCAGCTTCTTACACTAAGCTCCTTACATTTATTTTTTTTTTTTACTTCAGCTCATCCCTGTGTGTTCACAGGTGCTTCCCACCTGAGCGATAAAAAGATTCCAGTGAAGTTCAAAGAATAACTCCAGCTTCACTTACGTCCTCATGAAAAATAAAGGATACATCATTGCTGATGAAACTGGAAGGGTTGATAGGTTTCTGTAGCCAGGAAAAAAGGAACGGAACTTTGTATGGGAAACAAAATATATGAGCACTATGGCTAGGAGACAAAAATGAGAAAGGAGATGGAACTGAGTAAGCAAATCTGTAAAAATGTAAGCGCAGGGTTTTGGAGAGTAAGGAAAAGTCAAAACTCAGTTGAAGCTATTTGAAGAATGCCATGTCCTACTGATACTATGTTCACCACAGGCAATGCAAGTGAAAAGAAAAAAAAGCTAACAAAACCTAAAAGGAAGATAACAATGTTTATTGTAAATAGGAAAGGGAAAGATAAGATTAAAAATTAAATAATTGGTATGACGAAAATGTCACGGATAGACTTGCAAAAAAGAGAATAGACTGGGAGTCAAGGGGTGCTAGAGGAAGAAAATCCGATTATGTAATAGTCCCACAGTTCTAGGGAGAACAGAGATAAGATGGTTAAAATGAAGAAAAGGGAGGACCAAAATCAGAAGAATGATAAAAAGCCTTTGGAAGTGGAATAAGATGCATGCATTTTTGGAATATCAACAACATTTGTCTTTCAGAGAATCGGTATGAGGAGCTGGGTATTGATGATGAGATATTACCTCAGAGTGTCTGAAAGGGCAAGGATCCTCACACTGCCAATGTGCTGTTAGGAAAAGACTTGCAGGAAAAAAACAAATGGGTACTGCCCAACAGAACATTGAGCAGTCCTGTTTAAAAACACCAACTGAGAAAAATCCTTTGGTTCACTACTTGTGAATGTAAGGCATGTAGGTCCCTTGTGAAAATTTTGCTCTAAGCTGGACACAAATCCAGAAGCAGAGACAGAGCGATGAAAATGGGAGTTACGGGGTGGTGCAGAGGGAGACGGGACAGTGCAGGACATAGGAAAACTCGGTAATAGTGATGACATGCACAGAAAGGAGTCCCATTGAATGACCTAGCTGGTGAGGAGTTTTGTTGTCAAAAAAAAGGGGGGGGGAAGGAAAAAGGAACAATTTGGGTTTGACACAGAAAAAGACATTTTGTTTAGTGGAGAAAAGAACAGTAGACAGGTGATGCATTCAGTTGCTGGTTTGTGCTGTTTAGATGGTGTTGATGTTTAGTAGGACACTTCTGAGGTTGCATGGTTTTGACACCAAGAGTTTTAATGATAGGTTTGTAAAATGATGATGTGGAAAGACTTTAGATGTCAATTTGATACATAACAAATGAAATAAGAGATCCCAATGCACTGTGGGATATATGTATCTGAATCTGCATTTAGATAGTAAGGGGAGAGAGTATATTCTTCAGTGTTTTCTTCTGGATAGTATCTTTTACATTTATCAGTCATCTTGTTCTGCAAGGTCAAACAGAAACCAAATGTTAAAAGGATAACTGTTTGCTAGCAAGATTTTGCTGAGAAAGAGAGCATCTTGTAACAGTTCACACTATCAAAATTAGTATGACCTCTCACTTTGATTTTTGCTTAGGTAAGCTTGTGACTACATGTAGTAATATTAAAAGGATTGGTCAGAATCAAACCCGGCAAAGGAGACTAATACTAATTCAGCATTATCTAATCTCAGTCTGATTCAAGAGCTGACCAAGAAAATGGAGAATCAGGAAAGATGAGCTTAGATCAGCTGACCAGAAAGTGATAGCAGTAGAGATTGTAGATGTGTTGTATATGACTGATCATTAATGTTCTGGTCAGTTCTCTTTTGGGTATTTTTGCTTACCTCAACTGGCTTTCTTGTTTTATTTTTTGATAGCAAATTCTGCTTCAGCCCATGGGCTAGAATCTCCTGACTTAGTAAAGCTGCAAACATATTTTAATCTCAGGCTTATACTGGTGCTGCTTAAATAAAGACATGTAGAAGTGTGCAATAAGGCTTCTTTGCCTTTCAAAGATCATTCATAGGTGTCTCCTGATTTCACAGTTTAAACTTTTTAAATGATTCATACTACTCCTTTTGACAATACACGAGTTAGTAGTTAAGATCAATGACCCTTGCGAGAAATCATTGTATGCCCATCAGCAGCTGACGAGACCACAGCCTTGCGACTGTACCCTGCAAGAGAACCTCTGCGCCTGTGCAGAACTGGAGAGAAAGGATGTAATCAAATGCCAGAAACCCATTTATGCCAATGCAGGCAAAACTGTGACTTTCCATAGCTGCCCATTCCTCGTTAGACTTCAGGACATTTGCCAATATTATCCATGTTTCTGTGTAATTCCAGAACATCAAATGGCAGCAAGCGTAGTGTTCCTGCCTGCAGAGCCCCACTAAAAATATCCCCAGTCAGTGCTGAGTATCTGGTTAGAACAGCTTGCTGAACTCTACCAATTAGCCAGATCTTAATCTATTTAATGTGTTTTATTAAGGCTATATAATGCTAATGTTTTAATCAAAATGTCAAGCAGTACTAAATCAAATTCATTAGGAAGGTCCAAGTCTATCACATCCATGTGGTTACCTTGATCAAACAAACCTGTAATCTCATCAAAAAGTGAAGTCAGGCCTGCTTGTCAAGGCTTGTTTCCATAAAGCCATGGACTTGCTTTCATTATATTCCTACCCTTTAACTCCTTGTTGGTTGAATCACACATAGCATGACTGCTTTAATTCACATAACATCACTGTTTTGTCTAGGATTACTGAGGATTCCAGGTCTATTATTACCTGGGTCATTCTGCTTGATTCTTGGAATAACATGAGGTTTCCTTTGGCCCTTTGAATTTGTAGCTGTACGGAGAGCTGTTAAAAATTAACATTAGAAGGCTGGAAGTCTCCTACTGTTTTAGGATCTTTGGATACTCAGGTGCCACAGAGATTGCTGGTTGAAAAACAGCAGTGCCATTTTCATCCTCCTTAGGTGTCAATGGATAGAAAAAAAATTCATCATCCTCATGTGATATTAATACATTATCCTTTTTTTCTTCACAAGTACAGGACAGAAATATTTACCATAAAAATTAGATCTTTCATGCATGCTCGGAGACCAGATTTCTTAATGAAGAAGCTATGACAAGGGGGGATGTGTCTGTACAAAACTGAGAATGTAATTTTGTAATAAGAAGTCCGTTTTGCACAGTGGGCCGAGCACGGGTGTAAAACAGCCCATGGATAGAGTTATCTGTTACAGCTTGAGGTGATCCGTTCTCGTTGCTGTTGAAAGGGAAGGTCCTGCATCCACTTGAGCCCTTAGGTTTTTTGCCCCTTCAGCAATAAATTAATTTACTAGGAAAGTCAATAGTTTTCTCTTGGGTTAATGAGCTGGATTAGCTCTGCGCGGGGCTGGACAAGCACCAGAGCCAGCGCAAGACAGGCAGAGCTACAGGCCTGCGCAGAAAGATGAGGGTAGTCTCCCTTTTGTTAAACTTCGCGCGGCTCAGGCATACATAGAACCTCATCGCGATGGTGGCCTATTCAGTTATATTCTAAATATGTGCCTGCCCAGCCAGGGCTGCATATCTCAGTGAAGCACTATCCCAAGCCACCTAAACAGCGGTCGGGGGCATAAAATTTTGACTAGTTTTTACGGACTGTCCTGTTGCAGTAGAGCAATGTATTTTCTTGCAGAGGGTTCTCTGAAGGCTAAGGTGGACTCAGCCTACATTTGGTTGCTCTGGAAGCAGGGCTCTTATTCTAACAGATTGTGGGGTACAGGCTGTAACAGAAACCACAGAAGAGTTAAAACCTCCGCGATTATTATCTGCACAGCAGTTACTTGCTGTATCTTTACTATAGCAAATATGCAGAACTCTGAAATGTCTGATTGAGGTAGCTTGAGTTCTGGTCATGACAATGTGGGGCCTTGCCTGGGACACAAAACTGGTCTGAGAGGCTGGGTAAGTGCTCGGGTAGTTAATATATGCCATATACCTTGTCGCCGCAGATTTCTCATCAGCCTTTAGGGTAGTTCTCAGGCTGACTTTTTGGTCTTCTCTCCGCAGCCAGCTTGCGTGGTATTCCATACACAGTTTTCTAGTTCTTCCTCTTAAGCCCTTTTCTTAACACTTTGTTTTATAGATCACTAGCTGTCACATAGCTTAGCTACCTATTTCCCCTCTTACCCCTTCAGTAAGGATTAGACAAAACTGTCTGGCTTTCCCAGGTGCCGCTGTGAGCCAGGCTATTTGAACTTCTCATCACCCAGGTTTGCAATCCAGCCTGTGCACATCCAACATATCTAAAGGTGTAACGGTTCATTAAAATATTTTTAGTAACTGGCACAGATTGTTAGAAAGCAAAGTTGTTATTTTCTTACCCTGAAGTTTTAATTTCCACCAAACATATGTCTGACTTTTGATCAATATGTACCTTTTCTGAGTTCTTTCCCAAATATTTTCATTGATGCTTTTTCCATTCTGAACATTTGCATGTTCTCTAATGGCTGCAAAACAGCAGGAACTGATGCCTTTTCAAAGTCAGTTGCTGTTAGAACAGCTTTCTAAAAAAGCTAGGAAAATGTGATAGTTCTCAATGGAAAGAAAGGCTAGTGGTTCTTGACCAAAGGTGTACCTCTGCAGGTAATGTGTAGCCAGATCAGCGAGCTGACCAGTCACCCTCCCAAACACGTTAGCAAGAGATCACACATTTCCAAGCCGTCAAGGATAAGCTTTCAGATAAAGAACTTAAAGCGTTAGTTGAGCATGTTAGATAATCTACTGTATTTAAATCCCTTGAGAGAACAAGATCCTTTATTAAAGCAGAATCAGTAAGAGCTTTAGCAAATCAGGAAGACTGTAATTCACAGTGAATATTCTTTTTGTTGTCAGCTTTGCTACAAATTTGACATTTTATGCCTTTTCCCATTATTGCTCTGCGTTTTTTGCAAATTATCAGTGGCATTTGGAGTGACAGTTAATGTATTCCAAATTGTTAGTTCATTTTACTAGATTCTGCACTAACAAAGGTCTCAGTTAGGACTGGGCTACTTGTCTTGGTTGCTTTCAAACCCACACAGTCTTGCGAGTTTGAAACACAATCTTTGAATTCATATTCCACTTACAGGAGACTATAAAATAAGAACATAAAGAGTTAGAAAGAAAAGAATATGTTTAATGAGTCTACACTTGCTCTATAGAAAAGCCATCAGCACAGTTTGGATTTTTGGGGGGTTTCTTCCAATACTCACAGAAAAGAGACTTTTAGCTGGGGAAAATTTCAGCTGCCCTTCAATATCCTTCAGTTTAAATCATAGGGTAAAAAGGTCCATTCACTCAAACTAGTTCGATGAATCATAGGAACCAAAAATATAATGTGTCAGTTCACGAAACATCAGATGTCACATCCTTGGTCTCTGTGCAAAAAAAATCTTTATAGTAAAGTCTAGACCTGCTATAACCTCGGTCCAAAAGCAGGTGACTGGCAATTCATATAGTATGTATTTGCATAAAAGAAGAGTTGGAAAGATGAAGGCAGAGAGAGAAAAGGAGAAGAGCAAAGGGAAAATGGAGCCCACGTTCCAGTATTTCAGTCCTTCTGTCATTAAGAGCATTCAGGTTTATGTCTGCATCTTTCATTTTTAACAGTTGAGATGTTCTGTAAATACATTACTATTGACCTGCAAGACCAATATGCTTGTCTCTTCTAGACTAAGCAATACTTCATAATAAACAGCCTCATCAGAAGACTCCAGGGAAGAAACGCTACCTGCAGTCTGACTTCCAACCCTTTAATGAAGTCTATAAAGAAAAGCTAGCTAATAGTCTATAGCATCATCCCCCAAACCATCCCCCAAACCAGGGCCACGTCCTGACCACAGCCATGCCTTGGTCCTTCATCGCAGAAGGGCTGCAAACCACCTCATCAGCTGCCTAAGGATTACGTCAGGCTGAGCTAGTCCGGGGGTGAATTTGATCACTGCAATGGCTCTTGTGCCTTCCTTTCCCCCTCCTTCCATCATGACTTTTTTTCCCTTTAATCTTAATTTAAGAACAAATTGAAGGCAGATCGGACCATTCTGTCTCCTCTGCAAGTATCATACGAAATATTCCATCCTAGTCTCAGTGCTTCATTGAAAGGAAGTCTGGCAGAAATGTTAGCAATGAAAATCCAATCAGGCCTAGAAGTTAAAAAAATGTTTCTCCATGCCAGGAATGACAGCTGTATTATTCCTCAGCCCTTGTTCTGTCTCTCAGTCAGGGATTTTCTTAATGCCAACGTGATATACCAAATAGGAATTTGGTTTGTAGTGTCTGTATTGGATTGGATTGAGTTGTCTCAGGGGCTTTGAATCCTTGCTGTCCCATCTGCATCCTTCAGGTAGTGGGTAGCTCCAGGGTGCTTTTCCAGCTAAGAAGTTAGTGCAGTGCTGATCTGCAACACAATGCTGAACATAAAGCCCCTCCCTCTGCAATTTGTGTGCTGTGTGTAATCCTATAAATGTCCATTTCTTCAAGGGCTGAAGGAAATGAGAATGCCCGCTATCCACCTCAGGCCAGATTTGAGCTTAACTCTTCAGCCCAGGCCTTTCTGCTTGTATAGCTTCAGTCTCAATGGATCCCAACCAACCACTGCTCTGTTGTCTAAAATTTACCAGAAGGACTGAAGTGACAGATTTCCTCTAACGCATCTTGTCTCAGGTCCGGGATCTCCTGACCACAAATGGTGCTAGTAACAACTAGCCATCGCCCAAGGAAGTTTTCAGACAGGACATGTATGATAAGAGCTATTTTTTTCTGGATTACCGTTGAGGGGGGCAATGCATTTTGACCCACCCGTACTGCAGGAAGAAAAAATGAATATCTGTGGTGTTGGCTGTAGTGAATTGGCTGCAGGTAGTGCCCCATAACCCCTGGTATGAGGAGATCTAACATCTCTAGAGAGCAATTAAGAAATAAACCTGTTATATTCTCTAACATGTCAGCAGGGGAATCGAAGGTGTGTTTGCAGCTGGCTTTGCGGAGCAACTATCTCAGCTTACCCTTTTCTTTTGTGCTGCTGAGGCAGGGTCAGGGACATCTCCCTTCTCCATCCAGCTCTGCTTTGGCACATTCCATGAGGGATTTTTATTTATGTTTTTGGTGATCCTTCCTCGAAGGAGAATTAATACATGGTGTTCCCCAAAAATCCAAGCCAGGTTGTCAGCAGGGTCATCCTGGAGAGCGTATATAGACTCTTCCTGAAAATACATATGCAGGCTTTCTTTTTCTACTTATATTCCAAACTGCTGAAGTCTGTTCCACTTCCTATACTGTCAGTCAGAACCTGCAGAATTTTCCTGGTTTTATAATCAATATATTTTATTTAGGGTGATAGGAATAATTTGGTTTCCAGTTCAGAAGCTCAAAACAGTGTTAAAATATTTGTAAACACACTGTAATACATTTCTAAATGTAAATCAAAGTAAGAAATGTTTGCTTTGAAAATATCAGAATTATTTTTGCAAAATGTTGCTTGCATTTTATTTGTACTAGAACCATCTTCTAAACCTGGCATACTCATTCAGTCTTCCCGTTGACTCAAACTAGCCCAAAGTATCTGTCACTGACCTCCACCCTGTCCTTTATAAAGGATTTGCCAGTGACTCAGGTCTGTTCAACTCTAGCTTCACTTCTTTCATTTAAAAAAAACAGGGAACTTGGGTTTATTACATTTTGAGGGACAGTCTGCAGCTCAGTTGTGCCAGGCGCTCTGTTCCACTGTACTCCAAAATAAGGCATCTCAAGCAAGAGATGACCAGAGAATATCCTTAGAATTTCTAAGGAAAAATCAAGTAAGAGCCAGGATGCCCTGATTCCTTGTCTCATCACACTGGGGGCTGTTTCCATTTCTTCTTACTGAGCAAGGCTTTTAATTTCTGCTATAGGAAAGGATATCTGTTCTCGCCTCACCTGCTTATGGTGATCGTCTTGTTTCTGTTCCCATAGCTTCTGATCAGCCTATCGTATATACCATGTATCTCTAGCCCACACAACTGAGTGAGGGAAACGTCGTCCATTGGTTCTGCTGCAGGACTGAATCTGAACATGAAGAAGGGTCTGTTTGAACTGACATTCAGGGATGAGCACAAGGGCCCCTCAGTCTGAGTGACAGAAGGGAGAAGCAGAGCCTAGGAAGCAGAAGCAGGGGGCTGCGGCACAAGTCCTGGGAGATGCAGCTGCCCCGCAGAACTGAAGCACAGGCAAAGTCCCATGCTTGTGGCAGGAAAGGGACAGCGGTGGTCACCAAGCTCCACCTCGGAACCTGATGTGAATCAGGTTCTCAAGCTTGGGCAGGAGCTATGGCCACTTGGTTGGGCTGGAGGATTACAGTTAGTGACTTAGCAAGCCTGTGCGTGAGCGAGAGATTAATATTGGCCGGGCTATCAGTGAAAGTCTATCCTAACCGTGGCCAGTTTGAATGCCTTTGTCAGTGGAGAATTAAATGCAGCTGTCCTACGTCTCAAGCTTTGTGTGATGACCATTGAACCAAGAGGTGATGGTGCCCCTGTACTCGGCACTGGTGAGGCCGCACCTCGAGTACTGTGTTCAGTTTTGGGCCCCTCACTACAAGAAGGACATGGAGGTGCTGGAGCGTGGCCAGAGAAGGGCAGGGAGGCTGGTGAAGGGTCTGGAGCACAAGTCTTATGAGGAGCAGCTGGGGGAGCTTGGGGTGCTCAGCCTGGAGAAGAGGAGGCTGGGGGGAGCCCTCATCGCTCTCTGCAACTGCCTGAAAGGAGGCTGTAGCGAGGTGGGGGTCGGTCTCTTCTCCCAAGTAACAAGTAATAGGATGAGAGGAAATGGCCTCAAGTTGTGCCAGGGGAAGCTTAGGTTGGATACTAGGAAAAACTTCTTCACCTCAAGGGTTGTCAGGCCCTGGCACAGGCTGCCCAGGGAAGTGGCTGAGTCTCCATCCCTGGAGGTATTTAAAAGCCGGGTAGACGTGGTGCTTAGGGACATGGTTTAGTGGTGGGCTTGGCAGTGCTGGGTTAACGGCTGGACTCGATGATCTTAAGGGTCTTTTCCAACCTTAATGATTCTATGATTCTATGATTCTATGAAATGAGTTTCCCAAGAAGCTGCAGGAGGAATTTTCTGAAATATCTGGTAGAGACCATGCTCCCACATTGCAAATTCAATTCTCTCTCAGGCAGACCCACTGCCTTCTAGGTGGGATGTGCTTGCTTATCCCATCTGTGTCATAAAGCCATGCTTTATTGCCCAAACCCAGGAAAAGAATTCAAAAATCTTTCTCTTGTTCTACTAAGTGACTCGCAAATAATTATGTAGCCCACTCGTGTACGTCACATCATTCTCATCTCTATCCACAAGGAAAATCGCATTTAATCTTTGGCTCCACCATTAGGAAAGTGTTCAAACTGATAAATGATATGGAGCATTTTGATAGTTTCTTCCTAATAGAATTCAGTTTTCTGCATTTTTGAGAATTATTTTCTCATTTCTGTAAAGTAAATCAAACTATAAATCGTGGTCTAAAGGGTAACACTAAGAATCTGGCAGTTATTAAATAACATGCACCCAAACCTAAGTACGCTACCTTTCATTCATTTGTCACTTATTTTAGTCATTTGTTTCACCTGTTGGCAGGTGTGAAGGTGAATAGGTACAACAGATACAAGTACTAATTTATTTGGTATTTAAGTTTGCATACTGGTGCTTGAACTGTAGCAGTTCAGGTGCTTCATCAAAGGCTCCTTCCTCTTGTCCCCCAGACAGTACAGATTCTGACCTTTTCCTTATGAGCCCAGCATTTTTTGAAAAATCAGGGGGAGGGGTGTGTGTCTAAACTTTCCATTCTTGGTTAACATGAACACAGCATCCCAGCCCTGCTTTGCATCTGCCGTGTGCTTACAGACAAGTTGTAGTTGTAGTTGTAGTTGTTCTCACTCATTTTGAACGTTAAGATCCCCAGACATTTTTTGGATTGTGTGCCTTCTGAAATGTTCAGTTTTGATCAGGTGCACGTACACTTCCTATTCATTGCTCAGCGATATAACCTATGGAGGATGATTGGCATTCATACTAGAAATGCATTATGCTTTCCTACCAGTATGAATTATTGCTTTCATCTCTGAATTTACATACATTGATGCTTGTGCAGATTCTAGACACATTTGGAAGGAAATGCATTTCGAGTGACTGATAGAACAAAGGAGGTTTCTAGTTCTCATCAGTCAGTTCTTTAAAATATATCATATAACTGACTGACTTAGTATTTCGATCACTGCATTTAGTGTAGGCTCACCAAAACCAATTCTGTCTAGGTGGGTTTGTCTTTTCTTTCTAGGGACTTGTGCTTAAATTCAATCTGCATTGCATCCTTAGGACGAAAACCTCAACGTTTTAAGGTTTTTCTGTTCTGATGCTATTGATGCCACTCTGTTTATTTAGAAGAAAAAAAACAGTCAAGTTCCTTATGATTCCCTCTTTGCTCACATAGTTGGGATTTGACTCCTCCACTCAAGAAATGGTTTTGTTTCAGTGTTAGGTTGCACATTTTTCTGTCTCCGTAGTTTGTTCTGAATCTGTTACACTAAAGGACACTGCAGATGCAGACGGTTGCTGTGATGTACACCCACAACAGGACCCAACACGTCAGCATTTACCTATTCACGAGCGTGGGACTCGTGGAAGCTGAAGGAAGTATTCTACCTCTTCGCCAACTCATATTCTTCATCTGCCCTGTATGATTCAAGTAGGTCTTCCCCCTCCCTTTATTTTACAATTTCTGGTGTGAATACGTAACAGCTTGAACTCTGGATACATGTTGCATTTGACAGGCTAATTGACCCATTTTAATTAATTGTCTTTGGCTCACACATAAGAGATCACCTCTCCCATAAGTAGCTTTTAAGGAATCCAGTCATTAATCTTCTTAAGCAGCTATTCTTTTCTAGCTTCCTCTAAGGCATTTGCTCACACAGCCTCCACACTAGGCTCATCCAGCAAGGAAATCCCCTAAGACTGTTCGCTGCGTTCTGAGAGAATCCTACCTCAGAAAATCATTCCTGAAAGAGAGGGGTCGTTATATTTTATTCAGATGCTCTTTTACCTCAGGAAAGGTAGCTGAATTAAGCTGACCTCAGCTTGCTTTTGAAGTTTTTCCAACTTCTAGGAACAATTACACATAAAATAATACCAGGAAATAGGTAAGGCCCTATATCACAGTCTTTCTGATACTACATTAAAATCACTTTTGAGTACAAAACACCATATTTACAACCCCTTGCTATCATGCTGAGATAAAAATATTACTTGTATTAATTTTAAATAAGCTTTGACGAAGTACAAAAACATACCGAGTCTCAGTTTTTGCCTGGCATAACTCACAGATACAGAATTCATGAAGAAAGATGCTCTTGTGCTTTCCTCTGGCTGCATCACAAATGTTTTTTGAAACATCTTGTTTGGGCCTCACTTTCTTTTGCCGTGCAACCTGCTCTGGCTGGTAAGTACAAGGATGCTAGTATGGTAATAAAGTAATAGCCAGAAGTAGTAAAATCTCTGTTCTCACTGCCTTATTAGAAGCAGGAGCTGATAATCCAATAGCGTATGACAGATGTAGTTGGGTCAATGAACAGGACAGGCTGGATTTTAGAATAATATATAATGGGAACCGGCAAGACTTAAACAGAACCTGGGTGGGAGACTTGGGAGAAAGCTGATTTAGAATAGATATACTGATGTTAGAAGGAGGGCATAAGTTTTCAACGTTGATTTGGGAAGAGAAGAGGGAGTAATAGAGAACAAGGGGAAAAAACAGAAGGGGAAAAAACAGAATCAGCTTTCTGTTTTGGCTATACTGAATTTAAGTTGACAGCTAGCTAGCCCCAAAATTATGTCAGACAAAAGCCGAGATGTTAGTTTTGACAGGAGACTGACACCAGTCAGTACTGTGTTTGTCAGTATAGTGACGGTGGTTGAATCTGTGTTTGTGGATGAAATTACAGGGAGCCTGCAGAAGGAAAAAAAGTTTTAGGGCCAAGGCTATGGAACCACTGCAAAACATTTCAGACATAAGAGCCACATTGGAGGGGTTGGAAAGTTCATGTCATCCTAACCAAACGTGGCTGCCACAGAAGCACAGAGGCCAGGATGCCATGCCATCCCTGGACACAGCAGGTGCCATGCCATATTTCAAGACAGCGCTCTGTTCTGTGGACAGTCAGCAGGATGAATGGATCTCTGTCCTTCCCCGTGGTAAGTGCAAAGGAGTCTTTAGCACATCTGTGGGCGAGCAAACTTAGCATAGGGCCTAACATTTTTGTATTAATTATGGGAGTGGCACCAGGGCAACCACCTGAGTTTTCAATCAATCTTCCCCTTACTTTATAAAGAGGAATTAAAAAACCCAGGCTACCACTCTGAGTGTTTCTAAGTTGAGTAACGGATGACCACTCAGTTGGGCTTTGTGTTGATGATGGTAGGGCAGTCCTGGCCTGACTTAATCTGACATTACGCCAGCCATCTCTCCCTTGCCTCCTCCATCCCTCGCATCAGAACTTGCGAGGTCACAAATATAACTCAGATCAACATGCTGAAACTATTTGCTTTTTGGCTGTGTCAGTTTTCTGACAGATCAGCTTGTTCACCCAGCTCAACTCACAGTTGCACAGCCTCTAGAGCTTAGAGCTAATGCAAAGAAAGTAGCAGGAGCACACGGCTGGGACAGGGGAGATGATAGCCCCTTTCAGCAGCCACTGGGCAAAATGCAACAAAAAGCAGCACTGGAGCCCATCTCCCTGTCATTAGGGTAGAGTAAAAACATTCTTGTGAAGATGACAGAATCACTTCTGTTGGAGAAGACCTTTAAGATCGAGTCCAACCGTAAACCTAACACTGGCATCTTCACCACTAAACCAGGTCCCCAAGTCCCACATCTACATGTCTTTTAAATACCTCCAGGGATGGGGACTCAACCACTGCCCTGGGCAGCCTGTGCCAGTGCTTGATAACCCTTTTGCTGAAGAAATTTTTCCTAGTATCCAATCTAAACCTCCCCTGGAGTGACTTGAGGCCGTTTCCTCTCATCCTATCACTTGTTACCCGGGAAAAGAGACCGACCCCCACCTGGCTCCAGCCTCCTTTCAGGCCGTTGTAGAGAGCAATAAGGTCTCCCCTCAGCCTCCTCTTCTCCAGACTGAGCAAGCCCAGCTCCCTCAGCCTCTCCTCATAGGACCTGTGCTCTAGACCCTTCACCAGCCTCGTTGCCCTTCTCTGGCCACGCTCCAGCACCTCCATGGCCTTCTTGTAGTGAGGGGCTCAAGACTGGCTGTGCTCTAAACCCAAGTTACCAGGGTGCAAAGCTCCAGTTTTCCATTGCATTTACATGTATTAACAGTAAAATTACTAATTGCCCTGTCTTTTGCCTTTTTGCACATACCTTTTCATCTTGTACTAAGCAAACACTGTTTAGATTCCCTTCCATAGGCCCAGTTTACATTGAAGTCTGCATGTAGACATTTTTCGGATACAGAGCGTGAGCCATCACTTTTAACCTCTGAAATTAACAGATATACTCAGCGGTACTTCTTCTCCACCTTTGGCTCAGTTTTTACAATAAATAAATCAAAAAAGCCAAGTGCTCAGAGCAGGGTACAGTTCTCAACTTTAAGACCAGTCAGTAGGTGGGAGGTGGGAAGGATCTGCCAGTGTGACCTGGGGGATAATAGATGAGAGTATTTTGACACTGCATGTTTCTCTCATGTACTATGCCTCCCTCCTCTCACCTTGATTATAAAGTTTAAAAAAATCCAATTCTTTACCACCTACACACATGCTATTAAAATCATGATGTGTATTAACAAAAAAATCTTTCCCAGCTGGATGGGAAATTGCTGATAGTATTACTAACAACAGAAGCCAGCTCTTCATTGTGCAGCCATCCACCATGATGCCATAAAAACCAAGGCCTGCCAGGTTTTACAGTTTTAGAAATCATTAGGTTCTCATCCACTCCTCCATCTTTCCTTCTGTTTTTTTGTTTCGCCTCCTCTCTCCCTGGAGGAATATAAACTGCCAAGATCATGGGTAGCAGTGACAAAGCACGATGAAGAGGTGACCAAATACTCTTGCACGTGTTCTATTATTTTTGGGGACAAGGTGGGAAGGAGCAAGAAGGACAGCGCAGGCAGACCTGCATTCTGGGTCCTAGCTCAAGAGTGGCTGCAATTACTGATGCTCCCTCCTGAGCCTCCCTCCCTGGCAAACAGGTATGGATATGGATGATTCCTAGGGCTAAGCTATTTTTAAGAGCGTCACAAACTCCATTTAACAAGGAGCAGTTCTGAAGCAAGTCCCTAAGCCCACAGTATCTTTCAAATTTCAGGAAATTCAGACGTAAGGTCAAACTTCACAGCTGCCCTGCTCTCATGAGGCACCACCTGACAGCTCTGGTCATGCATTTGGACTGGGGTTAGGAGGTGACATCACAAGTTAGGGCCCCTTGCCAGTCTGAAGTAGTTATGCTTTATCTGTGGATAAGATACAGGTTTACTTTACTACTTCTTACTAACTTAGTCCCTCACTGATTTCTATTATTTTTCTCTGAGATTTCTTCAAGATTTGCAACAGAAAATATTGGACAAGTGAAACAGAATGACAAAGTTGGTCTCAGGAGGAGAGATTTTCTCTGGAATTCAATCCAGCGACAGGTACTGCTACTTCAGTGTACTTTTTTGGGTAGAATTCAAATGCTGAATGTCACATACCTACTTGTTCTGGCATTTAACAGTTGTAGTCCTGAGTGGCTCGGTCTATGCTAGAGGGATTGCTCTGGTCTTAGCAGTCCTTATTTCTGCTGCTGTCTTTGAGACACTATGAAACAAGAATGATTGACATGTGGATCGAAGTACAGGCTCTAGGTAAATTGTAGGCAATTAATTCCCATACCAAAAAGAAACGCATCAAAATAGAAAACACATATCTCAGTCAAAACAGAACCCACAGCTGCAAACAAAACTAATTCTATTGCTGCTGTCTTCTGAGCCCAAAGGGGACTAAAGCAAGTAATTAATGAGATATCTCCTTGTGTCTGGGTGTTGTAGGTCCTTTTCAGCAGCTACTGAATATTTCCTCCGCTTTCATTTATCTTCTCCCAGCACTTTAACACCAAATAACAATTCACACTTAGTAATTAAGACCTGTCTTGCAAGCATAACAGACTCTCATCTTCTGCACAGCTGTGGGACCTGTATCACACCTCCTCTCCTCAAAAGAAGCTGATCTGAAACATGTGAGGTGAGTCACTATCTAGGCCAACAGAGGTGGGACTGGAGAATGAAATACCTCCACCAACCTTTATGGCATGTACCCACTTAAAAACAGGTGGGGCTGCAGCCCAGGTCTTTTGTTTTAATGCACATTGAACTGAGAAGGAAAGAAAAACACCAGAAAGAGCCGTGTTTCAGGGCCACGGGAGCTCTGTGGGGAATTCAGAGGATACAGGCAGAAAGCATGTGGCCATTCTCTAGAGGGAACGAGCCCCGACCAGGGGGACTGCTCCACTTCATGACTCGGCTTGGAAATCAGGGCAAGCATCTCTTAGGGTGGGTGGCCTTTAGCAATGTAGATGCAGCTATGGTAACTAAGTATTTCTTCAGTAACTACCATCAGTGAAAGAGTTAACAAGTTCCCAATAGCTGAAGTTAACCAGAGCAGAGTTATAATTTGCTCCTAGAGTCAACTTTGCTTTGGGTTGTTGCTGTTAGATCTGTTTCAGAATGAGAAGCCAGTGGTTTGTGTTTAGCTTGTGTTCAGAAGGTTCTTCTGCAATGACCAATGTAACAAGCTAATTTTAAAATAATTAAAGATGAAAACTTCACCATCGTGTTTACAGTATTTATCCTTACCTGTAAGGTATCTTGGTTATGTTTTAACTTTAAAATTATTTAACTTTAACTTATTTGTCCCTTGAGATTTTTCCTTTCCTCTGCCATCCCATTCTGTCTCTTGGAAAGGTGGTAGCCCATGCTCACCTCCACCCTAATCTAAAATTGGAGTGGGTGTCTCAACATCATATAGCAGCTACTGCTGTATAAATGGAAGAACAGAGACAGTTGTTGCTGCTTACTCACCGTTACGGGTATCGGGGCACATAGACTTTTCTCTGTCTTCTCCAATTCAGATGAATCTGTGCCTTCTGTGGCTCATCACTTTTGGTTTGGGCTGCCCTCCTTCCGAGTCTGGCAACGCCTGTCTAAAAAACTGAACTGTCATCACTGGCGCTGGTTCAGTCAGGTACCACACGTCACCTGTGCACCTTTGCACATGGTCTGACTTGGTCTTTGCTGTGAAGTCCCCTTACCATCACCAGGCCAGCCTTGGGAGGCACAAGGGTCATCCCAGGGCCTGGTCTGGGTCTGGAAAGTGATTTAGAGGCTTATAGGCAGAGCTCTCTTCCCTTTCTTAATCCTTTTGCATCCCTATCCCTAAGCCAGAAAGTTACCGCATAGCTGCAGTTCACTCTCTCCAAAGCCTATATGTATGTTCCCTGTGCCTTTCAATGGGCACAGTCCCAGCAATAACATATTATTAGTTAGGGGTTGTTCCGTTCATAAATAAAGCAAAACATGGCATGTGAAGCCATAAGTAAACAAAACTAATTCCTGCAAATGTGGCTAATTAGAAATGGCTGATTCCATTTTCCCTCATGGAGGGAACTGAGGTCCTATTCCTCTAAGCTCCATCGTTAGGAGACTTACTCATATCAGCATTAAGAAAACCTTACACCGAGTGCTGGGGTTTTTGTTTACAAAGTGGGCCCAGATTCACTGATTCTTGCATTCTTTCATCTCATTTCTATCCATTTGGCTTAGGTGTTTTTTGAATTGTGCTGACCAAAACACGCTTCAATACTCTCCAGTTACGTTACTTGCTTAAAGTCATGACACCTATTAATCCCAATATCCATTTGATACAGCATTTTGTGCATTTGTGCCAGCCACATCTAGCAATTCCCCCTTGACTATGTTCTCATTAACCCTACGACTCTTTTCTGTGATCTCTCCATTTCTCTGTACTCATGTTTATTCATCTCTTCCTTTATATTTATCAGGGTTGAACTTCAATGTATTGATTTCAGCTCATTCCTCTAGCTTGCACTTTGTGTATTCTCACCCTCTGGAGTACGTGAAAGTACAGATCTTTCTGTCCTGCAGGTACGGTTAGGCTCTGCGCAGTCTGTTCTCAAGTTGAGAGGCGTTGCTTGGGCATGACAGGAGATGTCCTTGCTTAATCCTCCACCACGAACACTTATCCTGGGTGTTTGGCTATTTTTCACCAGGCTTTGTACAAGGCAGACGTATCATCAGTTTCGCACCCCACTTGACCACTATAGTGGACATTCTGTTGTCATCTCCCAACGAAATAAATAGCTTTACTTGTTTCCTTGTCATTCAACCTAAAGATAAGAGAGGACTCACAGAATACAAAGTCATACAGGGCGCAACTGAGAGCAGAAGCCAGTAGGAGATAGAGAATTCAAACACTTACTCACACCTTCTCAGAAGAAATGGACCAAACTGTGTTCTTGTGTGACCTCTCCTGAGAAGATGGCTTTTTGTCCTCCTCCAGTAGCAAGACCATAGTAGTGAGGTTCATGAATTTTCTAGTACCTCTGTGTTAGCAGATCTGATGCATGTCATCCGTGACACACCTGGCTCATGTTTTTAGCTCCTAGCAGTGATACTAACAAAGTCCTTGTGCTAGCTATGCAGTTTTTAACCACTGGGTCCCATGGTATTTAGGGACCCAAAACCAGGACGGAGGGAACAAATACCTTTTACTGTAGTAATGCCAATGTACTGACCACGGCTAGTGTTTCAAACAGAGCTCTATAACCTCTTCAAGAGCGTATGGCATGGCATGGCATTACTTAGATTTACACCATTCTACACCTCTCCTAATCCCCTTTCTAGTTGCCTGAAAGTGTGTTATAGAGGTGGACAGGGAAAGATCTCCTCCCACGCTGGCTGAAACAAGTAAGGGTGCATGAACAATGCCTCCTCCCAGCATGAGAGATCAGGCAGGCAAGTGGCGTCATGGGCAGCAAGGAGGAGGGAAGAACGCACCTTTGGGCAATAGCTGCCGTGATGAATTTGGAAGAGGGTGTCTCTTCACAGCTCCAACAATTTTTCCACCTCTAACAAACTGCTGACTACCGTTGGATAGCAAAATAAACCAAGATTATGTGCATCACCTTAACTGGCTGCTCTAATAGCAAACCATCTGCATAGCTGTGGTTTTGAGCCCGTCTGGAATATTGAAGTTTAAGATTCAAATCCTTCCTATGAAAAAGGATATGGTGTAATCCACTTTTCATTCAGTGGCTTTCGTAGATTTATAGGTTAAGAAAACATCCTTAAAACAGTCGTGTAGTTTGAAATGCCTGTGTGTTGGCTGCAAAACACTGCACGGCGTGACACACTTCCCTGCATTTGGCACACACTGGAAGAGCTGGAGTTTGAGAAGTACCATTCATATTTCAGTAACCCACATATAAAGACATCTCAGGGAACTATACAAAAAGCTACCGTGGAGTATTTTTTGTCCACTAGGCTTGTTATCCTGTCAAAGAATATAATTAAATTGGTTTGCCAGATGCATTATAAGCCCCAGTTGCCTGCTATTTATCACCTTATTTTGCCATAGCTGCTTACACAACAACTACTTTATTAATTCCTCTACCTATTTGTTAGCTATTGATGTAGTGTTCTTTGTGTCCTAGTTCCCTGTCCTCCATTACATGTATAGAGAGGAAGACATCTCTTTTCTTGAAAGGAAAAGTTGTTTTATACTCTTTCCTAACAGATGACATTTAGGGTCACACTTCCCTTTCAGGAATGCTCATAAGTAATCGTCAGCAGTTGGGATTATTCAGCTGGTTACCCAGCTTACATTTTGTTGTGCTACGTTGAGCAGTAGTCTGTATCCAAGTTTTCTGTGTCTTCATGTTCAAATGGTTGCTTCATAGATTTGTTTTGTGATTTGTCTTGTTGCTTCCTACCTGCTATTAGGTAAGGCTTTCTAAAGGTATTATGCTTTTCAGTGGAAAATAGTTAAGTGTTTCAGTCTTCATACAACTAGAATAAAACAAAATACTCTGCATGTCTTTCCTATAGTAACTGAAGAGTATCCAACTGCTTTATTAACATGAACTAATATGTTCTCAACAGCCCCTCTGTAATAAGAGAATATCATTATTGCTATCTCTTAGAAAAGGCAAACTGGGGCACAGAAGGGGTGTAGGATTGTTCCAAGTTCACTGAGTACTGCAAGCTGTGATTGAAACCTGTAACACCTGCCTTAGAGCGGCCACACTGGCATAGATAGTACAAAAGCCCCTTGGAGTCAGCTTTCTCAGCTCTGTAAGACACTGACACCTGGTGAGATCCTGCGGAGTACTAGAAAGCCCTCCAACCCAAGCTGCAGGCCAGTGTCATGCTTTTGGTGGAGCAGCAGAGGCTATGCAACAGGCCTTATGCCAGTTAGGGTGGGAAACTTGGGTTGTTCTGGTCTGGCTCCATCAGTTGTTTCAGTATAGCTGAAAGTGGTCTGCAGATCTGTTGCTCAGTGTCACAGACTCCTCCTCTTGAGATCTCTTATCTGCTCTTAGCAGATCACATCTATTAACCTGCTCTTGTGCAGAGGATTCATGACAGTCACAAGCTCCTACCCAGAGTTTTCCTTTGCCCCTACTTAAGACCACCTGAGTGGTGGCACTTTTGTCTCATTTATGTCTATGTCTAATTGTCTGTTTTGCGCAACAACATATAAATATGAGGATCGGCCTTCCAGCTTCAGGAACACAAAGGAGCTTTTGAAACACCTTTATTTCCCAGTCTTCTAGCTTGCGATCCTACTCAGTGGAGCTCTCACTTCCCTGAGATGCTTTCTCTTCTTGCAGTAGCCAGATACACACTTTGGGTGAAATGCTCCCCATATTTCTCCTAGTTGTTTTTGCCACTCACAGGAAAAAAGGTGGGTCTGGCAGTCTCCCCCACCTTACGGATGCACCCCGTAGCCTGATCTCCTTAAAATCCTTTTCCAGAGAGATTTCTGCCAGGAGATAAGATGGAGGGAACTCTAGAGGTAGGGAAGACATTGTCACCTAGGACAACAGACTCTTAGGGTCAGCAAAATCATAAATTTTTTTCAGCCTGCTTTGCCTAGGCTGTGGAAAGCCAAGTTACGGGGTGCTGCTGAAGGAAGAGCCTGGAATTGGTGGGGGACAGCAAGTCTTGGAGGTAGAAGTAGCCACTTGCTCTCCGCAGCAGCAACAAACTCATCTCTCCAGGGGTTTCTCCCACTTCTTCCATCCAGGCCTATCCTTTTTTCTCTGTCCTTTTCCCAAGACTATAAACTCTGGATTAGTAAAATTCAGTGTTGCCAAAGTCACTGAAGCATTGAGCCATTCCTGAGCTATAACCTCTCTGGGCAGTTCATGTTTTCCGTGCTCCAGCATCTGAGGTAAAAGCTTCCTTTCTTAAAGAAAAAGGAACATTCTATTAAATACGCTTCCGGGCCCAGAATGCGGAGGGTGAATAAACATTCAAAATTTATATTCTTAAATATCATGAATTTTAAAGACAATCTTGTGTTTTGAGACCTGACGCATGCTTTTTTATCATTTGGAGTCAGCAAAAGTATAAGTGTCTGGGGAAGTCTTAAATCCTGTTTACATTATAAACACAGTACTTTGCTCCCAGTCCCTGCCCCAGACCAGCTATAATGGTTTTTTAAAAAGTGCCAGGCAGAGACAGAAGCTTCTGGTAAAGGATTTTCTCTAAAATTATCGCGTGTGCCCTCTAGAAAATTTAGCTTCACGGGTGAAATCGGGCCCTGGCAGAAGGGGATGCTGACTTGGAGGAACTGCAAGAGGGATAAACAGCTCAACGCTGCCCTTAATCATGTAGCGATACAGGTGGTCAAGTGCGAGACGCTTGGGCGACGCGATGGGAGAGGAAGCTGGCTCTCTGCCTGTACGCAGCAGCTGGGATATTAATCCCATGCTTCTGCGAGTGCCGAGTTCGCTCCAAATAAAAATAAGGTGGTTGTAAAGGGCGGTGGAGACGCAGGGTTAACCGTGATATCCTGCAGGAGAAGATAATATTGAAGTGCCTGCAAGTGCTTTCACACACCCCGCTCGTTTCATCTTTGTGTTCAACACAATGGCCGGCAAGGGAGCACAGCACTTAAGGCTCAGAAGGGAGAGAAGGTGGGGGCAGAGGTGGCTAAAAGGCTTGAAAGTCAGAGAAGAGAAGGAAAAAAATTTCCATGTTTCTCACAGAAACTTGAGCAATAATCCTGGAACACAGACGCAGCTGCAGCCAGCAAAAAAAGATGCAAAACCAAGGACAAAATCCCCCTGGGTTTAGGAAACAGTGAGGAGCTAGACTAAAAACCAGATGCATTTCAGAATAAATTCAGTGTTTCGAAAGCAATGATGTGAAAGGCACATGAGCCACAGTAATAAAATGTGATATGAGCCGTTACCGTAAACAAGGAAGAATAATTGACAGGGAACTAAAACAGATCCACAGGGCACGCATAGCCCAAGGCTCTGCAAACCTGTGGCTGAATGAAAGGAAGAGGAGTGGCATGGGGAGAAGTCAGAGAAAGACTAACAAATCATAGGCAAAAAATAAATAAATCCACAACAGCCCTTGATCCCTGAGACTGAAAATTCGGCTGGAGTCACTAAATACGCCTATGGTGGACCAGCAGAAAGAACAGTCAGCATGTAGAAATAACAGAGGGAGTCTCCTCCCGAAATAAAGAAAAAGAAATGTCTTTTGGGCTGAAGGAGGGAGGCAGGGTTCGTGAAATGGTTCACCAGTTTGTTTCATCCTTTGGACAGGCATGCTATCACAAACCTGTAGCTTAATCCCCAGGAGAAAGTGGCCAGTTTGGGTGTGGAGGGGAGAAAAGCCATGGCTGGGATCCGAGACACAGCGCTACAGACCAAAGCTCGTTGGGAAACAGCCTGGTGTGCCGGTGGAGCAGCCAAGGATGCACGATGAACAGCACAGGGTGCAGAAAGCGGCAGCGTAGCGAAGGCTCTACAGGTTATCTGGCAGGTTATCGCATCCTCCTGACGCATACCATAGACACATGGCAGTATACACGCACATTCCTATGTATGTATATGTTTATGGACTGCAAAAACACCTGCGAATAACAAGAGGTGGTGTTTCTAAACCTGTGAACAGTTTGGCAGTAGAAAGCTGTTCCAACAGAGAAGGGAGGCATCCTCAGTGTTGTATTTCACAGTCCAGGACAGTGATGCTGTGCAGCCTCTTTCATGGAAACCGTATCCCAAAAATGCTCAGTGAGTTAAATAATACAGGCACTGCTTTAAATAATAAATAGTAGTGTACAAAAAAAGGATGTTAAGAGACCGCAGGAAAGGCAAACCAGTGATGTTTTCAGCTGAGATTAGAAAAAGATGGAGGGGAAGATGGATGCTTGTGACTGACCGACTAGAAGAGAGGGCCCGTGAAGCTGCTAGCAGATGTTAGGTAAGGAAAAAACCTTCTAGTGGGAAGAGGGATCAAATTTTTCCTTTGTACCCCACAGTACATGGGGAGCCAGCTACAGCAAGGGGCCATAGTCATGCTACCTGGTGTGCACACAGATGGTTCGTAGCAATCCACGCTCACAGGCATCAGAAAAACTAGCAGCTTTTTACTACTGCCATTCCCTACAGCCACAGACAAGCTCACACAGATGGGTGATGACAGTATCACTTATTCCCATCCCATTCCTATTTGTGATGTTTTCTCTCTCTGCTTACTGTTACAGCACCCATTGCTGCCATTTCTCAAACGGTCTCTGCAGGGGGGGACTTGCAAGCATTTCCCTACACCTTGCAAGCCACACAGTTTACACTTTAATTGGGATGTAGATTTTTTCTGTGCTGCTTCTGAATAACTAAAATGTCTTTTCATACATGTGAAGAGAAGTGTGTCATCCTTTGATCATCACTACTTTTCCAGTAACCATCCCCTACCTAATATATCAGTGGCTATTGCAGTGTCATTTCCTTGTATCCAGTGAATATTAGAAGAGGCAGGCAGATGAAGAACAAGAATTGAAATGAAATTCTGAAGAGAAATACAAACTCCTGCCATTACAGCATATTCATGCCGTGTCATAAGCCAACTAAAAATGTCTAGGCATGCTTACTGCAGTCATTCTCCTTCCCTGCCTGCAACACACTGCTCAGAAAAACAGAATAGAGGAAAGCAAAGCCATTGATGTCCAGGGGAAAAAGAGTAGGAAAAAAGACTTCCCGCCTCAGTAAACCTTGGGATTTGACACTTACGGTGCTTGATTCTCCAAAGAGGTCAATGAGAGGTAAAAGCTTTCATCACCTCAAAGAGCGCTTAGAGCTTTGTAGACTCAACCCTGTACGTCTTGACAGATGTTTTGATTTGTTTTGCTGAAATATGTAGGACGGGTAGGTAGATCTCTCCTACATGCTGTCTGTCTCTCACTCTGTATGCCTTACTTTTGCGGACATTTTAGAAAAATCTACTATCATGGTACATCTAAGCCAGTTCACTTCACATTGTGGGAACCAGCTCTGTGAGTCTCTTCAGAGCCCTGTCAAAGATAAAAAAGAAGTTTGCATAAACTTCAACAGGCTTTGGATCAGATTCTGCAGAATATGCCCAATATGGATTTTGCATTAAAAGCAGACACTTCTATATGCTAAGATTCAGCATTTTCAGAGAGGGTGAGCTATACAGGAAAGCATGTATTCATGGCATTTATATTTCCTTCCAATGACATATAAAGAAGCCATGCAATATATGGATGCATTTTGTTCAAGCTACCCATTTAAGTGAGGAAAAAAGAGAATGAGCAAGATTGTCCTTCCCATGTCATTATCAGCCATGGTGTGATTAGGAACAGAAGTTCCATCACTTTAACAGCAGACGTGAGAGTCTGGCACCCTTACAAAGTTGGAGGACTGTCTGTGATGACTTGAAGGAAAAAAAAGCTTTCCCTGTTAAGCAACTTTCCCGTAAGAAAAAGATGTGCCAATGGCAGCAATTTTTGTCACAGTTTGGTAACCCTAAATATTCCTCTCCATTAGCCTCCTGCATGCTGCAGTGTGAGCATCTGTAGGTGTCTCAACATCAGCATTTTCGTTTGGATTAGGTGAGCGCTTTTGATGAGACTTTCCTGGTTGTCCCCCATCTCCTGCTCTGGCTTGCAGAGTGGAGCAGCCTTGGAGCGCACAAGCAGATTCCTTTCACGTGGAATGGAAGCCAAAGACATGCTCCAGAAACACTCCCAACACACTCCAGCTGCTAACGGTGATTCAGTCCGTGGGTCCAAACTAAAGCTAGTCTGAATCGGCCTCCTGCCCCCCACCCCAAACGCCAACTGTGTCACTCCACAGGTCTGATCTGATGCTACCTCACCACTGGCTTATGGTAAAGAACTGAGATACCATTGCCACAACTACCCAAAGTTTGCCCTTTGTGCCTCTTTTTGTTTTAACAGCAGAGACCTGCTTACCCACTAAGCAGCAACCATCCAGTGCAGTGAGATCCCAGGTGGCATTGATAGCGCCAAGATGATCTTCCTACCAGGAGAGCATTTGTTCTTGGTCAGGTGTCCTGTGGGTGTTGCTGGTCAGCCAAGTCTGTCTGTTAGTTTAAACCCCTTGACCCATCATTTCACGCTTTTCAGATTGCCCCAGAAGTGGTCCTTTACTGAGATTAGATGCTTAGGGAGCTGGTTATGCAGATTCCTCCCTTCCCAAGGTAACTTCACAGAAATTGCAGTGCCAGAAGTAATGTGATATGAGCTCGAATATCTAGCCAAGTGATTCCCATGCAACAGATCAGATAATGAAATTCAAATGTATATCTGCAATGTTTGCAAGCAGCTGCTTGAAAATAGCCCAGGCAACTGTTTGAAAACAGTGCATGGAGGCAACAATCAGATGATTGCTATCGCAAGAGGTATCAGGAATGTTTGTTGTTATATCTGCCCCTGGGTTCGCTGGCTGCCCCGAACGCCACAAAGAAAAAGATAGACAAAGCTTAGACGCAGTGATGGGCACTCTGAAATACCGCCCGGTGGTGCGATGCTCTTTCTGGTACTCGGCAGTCCTCTGGGAACTGAGGGGCTCACCAGCTGGGGAGCTCCTACCGATGCACATGCTGTGGTGCGAGCTGATACCGCTACTGCGTGCTGTGGAATTAAATGACAGTAATTAAGATGGAAAGCCACCCAGGCCCCTTTCCAAAACGGGAAGGCACACAAGAGTCCCCCTGAGTCAGACTTGCTGCCTAGCGCTGGCCACCAGCTCTCACAGGGGTTGCCTGCGCAGAGTTTGTCCAGGCAAAATAGCAGTCAAAGGTTTCAAACAGCGGCGAACCCACTGTTTGCCTAATGAGCTGGTCTGCTGGTCAACTGCTCCCTGTTCAAAATCTTTTCTTCCTCCTACCTGGAACTTGTGTAGCATCGGGCTTAGCTATGCTCTTTTACAAATCTAGCTTAGATAGATGACTGAGCTAGCTACTGCCAGAAATTGTTGCCCCTCCACAAGCAAAGTCAGTTTTTGATCTTCTCTGGACTGAACTTGAGGCTCCCATGAAAATTACTTACTGAGCTCTTCCTCTTTGACAATTACTTGGACATCTATGAACCAGTCTTTAATCTCATCAGTGTAGTACAGGCTACGCTGATTTCTTTATTGCTTTTTTTTTTAAATCAGAAGGACACATGAAACTGTCAGATAGACATCTCTGATTTCCAGCAATCTATAAAGATAACTTTAATCAGATAAATATGAAATCTCATTTTTATAAGAGGTTTCATTGATTGCTTTTAAGAAAATAGGTTTGGGCATTGGCTGACATTGACTGTGGTACCATTCATTAATGCTTTATTCACCTCCCATATCTGCTTAGCCATAATTTTGCCTTGGACTGGTGTCAGACTAATTGGGCTTGGGAAATCCAGGTCATCACAATACCATTTTTAAGTACTGACTCACAGTTTGAAGGGGCTGCCATGCTGCTGGCTAGCACGTGATCTGCATGACACCAGACATGCACGGGTGCTCAGTCTATTGCAGGAGAGACCAGACAGACATACAACTCAGTCTTCTGCACGCGCGGGGAAGCAGTGCCCAGGACATCATGATTTCTGAGGGCAACCCTGCTTCATGCTGTTTAATCAAGAGCGTAACTTCAGCACATTTCTGGTCCTTTGTAGCTTCGCTTGTCTTTCAATATTTTTACAAATCACTGCCAGTGATTCAGGAAGCTCCTCAGACACTTCTTTCTTTCGATACTCTTGGTCGCAAATTTTCTGATACTGCTACTGTACATTGCTATAATGGTTGCTATTTGACATCCTGCATTGCTACTGATGAGATAGAAAGTATTTCTTCCTTCCTGAGAAATAAGCACATCCCATTTCTTTCCAAATAGAGAACATAAATATTCAATGAATATTTCTTCTTCTTGTGTATCACGATTGACAGCTCTGCCGCCTTTAACACTGGACCTACAGGGACTAACAAAGGGAAGAGAAGTTACTGAACTTGATGAGTGATGTTTTTTGTCAGAAAAATTGAGTATGAAATGCCAACAAACAAATTTAAATATGAAATCACAGGGAGGTTACAACCAACCAAATCACTGGGTTCTAAAATGCTTTCTAAACTCCCCCCCACCCCTTGGGATCTGAGGACAAAAAGAACTACATTAAGATTATTATTTTAATGAAAAAGATTATTTGGTGTGGCACTACAGATAGCAGGAGGATTTGATGATCCAAAAAGGTGCCTTTGAATCCTGTTCTCCTGTATGACAGCAAGGATTTCATTAGGTCTCAGTATACTTAAATAATGCCTTCTTGCCCTTAATCCTTAAACCCAGCATTTTTTCATTAATGCTTTATCGTCTTCCATCAGCTGTCTCTTTCCTAGCTGGTGACTTGTTTGCACAGCTATCAGACTTCCTGTTATTCACATTTCTTATATATAATAAGGTTTGTAATGATCATTATTGGCTGCCACTTTCACTTCTTGTCTTTACTAAGACGGACTTGAAATCAAGAAGCCTCTCTCAGAATGACAGGTTGTGGGTTTGGGGAAATCTAATTAGGTTTTCTCAAAACCAATATTCTTATTTTTATGCTAACATTTTTCCTTGTAACAATTACTTGACTGTAGCTGACCTCTGGAAATTGTCTTGGGAAAGTACCAAGTAGGCTGTTGCAGGCTCGGAAGTGGTCTGTCTGCACGCAGCGGAGTTCGTCAGCATTTCCATGAGGGAGCCACCAGTTTCTGGCTCTCCGAGTGACTCGTTTTTACCCTTTCTAAAAGAAAAATCAATCTATCATCCCCAGCAAGTACGAGATTGTTTCACTGGTGCCGGCTCCAAATCTCTGGCGTCCAGCTCCTCTGTTGGGACTTTGTGGTTCCCCCAAGCCCCAGCCGCAGGGGTGGGCTGCCAGGTCCAACAGCCCCAAGTATCCTGAGACCCAGCCGCCGCCTGCCAGCCTGGACGTGCCAGTGGGGCCAGGAGGTGAGGTGAGGCAGGCAGACGGGGTCATTTCGCAGCGGGGAGCAGCTCCCAGGGATCTCCTCAGCAGTTTTTAGGTAGAGCAGCGCGGGGCTTCTCACTGCACAGAGGGTTTGATAGGCAGCTTGCAGGGCGAGGAAGCCTGGGCACCCTGATGAAAAATAGGCAGGCTCTAATTGAATCCCTTTTGGTTTATAACCTGCTGGCAGCTCAGCTTCAGGAGTGTCAGAAAAATCCCCTGTGCGCTGAAGAAATACAACAGCTCTGGGCAGGCAAAGGCATTTTTCATACACAACCTCAGGTGAATCACTACGTTACGTTTGAACTTCAGTTCTTCATTAGCAGTGGGGTTGTTGGCTATTCCTCCCTACGAAAACCACACAAGCAGCATGAAGCACGTGAGTTAAACGAGAGTAAGCACTTTTCAGTTAGTGCTGAACTTTATAAAACATGAGACTGCGGCGGCAGTGAAGCTCCCGTGAGCACAGCCCTGCAGCAAACACGGCCCGGGTCTCCCCGTGCTTGGATGCCGCTGGCAGCGCAACACCCGGTGCAGCGACAGGCACTGGGGTACACGGGGTGGGACTCAGCGTCTTCATTGGTTCATCAAGCTTGCTGCTCATTTATAGTCGTAAATGAGATGTTTGGCTGCGGCGGTATAAATAACAGGTGACGTTTTAACAACGCTGGCAGCATTGTGCAGAAACTCTTTTAGCATTAATGAGTTATGGAGGTCCGTGTGAGTTTTGTGAGGTTTATTTATTCTCCTCTTTTGAGGCAATTGCCTGTTTGCTTCTGAAAACAAAAGTTAAAACCACTCACATGCATTGAAAACAGCTTCTCAGGAGGATTTCTGACATAGCAAAATGGCAGAGGTATAACTCTGAGTGAGTGAATGCTGGAGGACAAGAGATGACTATGAAGAGAAGCATCCTACATGCACATGTTGTGAGCAATGGGATGGGAACTGGTCCTGATAATTCAGCCTTCTGGACACAGGAGACTTGGCTTTAACAACAGGCTTTGTTGTTAAAACACATTTTCTATGTTGGCATCTGCCTCTAGGTGACCTGGGCCTCTCACATGCCTGGAACAGTCCATTACAATAAAATGGAATATGTATATATACATGCATAATATTGCAAAACCTTCTCTCACTGCCAGCCCCTTGCTTTTTTCTAAATGGCACAATAATTAGGGTGAACGATTTGTCACAGAAATATATGGAAAGTCTCAGTCTGATAACAGAGGGGAAAAAAAACATCAGCTGCAAATCTAAATAGTATAAGTACTGAAAGTCTGTACTTTAATCCAAAGCTCCTTGAGAATTTTAAGCTGTTTAACAATATTTAACAGGCTGTTTCAAGCCACGTGAAGACATTACACCGCTGCCTGCCAGTAACAGCAGCACGGAGGCATGGAGGGTGGGAGGGAGGGCTCTGCAGTCCCTCGCCTTTCCTTCGGCGCTGCTTTCTGCCTCCAAGCTGGCGCGCTCAGCAGATGCTTCTTAAAACCCACCACGTTAGCGCCGTTCCTCCCTCCCACCCCACCCACCCACTCGGCACCAGAGAAAGGATCTGCTGAACTTCCGTAATCGCCGAGCAAGCGACCAGCCCAGAGAAAAAACAGATCCCCTGCGGCTCCCGGCTCCCCGCGTGCATCCCCATGCCTTCCTCCTCCGCCTGCAAGAGCTGCAGAGCATCAAAGGTTGTGCATTTATAGTCTTTAAGCTCGTATTTGATGTCATTTCTCCGGGTAGCTTTACCTTGGCAACGCCTTCCTGCCTTGAGTGTTGTTGCAGAGTCCCGTACCCGCTTCTCCTCTCACCCTGCAGCCTGCTGCCACCGTGGCCATCCCACAGAAAGGGAAGGGGCTGTTCTCCTGCACGGGCAGGACTGCTCACAACCGGGGTGCATCTCAACTTCACACTCAACTGCTGCCCTTGCTACAGTGTGCAGGAACACTTTTAGATATTCAGAGCCTGGACCTGCGACAGTTTGGACTCATGGCTGATCTGACGCCTACACCGATTTTTGTTTTTCATCACCTGCTGAAACTTGGGTTTTTTTTCCAGCATTCCTGCTGAAATACCCACTGCACAAAATCGCCAGCCTGGTTATGGGCCTGTGTTGCCAGCAAGGGAGATGGAAACTTCTTATCCTCAGACTGGGGGCATGTTGCCGACACTAAATTTGGGATTTCCAGTTGCAGAATCAGTTTTTTCCACCCATCCTAATAATGCATCTGGAATACTGTGTCCAGTTTAGGGGTCCCCAGTAAAGAAACATATTAACACAGTTTGGCAGCGGGTCACTAAGATGGTGAGGGAACAGCAGCATACGACATATGGGGAGAGGCTGCGAGATTGGGTTTGTTCAGCCATAAGATGAGAAGGTATGGGGAGATCTTACTGCTGTCTGCAAGGGGAAGGCATGGAGAAGATCGAGCCAGACTTTTCTCGGAGATGTGCTGTAGCAGGAGAAGAGGTGCAAGGTGGAATGTGAGAAATTCAGATGTGCTATGGGAAAAGCTTCTTTATCATAAAGGTCACCAAAGATTGAAATGGTGCCCAGAGAAGTTATGAAATCTCCCTTCTTGCAGATATTCAGAACTCAGCTGGACAAAGCCATAAATAACCTGCTTTAATTGGGCCTGCTTTGAGCGTGGATTTGGAGTAGGTGGCCTCTGGAGCGCCTTCCCGACTTCAATTAGCTTGTGATTCTGTGAACTTCATTTATTGAGCTCTGCTTTTTCTTCCCCTGTGTGGCTTCTGTTAGCCAAACCCAGCCCCATTTCTCTTCTCTGTGATTTGGGAAGATGTGGCTTTATCAGCACAGAGCAGGGGTTGGAAACTGTTTTCTTCCCATTGTAGTGAGCAGATCTGTGCATCTTTCCAAGCCTTCGTTCTGGGATGGTATACAGCATGGTATACAGCTTGCCTCTGCCAAATAGTCACACAACTAAACTTCATTTTCACCTGGCTCGGAACAATCAATTGTGTAAGAGATCCCGTGAGTCTTCCTCAAGCACTGAAGAGCAAGAAGCTTTATCTTAGAATATACTGAGCCTTGAAGCCTGGAGGTGACTGACAAAACATAGCTGAAGCACAGTGAGATTATGCTTCTAATGACTTTTGATCAGGGAAAATAGTCCTGTTTGCTCAGTATTCCCTCCAGGAGTCTTTGACACCAGGACAAGAATTTGGGATTAATCTCAGCAAATGCAACTCCCGAAAAATCTTTTCCTAAACATCCAGGGAAATAAACATCTGTCTGTTTCCAAAGACTTGTTTTGCCCAGTAGTCATCCCTGCTGTTAATTATGCCTTGACTTTACTGTGACCGTGAACTCTCTCTAAAATGAAAAAAATACCTCTTTGATGTAGAGATAATATACTAGTTATAAACCCTATTCCCTAGCATCTCTCAGAACCGGACAACTAAAGTACTAAATATATGCAGTACCACTCAGAGCTGGTATTATATTGCCAGCACTTCAGAGTTAATTATTTTTGCTTTCAAAGGAGGAAAAGTAATTTTTAAATTGGTTTAATATCAGTCTCACACCAAAGGTGTTTCTTACTGCATTTCTTCCATAAGCCATCAGTAGCATTAATTAATTTTTTTTTTCCAGATCCTTCTTTCGCTGTGAAGACTGGATCTTTAAGTGAAATAAGTAAATAGCTGTCACCTCAGTAACGGGTCCTTCCAGAATCAGCGTTGGAATTTGTAGGATGAGAGCCACATCTTGGCTCTTGAGGAGAGGGGCACGGTAGTGTCAGAGTTAAAAACGCTCAGTAACTGGCAGAGAAAAATACCCGCCTTTACGTTGGGAAAAAACAGACCTTGTTGTACATCATGGTCCATGGTCCCAGGAGCAGTCCAGTGCTCAAAGCTACCTCACCGAGGATCTTACTAGCTCCCAGGAAGACAAGACTGGAAAGGATGGAGCCTTGTATCTCCTCATTTTAAACTTAAAAAATTAAACTTAAAAAATTAAAAAATATTGTGTGAGAGCAAGAGACCACTGGGCCCAGCTGCTGGTCTAATCAGTGGAAGAAGCTTACGAGGGAGCGAAAAACCAGGGCCAGGGGAAAGGAGACATTCCTAAATAGCCAGTTGCTTTATCAGCAATTACATCTTCTCTGACACCAAACTTCACTTGCTGATTTTTTTTCAAGTCTCTTTGAACATGTTTGTGGTTTCTGCCCTTGCAACATCCCACGGTTATTAGTTCCACAGTGCATGGGGTGTGTTGTGGAAAAAGCCCTTCCTGGTGGTCTCAAAGATGCTGCCCAGTAACCCAAGAACTAGAGGTATCCAGTGAAATCACATAAGCAGTGAATAATGCTTCCTCTGGGGGCTTCATCATCTTGTTTTCTGGGCAACAGTCGTTGCAAACGGACTGGCCAGGTCCCTGCATGAGAATCAGGGATACAAGACACTGAAGTGACAGTAGTCTTGTGGGTTTTGTCACCCTATAGCGCTAGTATATCCCTTCGAGGATGATATAACTGGGAGGAAGGCAGCCCTTGTTCCAAGATATGGGCATACCCGGCTATTACAGGGTCCTGCTCTGCACCTTGCTCCTTGCCAGGTAATTGCCAGACTTCTGCGACCCTTTATGATTACGTCTGGATTTTGTTCAGTCTTCCTGGGGCAGCACCAGCCTCAGCAGCGCATCCATTTCCAGAGCATCCTCTCTCCAGTGGGAGAGCTGAACTTTTCTTCCTACCTTTGCTTCCAGTCTCATCCTTCATTCATTTAAAGCATTTGACATAGGACGTGGTTGGAGAAAGTGGGGGATACCAGCAGGATTTCCCTTCTTTGCACACTTGGTGACTCCTTTAAGAGCACTTAGAATGGGAAAGTGCAGCTTCTGCATAAGGACATCTACTGACACTGTCTACAACAGTCCCAAGAGCTCATTAATTCTATTTATTCCAGTTTCCACTATCTGATGAGCATGGAAATCGCATAAAGGAATTGGACACACTTGCCTCCTGCTGCTGATGTGGTACCCAGGCTGTGAGTTTGTGCTACATTGCCACAGCGTGATCGCAGGCTAGCTTCTACTCCTTACCTTCAGGCTTTGCAGGCAGAGAGCTGCACCAAACAGAAATGCTCTGACTGCCTTCCGAGGTCACCTGTTAATCAAGCAATGAGGACAAGAAATTAAAATGTGCATATTTCAATGCAGAATAGATTTACCCCTTCCACCAGCAAGTACTAGCAACACCGTACATTTTAGCATCAAATCCCAGTAAAATTACTTAGACTCAAGATGGCACATAGATTCCAGCGCTATCAAGTCACAGTTACAAAGCCGTAGTATTGCGCCTGACAGCTTTGTACAAGGTTTAAAATCAGGTAAGCCTTGAGTTAACTTAGTTGTACATAAATACGCGAGCTAAGACAACCTCACGTCAGGGCGCTGTATTCCACACCTCTCCTCTCATGCAGAGGAGAACATGTTAGAGGCAAGCCATGCATTTCTTTCTGGTACAAGTCATTTAATAGCCTCTCTATATAAATGTGTATGCGCACAAGCACAGGCACACATACTTACAGCCTCACCCTCAGCTTGAGAGTGTTTTTCCTGGGATTTGCCGTTCACACACTGTGAGCGCAAACAACACAAGACATGGTATTTTCAGTTTGGTCTACTCAAAGATATCCTCTACGTGTAGGATATACAGAAGGAGCTACTCCTTAAGCTTTCAAGGTTGCGGTGATTGCTGTCAATATCCAGCTTTTCCCAGCAGGGGAAAAGTGTGGCAAGTTCTCTACAAAGCTTACTTATAAGAAAAACCCATCAGAAGCAGTGACAGACCAGGACATCCCGCAGGTCAGGTGGAGGAGAGGCAATGGGATTTCGTCTTATGTGCACCAGAAAAGAAATCAGGTTGCATTTTTTAGGTTGTCTGATATTGCAGTTCCTTACTACATGGGAAGTGAAGGGACTGGGTTTGTCAGACTGATGTCACCCTTTCTAAGCCATCCTTCAAGTGACCGGGCTCAGAGGCATCTCATGCATGTTTTCAGCTGCTGTTATTTCTCCTGCTTGTTTAGTTGCAAGACTATTTGTTCATCTTCAGATGATGTTTGACATCTCACTGTAAATAGTCTGGGTTATAAACATCTCAGGTGTCAAAGTCTAAGTGTGTTTGCCTGCCATTCTGGTTTGCATCTCTTTCTTATTCTGCCTGCTCAGCAGCTGTGTCCTTGGTGAGGACTGTGTTTGAACTTGGAGTCTGATTTAGACACAGGTTGGGTATTAACCAGTTAGTAGAGCTGGCTGGAAGATGAATATTCAGCTCCAAACCAGGAAAAATTACTCCAGAGGGGCTGGCAAGGAGCAGGGGACCTGGAGGCCACGAGCACATGGCTGCTGGGGAGAGACAGGGCTGGGAACTGGGGCTCAGTCCCACAGCAGATGGAGTCACTCGATGGACCAGGTGCATCCTTGCTCCTGTCTACTTCTGGCAGGATTTCAGAATGGCCACGTTCCTGCAAAGCATTTCCTACCACTTTTGGTCAGAAGTACAGCCTAATCCAGGCAGGTGAGGGCCACTTTTCACATGGGAGATCTTTACCAGTCCATCTCAGCCTGACATTGCAGAGCCAGGCAACCTGCAGTAGGCTGAACACTGGCCAGCAGCAAATATCTGATCCAGCAATAATTCAGGGGCCAAAATTCTCAAAAGCCAATCAACTTACATCATTATTTTATAGGATTTAAATGGAAACAGTAATTCATCAGAAATGCATAAGGAAGTGACTCTCCATCCAATAGACATGCTTCCCATATTAAAAGAGACGCAGAAGCAATTATCTTCATATGCCTTTTCCTATGCAAGTGGCTTAGTATCATGCCTCCGTCTCAGAAGATATTAAAATGTGACTTGGGATTAATTAAATCACAAGACACCTGGAGGGAAAGTCAAAAGCATGTACACTTTCTATTCCAGACATTTTAAAGTGAAGAAAGACGAATATTTACCACAAGACCTTTCAGTCTTGATGGGGAAGAGGAACTGAAGACCAGCTTGGGAATTTCAGGGCAGAGAGCACAGAACAACCCAAACCATGAAAATGTACGTGCTTGCAATTGTAGCTACCACCGCATGCAGCTAATGGTGTCTAGTGTCCGGCAGCAGCTGAAGGGCTAGTGAGAGGTTCCCGCAGGTGCTGCACATTGTGCATGTGACTATTTAAATTCAGGTTACCTATAAATCAACAGCAGACCCCTTTTAGTGATAAGTCTGGTGATGGCAGCAAATAGAGTGGCACTGCCTTTCAGTTGCTTCCAATTCATCACGGGAATCGAGGCTGCAGCTTTCCACCCCCTGCCACCGCAGCGAGAGGTGAGGCGTCGCTGGAGGGAGGAAGGCTAGGGCTGGAAAAGCACAGGCAGACTGAGCAAGATGATGGGATGAACTCGAGAAGACATAAGGAAACAGATGCTGGGCAACCAGCAAGAGGGGAATAAATGCCTGGTTATGCAAGGGGGTTGGGAGCAGGTGAAAGATGGGGAATGGAGCTCGGGATTGCAGTAGTAAGTTTGTGGATCAAAACTCTAGGAGCTGTTAGCCACAGGTGTTGCTTGGGGGTCTTACAGCCAGGCCCCAGGCTCCTTCTAGCTCCAGGCCTTTTCTTCAGGAGGCTGTACAGCAGGCACACAGGCACAGCAACACATCCTTCCCTGAAGAGCTGCCACAGCATTTTCTCAGTGCTGGCGTGTTTTCAAGCTTCCCTCCTGTGCCAGGTAAGCTTCCCCTGTTATAAGCAGTCACTACCCTTCCTCTGGCATCTCCCAGAGAGCTGAGGATGGACTGGTAGCCCCTGCTTTCTCCTTGAAACCTCTCTCTGGTTGGACTGTGTCTGGCAGCTGTGGCCCCATGTGGAGCTACCCAAACCAGAGCATTGCTTTATCCCTCTCTCACCTGGTTGCAGGAGGACGACGTGAGCCCCTTGCAGCAGCCAGCTGGGGACCCCTACACACCACGTCCAGAGAAGAGCGAAGGCTGCAGAAGCACTGGAGGAGCAAGAGAGCACTGGAGAGCACTTCTCCCTGCCAGGCCAGATGGGAAAGCCAGCACCTACAGCCATGGCACAAGGTGCTGGGTGACAGTCAGGCCAACACTGCGTGGAAGGAGGCTTTGGTATCTCAGTGACAGGCTGACAGCATTATGGCAGACCACTCCTGCTTATCCTGCCTTCCTTCATGGCTCATAGCAAGGTGGGTTGGTCCCATCTATCCATGCGGGTTTTCCAGTATGTTGACCAGGAGTCCCTCTGCCAAGCCTCTTCCCCAGCTGTGTCACCCCCTGCCTTTGCTTCATTTCCAGCGGATCATTGCTGAATACAGAGCTGAGCCCCCCATCTCACCTCCTGCAGAGAGGCTCAAGGTTGCCCCACTCTCCTCCCCCATCTTGTTCCAGCCATTTGGGCAAGGAAAGCTGTGCAGTGTCCTCCACCTCCATGCAGCTGATCTCCTTATTGTACATGAGCTCACACGGGTCAGAGTCTCTGAGAATAAATTCACCCGAGATCAAAGTGGAAATGAAGTCCCAGTGTCCCTTGACTCCAGCTCAACACCTTTCTTGCGCTTTCCCACCATACCAGCTAGTAGCTCCCCAGCAAAACATTGCTTTAATGTAATTTCCCAATTGTTAGTGACTGTTTCCTGAAGGATTAGAAACTGGGGAAAGCTTTAGTGGAATGCAAAGAAGTTAAGAGAAAGAGCCAACACCATCTTCAGGGAAAAGCTCAAGGAAAAGCGAGAGAGCAAACACGTTACCGTGCATCAGCTGGAGCAGAGTAGCTGTCCATCTGCCTCCTACTACCCTGTGTAGGAAAGCAGGTATCCCAGCAAAGCTTCAAGCCCTGGTGGAAAAATTGTACCGTAATCCATGTTACCGTGGGTTTGCCCAGGCGCGAGAGCACAGTTACACAGAGGTGTCGGTGCTTGGCTCACGCGAGGTGCCTTCCTACCCAAGGCGGTTTGTTTGTGTGCCTGAGCCCCTAGTGCTTTTAAACCGAGCTCCAGAGCCATTTCACAGCCTGCATCGGCTGCGGCGACGCTGGCTGCTGCCCCTGCTCTCTTTATTCATGAGCTCCTCTCTCTGCGGGAAATGCTCCTTACACAGATCTCTTGCTCCCCATCCCTCCTCTCCCCCGACTCCCACTCGCCAGAGACAGGATGGGATCCAACGGTGCTCTGTCAAGTTACAGGGGCTGCCTGACAGCCACGGTGAGGGAGCACTTTATATTTCGGAGCTCTGCGCAACGATTGCCTAATTAATCCCCATCCCCCACCCCGACATCCAGTACAGAGTGAGGACGCCTCAATTTTCTCGTCCTCCTGATGTGGGGAAGATGCAGCACGGCAAACTTCAGCGATTCAGTCCCGTTCAGCGCGAGAAGGGACCTGGAGAGAGGACGCTAACGCTGAGACCCCCGGCCCCAAAGTAGAATACGGGGGAATAAGGAAGCCGTCTCATGGGCAGGACTTCTCCTCACCAGCATCCCTCTCCACCTCGCTGTGCTCGGAGGACAATTAAATTGCACTGTCGCTTCCCTTTCATTGTGATCTGATTAACGGGGGAATTAATGGGGGCAGAGGAAGAGGCTGCCTTTTCTTTTCCAGGCCTGCGCGAAGCCAAAGCCAGGGCAACTGGCTGTGAGCCTTCGTGAAAACCACGATGCTTGCCAGGATGCCTTTATTAGAGAGGAGAAGGGGGAGAGGGGACAGGGCTGCTGTAGGAACGAAGGGCAGGTACAGACAGCAGCCTCGTTTACAGCAGGGTTTTGCACCAGTGCAGCTAACCCTTCAGTTCAAAGTCCCCCCACAGGCGTCTGCCACCAGCGTAGGCTGGAAAAAAATCACAGCTGAGACTTCTTGGTGGCTGCACGAAGGAGCAAGTCCATAATACAAGGAGGGTGTTTGGCTCGCTTGATCGCGCAGCTCCAGAGCTCACGCAACACCTTCGAGCGATGATTTCCCATTCTTCCCTAAGGACCCACTCCTCCCCTGAGCTCACGGCGTCGCCGTCCCCGTGGAGCAGCCTGCAGCAGTCCTCTCCCCCGCTGACAGTGCCACCCTGATGGGTGACTGAGCTTGCCATGGTGCCTGTCACCCGAGTGGGACAGCAGGTTGCCGGATACTGTTGTGGAGACATGCATACTTGAAAATATAATAAAATCCCAGCTTCTCACAGGTTGTTTGTCCGGGCTGTGGGTTTGCTGTGCTGCAAATGGAGGCATGGGAGCTGGCTCTTGTGGTATCATTTCAAGTCCATGGTGGTGTCATGGTTTGGATGCACTACTCTGCAAGCCCAGCTATCGCTGCTATTACCAGCTGCAGTCCAGAAGCTCGTTGGCAGCTTTTGCACAGCATGGAGCCACAGCGATTAAACCATGGGGCCAGCGAGCTCTGCGCAGGATGCACATGAGGATGCTTTGTGAAACAATTCTCTGTGTAAAGCCAGATGGACTCCAAAGGCATCTGGTTTCATGGCACTCCTGCTGCTCCAGAGCATCCCATGTATCCCTGTGCCACACTGCCTCATGCCCTGGGAGCAGGGCTGTGTGATGGCACTGGGACAGGTCTGTGCTAACAGGGAACCGGGGAGTGCAGGAGCCAGTGGGAACAAGCCCAGAGAGTGGTGGTGAATGGAGTCAAATCCAGTTGGCGGCCGGTCACCAGTGCTGTTCCCCAGGGCTCAGTGTTGGGGCCGGTCCTGTTCAATATCTTCATTGATGATCTGGATGAGGGGATCGAGTGCACCCTCAGTCAGTTTGCAGATGACACCAAGTTGGGTGGGAGTGTTGATCTGCTGGAGGGTAGGAAGGCCCTGCAGAGGGATCTGGACAGGCTGGATCGATGGGCCGGGGCCAACTGTATGGGGTTCAACAAGGGTCAGTGCTGGGTCCTGCACTTGGGTCACAACAACCCCATGCAACGCTACAGGCTGGGGGAGGAGTGGCTGGAGAGCTGCCTGTTGGAAAAGGACCTGGGGGTGTTGGTTGACAGTCGCCTGAACATAAGCCAGCAGTGTGCCCAGGTGGCCAAGAGGGCCAATGGCATCCTGGCTTGTACCAGGAATAGTGTGGCCAGCAGGACCAGGGAAGTGATAGTGCCCCTGTACTGGGCACTGGTGAGGCCACTCCTCAAGTCCTGTGTTCAGTTTTGGGCCCCTCACTACAAGAAGGACATGGAGGTGCTGGAGCGTGGCCAGAGAAGGGCAACGAAGTTGGTGAAGGGTCTGGAGCACAAGTCTTATGAGGAGCGGCTGAGGGAGCTGGGGTTGCTCAGCCTGGAGAAGAGGAGGCTGAGGGGAGACCTTATTGCTCTCTACAACTGCCTGAAAGGAGGCTGTAGCGAGGTGGGGGTCGGTCTCTTCTCCCCAGGAACAAGCGATGGGACGAGAGAAAACAGCCTCAGGCTGCGCCAGGGGAGGTTTAGGTTGGATATTAGGAACAATTTCTTCACCAAAAGGGCTGTCAGGCACTGGCACAGGCTGCCCAGGGAAGTGGTTGAGTCCCCATCCCTGGAGGTATTTAAAAGGTGGGTAGATGTGGTGCTCAGGGACATGGTTTAGTGGTGGACTTGGCAGTGATAGGTTAACGGTTGGACTCGATGATCTTAAGGGTCTTTTCCAACCTTAACAATTCTATGATTCTATAAGAGGAATAGAGAAGACATATTCCCAGGTCCACGCTCCCCCTCTGCAGAGCTCCTGTGGTACCTTTGCTCTTTGCTTTCTGTTATATTCCATGTTATCGACATTTTTCTGTTCACCTGAGTAGCCCAGCCCGTGGATGATCTTCAGGATCTTGGAGACCAAAGAGTTGATTGCGCATATCCGTCTTCCAGCGTCCAGACTGAGGAAAGAGAGAGGAGACCTGATGTCCCTGGGAAGCCATGGGTCATGTAGTTGCATTGGCTACATCCTTAAATTTACATCTTCAGTACATCCAGTGCTGGAATGTCATGGTAATATTTTCTGTACCTAATACTTTTTGAAAGTTCATACACATTCAAACTGTTGAGATGTGCTTGAATCCCTCAGGTCATGCTAACTGCCTTCTGTGTGTGGGATAGTCTCTCCAGATGGCAGATCACATAACAGATGAGCAACTTCATTGTCATTTCTCTGCAGAGCTGGGGAAGAGCAACCCAGGTCAATGGAGAGTTTCTGAAGAAGCTTTGTGTGCGTGGACTTCTCCCTGACACCAGGGCAGCGGAGGTGGTGGCACAGCCAAGGACCAAAGGAAAGGGCCAATTCCCTGCTGGGGCTCTGGGGATGAAAACAGTACAGAGCAAAAGTAGTGGGTCAAAAACATTTTTGGAGTCTGGAGACTCCTGGGCAGGAAGAAGAAGGTTTAAGAAGTCAAGGCAGGTAGATCACCCACCCACAAAACTGTGAGATGGCTAAAAAAGCCCGAACGGTAGCCTGGGTGAGGAAGAAAATGACACTAAGCATCTCAACTGTGTACCTTTGCACATGCTGACTATCATAGCTGTACAGAGGCATAACTGCTGCTCAGGAGCACAAACAGAAGGAAATGACGATTCTTAATTTCAGAAATAAAATGACAGAAGGAGGCAAATTAGTAGTGAGTTAAAAGTTACTTGAATTCAAAAGAAGCCAAGGACCTAAAATTGCATAGTGAGTGCAATGGTGGGTCTGTGTGTGTTACAACCTAATGAGGAGATGGCAACGCCTACCTGTATCTGATGAATGAATTATTAGCTGTTAGTTCTTAACTTCCACGCCTATCTATCTCCTTCCCTCCCATTTTCACCTGGGGCTGCCTCTTGAGCAGGCACGGTGCTGATCCAGCCTTGTCAGTGGGACCAGTGGGCTGAGTTAGCTCAGGGGTCTGAGAGCAGACGCTCTTTTAAGACGGGTTTATTATCCAAATAGTACCCTGCTGCTTTGTTTTAATTACTGTTGCTTGAATTCTGACATTAGGTCCCACCAGCAGGGTCAGCTTTGCTGTGCTGTCACTGTCCTCCGTGGTCCCACAACTGCCCAGCGCGGCTCCTTGCGGACCCGATCTTGACCTGTGCTTGGCTACACCTCATCGCCCTGGCCTTTCCCCACTGCCAAAACAGCGGCAGCAGCGAGCACAGTGTGGTTTTGTCTGAAATGTAGGGGGGTGGGCGGATCTGTATTCCCAGTAATGCCCAAACAACCTCTAATGACAATTCGGCACCTAATGCTTGTGTCACACTGCCAGAAGGTGTTAATGGTGTGTATTAATGAAGCATGACTTCTGCTGAGGTTTTATTTAGGCGGTGATGGCATGAGGATTGTGGGAGACAGGCGTCGTAGCCAGTGACCCTCTGAAAGCCAGGGGAAGTGTGCTAGGAAAGGGAGCTGGAGCTGCAGAAACTAATAATGTCACTGACTTCAAAGATGAAGGATTCTCTTTATGCTCTGAAAGTGACTGAATAAAATGACTGCCATCATTACTTAGCAAAATAGGATTTTCTACTTGTGTCGGATTATTTTAAACATCAATTTGATTAGCCTGATTGCTGTTGATTTGTCCCTAAGAAGTGTATTACATTAATTTAGCCTTATATCTAGAAAATACTTTGAATTACAATACCATTTATTAACGTGAGTTGCTTTTTCCCAGCAGACATGTTAGCTTTGCCCACAGCCCTTGAAGCTTGGTTTTTGGAGATGAGTTCACAGTGTTAGTTTCAGCCATGGGCAGAGCTGCCCTCTCCACGAACACTTGCAAGCCACTTGGCCATAAAGGGGCTCCAACCATCCCGTCCACTTAGTACAAGAGAAAGTAGATAACCCCTCGTACCCCGCCGCACTACAGGCACCTGAGGGGCAGGGCTAGTTCACACGTTCTGGATAAACCCCTGACATGATGAAAAGCACTGCTTTTCCTAATGTTTTGAAGGAGGAGGAGTTCCCGGGAGAGGAAGGAGGAGGAAAGCTTACTGCATCCTTGGTGAAGGCACCACCAAAGGTGAGATCCTATGGCCTGGGAATGTAGCCAGCATTTAAGCCCATTGCGCTAAGGTGTATGATTAACAATACATTGTTCCACCTCCGCTTCCTAGCTGTGATCCGTGCTTTTACTCACTGAAACCTTCCTGGTGAGCTCCCATCCACTCACGGCACCAGGACAGAGATCGCTCTTCATCTTCGGACACAGATTTGGAGCCTTCCTTCTGAGTAAAGGGCGCCTAGCGACCCAAACAAGCATTTTAAGGACACCCCTGTATGATTTTGTGCAGTTGGTGTCAGTAACTGATCAAGGCATCTCTTAGGGTGCTGCTGTAGTCTTTGGCTGCAAAAGAGCTGCGGCTTTTTGCTCATGTGCCTCATGCGTGGGGCCAGCCCTGGAGGTGGCCAAGCACTGCAGCAAGTACCCGTAGCAAAATAAAACACAGACTGACCTCCTCCTCAGGATAAAAGCAACTTGAGAAGGAGCACCCTGTTGAGTCCATCTGGAACTGCTGAAGGACATACTCGGGGAATTTCAGGATTAGTCTTGGCAGCAACAGAGCAAACCCAGGTTATTAAATCCTACAGCCGACTAGGAGCGACTCTGGGCCTCGCTCCTTTGGCCGCCTCTTACAGCCCAGACGCACTGGGAGCGCTCCCTCGTATCATCAGCTTCTCGGTCCTGCCAGGTGAAGGAAACGTTTCCAAGATTTCATTTAATACCTGTATTTAATCCATTAGCTCTCCCTGCAGACCTCCTGAAGGCTGGGCTGTGATTAAGGAGGAGATAAGTGCCCTGTTTATTGCTCTCCTGATACTTCTCCACTTTCCTCTCCACTTCCATGGGCAGTTTTTACCTGGCAGTCGTGCAGTGCCTCGGAAACGCGCATGGGACCCCCCCCCCCCCCGCCCTGTCCCCTCAGGACAGGTTGAAGGGGGGAGACCCCCCCCAGGTCCAGCAATGCAGCTCTCACTCTCCTGTGCCTGCACCAGGGTACGACGCTCCACTCATCACAGAGAGGGAAACGTCACGGGTCACACCACCAGGGAGCAAGGGGTCAGAGCTGGGAGCAAAACCCTTGCTCCAAGCATCCCGACCTCTGAGCAGACATCCGTATCATCAGGAGTAGCCAGCCTGGATTCACCAAGGGGAAGCCATGCTGGACCAACCTGATAACCTTCTGTGAAGAAGTGACTGGCCTGGTAGATCATAGAATCACAGAACGCTTTGGGATGGAAGGGACCTTTAAAGGCCATCTAGTCCAACCCCCCTGCAGTGGGCAGGGACACCTACAACCAGATCAGGTTGCTCAGAGCCCCATCCAGCCTGGCCTTGAATGTTTCCAAGGATGGGGCATCTCCCACCTCTCTGGGCAACCCCTTCCAGTGTTTCACCACCCTCATCGTGAAAAATTTTTTCCTTGTGAATCTACCCTCCATTAGTTTAAAACCATCACCCCTTGTCCTGTCACAGCAGGCCTTGCTAAAAAGACTATCCCCATCTTTCTTGTAGGCCCCCTTTACGTATTGAAAGGCTGCAATCAGGTCTCCCCACAGCCTTCTCTTCTCCAGGCTGAACAACCCCAGCTCTTTCAGCCTTTCCTCATAGCAGAGGTTTTTCCATCCCTCTGATCATTTTTGTGGTCCTCCTCTGGACCCTCTCCAACAGGTCCATGTCCTTCCCATGCTGAGGACCCCAGAGCTGGACACAGGGCTCCGGGGGTCTCACCAGAGCAGAACAGAGGGGCAGAATCCCCTCCCTCGCCCTGCTGGCCACGCTGCTTTTGATGCAGCCCAGGGTACGGTTGGCTTTCTGGGCTGCCAGAGCACATATTGCTGGCTCATGATCAGCTTTTCATCTACCAGTACCCCCAAGTCCTTCTCCTCAGGGCTGCACTCAATCTCTTCATCCCCCAGTGTGTATTGATACCCGACCCATGTGCAGGACCTTGCACTTGGCCTTGTTGAACCTCATGAGGTTCACACAGGCCTGCTCCTCAAGCTTGTTCAGGTCCCTCTGAATGGCATCCCATCCCTCAGGCATCAGATGTCCCCTCAGATGAGGGGACACCAGTGGATATTTACCTGGACTTCAGGAAGGGCTTTGACACTGTCTCCCATAAGATCCTCATAGAGAAGCTGATGAAGTACAGGCTGGATGAGCAGACAGTGAGGTAAATTGAAAAGTGGCTGAAGGGCTGGGCCCATGTCGTGGTTTAACCCCAGCCAGCAACTAAGCACCATGCAGCCGCTCGCTCACTCCCCACCAGTGGGATGGGGGAGAGAATCAGAAGGGTAAAAGGGAGAAAACTCGTGGGTTGAGATAAGAACAGTTTAATAACTAAAGTAAAATAAAAATAGAACAGTAATAATAATAATAATAACAATAATAATAATAACAAGTAATAAGAGTACAATAGTAATACAAAGCAAACGATACACTCTACAATTGCTCACCACCCTCCGACCGATGGCCAGCCCGTCCCCCAAGCAGCGATCGTTGCCCCCTCCCCCGGCTAGCTCCCCAGTATATATATACTGAGCATGACGTCCCATGGTATGGAATAGCCCCTTGGCCAGTCTGGGCCAGCTGTCCTGGCTGTGCCCCCCCCCAGCTTCTTGTGCACCCGGCAGAGCAGGGGAAGCTGAAAAGTCCTTTACCACTGTGAGCGCCATTTAGCAACTACTTAGCAAGAACAAAACGTCAGTGTATCCTCGACATTGTTCTCATCCTAAACCCAAAACACAGCCCCATACCAGCTACCAACAAGAAAATTAACTCTATCCCAGCTGAAACCAGGACAGCCCAGAAGGTGGTGATCAGTGGCATGAAGTCTAGTATGAGGTCAGTAACCAGCGGTGTACCCCAGGGGTCAATGCTGCATGCAAACCTATTCAACATCTTCATTAATGATCTGGGCGACAGGGCAGAGCGTACCCTCAGCAAGTTTGCTGATGACACCAAACTGGGAGGAGTGGCTGATACGCCAGAGGGTTGTGCTGCCATCCAGAGGGACCTCAACAAGCTGGAGAAATGGGCTGACAGGGACCTCATGAAGTTTGAGAAGGGGAAGTGCAAAGTCCTGCACCTGGGGATGAACAATCCCATACGTCAGTACTGGGGCCACCCAGCTGGAAAGCAGCTCGGCAGAAAAGGATCTGAGGGGTCGTGGTTGACACCAAGTTGAACATGAGCCATCAGTGTGCCCTTGCTGCAAGGAAGGCACCTGGTATCCTGGGCTGCATTAGGTAGAGTATTGCCAGCAGGTTGAGGGAGGTGATCCTTCCCCTTTATTCAGCAGTGGTGAGGCCACCCTTGGAGTCCTGTGTCCAGTTCTGGGCTTCCCAGTACAAGAGAGAGATGAACATACTGGAGAGAGTTCAATGAAGGGCCACAAAGATGATGAAGGGACTGGAGCATCTCTCCTATGAGGAGAGGCTGAAAGAGCTGGGGCTGTTCAGCCTGGAGCAGAGAAGGCTCAGGGGGGATCTCATTGATGTGTATCAATACCTGAAGGGAGGGTGTAAAGAGGATGGACCCAGGCTCTTCTCCAGTGACAGGACAAGAGGCAATGGGCACACACGGCAACACAAGAGACCTGAACATCAGGAAATGCTTTTTTACTGTGAGGGTGACTGAGCACTGGCACAGGTTGCCCAGAGATGCTGTGGCATTTCCACCGTTGGAGATATTCAAAAGCCATCTGGACACGGTCCTGGATGCAGCCTGCTTGAGGTGGCCCTACTTGAGCAGGGGGGTTGGACCAGATGACCTCCAGAGATCCCTTCCAACCTCAGCCATTCTGCGATTCGGTGATTTTTGTATAGTTACAGCCCTTGGTATGAGGAAAAGTTACCAGCAAGCCAGACCAAGAGTCACCTGCAACCATCTGTTCTCCTTGATTCCTTGCCATTAAGCTATAGGCTTGAGTATCATCTGTTTCGTTCTCTCAGTTTAAAGGGCAAATTTGATTTTTCATATTTTCCCTTTTCAAAATACAAAGGGAGGGCTGGGGGAAGGGAGGGCGAAGTGGCCAGGCCGGGAAGGAACGAAAGTAACCATCTCCAGCAGACCACACTCTGCGTATGGGTCTTTCCGCTAACATGCTCCGTGAATCCTGCAGCATGGCCATGGCTCCTGTAAAAAACAGAAAGAACGAGCACGAATATCTGAGTCACGGCAGCTCTCCGTGCTTCTGCGGCTGTCGCTGCTATGGCACAGACTGCACCGGTCTCACTGAACGTTTGGCTCCTTCTAGCACTAAAAAATGCTGGATTTCCCAGTCAGAGCAATCCATCGGCAGCCGTGGGGTCAGAGCGGTTCCCATTTCTGCTTCGTTGTTACATCCCCAAGTTTCCTATGGGACAGAGAAAGGTCCTGTTTCATTGCCCCTTTCTACTCAACAAACATTACAAATAAAACCTTAGTAATGCTAGATTTGTTTCCCTTCCAACATGGATTTCCAGTGTTGATGCTCTTTTTATTACTGATAGACATGAAGCAGTTTTTATACCCACTGCGGACTTGACGTGCGCTAGACATTTTCTGCAAACAGGGAGCCGTTCATCTCCTGTTCATTGGTTTTGACCACCTGAGCAAATGTGCTTCCACGCACAGTATTCATTTGTCTTGGTTTTGGTATTTCTAATGGCTTCACTCACACCTTTCCCGGGGCAGACTCCATTAGCATGTGAATTAGCAATCCCACAAGGAGCTCATTAGTACGGTGCCAAGCCAGAGTCTTTAGTTCATGGGAGCACCTGGTCCACTGGTGCACCGAAGAGGCTAGTGCCTGCTGCATGAGGAGCAAAAAATGCAAAGAGTTAAAAAAAAAAAGAAAAACAACATTGAAAGGGCTGAAAATGTGGCATTTTGACACCTCTCCAACTGGAAGAATCCACGTCTGCTGCCGCCTATGGAGATAAGCTCTTTTATTCTGGACTTCAGACAGGCTGCAATGACGTGACTGTCTAGATAACAAAAACTTCAGCTATTATTTGCTGCTCTTGGCAGTAGCTGCTGCCTAAACCATACAAAATTCTTCATCTGTTAACGTTCCCAAAGGGAGACATGTTTCAGGAGGGCTCAGAAGCTCCCTACATGACTTTATGTACTTGTTTCTCATACACAGCCATACCAGCACACTCAGATGAAACACTGGAAGAAAGAGGTACTTTATAGTGTGACACCGAACTCATTTTTGCAACTCCTTGCTGCGAGGTATTCTTGCACCGAACCTTCCAGCACGGTGAAAGTAGGAGTCAGATCGTTCAAACGGACCTGCAACTCCTGGTGAAGTTGATATTGCTAACTTGCGACCTTCCTGATGCGTTTGTATAACATCCAAGAGGTTGGCACGCTCAGAGAACATTACCCTTCCTAATGGGCTCTGAGGCAAGGGAATACACCAGGATAAATGCAACATGAGCCAAGTCCCTCTTCAGCATATTGCATTTTTCTTTGCTCGGATATAGCACCCATGTGGCCTGGGAGAGAGTGCGAAGGTGAAATTTCTCTCAAGATGTGTCATTTTCTAAAGGCCATATTTCCCCTAACCCCATTTCCCTCCAGTCTTCCCTGTTGTAATGGGAATAGTTTTCATCTCCTGTCATCACCAGAAGGGCTGAGAGACGTTGAAAGCACTTCTTCTTGGAAGAAAGCATTGTATGGCAAAGGAAGAATAATTGTGGTGACAGCGCAGGGAGAGCAGATATGTCTCCTTAAAAATATTTTACAGCCTCATTTGCATTCCAAAAAAAAGAAATTTTTTTGTTAGAAGCAGCAGGGAAACATCATGAGAAATGCAGCAACTCTAAAATATTGCCAAGGGTCAAAAAGTACAAGGGTTAAAAAAATAAAACAAAGACCAAATCCAGTCCTACCAAATCACACCCAGTTCAGGCAGCAAAGATTGCATGTAAGGGAGTGACCAGCCCGGGGCTGATGCCGCTTCCCTCTCCACTGTAGGAAATTAGGGGGCCTGGTAGGCATTGCTCCCGAGCCCAGCCAAAGCCTCATCTCTGGAGAAGGCATAGACCTACCCCATCCTCCGTTAAGCCTCTCTGCTGGGACGCGGTACAGCGGTGGGCCTCAGCGTGACAGTGCCACGTGCCCCGAGAGTGGACGTGGCACAAGCCAGAGCTGCTTGTGGTGGTGGTGGAGAAGCGACTGAAACTGCATTTTAAATGGACACCTGTGTGTGATTGCAGAGGGGCTGAGTTTATGAAAGCCCATCAGCACTCATCGGGAGAACAACCAGCACCTCTGCAAAGAGCAGGTATCGATAATGTGACCAAAATGACCCAACCTATCATTCCCCCATATGGGACAGGGCTGGTTCAGGTGCTGCAACCTAAGCGTACCCAGGTCAGCTGGTAGCAACCATTAAATAGTGCTTGGCATACTGCTCTCCTCCTTCCCCCTCAATGTATGTTACGAGGACACAGGAAAAGCATGGACTCTAACAGTGCCTGGCAAATTTGGCATTAGATCAGGCAGATTTCCATTGTCAGAAGCGCAGAAAAAAAGAAGTGTTTAAGAATAGGAGGATCCCTTTACCAGGTGGAACTGAGCCAGGCTTCTCAGCTCTACGCACAATTTTAGCTCACTGCAAAATTACCACTGCTCACCCTCCTTCCAGCAAGTGATGGGATGGCAGAGGCTGGTGATACGGATTCCAGGTGAAAAATAAGCAGAAGCAGTATGTCAGGGCTTTAATCACATCTGTATGAAATGTGATTTTTTCCTCCTTGCCAGACATACCTTTTTTTTTGTATACAGACATTAATGCTCGTGGAACAATATTTGATCAGCCTTAATTTTCAGGCTGGATCCTTGCCTGTTTCTCTGGCTGAGCAGCCCGAGGCTTCCTCCTGCTGCCGTGGCCAGCTCTCGGCGGGATTTGCGCATTCGTCGCTGCGTGCAGCCGGGGTGAAGCGCAGGCACGGTCGCTAATGCACTGCAGTGGAGCCGAGTCGCTTCCGATGCGGCTGGCCCAGCCTCCTCTCTGCCATCCCTGGCTGGTTCATTAGCATCAAACTGTTCAAAGGGATGTAAATTAAATTATATTTAGGTCAGAAACATATTTTGAGCAAAAATACCTATTATATTTAAAGTATCTTGTTCAGAGACTCTCTGTCTGCTGCTTCCAGGACGGTTGCACAAATACTCACTGTCCTTAATATGTTTTTTAATGATACAGCAGGCACTTCCAAAATCTGATTTTTGTTTAAATATAAATTAGGTTCATTCTCTCTCTTAATCTAATTAATGCTGGTAAATAAGAAACCACCTTCTGGCAGCTCATTTAGGTATCCCAAACAGGCAAAAGCCCAGATGTCCCTGGCTAACTTTGAAAGAGAGAGAAAATAGCTCTGCCATCGAGAGTGATGGGGTTGTAGTCCCGGACAGCCGGGCGCTGCCGGTGCTCTGCTCTCTGCTAGGAGGGAGCAGGCAGGCAGGCAGGCAGGCAGGCAGCTTTCCAGGAGCAGCAGCAGTCGGACATCATTCCCCACGCTTTGGGCTGCCGCTCCTTTTAGGCAGCAGCCTCTCCATGATGCTCTGCAATCACATCTTAAACAGCGTCAAGCATCTGGCTACGTCTCCTGTCAAGACTGTTTGAGTGATGATCTCCTTGGACTTTATAAATATTGATCATTATTCTGGAAGCAGCTCAGCAGACAGAAGCTACTCCTCAGCCTCGGCTCCCGCGCTCCTGGAGAAGAGGCTGTGTTGACTCATGGTCAATACACTTCAAACTGGAGTGTATCGTGATGCTTAGGGATCCTTGGCTCTCCATGCTTAGATCAATACTCCAAAGCCTCCTGTGAACCAGCCAGGGACACGGTTACCTTGCCCAGGGCTTCCAAAGGCACACAGCAATACCAGTCCTGGAGCAGCCCAGAGCGATTTTTTGCAGCGCTGCGTGACACCCCCCTCCTCCAAGGAACCGAGCCCACCGCCTCACTTCTTTACGCCGATGCATACCAGGGCAGAGGAACGGGGCTGCTGCTGCCTCTCCTCCGCGACCCACCCAGAAGAGCATACTGGACAGCTCGCTGGCTTGCCCCACTGCTTTCAGGCCTCACGTCCCTCCACCTGCTCCTAAACTTCCCATTGCCCTGAAGGCTTTGTCATGCATTTGATTCCCGAGACAACTTTCTCTCTCCTCCTACGGGGCGCAGCGGGAGACAGGGACCCAGGCACACAGCGTGCCCTGGCGCTGCAGGCGTCCCCGAGGCAGGGCTCCTCAGACGTGTCAGGGAGGAGGTGATGCTGGTTTTCCGCCCTTCCTCCAGGGGGTCTTCAAATCCCTCAAACCTCACAGAGCAACCCTCTGTTTGATCTGTTTGAAGGAGGCAACAACACAGGAACAGAAGAGCTGGATGGACAGGGATTCCTTGATGGAGGAAGCCAATTTTCAGGAGCGTAGTGGAAAAAATTAAAAGATTCCTGTTTTCCAGTGTTGATAGCCATCTTCCCCTCCATCAGCAGCTTCACCGATCTGCTCTGGCCTGCTCTCTGCTGGGCCATGGAGGGTGTCACTGTGCTGCGGTTTCCCTGACCTGCCATGGGAGCGGGGACAGAGGCGGCTCTCGCACGGCTGCGACAGGCACCCGGCACCTCTGACCTTTGGGGAGAGGAGTAGGAGCACCATGAGAAATGCGTTTTTCTTTCCAGCCTGAGCTGCGGTGGCCTGGTCTCAAGCACACTCGTCAGACAAAACGCACTTTAGGCTGAAAGCAGACAGACAAACTGGTTTGAATGGGGTGAGACAGAGCATTCACCCAGGAAGGCTTCAGCGCTCGAGCACGCTCATGGTGTTATTAGGTTAGCGTTAATGCAGCACATGTGGTCCAGCAGCCAGAGGAAATGGCTGGGGCCTTCCTCAGAATTGATGGCTTCATCCCTTGCATTAGCACCAACCTGCTGGCGGTGGCTGGCTCCGCTTGCAGCAGCGGCCGGTCTTCCTCTTCTGGCATGTGTGCAGAGCCCTGCTTCGACTGCAGGACAAAAAGAAAAAAAAGGCGCTATCGATTGTACGTGCTCCTGTTCTTTCAAGCAGTGCTTGTCATGACAGGGCAGCAGCAGCGTATAGCTGTCCTTCGACAACAGCCCTAACCGGCTGGAAGAGAGCAGAGCAGCCATCCTTTCCGAGAGCCAGAAGCGGTTAGGGAGGGCAGGAGACAATGACGGCATCTGCTCCTGTATCTTGACCTCACCAGTCCTCCTGAGGGCTGCAGGCGGTGGATGAGAGACGGAGGCATGCCCTACAAACCACCGCGCCGATTCCCTCACGTGCAGGACAGGCCTTGCTGAATGACAAACGTGACAACCCCCATGCAAACCACAATTAAGTATGTTTCAGTAAAACCACTACTTTATAGATGATTATGCTGGATATAGATGCAATATCAGTGCTCTTATAGTAAAACCCAGTATTTCTTCACTTAAGCTTTAATAAACCTACAGCTTGATTTTGCAGGCTAAAAGCTCAGTTATAAACTACTGGTGAGTTACGAGCATGAGTAGTTGTACTCTAGTCAGGGTTAGTTCTCCGTTTCTGTCTTTGGCTCCTTGTAAATCTACCTGCTTTTCTCCAGTGCTAACCTTGAATTCAACCAGATTAAATCTAGACAGAGTTGGTACAGCACTTTTTTTCTGTTAGCTGATCACTGAATCTGACATCAGCTCTGTGGCTTGATATCTAGAAGCTTGATAGCACATCTTGGAAGTGTGTCTACACAAGAGTACCATTTTAACGAGCAATACGATGTCTGTGAGACCTCCACCATCAGCCTACGCTTCCCTCGAGGAAGGAGGAAAGGAATGGAAGAGCTGATCAAAAAGGGCCTCCCACAGTACCAGTGTAATGAAACATCCTACCTGGAAGTGCAGGAGATTCCAGGAGGCATTCAAGGAAGCTCTGGGAGGAGAAACGATGTGCAGTGGGATTTCAAATAGCCCTTCCCTCAAAGGAGAGCCTCAAATTGTTTTTTTTTTTTCTTGAATCAAGTAAATCAAAATGATAAGCAATCAACATTTCCAACTAGGCACACGACAAACTGGAAGATGACAAAGGGGAGAAGCTTCTGTTTATTTATTCCTCTTTAAAATGACTTAAAAGCAAATTTAAAACACTATTTAAAAAAAAGAGGAAATTCAAAATATCAGGAAGCTGAAAATAAAACCACAAAGTAGGCATTACAAGGTTAGCAGAACATAGAAAGCATAGTTAGTATAAAACAGATTTACAGTCTCAGTGAGCAGCAAATTCATGCTGCCCTTGTAAATGGAACAGCACATAATACTGCCCCTACCCTCTGGAACACAAAATTCTTTTATCATTTTGTTTTATTGTAGTACTGGATAGGAAAACACAACAATTTTAAAAAACAACATTTTCAATTGAAAGAGAAAAACATCAAAAATACGATATTGCTCTGTAGGCACCGATAAATGTTCTTCTATGGGAAAAGAGTGTGCCAAAGCAGAATTCAAAATTGCATAATTCCTCTTAAAATGATACAGCCCTGGTGTGACTGCAAATAAAAACTAGCTATGCTATTTCTCTGGCGCTGCCTGACTGCAGCCCTGCCCACTACGTACCGCCTGCAACACTGGGGTTCAGACAGGGCTGGGCAGAAGCACCAGGCAGCAATACTGGAAAATGAAGGTATATCCTGATAAGTCAGAGCGCTCTGACAGCTGAGACCCGTGGAGGGCTTTCATTACACTGACAAAGAGTGACTGTGTGCGTTTGCCAAGGCTTTCGCTCTGCGTGCTTCGAGTTACACCTGACCTTGAGGTGTTGAGACCTCGTAAGGAGCAAACGGGAGCAAGAAAAGGTTGCTGCCTACAGGCCCGCTTAGAAATAGCCACTGCGGAGGCCAGTGGCTGCTGGCAGGAGGTCAGCTACGAGCCCTGCCCAAGCTTGCCACCAGCAGACGAGTGCTTCCCTCCTTCCCCTCACTGAGCACAGGCAGCTGTAACGTGGCCGACACGCTCCTCTGCAGAGCGCTCTGAACAGACTACAGAGCCCTTATGTCCTCTGAGGGCAGGGATGTGGACTTCGCTGGGGTCTGCAACAAAAATCAGCCCAAAGCAATCGGGAGGAGGCAGCTGCTGGGGCCTTGGACAAGGTTAAAGTAGTGCCTGTGCAGGGCACCCTGAAGCAGATTTTTATCTTGCAAGCATGCTCACTTCTGCGGCTTGTCCTCCCCTGCCTGTTTTGGCACACGCAGCCTTCCTGCTCCCCCTCTCTGGTGGGCAAGATGCCTGAGATTACCAGTCCCGAGCCCCAGTGTCCCTGCGCACAGGGGAGGAAAGATGCACTTCAGTCTTCTGTTTTACTAGGGAGTCTCTGAATTAAAAAGTCACTTTTTAAAAAGTGCCATGGCAGGAAGCAGTTAATCAAACATATCCTCAAACATGCGTCGCCCCATGGCTATGTAAACCTCTTTTTCTTCCGGTGTCATCTGGGCCACCAGCTCAGGGCGCTGGCTCACTTGGCTGTAAGAGTGCGGACGCCCAGCCACTGTGACGGTGGGGTCCTCTGCCACCACCTCAAACTCTTCATCCTCCTCCTCATCCTCCAGCCCATATGTTGTGGTGGCTGTGGCGGGAGGGCGCGGAGGGGATTCCTCCTCCGACTCGCTTGTCTCGCTCTCGGAGTCACTAGCGTTGGCACCGGAGAGAGGAGCGGCACCTCCAACAGTGACTGTTGAAGCAGAAGGTGTCTTCTTCTCGTGGATAAGCAGGGCACGCATCACCTCCTCATTATCATCCAGAGCTGCCCGGCCCTCCTCACGCTCCTGGAAGGCATCCAGATCCCGGCCCCCTGCAAAGAGACACAAGGGAATGATCGTTTCCTCACAGAGATCTGGGTGACGGCCCTGAAGGCTTTCGGGACCCCTATTAGTTACTGCCACTGAGCACGCTTGGCCAAGTCACATCCTTTCTCTACGTCAGCCCCTTCTCTCCCTTAAAAGGCAGAGATAGTTATGTTTTTTTCTCATAACAGCAGAGCTGTTTTTTTCTCATAACATTTCCTAGGAGCTGCGAGGCCTGGAGTCACCGTGGCTCCCAGCTGGGAGCCGCGGCCAGGAGCACATCGTTAAGAGAAGACAACAAACGCATGATGGGCAGACACCTGGAAAAGATCCTCCCCGGAGGTGTCCAACTCAGGCGCCCCTCAGCTGGGCTGATGCGCTTCCTTACTGTGGAGCAGAAAGCAGTCCTTGGGACCGAAATCTGGGCTTTCCGATACCCAGACTGTGCACCTCATCATGACACTTGTCAGAGATACACCAAGTATCGCAGTGCTGTTTCACAGGTGAACAAGCACAGGCTGTTTCCTTTTTGTCCCTTTGTTTCCAGGTTGTATGACCACAGCCTGGAGGACTCACCGTGATGACCGAGACCGTGGGGTGTTGCCAGCACAGACCATAAACACAGACCCAAAACCAGGCCCTGCCCTGTTGAGCTCCCTATCTATAAGGATTAAGACAGAGAAGCAGATGAATCCAGGCAGACAGGGAGTATGTGGAAACCATGTGTTATAAAACAACATTCAAAGTAGCCGTGTCTGGTAAGCTCAGAGGTGCACCTACCAGCCAGGAAGGGGAAAAGCTCATTACTGGAACACGGTGGTAGCGAGCAGGATCTATCTTGTGAAGCAGATGCAGCTTACAGCCTGCAGCCAAGCTGTGCAGTGCAGCGTGGAAGGCTGTCTTAAAACAGCTCCTGCTCTCCAAGCTGAAACACAACCCAGCCAGGCTCTCTGGCTCCCTACCTGGACCTCTTATTTGAAGGGGACTGCAGTTTCCCAGCCGACAGACACACGGCCTGTGCTCCTCTTTCAGTAAGCTTGGCTGTACAATAGCTGGGAGGGTTTGACATGGCTTGGGTAGGCAGCGTGTCTGCAGTTCATGGATTCAAAAGGTAAAAATCTGTTAAAAAAGTGGCATTCGGCAGAAAACTTCTCCTAATCCTACATTTGATGAGAGGACCGTGAGTCCACCCAGCACCAATAAACCTACAGGCAGTATGGAAAAAAAAGAAAAAACCCAGAACAAAAAAATGAAATACAGAGAACCTTATGTAAAAACAAGGCCTAAAATGTAGGACAGGCTCCCCATGGCAAACTCTCTCTCTGGCACCTAAAGACGCTGCCTATGAACAATCGCTGGCGCTGAGGTGACGGCATTCTGCGTTCATACATGAATGCCACTTGCCTGCTTTTCCAAGACCTGGACCCTCATGGTTTCAGCACCACATCCAGGCAATCGTCGCCCAAGCTTTCCCCCTTGGTCAAAAATGCACTGGTTACTTTTTTCAACTTGAGATGAAAAAAAATGCTGAGAAACAGGTGAACTAAGGAAATAAGTTCTGCATTTAGCACTAAAAGCCAGGGGAGTCTGTGCTCACTCCATTTCTGTGGTAAAATAAAGGCCAAAAGACCCACCCCTAACTTCATTGGACTCATGTTTTTATTGTAAATGAAGTTGTAGTAATGTGCGATGGCTGCAACTACTATTATTAATGCACTGGCAAAATTCTTGAAAGAAAAGGAAGAATGAAGGCGTTGTGTTGGCAGCCTTGTGCTCAGCTTGCTGCTTGGGACTGTGGAGCATAAGAGGCTATTGGAGAGCATCTCTGTGAGATAATATCGTAGCTCATCACATTGAGAGCTGTGAAGCGACCACAGCCTGGGGTAGCTCCACAAAGTCTGACTTTGTGGCGCAGGAACAGGGCTGTCTCTTGCTTGCAGGAACTGTTCCTGACAGTTCCAAGCAGTGAATCTTTTCTGTCAACAGTCCCAAGTTTCCTTCCTCCCTGTTTAAGTCATCCCAGAGGTATAGAAATGTGTCACAGCAGCAATTTCAGGCTATGTCCACAAGTCCCCTATTCAGTCTCCAGTAGTGGTGGAGGTTAGGCAGCAACGCCATCGTGCTGTAAGGAGATATACTCCCCCTCCATGTCCTTCAGTGCCATCGGAGAAACATTTATGCTGTGTACACCAAAAGTCATCTCAAGGAGCCAATTTAAAACTACAGGTGAATTGAATGTCTAGCAGAAAAACGGGGTGAGAACTCACCATGGCTGGTGAGTAATAACGACATCTGCTACAGACTGCAGGAGGAGGTTGTTTCAATCACCTTACTTTGTTTAATCTATTTGGAAAAAGTTTGGGGATCCGTATGCTTGAAAGGCGTTACACGCAAACAAGATCATTAGATATCTTCTGACCATTATTTCACATCCATTTTCTTCACTTCTGCTGCACCTACATACTCCTCTCCTCTCCTGAGCATTGCACTGGTTCCAGGGTCTCATGCTTACACATGCGGTTCCCTTTTGCCATCTTCTCTTCCTAGGGCATCAACAGTTTCATTTTATAATCCTCAAATGACTTGGAAGATTGCATCTATTGATTCACTCTTGTAAAAATACAGAAGGTTTCTATTTCATATTTTTAGTGTGTAAGTTTAAATAGCACGCTTACCAAGGCAGAGTGTTTCTACTAGTGGTTACAACATCTTGACTATTGTCTATGGACAACCTGACCCAAACATGAATGAAAATAAAAGTAAACATAATGAGAAACAAACAGAAAACAATAAAGATTCCCCTGCCGTGGTGACAGACCTTCCTACTGTACTTCCCGCAGCTTTATTTCTGACATATTATTCATATAAAACACATTTTGAAAAACAATTGGCAAGAAGGTGGCTGGGAGCACAAAACCAGTGTTGGTAGATTTGGTAGGTTTCAGAGTGACCAAATGTTAATAAATGTTATTTTTCAGCAGTGACCTATTAGGGGGGCAGCTTTCTAGATGAGACTGAAAGACCTTTGTCCAAAAGCAATAAACCCTCAAGGTGGAAGACGTAACAGATAATTAACATTTTACAAGCACAAACAATTTTGTGGGTAACTCAGCTTTACTGACCTAGATTTCAATCCTGGATCTAATAAACCAGGATTTTTTACATCTACCTCCACATAGGTGCTTTGCACAGCAGAGGGGAGCAGACAAAATCTGGAGTGCAGCGAGCAGCAGCTGTACATACGCAGGGGAACGTATTTTTGACAGCACTCTAAGAGCATCACATAAGCAGAGCAGTACTTCTGCTCTGTGAATTTTCTTACCATCTTTGATTTCATCGGGGTCATAAGCCCCCTGCACAGTGCTCTCCCGTAGCCAAATTGGTCTCTCTCTGGCTGGCTTTCCTTCACTCGCAGACCGGTTAAGATCCTCCTGGTCCTCCATGCTGATGACGACGTTCTGGGTATACAAGTCCTCATATGATGGTCCTTTTGTAGTCCAAGCTTCCCGATGGTGTCCACCTGCAAGGCCAGCTGCTGTCCCTGAACCAGTACCAGCTGCACGCTCCTTGCTACATGAAAGTCAAAGAGATAAAAACAGAGCACTCAGAACAAGCCCTTTCTCAGCCAGCATTGCAACACTTAAGCTATGATTAGTTACCTCCCATAATCTGCACCGAGAACTTGCATTCTGATTTCTAACATGTGGTGCCAAGAATTTCTACGCCAGCTTGCTGGTTTGGGGAACTTGGGGGTCTCTAATGGGAAACCCTACAGGAGGCCACGGCAACTTCCACAACAGAGACTGAAAAGAGGAGACAGCACTAAAGCTGCTGATGCGCTCATCTAAAAACAAACATAAAATCTCAGAATACCCTGAAATAAGTGTCACAGCAGCAAATGTAGCTGAACAGCAGTCTGGTATTTGGAAAAGTCTCTTTTTGGCTTTTTCACAGCAACCCTATACTGCATTAAAAAAAAGCGCTAAATTTAAGCAAGTCAGATGACAGGCCCAGAGACCCAGCATCCTCAGATCTGTAAACCATTATTAATCACAGGACTCTGAAGGAGTTAACTCCCCATGAAAAACACAGTTCAAACCTTTGCTTGAATTGTGAGCGACAGCGCCCGTGGTGAGTCACATCTCCCGTGTTACACAGGAGATCCGTGCTATCCACAGACGCAGCCTCGGGAGGGCTGGGGAGCCCAGGCAGAAGAGGAGACGAGAGGGCACCTTCAAACCAGAGGAGCAGGGCTGGGCAAAGGGCTTTGTGCGGTGGTGGTGTGTGGGAGGAGGGAAGACAGAACTGTCTTCATCGTGGAAAAGCTGGAGAAAGACAGACGATGACTGACGCGAAGGGTATGGCAGTCAAAGCCTAGCCCTCCTTTATTTTTCTGAGAGAAGCTGCAGCCAGCACATTTTCCTCCAGGCTCCTTTCTAGCTCAGGAGACTGATGGAGAAAAGAAACATTCCTGCTTGGATCTGATGGAAAGAGGACATCAGGTGGAGCATTTTCTGCATAGAGGTGGCAATAAGCCTAAAATACTCTCTCTGGCCTGTGCTGCTACACATGCACTGATCAGGGAAAGCAGCTGAATGGAAACTCACTGCTGCCTGGGTGGGGAAAGCCAAACGTGACCGTTCCTCTACTTCAAAATCATATTTCATCTTCTCAGAGAAACAGATCCACTGCAGACTGCGCCCACCCTCAGCCATATAATTTCAGTCATCTAACTGAGAGTGGTACCTAAGGCTTTTCCCAGATAACAGACCTGCCTGGACTCCTCCTCTTGTCCAGAGCAAATCCGTCAGGGATACTCACAGTGTCCCTGCGCTGCTGCCAGCTGAGCTGACAGAAGTTGTCAGTGAGCACGGTTCAGCCACTGCTATCTACCCAACAACCTTTCCTCCAACTGAGAAGCTTAAAATAAGGTTGCAGCTGGAGAAGACCTGAGTAACATGCAATTTTTTAATTCAGCAAGGACTTAACCGCTGCTTGGTGAGCTAATTCTGCTGAAGTTTTAGGGGTAAACAGTGAGGGGAAAATATGCAGGTCAGTGATCATCTCTCTTCCCCGGGTAAAAAATATTGGTGTGTTCAGCCGCACTTTGGATTGAGGGCTACTCACAGGCTCCCAATAGTGAGTTTGCTGGGGTCTGTTAGCAAAATACTTCACAGCATCCGTGTTAGCGTGTGTCCGCACACTAACCGGTTCTCTCCTGCAGCCAGCCCTGCTAGGAGAGCTTCACAGCAGCCTTCAGTTTTGGGGGAGAAGACTCATGCACATGTATTACTTATATAACCTAAGGAACCACACGGAGACCTTCTTCCCAACGCGTTATTTCAAGTGTTGGTACCCTTCAGCTCCCCAAGACAGGCGTGTGTTCTGTGAAAAGCACCGCTCTGCTTCCCACACAATAGAAATCTCTAACTAGCGTTTCCCTGACGATTTTATGTAATCCACTTTCCTCACAAGATACACAATGCAGCTCTCCCTCCCCACAACTGCAGCGTGACAGCTAAATACTCAGTAGTGCCAGGAACTGCCTAATAATACTTTTGCACAGAGGTCCCCATAAGTGTGCCTGAAATGGACTTTTTTTCCTACGCGGTATCATTTAGCAGCAAAACACTTATTCCATGACGTCAGGAACATGTCAAAAATGAAAGTAAGAACTCTAAGAGACACCTACAGTACTAATTACTTTAAGCCATCTACTGCAAGGTCCCACACTTAGGTGGAACCATCTTAGACGCTTTCTGTCTACTTTCAGACCCTGGTGAGCTTTGCAAACGCGTCTCAATTTACTTCTTTGTTTGTGGAACTGCATCTTCAGCAGGAGGAGTTGGTAGAAGTCAGCAGCCCCTCACGACTACGTGACCGGGGGACTACTCCTTACTGCCAGAAGAGATCTTACTGTTTAGCAACCCTGTTCCAAAGTACAGGATTCAACACCATGGATCAGGCACCAGCAAAAGGCCAGATGCACGCGTTGCCTTATGGGCAGTCCGGAGCAGATGAAGGGAGTGCGCTCTTAAATCTCTCTCTCTCTCTCTCTCTTAGATCCAAGATCTGCTTTTTCCCCACCTAGGTCTAGACTTTGCATGGCCATCCTGCAGCCAGGAACTGTGGCAGCTCAGTGGCCCAGATGTGGCTACATTTGCTCTGTTACCATCTGTTTTACCTTGATGGAAATCCCTTAATGAGCCGTTAGCTGCCTTTAAAGGCGACATAAATAATCCTTGACATAGCTGAGGTATGGCCCACAGAAACCACACGGTGCAATGGGGAAACAACTTGAAATTTTCATCTCAATCCTGCCCAGACTATTAAGAAAAGGTCTTGCATAATGGGGATAACTCCTTTTGTGCCGTGTTTGAAATAAAGCACTTTTTCACTTAGCTGCTCTTAAGAGCTCCAACTTCACAACAGACAACCCGTAGTCCTTGACGGCATGACCGCAGAAATTTAATTCTGTGAAGATTTTTGTTATATAAAATCATGCAATTTTGACGTAAGAAAATGGAGGGGACATTAAAATCCATCTGTTTTAGAAAACCACAGAGAAGGGCTTAGGTGAAGCGGGTTTATTTTGAAACCTGTAGGGCTAATTCATGCCCTGCCAAGATTAAGAAAATTAACGGCCTCCTAGAAAGATATAAATGAAGATCTGCCCAGTTTCCCACGGCAGGTGAATGACAGTTACACAATGTCAGTGTGGTCGCTTAGAGCTGTAACTCTCCTGAAAACACATGAAGTTGCCTGCGTCGGTGCAAAGAGACGATGCAGGCCCTTCATGACCTTTTCTGTGTGTTTCAGAATCAGCAAATGTCAGTTTTGAAAATGATTTCAGACACTGAAGACTCCATAAAAACGGAGGGAATAAATAACCCAGGGCTTGGCACTTTAAAAAAAAAAAATCTCACAGCAGCGCTTTCATGCAATTAGCTGCTTTGAATTAATAAGAGTTAATAAATAATTAAATCATTGTATGTGCTGAAGCAAGTTGTGTTCAAGTAAGCATTTAAAAAGCCGCCTATTTATTTTGTCATTCCTTGCACAAAGTAATTAATCATTTACAATGTTTTTTAAGTATTTAAGAGTCAAGTAAGTGGGTGCCGCTATTTAACCATGGGACTGCACCAGGAATCTGCTGTGATAATTTCTTGTGCCCAGAAGGGGAAGGCTGAGAAATTACTCTCTTTTTGGTGGGGTTATCGCAGTTCTACTACTCAAACTACAGAAAAAGGTTTTTAAAGCAAAGGCTAGTGATTCAGCTTGGGCATAAAGGCTTCAAAGACTCCCCATATCACCAAAGCCATGTTGAGTGACCTTGGAAAAATCTCTTCCCGTCTCTATATTGCTTCTGTTTTTCTATCAGAATGATGAGGAAAATTAGCTACCTTCTTGGCTAGAAAAAGACTATGAATAGACAAAGAATTTTTTATTATATTAATTAGAAACTGTCTAGCATGAATATATGAGGAACATTCTCTCTCAAGGTTAGCCTGAGAGAAAAAAAGAGTATGCTGCTTGCTCTCCCATTAACTAAAGCCAAGCACCCCAAGGCACTGTGGCAATGCTTCCCCTCGTGGTACATTTCCCCCCCACACCTCGTGTGTTTAATTAATTTTTTTTAAACACAGAGAAGTGCATCACATTTCACCACAGCTGACAAAACTGACAGCTCCCCACATCTTTCTGCATTATTTAAACATCATCTGTTTTTGTTCAGCTAGGAATGTTCTGAAAGAAAGTGTCATTTCCCATGGGTAGGAACATTTTAAAGAGTTTTTGACTACAACATGGTCTCCTCCTGAAAAGAAGAGGTATGTAACAAGTAGGAGAAAATCAGAAGTAAAAAATACCCTTATTACAAGTAACGTCTTTGAACTAGAACGCAAAAGCTGGGTAGAAGCAAAAGAAATAGATGAAAGGTTTGAGAGAAAGAAGACAGTGTAGATGGCACCTTCAGAGCTTTGCCAAACAGCTGCAGTTTGCATGTCTTAAATACTGGGGCAAGGGCTTGGTATACATAGCAGCTGCAGCACAGCAAGCAGCAGGTAATTCAAGTACCCCACCCCACGGAAAACTACATGTGGGAGGCTGACCAGAAGATTAGCCATCTGCCTTGGTTAGTAAAAAATGGTTACGGCCCTTTGTCTCCTCGTAAACCACACATTCCTTGGGGAATCTTTCAGTCGCTTGCATAGTTGGTGCTGAACAAGTCAGTCCTCAATGCAGGCAGAGGTTGCACAAGGTTTGGGAAAGCCTCACAGAGCAGATGAACGCACTACAAGGAAGCAGCGGAGCGAGAGAAGAGCAGGCGTGTTCCCACCTCTGCTTCAGGGCAGGAATCTCTGTGGGTTCTGGCTCGAGGATTTCATAGGCTAAGTTAACATCTTCCGTCTCACGAAGCAGCGCATAGATGGGCTCAATCTGCTCATTAAATCTTGCCACGAGTGTCCTTGCGTCCTTTTTGGGCATCGCCGACTCATCTTCTTCCACTTCGGTCTCACAGAAAGTACAGCGGAAAGTTCCTAAAATGAAAAAATTGCTAAGCATTGGAAGGAAAGCAACAGGCCCAGCTCTTTATACAGCCTTTTAAACAGCAGCGCTTTGCTGTTTTCTTAGCTTGATGCTAAATAGCTTTTCTCCCCGTGACAACCCCTTCCCACACACAGTGTACCTGGTTATTATTTCAGCAGACAACAAAGCAGGCATTTTGATGCCATCCAGTGATACCCAGTTGGGTACAGCTTCTCGCTCTGAAAAGCCCAGATGGGCTGCAGTACCTCTACTGAGACATCTCCTAATCTCACTCCCTCTTTCTTGCTGCGCATTTTAAATGTCAGCTACAACTGGGCTGTGATAAAAAGCTTCACAATATACTCCTAGGAGTTCAAATATCGTCTGTTTCAGGTGCTTGCACTGGTCTCTCCCAGGCCACACGAACAGGCTAATTTCGCAATGAAGCAGGGTGGAGTTTTACACTGCACCAACCACTCCGCAGTAACTGCTAGTATAACCATTTTCACTCTGCAACTGATGCAAAAAAAGATGGAAAGATGGCTGCTCCTTCTGTTTCAGGGCCCAAACATGCAAAATAGTCATTACTGCAGAGCAGCAAATACAAAAATTTATCCCATCTAACCCCCATATTAACTTCATGAAATTAAGAATGGGAAGATAAGAATTGTACGAATGGCAATTAAGAATAAGCTCGTTTTACAGACCTCACCTGGATCTATAAAAACAGGTCAGACATAAAGGCAAGTGAGACGGTTGCATGGCAATGCAGTTACAAAAAACCTACTGAACTCCTGCACAGCAGGCTTTTCAGTTTCATCGCTCCACCTGCGAGTAGGACCTTCAGGGCAGCAGACGCACAGTAGGACCTTACCATATGGTCCAGTACGAGGGGAGCAGCACAGTGCAATGACTTATCCTTGCGAGCGCTGGACTGAGAAGGTACCTCTGCCTCCTCAGAACGCTTGCATCCAGAGCGATGCTCACAGGCGTCTCGATTTCTCTTGTCCCTGTGTGATTTTTTAATTTATCCATTCTGCGACACCTATACACAGCTAGCATCATCTCTCAATACCCCAGTGAAGAAAAGACAAGACCTTTTTACTAATAGGGAGCCTGAGGATAGGTCATACCAGGGAAATGATAAGCTTATGTCTAAAAATCAGTATTAGAATCAGTACTGAAGCCTGCTACATCGCCAATGCTATGTACGAACACAGTCGAAAGAATGGGGTTTGCCCAGGGCACACGGGCATAATGTAATGAGACAGGCTGGCAAGCCAGGGCTTCTGGTATCTTGTTTTGCTGCTTACACAGATTTGCAAGTCTTGTCACTTCATTTTTCAGTGTACCTCTTTCTCTGCCTGTAAGACAGCGATAAAAACAGACCTAACTTCTTCACTGATGGCTGTGAGGGCTAGACAATGCTTTCACGCCTCTTGGAAAACACACAAAAGCACTGTTTATGACAGGAGGTAGATCTGTTGCCTCTCACCACAGTCTGTAGAGATGCAGTTTTCTACCTCGGCACCGTCTGAAGTAGCTTTTGCTCCTTGTTACTCATAAATTAACGCGAGCGTGTTGTATATGTGGCCTCTAATATGTACACATTTCCTGCAATAAACTCTCTCTTTAGAAAGTTTGTCTTACCTACGTGTAAAAGCTAGAGCACCCAACAACAGCAATATGCAAAGTAAAGGATAAGTGGATGAAGTGCTCTTCTCTCCCATCCAAGCATGAAACACTCTGCTTATTTTTTCAGGCTGTAAAAATTGCCCCTCCTGATTCAAAAATTGTACATTATATAAGCTGTCAGCCTGGCAAAAATTGAAGCCAAAGTCTGGTCTCCTTATCCCACATCTGAGGCTATTGCTGTGACAAATTGGCAAACAAGTTGAATCAATTTAAAATAATTAGCACATCTCAGTCCCCATAATGGACTAAATGAACAAACACAGGTTAATGAGGAAAACTCTCCTCTTTTTACACCCCCCCAAAAGTCCGGTTACATGTTCCTGAGACTTTTCACGCTTCCATCTGTGAACCCCATGAGTATTTGCAAAAGATTAAGATCATAGGGAGAATGGTTCCAATTCAGAGTACCAAAAAATCAGAAAGTAAATACAGCTCTAATGAGACGGAACTCCTAAAGCTATCATGGATTTGCTGCAAATTCTACCCCTCAGGGTTCTTAATAAGCAAAAAAAAAAAGTTAATAGATGAATTATGTAAAGAATCTGGGAATGAGTGAAATGACAAGCTTCCTCCATTAATATGCTGATTTTTTTCGAAGTGATGCAGCATTTCACAAGAGGCATATGTGATTAGAGGGGAAGTTGCTTTGCCATGGCAGATGGCATTTATATGTTGCAAACCTCTTTTGTTAGATTATAAGAGGTCACAAAATGTCACCAGAGCTTTTATGACATGGCACATCACATCAGCAGTGACACATGTTCCTTACAGATAGGAATTGCACGTGACAAACATGAAGTGGAGGCCATCCAAAGGCTGAGAATGGCAACGTTCCCACTCCAACGATGTATTTCTTCCTTCAGCCCTTACACAACTGATAGTTTTCCATTCAAATATGCTGCGTAAACCAGGACAAGTAGCTATCCTGCGAACAGACATGAGGCTTTCCGCATCTTGGAAATGCTAATGGAGAGCGCATACCTCCCCTCCTTTCCACACATGCTCAGGCGCTCAACAGGCCTCTCTGGCTGCACGCTAAAAACCAGCCATCTGAAACGGATCTCCTCATCCCCTCCCAGACTCTCCAGGGCAGATACACTGGTAATCTGGCTCCCCAAGGCATACTAAGATTAAAACAGCTCAAGCTCTGAAGTACAGGGCCAGAATATTTAGAGATAATTCCTAATGACTTGATTTCAGTTGAGAGAAGGAAAAGGTCAACTGCCCACGCGCAGCTGATGTCCGTGTGCATGCTGCATCTGCTCTAATTAACACATTTAACTGCTACAGCCTCCTGAGCCCGAGCCCAGGTCCTGCTCGTACCCTTCTCAAAGAGCTCAAGCCTCACCTCCAGCCCAACAAGGTGTCTTCCTTCCACTCTGGCCTTTGGGATACTGCCCCAGGCTCTCGCTACTCTGACACTGACAAACTATTTAATTTTCAACCTAAACTTATTTCCATTCATTTCAAACCTACTTACTGTAAAACCAAAAACTGCACCTCAGCTCAGCTAGCTTTCATCTTGTTGTTAATCCTTCAGGTATATTTACAAACTGCTGTCTTACTCATCCCTCCACCTTCATTTTGGCAGGCTCAATAAGCCACGCGTTTTTCTTTGCCTTTTAAAACTGGCCACTCATTGCTCCGACCATGCTATCAGCCTCATTGGGCATTTTCTCCAGTTTGCTCTCATCTTTCTGCTGTAAAGCTGGAAGTACATACAAGTGCCCAGATGAGTCTTCCCAAAAGCCCAACAGCATTAGTGCTTCTCTGAGAGCCACTGAGACCTTTTAAGATCACAGTACAGATCATGAAAGCGCTGCCTCAATTATCACAAGATCTAGCAATGCTCCCAGACCTTTCTTCCTCCTTTGTAGTTTCCAGCTGATGAGCTCCATGTTTATAGGAGACATCTGCATTAGATGCTAGGTGCATGACACTGTACTTTATACTATACTTCCAGCTCTGTTTTATTCCTCCAGTCTTCATCCTCATCCAATTCTTTATTCTTGACTGCATCACAAAACATTAAGCTAATATATTTTCAAAATCTCCCACAACCTTCTTTTAGAAGTAGCATTATTACCACTACACGGAGAGTGAGCTAAGGCACAGATGGCACAATTTCAGAAGTATCTGCTGATTTGAGCAGTACTTGAATCAAATGCCTAAGAAATGCGTTTCTGAAACTCCTGTTTCAGCAAAGAGCATGCAGTATTTTTACCAATCTTCTTCCAGGCTCTAGAATCAGGCATCTCAAACAAGTTAGGTACAGCAGCTCATGATAGCCTAACTAATAATAAAAGTTTAGCTCAAAATGACTAGTCCGACACCACACGCAAACTCGGCGGGCCTGGAGGATCAGATCATGTTCCTGCGGCTACTACAGCCATTTCCTTCGAGTCATTCCCTGACCCTCACACTGCACGTTTTTCCTTCTTCTGCAGCAAGCCACACAAAAAGTGCATTATAAGCGCACAGCTCATGTCTCTTATTGAGCAAAGCATACGTTTTGTGGGGAAAAAAAATTGTGGCAGACAAAAAGTTAGAGGATGTATAAGCAACTTTAATTTCAGCACTCTCTAACCCCGAGTGCTTAATTTGATGTTAAAAAGAGAGTATTAAGAGCTTGAGGAAAGGACAGGAGTTTCCTAGGTTCCTACGAACAGGAAGCCGGACAAACGCCTCCCGCCATGCGATGTTGCACCGACAGCCACACGGTTCATCTGCAGACCTGGAGCCCTTGGGTCCGCACAGGCCTCCGCCATTGGACTGAATGAAATAGCAGAGAAGATGACAAGCTGCTAGCGCTGCGCGGACCGGCGGCGGGGGGAGCAGGATGCCCTGCCAGCTCGCCTCCTGGCAGCAAAGGGAGGATGAGAAGGAAACACCCTGTGCCCTGCTCTGTCTTCTCGGATGAGATGTGCTTTGTGGGAACCTGCTATCCTACCTGCTAGCCCCACGCCTGAGGTTTCCTCCCCAGCTCTTCCCATCTGCTCCCACCCCAGTTCCTGGCTTCTCCCCACTCTGATGGTCCTGTTCTCCTTGCCAGCAAGTCCTGATCTATCTAGTCCTGCTTTCTCTACTTGGACTGTAGTAAGGCCTTTGACACAGTCTCCCACAGCATCCTCCTGGAGAAGCTGGCTGCTCATGGCTTGGATAAGTGCACTCTGCGCTGGATAGAAAACTGGCTGGACGGCCGAGCCCAGAGAGTGGTGGTGAATGGAGTCAAATCCAGTTGGCGGCCCATCACGAGTGGTGTTCCCCAGGGCTCAGTGTTGGAGCCGGTCCTGTTCAATATCTTCATTGATGATCTGGATGAGGGGATCGAGTGCACCCTCAGTCAGTTTGCAGACAACACCAAGTTGGGTGGAAGTGTCGATCTGCTGGAGGGTAGGAAGGCCCTACAGAGGGACCTGGACAGGCTGGATCGATGGGCTGGGGCCAACTGTGTGAGGTTCAACAAGGCTCAGTGCTGGGTCCTGCACTTGGGTCACAACAACCCCATGCAACGCTACAGGCTGGGGGAGGAGTGGCTGGAGAGCTGCCTGGCGGAAAAGGACCTGGGGGTGTTGGCTGACAGCCGCCTGAACATAAGCCAGCAGTGTGCCCAGGTGGCCAAGAGGGCCAATGGCATCCTGGCTTGTATCAGGAATAGTGTGGCCAGCAGGACCAGGGAGGTGATGGTGCCCCTGTACTCGGCACTGGTGAGGCCACTCCTCAAGTCCTGTGTTCAGTTTTGGGCCCCTCACTACAAGAAGGACATGGAGGTGCTGGAGCGTGGCCAGAGAAGGGCAACGAAGTTGCTGAAGGGTCTAGAGCACAAGGCTTATGAGGAGCGGCTGAAGGAGCTGGGGTTGCTCAGCCTGGAGAAGAGGAGGCTGAGGGGAGACCTTATTGCTCTCTACAACTACCTGAAAGGAGGTTGTAGCGAGGTGGGGGTCGGTCTCTTCTCCCTAGTAACGAGTGATAGGACGAGAGGAAACGGCCGCAAGCTGCGCCAGGGCAGGTTTAGGTTGGCTATTAGGAAAAACTTCTTCACCGAGAGGGTGGTCAAGCATTGGAACAGGCTGCCCAGGGAAGTGGTTGAGTCCCCATCCCTGGAGGTATTTAAAGAACAGATAGATGCGGTGCTCGAAGACATGGTATAGATGGACTTGGCAGTGATAGGTTAACGGTTGGACTCGACGATCTTAAGGGTTTTTTCCAACCTTGAAGATTCTGTGATTCTATGATTCTCATCCGGGGCTTCTCTCACTTCTGAGACTTGCCCATCCATCCTTCTTTTCCTGGGCTGCTTTTTCCAATCTCGGCCTCTCCCCACTCCCGTGCCTCTGTGCTCCATGCTCTTTGATCAGCTAATTCTGCTTCTTAATTTGAGCCCCGGTCATCAGATTAATTTCCTGTTTCAAGCCAGAGAGATGGATGATCGTTTCACAGCACAACCTGCCATTCAGAACAATATAACACAGGCAAAGAAATACGCATTTCTCCCATCTCCTCTTCCATTTTCTCATCAGCCCATTCTTCAAAACAGCCATACCTTTTCCTAAGCAATTTAAACTTAGTTGGATGCGTGGAATGGGAAAAACTCAGCATAAAGTAAGTGTTTGAAAAAGTTTTGAACAGAACAAAAAACACAGAGCAATTCCTACGCCCGCCCTCCACAAACGATCCATGCTCATGTAATGGAAATACTTAGCAACCTAAGTAATAGGCAGCCCTGTCAGTAAAAATTATAATTAACTTCCTTTCATTTCTCATTGATTTTCAAGATTTAGAGGACTGTTTACAACAGCACCTAAAGGCATTTCTCTCCTGAATCATTAAAGAGACAAATAGTAGGCCGAGCGGCTACAACAGACCTGGATCATTAGTTACCATAACATACTCCACATTAGGATATAAGGATACTCATCTACTAGAAGTAGCAACCCGAGGGGTTAAATTGAAGCAAAGAGAGTTTTAATGACCTTAATGGACTGAGCTAGTAACAGAGCTAATTGTTAAAAGTTGATTGTTAACTGGATTAATGATAATGCAGATTAGACTGTAGGAGTGGTTGATGTTTAGTGATTCCCAGACTTCAGCACACCTCTCAGCCCTCATTAAACTGTCCTTATCATCTCAACGAGAAAGCAACCCAGTGTGCCTGAGTGGGAAACTGCTCCTGCCCCAAGGAAAGATGAGTCTCCTGTCGATTTTATCAGGTAGCTTTCCCTGGCCCCATCTCTCTTCTCTCCCCATACTGGAGACCTATAGTCCCAAGTACATTTGTATACACATTTGACTTCCAAAAACCCAGTTGTTTTAGGCAAAAAATAGAGAAACCCACCAATAAAATCTGCCTCCTGAACAACCACGGCAATACCATTCTCTCTTGCAAGTAATTCAGTGTTTCTACACATGCATTAAAAGAGCCAATTACAGAGCACAGTGTGTTACATAAAATGTAATGCCACATCTCATCTTTCTGAGACAGGTTTCATGGTCCACTGGATCTCAAGCTCTTGAGGACGCTCCACAGCCCAAGGCTGCAGTACTGTACCTTGAAACGTGACAGAGAAAGTGTATATTTTTTTATTAGTCCTGTTTGGGATAGTCCAGAGCAGACGCTGTTGTCAGAGCTTCTTACAGTACAAGAACAAACACTGGACCACGTGTAGGAAATGTCAGCATTTGGGGAAGATTTGCTAACCCCACTTCTGGACTAAAACACCCAGCTTTGCCATTGAAACCCAAAACGCATCAGGCTTCATTGCAACAGTCTGAAAAGGCTCGCTTTAAAATTTCTGACCGTAGAGAAGATAAGGTATATTGCAACTGAGATGTGTAACATTGGGCAGAGACGGTGACAGAGCAAATCCAGAACACGCAGGGGCTATCTGAAAGCAGAGAACTGAAAAGTACACAGGACAACGCTGCCCAGAGGAGACGGTCAATGCAGCGGCTGTAGTTCGAAGGCGAGTACGCAGCACCCCTGCGAACGGCGCTGCAACCAAAATCGTGATGCTCACCAGATGAGGCCTGCGCAGACGTGAACTCGGACTGCTAAATACAGCACCCTGCCCCCAGAACTGACCCCTCTCTTCGTCACAGGCTAAGAAAGTACAGCATCTCCTCTCTCCCCCTCTGCCTTTCCTGAAGAGGTACTACCAGGTGCACACAATTAGGATTATGGGCAGGAAGGACAGCAACAACCAATGCTAAAGGCTGCCTGACGCATCCTATTATCAGATCCTAGACCGAAATTTGCTAAAACATCTTTTATATCACAATTCTGCCTCAGATGAGTGAGGAAGCGTGTGGAGTGCGCGTTTACAAAATGTCAAGCACAGCAGTTCAGCTAGAAATGGGGCTAGGAACAAATAACGTAACTAATACTGTTATCTGAAGAGAGATTTTAATCTCTTTATGAATTTTTCTATGGTACCTGAATTCCTAAGAAAGTTCTGTTATCGACAGCTTACAACTGAGATCGAGAACCTAAAATGAAGGAAAAAAAATTCCTTTTAACTTTATGTGCCCCAAATCCAGACCCAGTTTCTCCCAGGTAGGTACATATTCTAGTACCAATCCTACCGAGTCAACAGCTATGAGATCGATGCTTCTCAGTATCAGACCATAAGGTTTTAAGACAGTTTTCTGTGAATTAAAGAACAAGCAAGGATCATTCACCTGCAAACAGCTTGTTTTCACTGGCCTGTTCAACATGATATGGGGCTGTACGGTGGAGGCAGGAGGATAAAACACAGCTCAGCAGCAGCATTCACATATATAACAGGTTTGGGAAGGAGTCTTATATACTTCTACCCTCCAAATCAGCCTTCAAAAAAGGTTTATTCTATGAATTCAGTAAGTGCAAAAACCAGTATTTGATCATACAATTCAACACCATTTCATAATACGTGCACACCAAGATATAGCTCTGACTTTTGAGTACCTGATTTTGAGCCTTAATAATGCTTCTTAAACATTTTTCTTGTTTAATATAGATTCAGAGTGTTGAATTGCCCACCAGGTATTAAACAGAGAGTAAACATTTCATTTGGGATTAATGTCAATCAGTTTTCTTTTCAAAGCTTCTATTATTGTAATATAGATGTAGCAGACACAGCATTTACGGGCACTTATGCAGTAGCACTATTTCTGATTCAGATGAGGTAATTCTGCCAGAAATGTGTTCAAGAAGGTTCAAAACTGCAACTCGCCAACATATGAAAAATTATCAAAACAATTTGTTCAAAAAATAAAAACAAGATGGCAACTTACAACAACAACAAAAAAGAGGTAAAGGCGTACTCTCAAACACGCAGCATGATTAGCAAAAGGTGAAAGAAATATATTTTATAATTGCCATTAACCAATGTCTCACTATAATCAGACGGAAATTTCACTTAGCCAGTGCATATGTTCATGTATTATTTATTCTCCCTGAGAGCAGTGTGTAAATGTATAAAAATTGAGGACTGGCAGTCCTGGAAACAGAAGGTCTCTCTGTTAAGCTGCAGAGCGGATTTACTCAGGCAGCTACATTATCCTAGGCATAATTTGGAAAAATGGTGGTGCTGGAATGTTATTACAGATGGCCAAGAATAGTGTCCAGCACTTGTTCTGGACCCTCTCGGCACAAAATGAACCCTGCTGTTAACAATAAAAGTAGGAATTGCTGAGGTAAGACACCCTTGGCAACACCTTTGAATACATAAGGACAGCATTTTTCTTCCCCGAAAATCTCAAGCATTTAGGGACAGGGAAACAGAAGTAGAAAAACATTCAGAGACTCGCTCCAGATCCCCGTTTCAGGCAACGGCAAACACGAAATACTTCCCATGCCTGAGATCCATTTGTTAAACCATGCTAGCACTTCTGATTTTCTGGAAGACATCTATCCTTCCATGTTTGCTGTGACTACCGAATCCCTTTACTAACATATAACAGATTCCCTGAGAAGAGAGATTTACAACTCTGGCACACTTACTATGCTACTTGTAGTCAAAAAGAGTTTCAAATTCAAGAGAAGGTGGCTCAGAAAAAACCGAAACCCTTTACTTTCAAATTCTCTTAATGTGTGGCAAGAAAAATTCCCTACTGCATAGGCTTCCTCCGCAAAGCTACTAGGGCCGCCAACAGAGAACAATACAGATTAATAAAAAAATTTAAAAATGTCATTTTCTCCTCATTATAATAAACTCCAGTTAAAAAGAAGGGTACCCAAAGGAACACGCCGTGGATGCTGAGACTTTGCATTTCATGCACATCCGCTCCTGTACGCACAAGAAATCTATTTAAGAACAAAGAGCAAGAATGACATCCTTAAACCATCGTCCCGAGGCGGTATCTGAAAGGCTAACAGGGCCAATGTCAGAAGCATGCGTTACCATACCAGTGCTCCAAGCAGCGGCGGGCCGTGGGATGGCAGCAGCTGGCAATGGCAAGGAAGAGGAAGCAAGGCCGCGAGCTCCGAGCCAGCGCGTTGTTTCCAGCCTTATTCTCAATGGCATCACACAATGGGCCTACACGAAGAGGACAAGCTGCTCTTCAGTCTGCTTTTCCCTTTTTGTTTTCTGAGAGGCTTTGGAGGCCCTTCACAACGAACAAAGTAGGTTTTTCAGATGCTGGTTACTTAAGAACAAAGACGGTCCATCATCAGAACAGATGTCATGTTACCCTCCTTCCTGAAGGTCTGGAACAGCTCATGGGCAACACTCGCCAGCTATTTACAAGCGTAAGAGATCATGCTCCGAGCCTGCAGTTTTTGAAAGGTGCCCCAGCACTGAAAAAAAATATACGATTGTATGTGATAAGAACGTGTATTGCCCTCCAATTGACTTTTTGCGATTCACTTTTTGCTGGGACTATGAAGGATGATGCAAGCTAGCATCTTCTACTCAACTACCTTGTATTCTCGGCTATAAAAAAGGTAGCAGATCCCTTTCTGAGACTTGTGCACATACCCTTTGCCTGGAAGTCCCACTTTTTAACTGCTGCCTTACACAGTATTTTTATAAATCTATTGATTCTTTTTATATTTCTCACGTTTTATCACATGAAGCCTCACTTGTTACCTGCCATCAAGAAAAGCAGAATATTCATGTATTCTTTTTTTGTACCTTTAGATATTCTTCTGGACAGTCATGCCATCCCCTGTTCTCCTTAACGCTATGCCTTTTAAAAACTCCTTCATGCATAAGTTCTTCTTTCGTCTTTACTCTCAAAGGAAATACCTTTCCCCCCCTCCTTGGGAAAACTGGGCATGCCAAATGAGACACCCCAAACCGGTCCAAGGGTGCGTGAAGGGCCACCTCTCACGGCTGGGAAAGGATGACAGCCGAGCCAGATCCCTCCTGGAGAACCCCCTGTACCCAACCTGGTGCTCAGCGCCGTGGCCAGAGCCGGACAGAAGGGAACGAAGAGAAGTCAAAAGAAGTGCGATGGCAAAGTTTCCTCCAAAGATGGTGCACTCAGTGCCTGACCGCCCTCCTTCCCTCCGTGTCCATACGGACCCATCAGTGATGGGAGCGGCACTGAAAGCTTGGGCAGCGCTTCGCAGCTGAGGCAGTGGCTGGCAGGAGGGACCCCATTTTCTCATAAAGTAGAAAAGAGAGAGCAAATGGAAAGAGAGGCTTCCCGGGACTGAGCTGAGCTCCAAACTGCGGGAAGGTGCCAGAATTGCCGTGGAGAGAAAAAACTTGGCAGTTTTTAAGTGGCAGAATTGCACGGATGCCAGGAGGTAACCTGGAACAGAAAGGGAAGGTAACGCACACTAGGCCTACAAAAATGTTGGAAAAATAAATTGGGGGGGGAATAACAGGGCACTAGGTGAAATGTGCAGGAGAAACTGCTGAGGCTGCTCAAATCCTGGCCCATGATACTGGACAGGATCTCTTGTGAAGCCGGGACTGAGGTCTGGGTAGCTGTCTCCCACGCTGCCTCAGAGAAAGAAGCAACAGGGGAGATTTATTTTTCTGCCTTCCCAGAGAACAACCTTATCTATCCCTTTTCTTTTGACTGGTGCAAAGGGAACCACATGGGCCTACGTCGGTGAGAGGGACTAAAACGACAGCATGGCCTAGTGAGACAGTCGCAAGTGCCGTGGGCACATGTTAAAAAATAAGATTTCTGCTAACAACCCTTCAAAGACCAAATTCCCAGCACTCTCACCTCGACTACCTGCTTGGAAAGGAGGTGCTGTTTTCAATTACTGCTCTTTTTAGAGGAAAAATATCTTCTACAGCTAAGGGCAATTTTTGCCTTCTCTACTGCAGTCTCTTATCACAGGTTTCATGGTAAAACTGAGAAATGCTCACCGATGGAGCCAGGCATCTCCGTACTGCAGGGTTTGTATATAACCCTGTCTTACCAGCATCCGACCACTTAAAAAGATTTAAAGAGCAAGCCATCCCATGTGCACATAACTTTCTTTAAACTGTTCTCTCACTCCCGCAACTTGCAGGCCAAAAGAAGCAGTTTGGAAGGGCAAGGACAATGAAATAAACTGGTTCCCGAGATTATTTCACTTATTAAAAAAATAAGTAAGACAGGACATTTCAGGCACTAGAGATGCAAAATACTAAGAGTCTGACCTTCCTGCAGTGGCACACCGGAGAACTGATCAGAAACAAAGCCAGCGAGACTAGTTTTCCAGTTCAGTCTGACCTATGCATAACAAGAAATAAGCCAGTAATTTATTTCCATTCTCATCATTTGCAACACCAGCAGGAGAAAAGGACTTGTTAGCATCAGGAGTATTTTAACAGTGTTTCTGACCTAAAGATTACTGCTGTTGCAGATGACCTGCTAATGATTTGCCATCTCACTCATGGAACTGTTAAAGAGACGTATTGATGAAGCTTATAGTAATGCCAGACAAAGCAATAAAAAGCCTCCTTGACATCTGCAAATTTTGAGAGTCCAGAGGGACCACCTCTCTTTATGTGATTCTATCTTATTTCTGCTTTAAGTTCATTTCTTCTTACTGCTAGCATCTCAAATTAGATCACCTGAAAAATTAGAGCTGAAGAAGCTTAATTCAGCCTTGCCTTGTCTTCCATTCACTGTTACATACAGACAGAGCCCTCAGATTATTTTGCATAGGAAATACCTCTTTAACAACCTAAAACAGCACTACCGTTTAAAAGTATAGAAGAAAGTACAAAAGAAAAGAAGAGCGGTTAAAAAACGCAAAGAAATAGCACATTTCATCCCACCTTTTGTATTTTACAATGTATGTTTGTGGAGAATGTGCTATTTAAGGCAGACTGTACAGACCTGACATTCTTAGATAAATCAGTATTTAATGTACCATCTGAAATGTCTTCCAAAACAAAAACATAAGTTTTCCATAAATTACACCCCAGCAAAATATATCTTTGGACATCAGGCTGGATGAACACTGACAGGAGATGCCATGACAGACAGGCTGGACAACAGAAGCTGAAGACACAAAATAAGGAACGTAGTTTAACAAATGTACTAGGCTAACAAAATAGACTGACAGTTTATCTAAGTGGACTAAGTGATCGAAATTTATTGTTGACTTCCATTACAAAACAATAACCAAAAATGTACTGCCTATTTTATTTCTTTATTTGATCAAACAAAACATCTAGTTCTTACACCATTTCATTAACCTCTTCAGTCAAACAGAAAAAAATAACAAAGGTAACACGGATAAACTACTCTTCGGATTGCTAAAGCATCAAAACTCCGGAGTTGTACCTCTGATACTGCCTTTCAGCTTTTGCCTAGTCTGTTTTATGAGCGTATAGAGAATTAATGTTTGTAAAGTGTTTTGAGCACAGCAAGTGTCAAGTCCTTTCCTCTGACACAGACCACAGATCCAAACCAGGCGCATCCATGGATAATGTTTCACACTATCCATACCGATAGCGCTCGTAAAGGTCCTATAAACATCTTAAATGTTTTTATTTCTGATGATCTACAATTCCACCGAGACAAAACCAAGAAGAAAATGACCAAGTTTTCCCAGCTGCTTTTTAGGAGCTAGGCGTACCTGCAGATATATAAAAGAATGTGAGTACATTAAAAAAAAAGCCAAAACCCTAAAAACATTCCTGCTTTTCTTTTTATATAGTCTTTTCTCCATCAGAAACTTCTCATATCTTCAAAAACAAGTGCTTCTCCGGTAACTCATTTTACAGAGCTGCTTCTCTGCTCTTCCTTCCCTTTTCCCAGGGGGAGCAGCGGCTTCACTGATCATGTGCCACAACAGCTCCTGATTAATTCTGATAGACAACCAGCAGTTAGCTGGCACATCATCATCATCGCCCTAGGATGAACAATAACCTGCCTCGCCATCTGCTCCCAAATTTATTTTTAACCAGTCATCGCTCCCTCCAGTGCGCTGAGCGTGGCGGGAATGGCACCCTTCCCCCTGGAAGCGTTGCGCTGCGAGGCGGTGGCAGGGGGTAACGTCCAGTTGCGTGTCCCTGAGCATCACGGTGGATAGGAAACAGATGGATAAATGCACGATCAGAGGAAAGAAAAATTGCTTCTTCACCACAGGGGCAGGTAACTGCCTGTTCTCCAGCAGATAGGGAGTGCCTGCTGGTTTTCAGTTCTTTGGGCAAGCGTGATAACGTTAAATGGTCCAAGGTGGTAGGAGAAGTAGGGGGAGGTGATGTGTGTTGACCATTTACCGAGGCCCGTGCAAAATTTCAACATAAAAGCTTTTTCAGTCACTTCACCTCTGAAAGTTAAACCTATACCACATTGACAGACAGACACTGCCCCAAGTGAGCTGTGCTGTTGTGCCAGTTAGTCTCAAGCCATGACATCCCTGGTGCAGCATGGACTTGATTCATTAACTTCCTTTGAAGAGGAGCAGCAAGATGTTACATCAGCACGGGAAGCTAGCTGGGAGCCGTGGGAAGGACACGAGCACAGGCTTGATGAAGTCATATGGCAGCACGGAGGTTCGTTTTGTAACTGCATGGCCCTGCTCACTGCCCTCGCGCTCACTTTCAGGTACAACAGTACCGTCCAGGAGGTGACCATTACAGTGTCACTGCGGCTATGCCGCTGCTGAGAAGGACCGCTGTCACCAGCAAACTGCAGGTGGACAATGACATATGTGGAAACGGATGTCATGTTGTAATAGAGACTTAGAAAGAAATCAGGTGGAGCCTAAAGCTTTGTACAGCTGGTAAAATGAGCTATACATCTTTGCTATATTGTCAGCAAGATCTGATGGTGATTACTCCACAGAAAACACGGAATTGTTGAAAGCAGTCTCCGGGATATGAAGAATCGTCAAAATCTCAGAAGGACAAACACAAAGGGCAAAAAGAGAAGCTCTGAGGGATCTGAGAAAGAGTAGAAACATAGAGGGACCTTAGCAGTTCTCCAGTCCAGCCTCCTGGTCAAACCAGGGCCATCAGACCTGACTGCTCATGACTTTACCCAGTCGTGTCTTGAAACCTTCCGAGGGTGGAGACTGCACAACCTCTCCGGGCAACCTGCTGCACTTGCTTGACCACCATCACGGTGAAAAGGTCTTATATCGGGTTGGAACCCCTCATTTCAATTTATACCCATCACCTCTCATCCTCCCACCAGGCACCACTGTGAAGATCCTGGCTTTGCCTTCCTGGCAGTCTCTTGTAAGTGACAGCTATTAGATGCCATGCATCTGATGCTGGACTGTCCTGCAGAACATCCTCATAAGCAAACCAGGGAGAAAGGCTAAAGGTGAGTTGACAGTAAGGAGGATGCACAAATGAAAAATATTCTCAATGAGAAGGTATCAATAATTCGGTATCAGCTGGGATAGCCCTATGAAGTGAGGCCCTGATGACAGCTATATTTTCTAGTGACTGGCAAATAACTAAATTCCATGAATTTAGTTCACAGTTTAGAGGGCAGAAGGGGTTACAAATGCTTTGGGAGACAGGACTGCAATTCCAAATGGAGAAATGCTTGGAGTAATTATGAAATTCAGTAGAGACAGGCAGAAAATACTGCACTTGAGGGTTTTTTTTAAAAAAGGGGAGAGGGGGGTTGCCAGAAGGGGAGAAATGTTTCGGTAGCTCACTGTAAAAACTCAGGTTTATAACAGAGGACAAAACTGGGAACCAACAGTGTTGCGCTGCAAAAAAAGAAAATCTGCCTGCTGTGTATATTAATAACTATGTCGTGCAAAGCGTGAGACAATAGTACGTTATCCTGCTTTCTTCTGCCCTACAACTATCTCTGCTGATAACCCGCGTGCAGCTTCAGATCCCATACCTAAAGGTGGGGACTGACGGTTAACGATTCCAAAGGAACAAAATGACACAGCTTAACACATGTTTCATTGGGGAAAAACTGGAAAGACAGACTTGTTCAGTTTTAAGGTGGTGGTGGTAGGAAACAGCAAATTTTGGATATTTAGTATGTGACAGTAATGAAAACGGTAACAAACTGTTCTTCAATTTCACACATACACACAAAAGATTACTCACAGCTTTAATTTGGGGTAAAAAAAAACTTTAGGTTAGGGTATTAAGAAAAACTGAGGATAAGTAGCACTGAAATATGCTAGTCATGGAGATTAAATTTATCCTGCTTCAAAACAGAATAAAGGGCTATCTCTTCTAGCCCTGCACTGTATCTGAAAATAGCCTTCAGCATATTCTGAAATGCAGATATCTTTTACTGTATACTCCTTCCCTACTTTGTGCCTACTTTTCAAAGCAGAAACAAAGATAACATTTTTAAAGCTGCAACAAACATAAAATTGACAACCGAGTAAGAAAAATTCAAACAGAACTTCCTTCCCACCACCGAGGGATGGTTAATAAATAAGATTGCTAACAGCAGCTTTCCTTGGAGAAGTTGATTCTGCATGAGGCAGCTCTGACACCAGCAATTACACCACCATGTCTTTAACTTGAAGTGAAGCAGCATGCTCTCATGCAAACTTTCTTTTGCTCAACAGCAGAAATTATGAATAAAATTTCCTTCTAAGAAACTCCTGTAAGAACGCTGAAGACCGTCATGCTGGGGAACCTCTCTGCCCACTGTGCTGTGCCCGGACTGGAGGTCCGTCTGATGCTGTACAACATGGGATTCCCAGCATGAGAAGGAACGTAAGATTATCCATTCTCCCTTTCCTTCTTGTTAGTTCCAATAAATGATATTTTAATCAATACCTCACAGAGTCTGCGTGCCTTTCTTACTGGGGTCATAGCAAACACTTGTACCAGTGCCTTACACATATGACTGATGCCGACCATCTGCTGACCTGTTTAAGTGAAAATCACAGCAGTGTTTTTTACTTTAACACAGTATTTCACGTCTGACTCGGCACTCAACATCTCATGATGCTCTTGTCCTGTTTTCCCAGTCTCCAACACATGCAGGCTGAAAGAAGAGCATAAAATTGCAGGTTGATTCCTATGAGAAATTCTTGATCCTCACATTCTTTTCTATTGCTCCTGGCACACTCACTTACAAGGTACGCTGCAAGGCACGCACTCGCCCTTTGGGAGACGCCGGAGAGAGTGAACTTGCTGATTTGAAAGTGGGCTGGAAGAGAGCTTAATCCAGCTTGAGTTAATTTAAGTGATCACCACTAAAAAAAACAAACCCATAACATTCTTGATCCTTTGTACTTTTTAGCAGTTTCAAGGCTGAAGACAAAAATTTACAGCTGAGGAATGTTACCAAAAGCTACCTTCACGCTCAAAACACTGTCCAGAATCTGAGCCGAGATATTTGTGATCTCAGTTTGCTATAGGTGGTTTTAACAAATCAAAATAAAGCACACTAGAATAATAATGACTAGCATAAAAACTATTTTAAGATCAAGTGACAGAGTTTGTTTTTATAAATAAAAAGGTTTTTTAATGAATAGCTTTCTTAATGAAAACTAAAACCTATTATTTTTGTAGGACAGTTCAAGGTCTCTCCTGGATTGGACTGTTCTATACAAAAGAGAAGTTTAACATACACCAGACCATATGTGAGCTTAATTTTAACACGTGCCAGTTTAATAGGTCTTCCAGAGTCACAGAATGAAACTGGGATTCCTATGGTGCACATGACAGCTAGAGAGGGCTCTTCCCACTGGACTTAAGACACTTAAAACCAGACATGAACATAGGGGCCACTGGTCAGCGGGGCTCCCTTCCCTGGCAGCGGAGAGAAAGAAGCTCCGTTACAGACCTCTCCTGCCTCGGGTGTCCATGTCTGGCCTGTAAATGCTTTAAGTTAGGAAAGATGAATACCTTGTCCAGTATCTATGCCCAGGTTTGGCAGGAATTTCTCTCCCCCTCTCTCCCATTTATCCAGTTGCATTATTAGAACATCTTCTAAGGCCCTGCAAATACATTTTTAAACAAAACCAGTGCTGAGGCTAATTTTGGCTTCCTTCCAAAGTCTTCAAAAGAGTAGAAAAGTTATCTGCATCAGTTTCCTGACCTGCGTTTTATTTTTATTTTAGCAGTATTAGCTAATGAAGAGTGCCACCGTACATTTGATATTTTGCAGCACAGGCAGATGAAAGATTTTACAGTTTCCAACTGTGACTTGAGAAAGAAAATAACAATACCCAAGCCTTTCAGGTTTTCTCTGAGGATGAGAGTTTGGAAGTCTGAACTCAGAGTCTCTTCCTAGGTTTGTCACCAAGTTATTTCCAATTAGGGACCCATCATATACATATCCATGCAACTTATGTTTACATATGTATATAACTTCGCAAGACCTCACTGTAACAGTCAGTTATTGCCATTAGAGAAGAACATTATTCACACAATTATTAGTTCTTTTTAATATATTAATTTTGCTGCCAGTAAGTGCCAACATATTTTAATATTAATCATGAAAATACAGCTTAGTGCAAGCGTACACTGTCTGATACAGCATAAAAGGCAGTAAACTCATTTGCAGAAAAACAATATATTGCATTTCTTTTGAGAAGGGCGTTTGCGTATTGTGTCGGATACATATGTACAGAAGTAAGAAATAAAGTTGCAAATCTACCTTAACATTGCTAATTTACTGATGTTTGAGTATCAGTTATCCACTCTTTTTCAATCAAAGGCAGAAAGCTCCCGTACTGTTCTGTTTCAATCTTTCAGGTCCATCACTGCAGTAATTTCTAGAGTCCGATGTCAATAAATTTTCTTCTCTGCTCTGCCTCGTCTCTTGGAATGTATACATTTTTGAAAAATCTAACAGAAATAGTATTCTGAGTACTCCTCTATTCTTGTATTAAATATACTTCTTTACAGAGCAAGTTTCTGTCAAAAATTTCTCTTCCCACTCAGATCAATGGTCTTTCTTTATTTACACAATCCAAGATCCCCTCTACCACTTTTACATCAGCTTTCCTTTTAACAAAAAACTCTGACTTTCCTAAATATTTCCCAATGAATTCTGCCTCATTCACAACAATTTAGGGAATGAAGCAATTTGTTCTGGTTCCATTTGAACACACAGGGACCAAGGGATGTTTTGCCTTAGAGCTACAACTAAATGAGGCGAACAGAGAATAAAAACAAAAGCAAAACCCCAAACCACATAACCTCGCTCTGCTGGCACCTGCACCGATCACTTGCTGCACTGAGAAAAGCAGAGCTTTTAACGGGAAGCGGGCACAAAAGCAATCGCTTATTATCACCGCAGTCCCGAACCAGAACACTCTCGATTCTCCTTGGGCACAAGATGAAGAACAGCACTACAGAGTTAGCGGCATCCTCTTCTGTGTGCTCCAAGGACTACCTTTCAGCTACTTCATCGTGTAAAAGTCACAGCCATCCCCAGTTAATCCATTCATTGTCTGCCTGATGCACATCCAAAGAGATTCACAAAAACACGGCGATGCAGGTCAAAGATGCAAGAGAAATCTCTCTCCGTTTCACAACAAAGTATTCAGTACTTATAAAGGATTTACTTCAGGGTCATGGAAAGCCAGACAAAAGATTTCAGTTGAAGCACGAAGAAACGTTCAGATTTTTGACAAAAGCCATCAGCAAGAGATCAAGGTACTTTATTAAAATCCATGCAAGTCTCTTGAAGAGCACAAAACGCTGCCTTTCAAATTTATAAACAAATCCAGAGTCTGATTTAACCCTTAAATAACAAAAGGATAATGCTCTGGATTCCGAAAAAAAAAAAAAAAAAAAAAAAAAATCCAAAAAATCCAAGACAATGATCCGGACACGGGGCAAGGGACTGGAAGTTACGTTTGGAAGGGAAGGGAGGAAATCTGAAGCTCCAGATCATTGGTCTCCAAACTTTTTTGATTGCACACCCCATCAGTAAAATTTTTTTTGAGCACACACTCTCAATATAAGGATATTTACTTATAAATTACATACAGGTACTACCATACTAATATATTATGTACATTATAAAACATACATAGAAATAGAATTAGGATGAGCTAAAGATGAAAAACTGGTTTACAAGTTTTTTATTTTACTAATGGTACAAAAACTGAACAGCATTTACCTTGAGCTAATGCAGAGACAAACAACTATGATGGCAACGAGCACTGCGACTGGCATTCAGGACTTGGGGAAGGGTGGAGGATTGCTGAAACTCACGGCTCATTTTGTTAGGGATTACACTTCGTAACACACTCAAGGAAAACTGGAAGTATGGAGGGAACCGAGCAGGAATATGAGTTACTACAGAAAAAAAAAAAGTGAGCCCAATCTTAAGTTTTGGAGAAGCTAAAAGATAATGGGAAAGATGGGAAACAGTCTATTTTGACTGGGGGAAAGGAGGATGTTCAACTGTTTTGTGTGCTCATCAGCAAACCAAAGAAACGTAGTCCAGATAAATTCATCAGAAAATGACTGTATAACTGGTGGAGGACATCACTTTTAGTAAAAAATCATGGTTCACTGTCAGCCTTAGAGGGTGTTTCAAGGGTCTATCCTGGTTCACTTCTATTTCATACTTTCTACTAAAGATTTTGACTGTAGAATTGTATATGCATATGCAATGTACTAATGAGATGAAATTGGAAAAGATGGCAAATCCTTGGTAGAAGACACAATTGGAATGAAAAACCGTCTTTAAAAACTACAGAAATTGTCAGCAGTCAACAAGATGATGTTTACTGAAGTCCAAAGCATCACGTTTTTTGTATTATTCACCCATACCAGCACTTTACCTTCTGCCTACAGAAGACTGTTGTGAGCCTTATAAGGCACCTTTGGATTGGCAGAATAGGGATGAAAACAAGATTTCAGATCACTTCAGTGTTCAGCCAGTGCAATATTAGGGCACTTACAAGGACCTACACAGACAAGATCAAGGTGAGTGCCTATGCTTGAGACTATACCACTAGGGATATTCTCAAACAAGATAACTTCTGAGTAAGATACCAATTCCAAGCTTTAACTGCTATAACCTGAAAAGAAAAAGCCTATCACAAAATACATTAAAGGATTTTGCATCACAGCTGACAGCAGTTCCTCAATGAAGAGTCATCACAAGTTGAGGAATCAGTGTTTTGACACTGAGAAATTGTATAGTGTACCTGCAAGCAAACACTGCCATTACATTAAAGAAAGTGATTTTCTATAGCCTTCCAAAAAGAAAAAAAAAAGAAAAATCAGCAAATGCATATTTGAAATTTTTTGTCACATGAATTCTTATACAGGCAGTGATCTGAGAAGAAAAAAAAAAACAACTACGTAGATGAATTCTCAGACACAGATTTCCAAAACCAATTTCCTGTCTCTTAGCATTCAGAAGCTTACAGGGTCTTAATGCTCCTTTCAAAACTGATTATAAACAAACATACGGACATTAATTGCAAATCTCTCAGCTCTCACAGGGAGTTTCAAATAGAGGGCCCACCGTGCTGTTTACTTGCTTTTGCTTTCCCTCTCCTTAAGTACGCACTCATGCTTGGTACCACAACTGCTTCTACTGGAGCAAGTGGAATTGGCACAACTCCAAGGTAAATTGCCATCTTGTTGTTAGAAATGCACTGTGCACAGATTTAACTTGTATTTTACCAGATTTGATATAAGTGAGCTAATAAATTAAAATTCAAATAAAAAGGGGGTAAGAGAAACAAGCTCTTATTCCTTTCCTTCACAGGTAGAAGAGCAACAGCACACAAATGAACCTGAATTTGTGATATAACTCATCACCTGTACTCTGAAGAGGGAAAAGCAGGGTATGAGAGATTCATTTTTGCCAAAGGTAACAAAGCCTCTTTAAATCCAAGAGAAGAAAGACAGAACCTCAGAAATTTGTACACACTTATTTATAATTTTGTCTTCTAGTTAAATATAAACTATAAAGATGAAATTTTGTAACAGTGCTGAAGACTAGCAGAGACTCATTGGTATTTCTGAGGCATCAGTCCTACTCACGTGGGATACAGAGGCTCAGAGTTGCACAGAATTGGAGACCTGCAAAAAATCCCTGCTAAGAAAAATTCTGCTTCTAAAGCTGTCGGTCTAACCAGACAAATCGAGCAAGTGTGAAGAAAAGGTGTTATACATTTCCCATTTTGAAGATGGAGAATCTAAGTAGTAAGTCATAAAGGCATACAAGTATGTGGTAGAAGGGGGATCTCTGGAGCTCATGCCCAGTATGTCAACCTGCAAATTTCTGCCGTGGTATCTAAATGACAGAGTCACCCAAGGAACATTTAGGAGGATCCAAAAGTTGCATGCTGATGTGGGCATGGGTCAAGCTCAGGCTTAGCCGCCTCTTCTCTGGTTCCACAACTGAAGCTGTTTGTCCCTGCATGAGACTGTAGCCACTGCAGTCTTGACAACATACAAGGCAGCAAATCCTTAACCCGCAAATTCCTGAAAGTATACTACAGATTCAGATGGTGATTAGGATCACATTTTGGAAGCAAATATTAAACTGCTGAGGAGCACAGCAGCCTTCATTGCTTGAAAGCAGCAAGTATTTAAAAGAAGGGCAGACATGGTGCTCGAGGACATGGTTTAGTGGTGGGCTTGGCAGTGACAGGTTAACGGTTGGACTCGATGATCTTAAGGGTCTTTTCCAACCTTAACGATTCTATGATTCCTGTCTGCTTTTGTGATATAAGCAGCGTGACTGTGTGTTGAGCACACACAGATCTTGAGTTAAATACTTTAAAATCCCAAAATGGATCAAGTCAAGCACAGAACCAGCCCAAAGTTTTAGCTGATACAACTTCACATACAGCAGGTGAGGATTATTACCTCTTCCTTCATCAGCTTCTCTGATATTTTTAAGATTTTACGTCAATATTTTTATACACACATATCAGCCAATTTAATTATGACTGTTACTGACCTCTCATGTGAAAAAAATGTGGCGTTTTGTTTGTTTGTTTTTAAAATTGATGTGGTCTGTTCCCAACAATAACCATATATTCCTGTGATCTTGTTCACAAAGCAGGGAGAATCACTGAGACTGCCATCTCTCCATTTCAGCTTGAGTGAAGCATCACAAATCACCTAATCCTTTGTCCTTTATGGTCAAGTTACATCCTTGTCCTCCACTCCCTGCAAGATCCTACATCTGCTTCTTTTCAGGCTTGAGGGTAGACAAGCAAACCCCTTTTTAATCAGTTTCACCAGCTCCGTGCAATTATTATGGAAATTAAAAAGCAGGTCTCTCTTCTCTCAACTCCAGTGAATTACATTCAGAAGTTGCTAATCTTCTCTTTGCAACTTAAACTACAGTATTCAAGTATTTCCATAATCACAGACATTAAGAGTTTATATACTCAAGTTGTGCAGTAAAACCGCTAAATGCATTTATCTACTTGTCAATAAGATTGTTTTCAGAAGCAGAGTAGCTTTACCCTTTTTCTCAGGCTGAATTCAGTAAGCTAGATCATACCATTTCAGACTAACAGCAAAGGTAATCCAGAAAAGACAGCCTGCCTTAGCTCCACCTGTAAGCACAACCAAAGATCTTGTATTAGCCACAGTTAAGTCCCCAGGCACAAGCAGGAGAGTAAGAATAAAAGTATTAAACAGCCCAGGGGGAAGAAAATTTTTGACTGCAGAGAGGGAAAAATTCTTCCATGATGCAATTTTAGACTGGCATTATCAGAGCGATTTTGTATTATTGAGCTTTCTCCTGTTCTGCCAAAGCAGCTGCCTATTTCCTTCCTACACCCAGATTTCCTTTAATCATTGAAGACAGGATGCTGTGTTCTGACGAAATGCCTTTCCTGGCCATCCTGGTGGAGGGAATTAAAAGCTGTGCCAATCCTTTTGAAATGCAAATCTTCACCGAGTAGGTTTCATGCCTCTTGCTATTATTGCCTCTCCCTGAAGAGCACATGTTAGGTGGAACAGTGAACAGTGGACTGTTTACTTATCTTCTAAAATGAATATTGTCTTGCACTTGCGATCCCCTAATCTCTTCATTTTCCTCTTTCCTCCTCCCCAAATCTCACATTTTTCAAGCAAAAAAGCTTGTTACCTCTAGATGGCAAAAAAGCTTGATCCTCCAGCAGCGAAATCTTTAATTCTCTTATCTGCATAGCCAATATGGCACAATAGAATTTCTTTCTTCAAATATTAACTATTTCTGTTACCTGTTGAGATCTTAACAGAATAAACATGCAGAATAAACAGAACAAACATTCAGCCCAAATGTTATCAACAGAAAATATTTTTGAGCAACTCTATACTGATGGGAGTGGAGTTCAGAGGGGTTTTTTTTGTCTATTTGAGGAACAGAAACTGATAATTTTATACTATTTGACAATGATAGGCTAGTATCAGTAAGACCTTACAGACTCTAAGAAACTTTCAACAAATTCAGACAGAAATTTTAATGTTCATAGCCGATAACTGATTAGCAGCATGTTTAACAATACAAACCTTACCTTATTTTTGGCTTCATTTTGTAATGAGACTCAAGAAAAAAAAAAAGAAAGCAGTAAATATATTACCTACATGCATTCCCAGCTGCACCTATTCCTCAGAAAACATGGTTAGCAAGAAACAGAACGAGCACTTGGAACATTTTGTTGTTGTGGAACAACATTTTGTTGCTTGTGGAACATTTTTGTCCCTTCAAATATTTTAAATACAAATCTGTTCAACACTGGCATACACTGTGGGCTCTCCATTTCAGTTGTGCGAGTTTGAGACATACACCAGGCTGTCTGCACTTCTGATTAAAAAATGCAATGACAACCAACATACAGTCTGTGGGCAAGGAAGGACTCTCTAGAAGAATTTGCACTTGCGTTCCTCCTGCCGCCTTTTTTCAAGAGTCACTTTGCCACAAGCGTGCCTATCAGGCCACGTTTAAGTAGAACCACCAAAGCATAGATCCTTTGGGTTGGCTGCCTTGTAGGCCGTGTGTCCAGGTTCAGAAAGAGTACTTCTGAGACAATATTCCAATCCATGCACCTAACCTTTTTGAAACGTGCAACAGCTTCAGACACAGCGGAAGATCAAGCTCTCTTGTAGCTCAACAGAAGGCTAACAGAAGCAAAGAACATTTGCTTCTCCTCCTAACTTTGTAATCCACTCAGATCTCTGGACAAGTCTCCCAAATGCTGTGCCTACATTTCTCCATATACCATACTGACATTACCTTTACCTGCAACATGGATGTACACACAGCAGTTGGCCACTCTTTTGGAAAACCAGCTGTCAAATTTCTTGCCCCAAAATGTCACACAAGATAGAAGGAACCAACAACTTTCTATTAAAATGAACTTCAATATCGCTTTGAATTCGAGATTGCTGTTGGTAACCTCAAACCCATCCACCACATTTAAGAACCAGATTAAATCTGGCGGGGACACAAACAGTTATTATTTTTGTAAATGAAAGAAAGCAGATTTTGTGCACTAGCAGGTCACGTGCGGATGGCAACTGCAAAAAGTCTATGCTTGGCATGTAAGGGGATGGCGTTACTGCCAGCTGTCAAGCATTTCCATTAGGGCACCTGCGGCAGCTTCACTTGGCATGCTCCTGCAAGCAACTTCGTCCTCACAATACTCAGCTATTGTGAAAACTGGCTAGCAGAAACCATCCTCATTGGAGCCCCTGCGGCACAATTGATCAGCTCACTATAGAAACCCCATGTTTCTCACTCATTCATACAATTGATATTTCTTGGTAAGCTGGGAAACCAGTCTGAACTGACATGACAACAGAAAAAACAGCCTGAATGTTGCCAGAGGGGAAGTCGTTAATTTTTCAGACACTGTAACAGATTAGCGGAAAAGGATATTTGCCCAAACTCACAGATCAAGGATCAAATGTACAGCTCTTGAGTACAGAATTAAGTGGCAATAGAGACCAACTTTGACCTTCTTTTCAATACATGACAATGCATTCATGTCTTTGAAGTGTGAAAAGCTAAATGCAAAAAAAACCCCAACCTACAAACCCCAACCAAAACCAATCCACCAAAAAAATCCCAAAACAACAACGCGCACCCCACCCCAAAAACACACACACCCCCCCCCAACCTAAAAGCACTGGCAAGAGAAGGACTCTATTCCCTTGTCTTCCCATCCCTCAAAAGTAAGAGATTTCACTCTTCTGCCACAACTGCTTTTCATCAGGTTATTCTCAGATTCAGGCATCGGAAAAAAGATCAAAGAACAGAAGATGACTTCACTAGACACACTGAAAATTAGGCCCGCCTGAGAAGGCATCTTCCTTTAACAAGAAGCAGCTGAACTTGGAACATTTTACCTTGCAAGGTACGGTATAACATCTTACCGTGCAAGGTACGGTATAACATCTTACCGTGCAAGTTGTTACAATTTCTACTTCTGTCTGTAGAGGACCTACTTTCATCCTCAAAAAAATACTGTAAAGCTCCAAACACTCCAACTAAGTCAGAACTGCTCTAACCCTGGAACTGGCTTCAGCAAACCGTTCTGGGCACCTTTCATTTGTCTTCTAGAGTTTGCGTACAGCTTAGCAATATTTTCAAGACTTTTACCTCGACTTGTTTAAATCACATTTTGGTCAGGGCTCCCAAAAGACTCCTTCAGATGGGCAAGAAGTTTCCACTGTGCACCTCCACACAGCGGAAAGACAGACACATCTCTGGTGCATCTGAGAGGTACATGCAGAAAATGGGGGGGGGGGGGAGAAATCCTTAAGTAAAATACTTCCTCTTGAAGAAATACCAGGTGACCACAGATACTTTGCCTTTCCAACTTCACCCTCTAGAACTCGTGAATAGTTGAAGTAAAGCTGATCGAATCTACCTGATGAAGCATTTCATGGGAAAGCCCCTGTTACCACCAATCTTACAAGACTGACTTACAGACTCATGAAGGATTCATACATTACATTTCACTGTTACTATTACATTTCACTGTTACTTCATCGTGACTTACCATTTGTGGCCACCGTAATTATAGTGTGGCTATGCCGTCTCGCCACCCGTCAGGCAAGACTGACAACGCATCAGCACCATGCCTGACCTGCAGCATGCGCTGGAAGACGTATTTCAGTACAGGGTGGACACACTTGGCCCTCTGACTTCTACCCTGAGAGCACTTTGGGAGAAAACACACCATGCTGTATTATTCCCTTCTTAATTTGAAAAACAAAAAGCCACCAGCTTTTTCTGGCCAAGGACCAAGTACGGCTACACAAAGACAGTCCAGGGGCTCAGTCAGCAGTTTAAAATACATTTCTCTAGACCACTGTATGGGATACAAGCTAATAAGCTCTGCTGGGGGCCACAGCAGGTTATCAGTGGAGAATGAGGCATGCAAGGGCATAGCAGTGCTGTAACTCAGTTGTGAAATAGCAACTTGATCACAGCCTGCAAATGTATATGCGGAATTGCCTATATGTATTTATTTCGTGGGCATAGGTTAGGTAGCAAGCTCCAGGAAATTCAAAAGATAGCAACTGAATTTGCTTCTGCCTTTCACAACAACATTAATCTACATTTCGTGCTGCAGTTTCCCCTTCCTGCTGACCCGGGTTTGCAATTAGGGAAGGGAAGGAATTTAACATTTTGTGTCTTAAAAATAAAATAAAATAAAAAAAAGCACCTTCAGAACCACTTTATATTATCTAGAGGAACACCGAGTTGCTCATTCATCTCAGTGTGCAGACCATTTTTAGCCCAACTAAATTAAAAATACTGTAACAGAATTTTTGAGCATTCAAAGACATTTCTCTTGAAAAGGTAAATGAAACATTCAAACAAGGGACTGCATGAGACACACAGCAAATTATTGATCGTTCAGAAGCACCAGATGATTTAATAAGTATTCAATATAAAACTGGAAGAGAGGAATCCTTTCCTCGTCTCAGTAGGAGCTATTTCTGCTCCAGCTCATATGCACAACGTCAGCAGCTCTGAGCTGAACAGAGTTCTTCCTTCTGTCCTACTGTGAATAAATTAAGCCAGACAGTAAGCAGAGAAAGACACAACGGGACAGAGGGAATATCCAAAGGAAGCTCATTAGGAGTTAAAGAACTTTTTTTTTAAACTTCAACCAAGATGACTACGCCAAAATACCAATTGAGCCAACATACTATACCCTCGAATTGCATCCAACAGCAGAGAGACTGCAAGACAAGTAACAGGACTCTCTGTGAGCTCCTGATCTGACTTACAGATACCCATCCCTAAAAGGATGACACACGTTGCAGATGGTATTACCGAGGATGCAGTTTCGAAAGAACAGCAAGTTACTGGAGTAAAAGACAGGAATGCTGCAGTCCAGCTTTCATCACTGCAAATAGCTTAGCAATATTCACAGATTTCACAGAGATCTTCTTGCTGTTATCTATTCCAATTTGCAAAGCCAAGATAAAAGTTAAAGTGATAACCTTTACTTGAAGGGCAATTATTTCCTGCACTTCTAATAATAAAATGTCCTTTGCAGATAAAAAAAAAAATGGTATCAATACTGTAAGTCAGGGCATGAGTTTATCAGATACTTTTTTTTAATCTAAGAGACACAGCACACCAGCCAGAGGTCAGTGTGGAATACAGGGAAGTGACCAGCCACCATTCTACAGGCTACAGCTTTTCGGAGTTGCTCCAGTGACTTATAATCCTCCGGTCTGATATTCTGCATAGCACAGGCTCCAACACTGCCTTCACCTCTCTCTCCACCAAGCTGAGAGATCCATGGCTAGACTAGATAGTTACCTTTCAGACAGGGTGTCCAACCAGCAGGGAATGAGTTCAAGTTACAGATGTAACCTACACATCTCTTTGAAGTCATTCTGAAGCGGATTCTTACTTTTAGAAAATCATGCATTAATTCTGATATGTTTTTCTCAGTTTTCCCTTCCCTGTGGCTCCAGGCCTTATCAAGCTGAAGCAGAGTAAAGCTGACAGGAATACTCTTGGAGCTTTTGCCAGCAATTTGAATAGAAACAGAGAAACTAAGCAGAGCATGGGCAGTTTCCTTCTGCTGGTGTTTGCCAAAAGCTCTCAGTGGCAGCACAGACAAACAAAATGTGCCTGTAAAGTCAAGAAAAATCACACTGATGGGTTTACATACACTTGGAAAGCTAACAACAATAAAAAAAAAAAAATCTTCACAGAACTTGAAGTTGTTCAAAATGGAACTGCTCTGAATCCTTTCTTTTTCAAGGGAAGTCTCTGGCATGCCAATTTACAAAAAGACTTTTTAAGTCCTGATTCTGGCTGGTAAAAAGCTGCAAATTGTTGTAGTAGTAATATCATACAGCACATGCACAGCAGTACATGGTAGACAAAGCTATCCAGATTGCCTGCTCTGAAAATCATTGAACCTAAAGGACAAGAATCAACAGCATATAGATCAAATAGGACTGACTACATTGTGTGAATATATAGAATAAATAGCTCTAAGTGATTTATTTTTTCCAGTGGCTGGAAGGGACAGACCACAAAAAGAGATGTACCAGAAATGGACACAAGAGCTCCGCAAGAAAAGGCAAGGCAAAAAACAGGGAGAAAGGGAAGCATAAGAACAAATTAACAAAAATAGATAGGACAGGCTCAAAAGGAATTTGAATCAGATGAGGAAGATTTGAAGCTAGTGTAGAACTTGCCTGAGGAAGTGGAAATTCAAAACAAGAAGAGAAGACAGATGTGTTCTGAATAGCTCACTGGGGATGAAGTGAGAAGCTGAGCACTCAGAAGAAAAGGCAGTAGCTCTACAAGTCCACACGTAAGACCAAAGCAAAAAAATCAAGGACGAGTCAAATTTCCAGCCTCAGTAACAGGGCCCAAACCATACAAACACTCAGCTGCATACAGGCTGCCTGAACGTGAGATAAGGTGCCTTGTAACACGTACAGAAAACCAGCCTCTGAACACGTTATGTGCAATTCTGTTATGATGCACACAAATGACATGTGAGAGGCTGACAGTAAAACAGGCGGGGTTAAAATGAAATTCAAGGTGCTGTCTTCCCTTCCATTAAACTGATATTGCCACCTTCAATCTGTTCTTCCCAAATTAAATTCCATATCAGCACACAGAATAAGAAAGGGATCCAGATACACGGTATGTTACTGCTACAGTGCATCTTCAGGAACAGTAAAACAGCTACATCCAAAATCATTCACCAAACCAAGAGCAAACTGTGGGAGGGCAAAGAGCAGATAAGTAATTAGCTGCTATGACTTCCAATAACAACAAAAGACTCCAGTGATTACAACCGCAATTAAGAACATCCCAACAGCATCATCTTCTGATTCACGTTACCCACTTATCTTTCATCCGTTTCTTTCCACTATTATTCATGCCTTATCTCACTGAATGGTACAGCGAGGACACTTAATGTATAGATGTACGTAAGGGAGATCAACCGTAATTACAATTTACTGTTAACATCAAGATTTTTCTTCATAGTAACAGAAGTGAAAGAAACATAAGACTGGATAAAAATTATATTGCAAAGGTAGAGGAGAACAGAGGAAAAACTACTTCATCTAGCCTTATATTTTATTTCTAACATCAAATTCACTTGCTACGCTGGTGAGTATCCTGATGCTGCTTGGTATTTAGAATACCTAAGGAAATCCAGGGCTGAATAACAGTGTGATGCACTGCAGGATCTCATTTCTGTCACTCCTTCACTTCAACCCCACTCTGCCTTTTGCAGTTTCTAGTCACATACTTTCTTTCAAATTGACCTTGAATTTGACAGTCAACTCCAACACCACGCTAGATTTACAAATATGATTAGGGTACGAGAACAGGATACATCAGAGAGACTGTCCCCAACCAGACCCAGTTAATCACGCTACAGAACGCACGTCCATGAACATAATTTCCAGTTTTCTGACATTCAATAAATTAATCAACCCAAGCCCATATGTATAGAGAAAAGAAGACAGCTCCCTCTACTGGGTGAGACCATGCAGCTTCTCTTGTCCTTCCCACACACTCTGCAGAACAGGCGTGTGCATATTTAACTCTCCAAGAATTTTTTTTTAAAAATCCAGTCCACAAGACGGTATCGAGTTGTTTAGATCACTCTGCAATTTCAGGAACTGGCCTACAGAAACCAGATTTCTAGAGTTTTTACATTTAAAAGCACAGAGAAGAAAATTCTTCCCATAGGTCTGCGTAAGAGCCTGATGAAGTGACATCTCTAGGTGAAACACTTGAAAATCCAGTGTCCCTTATGTCAGTGTCCACTGTCAGCCCAGGTCTGGGAACAGACAGAGTTCAGCAGCATTACTCGCAGTATGCATTTAACGCGTGGCTTGTCTTACTGCTACTCAATTGAACTCTTTCTTGTACATCCCTGCCTCCAGAGATAGCTCTTACCTTGTTTAAGGGAACGGCTGCAGCTTTCCACCTGCATGAGGCTTCATCACAACGGCAGCTGCATGCAATTGCTAGCATGCAGAACAAAGAGCGATGAAATATCAGGGCACAGGTAGACAGCAGACGGTGCCACAAGTGGAAGGCAATGATCTGTATTTCAAGTGCTTATATTAGCATCTTCTAGGAAAACTACAATCTTTTCCTTTCTCAGTCATCCCATCTGAAACACGAGGCTAGAAGTCACACTTCTCATTCATACAGCAGTAGTCTTTTTCTTCCTTTAGGTCTCAAAACACTCACAAAAGTGGGTAGGAACTGTAACAACCCAGCCTGCACCAATTCCCATCAAAGGCACTGCCAGGTCAATAGGTAAACCACAAATCTGCGACCTCGTGAATGAGAAAGTTCTTCTTAACTTTGCTACAAGTTTCCACAGCAAACTTTTGCAAAATAAAAGCAGGCTGTGTCCAAGCTGTTTGCCTCTAAAAGCAGAAGTTAATGTTGCCTCCAAAGAAGCAGTATCAGTAAAAATTGCCACTGAGGGGAAAGTGTGGTATCTGGACATCTGTTCAAGCTCTTCACTTAGAACAGATGGGGCTCAAACTCACGACCTGGGCACGCCATGCTTACAGCTAGCAGGCACTTGCTGGTCATACAACCAAGTGACTCCTCCAACACAACGTGCTTCTTTCTTTTCACTTTTCAAAAGATCCCTTTGTGAGTTGAAGAAGCAGCAAAACTCTAGTTTTTTTCATCACCTTGACTTTCACCATCTGATAGTTTCTTTAACATTACACGATTCCTGTCCTTGAACTTCCTACAAGAACCAGACAATACTTGTTCAACCTTTGACAGCATAGTAAGGTTTTGGAGCTTTTTTGGGTTGAGATGTTTAACGGCAGAAAAAGGGATGGCGAAAAATGATACATAATACTTCTAAAAACAGAGATCACACTCTCAAAGTAACATTTATACCATTTAAAATCTACATTTAAAATTACCTTAGTGGCAAACGTGTTACTATATTCAAAAATATTTTTCCAAATTAACTGGATGAACAGCAACCAAAGTACATCTATACCTATGTGCCCTGAAAACATACCCTTCTTACTATCAATTATTTTCTCTCAACAGACACATTTCCACATTCCAAAACCACCAATAATCACATCTTCTGATGAAAAAATAAACACCTCAGTTTATTTAAAAAATTATTCACAAATGGAGTAAAGCACAGAGCTAAAAAAGCCTCCATTTGACAGCTGGTAACCTATACGAAACAGACCTCTGCTAAAGCCAAGAGACAGACACAGATGCTGTGGTAAAAATTAAAGAGCACTCCAGATCCAACTTATGGACAGGCTCTTCAGAAGCACTCTTAATTCACAAATTGCAATAGAATGACTACAGTCATGGAGACATTCTGGAAATCTCCTCACCGTCACCATGATAAGGAAGGGCAAGAGCAATAACCTCCTCTTCTAACCCTTTCATACTACAACAGTTGCTCAGAGTTTGCATTTGAGTTGTAACTAGGGAAGAGGAAAGTGAAGCAGAAGAAAACACAGGACATCTAACCCATCCTCATCTCTGAGTGACAACTACAAAAAGCAGACCGTGAAACAGGACGTCTTTTAACAACAGATCGCCAGTTTAATGCAGCTTGGTCTATACTAGTGCAGAGGATGCCTTCCGTGCTCTACCTGCTCCGTGGACTAACAGACTTTGGCCGCGCAGGCCTTTTAATACACAAAATTTTATCGACATGGCTGCAGTCCAGGAGCAGCTCAGGTCAACCGTGACTGAAATTCCCGTGGTTTTCAGCTACCCCTCAGCAGTTGTACTGCCCTGAGTTTCAATGAATGGGAGAGGTTTATGTAGAGCACTGATAAGGACTAAAGACATCCTTGAAAAAGGACGGCTATTCACTGTCTGATAAACCTTATTCCTCTGCATGCCTTGTCCTCATGAGCTCCCTCTGTGAGAGACCCAAAGGTGTCTCAGTTCTTTTCTAATATGAAATTCCAGAGGAGTAGGAAACATATGCAGACATCTGCACAATCCACTGCAACATACAGCAGCCATTCTCACAAAAAAACCAAACAAAATTGCCCACTTATTTACCGGGAATAGAAACAAGCAGCTATCTCATGGTCTGGAGACAGTATGAGACCTTCTTAAACAGTAACTGGAGAGCCCTATCCAAACTGGTATTCCACGTAAAAGCTCTTGAGAAACAACAGTATCATCATGCACTATCTAGACGAAGCTATCATTGACTTAAAAGTTATGTAAGGAGAAATAGAATGTACATAAATTCTAGACAGGTATGTTCTTATTGAAAGTAAGTGAAGGTAAACTGGCTATCTTGTTATTTGCATTAATACTGACAGAAACCAACTGCTGGGAATTGCTGGGAAAACAGCACTCAACCTTTCCTTCCATCAGCAAAACTGCAAAACGCTCCGTGTGCCAGCGAATGATTTTGCATCGCGAAGGCAGCCAGCGCCCGTACTGCAGACAAACCCTGGGTTGACCTCATCAGTTCCTGGAGCACAGGCCTTGCCGTCAAAGCCGAATCCCAGTCTTCTGCATCTCCTCGACAGCCGGTTCTTTGCTCTTGGAACTCACCACCCACGCAGGCCAGGAGGATTCACCTGCCAAGCGTTACAGGTCCCCTTGGGATGAGCGCCTCACACTCCCCACTATGTTTGTTCTCTGCACAGCTTCTCTATTCTCTCCTTACTGAAGCAAACTGCAGAAGCACTCTCCTCCTTCTCCCCAACACCCACAACAGTAGCTGCCACAGATGATCATTACTGTGGAGAGCATGTATAGCTTCTATACTCAGTGGTCAGTACAGAAAATCTGTGCTGGCACTGCTGGTTTGGGTGCTCCATGAGGGAACAACTTCTCCTCGGAGAGCTGTGCTGGATTACAGCAATGACTGTTATGTGACTTCGTGGATTCTGCTTCTCTAGTGCTAAATATCATTTTCATGGTTGTTCAAGTAAAAGGAGTTTCACAGCTCTTGATCATTAGAGGCAGGAAAGAGGGAAAATGATAGGCTGAACATCTGTTGGGTGTTTGCCCTTCTCCAAAGCAGATCAGACATCAGAAACCCTAGATTAAAAGCTTCAATACCACTAAACAGTGAACTTTTACAGTTTCTCATTATAACTGACACAAAGCACCACACTCCAATGTTTCTGAGAGCTCTCCTGATTTTTGCTCTTTTATTTATGTAGAAAAGTAAGATCAGGACAAAGAATTCAAAAGGAAAAACTAAAAAATAAAGAAACTAATGCAGAAGGTGGAAGCCTAACACCCAACCCCTGCTCCCTGCCTTCCCCCCAAAATAATCCCAGATTAGACTAGCAAAATAGGATCTCATCAGGTGCAGGTGTTCTTCCTTTTCTTCCCTGGCACAGAAGCACAAAGTATTTGCACTGCCCCTGCAGACAATGACACCCAGAAAAGATTCTTATTTCGTATGCATGAGGCAGATATGCACCTCCACTGAGACCGAGGCACACACTTGAAAAAGAATCTTGTTTACTCCCAACCACAGACAAGTCTATAATTAATTTCTTTTAACTTTCGTGAGACTGCTTTACACTGGGGAAACAAGGTTGTGCAGTATAATGAACTGGCTAGGAGAAAATTAAACACCAACAACTCACTCCTTGCATGACCATCTCTAAATTAAAAATTTTTTGCGTACCAAAGTCAACTACACATATGCCCTCTCTGCAAACTACCACTAACTCATACAGTTTACAGGCAAGACCAGGTTATACTGAAAAACTGTCCGCTTCTAACAAGGACAGGCTGCCTCATTCACCCTTGAATTCGACTGCGATAAGACCTCCATTTCTCTACTGCTTGTCACTCAAGCATTTTACCAACATTGCTATTTGCCTGTACAGACTGTATAAGTCCGTATACATTACTTTTCTATTTTGCTCAAACATTTACCACCTGCAGAAACAGAGTGCCCTCTAGCTCTGGCCGAACTCACGAGAAGTTTCCTAAGACTCTGTTTTCTTCCAGTCCAGCACTTACAAAGAGCATTCCGTTACCTGTACTCTTACCTGTCCTGGGGTCAAACAGCTGGTTGGCCTCCAGGTCTGTGAAAGTGCTGAAGCAAATGGGGCATTTAAAAGAGGCGCGATTGGTGGAGTCTCTTTCATCCGTCTCAATCCTCCTCCTCATGTGGTCCAGCTTGTACTTCACCACATTAACCAGAAGGCGGTAGTTGATGAAGTAGTAGTTATGACGGGTGGTTTTGCCATCTGGAGCCGTCTCTACCCTCATTCTGCATTTGATGAACTTGTCACCCTTGAGGGTGTTGAGGACAGCTCGCAACTGCTTCCTATCAAACTTAAGGAGCTCTAACATGTCCTCTTCCTTCACGCAGGGGTTCCTGATGAGAATGTCCAGAGCCAAAGCATGTTCAATGCCATAAAAGCCACGCACCACGTATTTGGCAAGGCGTTTGAGAGCTGCTGGGACCTCAGTGAGGACGTCTGGGTCAGTCATAGCAGGTTCAGATCCTGAGCTTCATGTATACTGCAAAGAAAAAAGGCAGATGGATTCTTAGCTAGTCTTCTGACTTCAGAAGTTTTGATTTACCTCACTTAGAGCTAAGAAAAGGATGGGGTGTTTTCTATTTCTCTCTCCCAAGCCCTGTACTGTCTCCTTAGGTGTTAATAATGCCAATGCTACAGAAGTAGAATTAGGAAATGGTACCTCTCATTTAAAACAAAATGATGGAAAACTTAAAAAAAGCACGCAAGAAATCAGTACCATAACATACGGCAGATTTCACTTCTACTCAGTCACAGCCAACAGAGCTGGAATAAGCAAGCTGTCCTGAAGCTGAGCTCCAGCCGACAGCTTCATGATCAGCTGAGACTTGTAGCTTGGGAGAAGCAGAACAAGGCTACAGCAAGAAAGGTCCTAAGACAGCCCAAGAGTGGAGTAGTCTTATGGCCCCAGCTGATGTCACTTCATCACACTGTAAGTAGCCTTGCCTGCTTCTACTCTTCAGACATCACTGGGCAGAGATATCACATGAGGACAGCCTGCTAGTACAGACTGGTATGCGCTCAAGCAAAAGCTCCCAGCTGCACAATGAGAACAGATAGACTTTTTCCTTACTTTCTGATAAATAGACCTTAGTCAACCGTCTGCAGCATGAAAACTGTTAGCACGACCAACTCCTACATCACAGACTGCTTCAGCCTTGATCTTAGATGAGCAAACGGGCCCTTCCAAAGGACTAATCCTTCATTTAAAGTGTCTCACATTCAGGCCTTAGAAACCCATGGATAATATAGCACAATAAATGAAGTAAAAATCAAGGCTTAGTAAACATGAAGAGATGATGTGTTTAAAAAAAAAAAAAAAAGTATTCCATGAAGTATCCCTTGAGTTACTTATCACGACTTACCGTGCTGTCTGTGACAAGACAATAATTTCTAAAGTAGTACTGTATTTTCACTTCATTTTTCTTCACCTTAACATCAAATGGCACAAATGATCGTGACAGTTATGTCAATTATGCACAATGGTCATGCTTCTGTGCCATAGACAGGATCATATATAGGATCATATCACGCAAGGAATTCCTCATATCATCACCCCTGCCACAGACGTAGCCAAAAATCAAACCCCAGCAGACAACTAACAGCGGTGATTCTTCTGAAGCACCCAGTTTTGTCCAGTGAAGAGAAAAAGGGAAGCAACTCCGTAAGGCACAGAGCAAAGGCTTACTGTCATCTCACAGGGTGGTTTTGCACATTTTCCCTCCACTCTTTCAAGTCTATGCAACTGTAGGCAATAGCAAAATTCCCCTCTACTCCTAATGCCCTTGGATTTCCATGTATGAAAGGTTCAAGATAAGTATGAAGTATTATAGGTGCTTTTGAAACACCCATTCAGGGGGTTGTACTTCCAGTCAACTTCAAATAAAACTTTGAATCGTTTCTTTCAATATGAGACTTCTGTGCTAGTTTATGAATAACCATTTCTTAGGCAAAAGGTTCCTTCAACTGAAGAAAACCCCCACACCGTAATTTGTTTGTTCGTCATTGCTAAGCAATTTTTATCCATGAACTAATACCATAAATAGTAAAACTCTGCCAATCTCAGTTTTCACTTCCATTAGATGTTTCACACACTGTATATGTACCTCCCCAGCACTCAAGTCTCAAATAAAGGAAAGAGGAGAGTGACAGCAGAAGAAAGGATCTGGATGGGTATCCTATTTTCTTCATCGCTATCATAAAACCTGTAATATCCTTTTTGACAAACAACATTACAGAACTTTTCTATACTCCCTAAACTAAGACATCCCCCTGAAATCAGCAGGCTTTACATGTAACCAAGCAGCTGATGACTCACTTCCACCAGCTAAGACTACTCAAAAATCTGGGATCATTTATCACAGTAGCTTGCCTGGATTATTTTTTGGGTTTTCTTGGTATGAGAAACACTGCCCTCTCAAAAAACTTTAAGCAACATTACCCATTGAAGCTTTACTTCTCTCCAACCCCTACCCCCTTCTGCAACTGAGGTATGCTCCCCTCAAGGGCCAGTGCAACTGCAAAGCAATTAGGCTGTGGATTTCGGAGCTTAACAGTAAGTAAATGAAGACTGTCCTGTCTTTTCTGCCTTTTGGGTAAGAAAAAACCCACCTTCATTCTTTTCTTCTAAAATGCTTCCCTGCTTGAGCTTTTTTTTTTTCTCTAACTTAGGGCCAAACAGTATTCACAGTGCTCAGACTGAAACAAACTGAACAACATCTCTTGACTGCTGGTGTGCAGGCTGAGAATAGCTCGCAGAAAACAATACTTGGGTGTCCAGCTCCAGCTTCCCTTCAAGGAAATTAAATTAAAATATGTTTATCACGTCATGAATTAGCCGCGAAACAAGTACTTCTAGAGTCAGTTAGCTTTCTTTTGCATGCCAGATACATAATGATTTATCTGACACAGTTTTACAGAGCTTTGCATTAAAGGTAAAAGTGTTAGCAATAAAAGGATGCCCCATCGTGAGTTAGGCGCACAGTATTTTTGAATCTCTAAGTCAGACCCAATCTGAATACCGTCACAGGACACTGTCCTTGAAAATCAATTTCATTCTATTGGAATTTTTACAGTCTTTCAGTCACATAAAGATAAATCTTGCTTTTCACTGAATCTGTCAGCAACATACTGATACTACACAACAATGTCGATGCAGAAGCTGGCCGGAAGCCTTTATGTATTCAAATTGATTAAATCTTATTCAGAGTTTAAGCACAGTATAACATTAATGTAAAGATCAATTTTAAATAAAACCTGGCACCCCAAAAGAGATTGAAAAAGTCAAATTTTGAAAGTCAAAAGGTTTTTAAGTGCTGATCTCAAAAACAAACAAACAAACAAACCTTCTTTCCTCACCAATTCACTGTCCCCTAAAAATTCCTTGCAGAAAAACTTGGCGATGCAACCTGTACTGGGCACAGCGACCTTCAGAACATCAGTTGTAACAAAAAAAGGAGAAAAGTGTTTTTAAAGAAGCGCATCTCGCTCTGGATACCTCATCTGAGAGCTGATGGAAAGCATTTTCTCTGCAAGGATCTCATCAGTAAGACAGCTGTGGATTTCCACAGCCGCTTTCAAAACAGGTTTAAGGTACAATTTCCCAAATAACGCACTCAAACAGCTTAAACTGAGACCTACAAGGGACCAATAAATAAAACCACCTCTAAGAGTATATACTTTTCCCTTGGTTTTCAGCAGTAGCTAGAGATTTAATAATACTTCTTAGTGTGAATCACTAGAAAATATTTTTTTTTCCATCTAGTGGAACCAGGAGTTTTTATACAATTATTTCTTCTCCTCGACTAGAGATTTTTAGCGATGTCCAAATCTATGTCCTCAGGTAACAGTGGCCATCTTGAGTGTAACACTGGTTTTCTTCCAGGCATGGATATATGGAAACACAAGCATTCTGAAAACACCACAAACCATTCTTTCCCATTAATGCCCACTTCAAAAAGTTGATTAACACAGATTAAATTCTAAATCCTGCAGAAGACAGCCTTCAGGTGAGACAATCAACTAATGAGGGTCAGCTTTAAGAAGAAAAAAAAAAAAAAAAAGGAAGAAATAAAGCCACCAAAGAACACCCTTGTCAAGCTTTGCTACACGAAAGTCAACAATGCTGAACACAACTAACTTAGCTCTAAAAATGAGCATGGACACATGTTCAGCAAACACCAGTTTTTATCGCACATTGAGGTCTGATGCCAAACTGAGCTAAAGCAAGGGCTCAAACAAGATCTGTAGCGTTGGATGAAGGACGCATTTTGCAACATCATTCTTGATAACCATGTTCTCATGTAAGCTATGTGACACAATGATGGCACAGGAGCAAGCATATATCACTGCCAGAACTCACCAGGCCAGGACCTGACAAATTGTTTCCTAGAAGCTGACATCTGGGCCACAAAGAATCCCAGGCTACAGCCTATGAGCTGCAAATCCTTACTACCTTTCACCAGGCAAGAAAGACAGTGATCCAGCTCACAAGTTGCAATCCAGTGCCACAAGAATAACAGTTTTAAATTCAAAAGCAGGGGACTTTACCATCGCATCCTTGAGCGGTGATTTCACCTTCCATCGAAGCAGTAAGTCAAGCCTGAATTAATTACGTGTGCAAAGAAATATGATAACATCTCCTAATAAGGTTTTAATGGACGTGCATCTGTTTCATAATGTCTGTACTGACCTTAATAATGTATGAACATCAAGGGATGTTGTCAGGGAAAAAAAAAAAACAAAAGAAAAACAATGGCCAAGATACATCACTATGCAGTAAGCACCTACAGCACCAATAACAAAGCACGCTGGACAGGATGATATTCAGAAACACCCAAAAGAAAAATTTCAAAATTTAAACATGGGCTTTATTAAAAGAGACAGCTACTGGGGAAACGTTCTGGGTAGTTACGCAAATATAATTCGGTATTATGGATACAGGAGGAAAGTAGATCTGTCTATGTTATCACAGTAGGACAGCAAACCTAAATACACTTTAAAAAAAAAAAATCCTCTAAATGTAAGAATATAAAAGACAACACTGCCTATAAAAGACAACACTGGGAAGAAAAACCTACAGTTCCACAATACAATCAGATCTGTTGGGTGAAGAAACTCAGGGTACAGTCTGCAAAATGGAGATCACACCTCAGGTTGAGTAAAATGTATGAGGCGTAGGTCTTGAGCATAACTAGAGATGTCAGAAAGGAAATCGAGAGGAGAGCAAGTGACCACAAAGAAACATTCAGTATGATGGAACCAAAGACCATATTAGAAGCCAGAAATTCAACTTGGCAATCACCACTGGTCAGGACTTTCCTGATGTAACATCAAAGCAACTGAACTCTTCTTCTCTATGTACAAAGGTTTCAAGAATTCTTTTGCGAACTCAAACAGGAATTATGCTAAGGCTGTTGGATCTGTTTGTCTTCCTGTTTTTCCCGACTAAAGCTGAGACAAAAAACGAAAAATGCTAAAAAGGTGATACCTAGGAGCCACAATGTAGATGAAACTAGAGCTACAAGTTATGAAAACATAAGTCAGCCAGTGAATTAACCTGAATTTTTATCCAATACCGCAAATGAACATCACCTTGTTTTAACATATAACTTTGAGGCTTATATTAATTTCACCAGTAATTTTACCTCAAAAAATTTTAATGAAGTCTCACTGTTCATATATTTGACAAGGCAAACATTTTAAAAGCGGGATCTTGAAAAAGGAAGCAGACTGCTCTTCAGACTCATTTGGGTATACAAACCCTTTACAACACCCCAAATCTCTTTTGGAGGAAAACTTGGCAGGGTTGGCTGGGAACCTAGGTCTATCAGACACACTGTTCACACTTAGAAAGGTGCTTCCTATTTTTCCCCAGATCTAATTTAAATTGTTAGTGCTCTTTTTCACTAAATCTTTGAGTCCAGGTTTTGCCGATTTGTTTGGAAAATGTTTCGGCAGGCTTCTGCCATAAGATTTTTCAAAAAGGCAAAAAAAATTACTTGCTTACACCACTGACAGCTTCTTCAGGAAAAAGCAAAATCACATTATAATAAGAGAGTCCTTCACCTGTAAATGTGGCAAGTACGACAGGCTTCTGGGAGCCAGTGTATACCATATCCCACTCCAGCAGTCACTAGCAAACACCAGATCCTAGTTTTGTAGTCTCTCACTCTAATAAAATTTAAAATTCTGTCTTCCAGAAGATGACGGGGTTAAGCTGAGAGGAGCGATACTGAATCTTCCCGAGTACAGGGAGGGAAAGCACAAATTTCAGAACTATAGTGGGAAAACATGCTATCAAGATTTTAAATGTCTGTACAATGTAACCTCAGACACTACTTGTCCCTTCCAGAAAACGGCACAGAATCTTCCATTTCCAAGTCTGCTTTTTTTGCCTTTCTCTTTAGTGAGTGGATGATCAGTGCAACATGTCCCTATTATCCAGAACTGCCTTTATCCCATATCTGTTGCAAACCCAAAGTCTTCTGGCATTTTATCAAAAGCTTACTGAATTCCATTCCCTGGAGACTTCAGGAACACTGCTGCTCAGCCTTCCTCCTGCACTATATCTTGATGAGAAATCATGTATTTTCATTGCAAGACCTGCCCTGAAGTATTAAAGGACAAAAGAACAATCTGCTTTCACTCAAATCCTACCTTCTTGTTGGCATTCTGAAACCAAGAGGCCACAGGTCTCAAAGGGTTTTCTTCACTAAAGATGAAAAGTTGTGTTGCAGCTGCACACAGATAAGCTGAAGGGCCTGGCTGAAATTAGGACATTTTCACCTAATTTCACAAGTAAAAATATATGGAACCACACACAATAGGGACACAAGGTCTGATCACGCAAGGCAGCAACTGAACAATGCAAGTCCAGGATGTAATTCTCAATCACATTCATAACCTAAAACTGACATAAACAATAGCAAGATGTCAGTAAATTAAAGGACTACCTATGTGCATGTATACAAACAGATGTAATATTCTGAAATACTTCAAATGCACATTAGCATTAACAAATTATTGACAGTTGTAGCTGTAGAAAAAAATGGAGTGCACTATTTATGGAAGACCAAACTTAGTGGTAAGAATAGTGAAGGTACCATTTCCTGTTACAGCTTAAGTCAAATGATACCCTTCCTCCCATAAAGAAGTCTTTCTTTTCCTTCCCAGCCTTCAGCCACAACCCTCGCCATTCTGTGCTAATTTTGACAGTTGCCTATTCACGTAGCAAGGTGAATCAAGTCGATAAAAAGCGAAAAACTAACATGCCAAAAAAAAGTAGGGTATTTTAGAGGGAGGGCAAGGGGGGAAAAGTTCAAGAACTGAACCATTTATGTTACCAGGCTAGAGCCTACGCAAAGCAGAGAGAAGAAAGCATGGCTAGGGATGTAGAAGAGTGAGCTTTCCCCACGTGGTGGCAAAGATGTTAAATTGACTCAATTGTAATGTGAAGCCACTAGAACTTTTTAACCATGGACATCAGAAACTTAAAATTTACACTTTGATGTGAACGTATACCAGCAGAAGAATATCTGTTATTTTGTAGACATCTCAGCATTGGCCCTCACATAATGAAGTTCTAAGGTCTTGGGGTTTTTTTAAAGGAAAAAAAGTAAGAGCATTTCTCACAAATATCAAGCCTAAGAACTCATGATTACACTGACGTACAGTGGGCTTAACCCCAGCATTCCTTGTTAAGTTTCTGACAGGAAGAAAGCAGTAATTGTTTTTCATATCCTGGCTTCAATGAGACCTCGAACACCACATTTCTCATCATGGCAGATGATGTGAGTGGTATTGTCTGACTTTCAGGAATTCCAGAAAAACAAAGATTTATGAAAGTATTAGGTTCAGAAAAGTTTTAGTGCATCAGGGTGTAGCAAACAAGTGTATATACTGTGGATCTAAGCAAGAAAGAAACAGAGAAACTAAATAACAAGATACCAGGTTAGCTTTAATTCGTGTAGTTCCTTGTTTAAAAGAACTCCCTAAAGCATCCTGTGTGAAAGTGAGCTGTTAAATAGTATCTCAAAGGAAGTGGAAGGTAGGAGTGAAACTCCCATCACCCCTTATTGCTGCCAAAGGGTATTTGCTCCTCTCCCAAGCACATGGCTCTGCCCTCTCCCATGCCAGCGCTGGCACTCACAAGACATTCCTGTGCACCAATTTGCATCACTAAAAGGCAGAAAAATACCTTTTTTTATCTTTCACTAGGTTTTTTGAGAGTTTAATCAGCTAGTGGAAGAGTCTGATGAGCAACAGAACCAGCAGATGTGAGAGGATGCCAGTGCAGGGGAAGAGATGAAAGATGAAACTCAACCTTTCGTACCTGAAAAATATTAAACCACCTATATTTCATGAAAATGTACCTTAACAGCGCACTGCTGAACACCTTTTTCAGAATGCAGATCTTCCTTATTCATTCTGAGCCACTTGCAACGATACAAGTTCGACAGTTGGACCCATTTAACAGCTTAGTGCCATTATGAGATGTGATGTTCATCTGTTTCTCAGGGAACCAGCAAGCTTGTGAAGCCAGCAGAAAACTAATGCACAAAAAGAAAGTCATCTTGCTGACCTGGAGAACTGAATGGTTTCGCTGTATGGGCTCAGCCGATGGCCAAACGTGGCACAAAGGAATGAGTTTAAAGACGTCCCTTTGGCCAGCATCAGGCTGTTGACTCGATACACCCAGCTCATTTCACGGCACCCTAGATTTGTTACGGTGTCAATTACTCCTCTGATTCCCATAATCTTGCAGCTTTCTTCAAATTACAAATTGCACAGACTTCCTAGGCTACAGTAGCAAACTAAGCTTTAAAGCCAAGCAAGCAGAGAACCCCTTCTACTATTTGCATGGCTTCCTATTCCCTACCCGCTTTTATGTGCTGAGTTTTAAACATCCGACTGTGTAGGCGCCTATGGGACCAGAGGCTTGAGGGGCTCAGCAGTATCCCTAAAACAACAAACAAGAAAACCCCCGTAAACAGCACACGAGGAGAGGCCGGCGGTGGATTGGAGCCGAAGGCGCAGCAGGGCCCCAGAGCAGCGGCCCAGCCGGACACCGCGCGGGGAGCACGGCCCCCCCCGGGCGCTGCCGGCGTGCCCGGCCCCTCCGCGGCACCCAGAAGGACGGAGGGGCCGGAGAGCCGGGTCGGGGCCTCAGGTACCCGCCGCCCAGCGCGGCGGGGCCCCGCGAGGCGGAGCGGGGGGAGGGGGCGCCCGGCCGTTTCCCCTCGCGGCACCGCGCGAGCCGCCGCCCGGGACGGCCGCTGGCTCCGGGACGGCGCAGCCCGGCGGGGGGAGGACCCCGGCGGGGGGAGGACCCCGGCGGGGCCCCTCCGGCGCCGCAGGGCGGCACGGCCGCCGCCCGGGCCGGCACTGACCTGCCGCTGCTCCCCGCTCTCCCCGCTCCGGGCGGCGCTTTCGGCAGCTCCGCGAGGGCACGTCACAGCCGCGCGCGCTTCTGGCGTCAGCGGGGCGCCGGGCGCCTGGCCCAACGGCGCTCCGCGTACTGCGCATGCGCGGTACCGCCCCCCTCCGTGCCTGGCGGGCCGTGAGCCCGGTGACTGAGCGGTGAGCGACAGGAAAACGAGCCAATCGTGTCCTCATAGAGCCCCCAGCGTTCCCCCCGCCATGAGTTAAACCAATCAAGAGTGAAAGCGATGCCGGTAGCTAGGGCAGACAGCCAATGGGCTGAGGGAAGTGGCAGGAGCGTGCGCTGCGATTGGCGGCGCCGGGAGAGGGCGGTGGTCTACGGGGTTGTTGCTAGGTAGAGTAAGATGGCGGCTCTGGAGAGGGTGAAGGTACTGGTGTTGGGCGACTCCGGTGAGTGTCCCTCCCCCCGCCGCCACCCCGCCCGGCTCCGCGGCGGGCAAGGGGCGGCCCCGTCCCCCGGTCCCCCCGCCGCGCCGGGCCGGGGCCCCCTCCGGAGGTGGCGGGCGGCGCATGCGCGCCGCGCCGCTCCCTCGCCCGCCCCCTCCGCCGCCCCCTGACTGGAAGCCGCCCGGCGGGAGCCCCGCTCCCCTCCCCGCCTCCGGCCCTGGGCCCTGCGGCCGGACCGCAGGCGTCCCCGCTGGTCCTTTGCTCCCTGCCTCCCTTCCCCCTTTGCCCCGGCCGTTGGGCGCTGGCCGGTGGCCGTTACCCGCTGCTGCCGGCACCGCCCGCCGGTAGTCAGTGCCTCTGCCCGTCACCGCTTGGCCTTTTCACCTGCCCCAGCGCGATCTGCCAGGAGTTGTCCTCTGTGTGCACTTGCAGGTGTCGGAAAATCCTCGCTTGTTCACCTCTTATGCCAAAACCAGGTATTGGGAAACCCGTCCTGGACAGTGGGCTGCTCGGTGGATGTTCGAGTAGGTGACGCGACCGACCTCCTGGTATCCCTGGCTTAACGCATAAGGGAAGGGCCTTGACGGTTTTTTCTTCTTTTCATTACTTTCTGCCCCAGAAAGAAGTGTGCTTCAGTGTTTTGTTTTGCTGAGAGCCTTATCTTTTGAAGCAAATAGGATTAAACATGAGCTGATCACTTGGGTGAGCAAGTTTTGACCTTACAAGGTTGTCAAAAGCAGACAAGATACTTGTCATTCACGGCGCCTCTCCTTACTGCAGTGGCCACTGGTGCGTTACAAGTCATGGAGCGGCCAGTTTAAGTCAGAAGGCACAAAACTTAAAGCACGCTTCCCTGAGAAACACTTCATGCACAGCTAAATTGTCAGCCAAACATACTGGGGAAAAACAATTTGCTTGTTTAATTTGAGGGTACTGAGCATGACCGTAGGGTTGCTTCTCTTTCTCTCTGCTTATTGCAGGACCTGCTATTAGAGGGTTGATGATATTCATCTAATAGTTTTTGGGCCCAACCTACAGTCTTCATGGGGTGGTGATAAATGCTTTCTTCCTTCATTGCTCTTTGCTGCATTCTCCTTGAAATGCGTTGCCATAGGTTAGGAATGATCCTGTCTTACTATCTATGAGTTTCATCTCAAAGAATGCCGAAATATATTTCCAAAATTTGGGGAAAGAAACATGGCAATCCTGGTTGACTGTGGAGCAAAACTACCTAGCGGATCCTGGGGCAAAAATTGTTGGTTGATTAATTCAGTTGAGATGTCAGTGAGAATTTGGAGAGGAAGAAGATGTGGTCAGTTGGAATCTGATGCGGTCACCTGTGTTAAAGTTCTTGCAGTACTACCATGTGGCTTTTAACAACTGTTAAGAAGTCATGACCTGACTTTTTCATCTGCTTTAGCAACATGCTATCTCTAAGTGCATCATGAGGCATTAGGTTTGTTAATATTGAGGTGGAAAGGATACTCTCTGCTGACTCACCAAGCTCCACCTCATGTAAGAGCTGTGGTATCCAGTGACCACTGCTTGACTCATTCCATCTCTCTTCTACTCAAGAGATTTGAAATGGTGTCAACATGAGAATTTACAAATTTCTATCCAACTGCAATAATCCTTTCAGCTGAATGTGTAAGTGTTGTGTGGATTAACTCGTGTGAGCTGGTGCTGTGGTTATGTATGATGTGAATTTTTCATCAGATCCATGACTACAAAGAAGGGACTCCAGAAGAGAAGACCTACTACATTGAGCTGTGGGATGTTGGAGGTTCAGTGGGTAGTGCCACTAGTGTGAAAAGCACACGGGCAGTGTTTTATAACTTGCTGAACGGTAAGTTTGCTTGGTGTAAATCTGGTTTTATCAGTGTTTCTGTTGTGAGCAGTCTCTTGGTTCTGGGACAGGATTCCTTTAAGTCTGGTTGAGGGCTATATTGTTCTCTTTTCTGCTTCCAGTACATTTATACAGGAAAAAAACTGATACCATTCGTAGGCATAATTTTATGGATTCAGTTTTGAACTGGAAAGCTATTTTAGGCAAACCTGTGCAGATGTGCTTCATCAGCCTTTTACTTCAGTCTTGTGCAGCTGGTGCAGCAGGGAGTCTTTGAAGTTGCAATGGGGTCCCTTCCAGCTACACTTGCAGGCATAAAGGTTGCCTTCACCTTTCCAGGCCTGATATACATGCAGAAATATGATTTATATTTTCTTGTCTGTTCGGTTCCAAAACCTACGGCAGGGAAACAATTGTTTGAATTTGTATGAACTTTTGTAGTTATATCCGACCTTGACAAATTTGAACTGCTCTCCCATAAAATTGCAATATGCCGATAACCATCTTGCCTCTGCTCATTTAATTTGCCAAATTAATTTTAATAATTGAATCTTGCAACTTGCTCTAGATACAAAGTAGTATTTTATGCCTTCTGTTGAGATACTAACTTAAAGGCCTAGCAGTTCATCTGTACCACTAAGAAGAGCAAATAAGAGATTATAAACTTAATAATGCAGTATTTCAATTGTTACTTTTTGGCATCCAAGGATAGTTCACCAAAAATAGATGTATACCAGATTAACAGCTGCTTCTGAAATCTGTCTCAAATGTTCTGTTTGATTCTCATTTCTTGTTCCCAGTCATTTGAGGGCCTCTCAATAATGTGTTTAGCGATACAATAAACATTTTTGCTCTGTGATTTATTTAACTAGTTGTTTCCTCCTCCTTTCCCAGGAGGAAAACTCTGTGTAGGTACCTCTTGCTTTTATTGTTAACCCAACGTCTGTAAGTAAGGTTTGAGTTGAGTTGTGCCCTCAAAGCAAGCCTCCTTGGTATATGAAAAAAATTTATTTCTTTTTGACACCAAATCCACAGTATGCCAGTGAGTGTGGATCAGACTTGGAAATATCCTAGAACAGCCCATTAGGAGATGAAATCTTGAACTTATGTGTCTGAATTGTAATTGATGGCTGTATTAAAATAGAGTTATTTATCTCCCTACTGCCCAAAAGATATCATTGGGCAGATCGCATATGAAAACTGTTGACTTTGGTAGTTAGCCTTGGCTCTGGTTTCTTTCATTAGATTAATTCCTTCATTAGAGCTTGTCTCACAAATTGCCTCTGTTTGACCTGATTTAAGAAGACAAATGCGGTCCTTCTGCCTGACTGTTTGTGCTTTCTGGGCTTGTAGTGGTCTGAAAACCTGAGATCAAAAGACAGTTAATACTTGGTTGTTGCAGCATGTGTGCAGGCTGTCAGCGAGACCTGGTTGTTGACAAGGTTAGGTACGGTTTGCTTTTGGTTTGACTGCAGGTCTGCTTTGGTGTCCCTGCATCTGGGGTGTGGACTGTGATAGCCTGGGACAGTGACTGGGCGGTAAGGCTGTGGCTTGCAGGCCGTAACGGGGGAGGAACATTTCCTTGAGTCGTCATTGGTCCTGCCTGCCCTTTTTTGATGTTGACGTAGTCTTTTTCTGCTGGTGGAACTAACTGTGTAGGTTTTTGATGAAGCAGATAAGGGAACTGACCAATCAAAAATATAACTGAGGAAGAGCGTCTGGAGGTGGAGAGTGTTTCCCGCAGATGATGCAGCAGTGCCTCTGAATCTTGCCATAGGCCAAGTTATGTTGTCTCAGCCTTTTTCTCCCTACGCTGGGGGTGGACACGCAGTTGAGTTGCCTTTTTATGCTGTTACTGAGATAAATGCTTTGAAATAGGGCTATGGTTGTGATATGCTGGGAACTCTCATGGGAGAGTCTGTGCGCAGTCGTGTAGGGCAGTGGAGAATGTTTGTGGAAATGTGGTTTGTTTGTAGTGTGTACAGTGGGTGGCACCTTTGGGAGTTAAGGTGAAAGATTAAATTAATAAGTTTTCTCCACCTGTGGGCTGTGAAGTGTGTTGAGAACGAATCCTGATGAAGATAAGGGCTATCATTCCATTTTGTCCTTGAATTAATGACGGCTTGAAGTCTGGAGGAAGTGGGAACATTCCACAGGTTGCAGAAGGTGTGAATAAATAGAAGAAATTTGCCAGCAGGAGCTGGTAATTGAGTTAGGAACTGTGGTTATCAGAAGTGGGTGTCTGTTAATAGCACAGCTAGGAAGTTTGGCTGGCTGTTTTTCTGTCTCAGAATTTACATTTTGAGGGATCATGGTAATGAAAAATGCTAGAAGCTTAATCTTAAATACATGAAATCTTATTAAGTCATGTTTCTACCAGCCATTTGGTGGACTGTGAAAGTTTATCGGAGTCTGTTTCCCCTTTGGATACCTCCCCAAGCATCTGGCATTAATTCTTGAAAATGCAGGAAAGCAATAGTGCTCTCTAAACTCCTTGAAACAGAGAAACAGCCTTTAGACTTCTTAGATGGTGTGACAAAAAGATAGTTATGTTTACCAATGATGTAAAAGAGAGAAAGGCTAAATTCTCTGCTGCAGTAATACAGAGTTTCAGTATCATTAGGACTAGGCAGAGCAGAATCAGGGAATGCCTGCAAGCCTCTTGCAGATTAAACCCTGAGGTGGCTGCTTGTTTCCTCCTTTCATGAGATTTTTCTCTTAGCTCTTATCCAATTCCTGATAAGCAGCTTTAAAAAACCTGTTGCATCCTGATATTTTCAGCTTTACTCATTCACTGTAACTGAACCAGTTATATTTCCCTTTCTTCATTCTCAGATATCTGGGAACCTGCAGATGTCATTTTGGTAAGATAAGGAAAAATATATATATCATTAAATATAGCATCTTGCTGCCTTCTCTTTCACTTTAGGGATAATTTTAGTGCATGACTTAACCAACAAGAAATCATCCCAGAATTTGTATCGCTGGTCTTTGGAAGCACTCAACAGAGATGTTGCTCCAACAGGAGTTCTCGTGACAAATGGGTAAGTGAAAAACATACATGCAGGGTTAAGGCACAGTAATTCCAAGCTGTTGTGGAAGTCTTTGTTCATCCCTAAGGCTACTTGAAGTCCACACGGAATTAGACGTGGCTAGACTTTTAAGAAAGAAAGAAAAAAATGGGGGGTATCAAAGAAAATCGCTGTTCTTTTCGTTTTGCACTGCCAATTAGGCCGTTCTGCCAGTAGATTCCAAACTGTATGGCAGAGGCCTTGCTTTAAGGGGAAAGATGTTTACTGTGTCCTTCGTTTGTGTGAGGCCTCTGTGAGAGTGGGTCCAGTCCCCGATACCTGAAGACTTGTGTGTCTGTGCCGAGCCGTGCAAAGCCTCGATGCACCAAGACTGAGGAAGTTCACTTAATTACTGTTTGGTTTGGGCAGTGGGGGAATTATTTCAGGAGTGTGGCTAAAAAAGAGCTTAGAAAACTCTGCTTAACCAGCATGTTCATAATTAGCTTTCCAACATCTTGTCAAGAGTTTCCTCCTGTATCTCCATGCTCCTGTTGTACATGTAGTCAAGGAGGTTTTAAGATCATTGATAAACCTCAGACATGAGCAGGGAAGCAATAATAAGGGGTAGCTTTTTGTGGGAAGAACATCAATTGTTTATCTGCCTGTGCTGGTACACAGTTGTTTCTGTAGAAACATGGGAGAAGGGAAAGAGGGTTTGCACTATATGAACTGCAAATTTCTCCAGTTTTTCCACATACAGGTTCTTCACAGTTGTTTTAGTTTTCAAAAGCTTAACTTCTGTCAGGGACAGACGCTCAGCCACTGGCAATTGCTTGGTCAAGTTGTTGCTGTTGGTTGTAAAATTACTTTCTAGAAATCTTGGTTCCGGTAAAAATGAAAGACAAGTGTGAGGGGAATTACTGGAGCTTGGATTTGTGACGACATTTAATTGCAATATTACTTATTTTATAAAGGCTATCTTTGATCATTATTCATATCTGAATCAAAGCTTGTTGGAATTCAGCTTGTAGTGGCTACCTTTACTTGAATGTAGAAGAATTAGTAGCTTGCCACAACAGAATTGTTATTGCAACCCTCGTTGATCTAAGGTGGAAATGGGTAGTGTTTCACAGTTGCAATTTATTTCATTGTCCCTCCTTAAAAAGTGTATATATGTAGGAACTTTAGATGTTCAGAGATGCCAGCTCCCTGATCTGTCTCTGGTGGCTGCGTGCACTTGGTACAATACTGGAATTCCTGTTTCTTTCCTGCTTGTGTTAGCATTTCTTCTGTGGTTCATCTATGCCAAGAAGAAATCCAACTCACGGTTTCTTTTCTCTTTCCTTTCAGTCCTTGTGTAGTGACTTAGATGCAGAAGCCCTCCCTTAATTTACAGATACAGCACATTCTCACTTGGATAAATAATGACCCTTAATGAATAAATGACCCTTATTTGAAAGAGACAGGGGAGCTGATGGCGCCCCTGTGCCCACTTACATGACCATCACTTAATTCGGAATTGCATTTGTTTCCCTCATCAGTGACTATGACCGTGAACAGTTTGCTGATAACCAGATTCCACTGCTGGTAATAGGAACGAAGCTGGATCAGATCCCAGAAACTAAGCGGAATGAAGTTTTGACCAGAACAGCTTTCTTGGCTGAGGATTTCAATGCTGAAGAGATAAATTTGGTTAGTATCCTTGTCACCAGTGTTGTTTTTCTTTTATACGGGAGTGATTCCAATTTTTAGTAAGTAAAGATGTTGTTACAAAAATTGGGCTTTTGGAGATTTTCTCAGTAATGCTGGAGTCATGCACATTTCGATTGGCCATCCCCCTTGCTTGATGAAACGATCGTCTTTGTTTCACTATAGGGAGGTATAGGAGGTGTTAGATAAGGTCACTGAAGCTTAGAATTGATGCTTGGGAGTTAAATTTTCTCTTCCCTGTTCTTAGTTCTGACACAGACTGTCTCTGAATGGAACCAGATCACTTTATTTTTATATATGTATATATAATGTGTGTATATATATATATAAATATACATGTGCTGTGTGAATGCTTGTATATACACACACATGCGCACAGATGAATGCACAATCTCCTGTGTAGCCTGTACCAGTCATTAGCTGACTGTATAGCTGGTGGCAGAAGGAAGACGTGGAGCGCATGGGGGGCAGTTAGAATTCTCTGCTTGATTCACAGAAGTTGGCCTTTTCTCTCAAATGACTGTGGAGCAGAAATCAGCAGGCGTACAGTGTTTTCCCCAGCCGATTGCGTGTGCACATGGCGGGGAAAGGGTATGTTGATTTCCATGTGTGTGGCTTCCTTGCATTCATTTCCTTGTCCTTGGTTTGTTGTTTTTTGTGTGTTCTAGGATTGCACCAATCCTCGCTACCTGGCTGCAGGTTCATCCAATGCTGTCAAGCTAAGCAGGTTTTTTGATAAGGTAAGTCAATTAAATTATGTTTTATTGTTCTATGTATTGAATGCTGTGATGTGAACATCGGACAAGTTAGCTGCTCCTTTCACATTCCATTTTTTGAGTTGGTTCAAGCCAGGTGTGGGGAGTCCAAAGATTGGTCTGCTTTTGGAAACCTCCAGAAAATAGCTGACCTATTTGAAGGTTTGATTCTTGATTGCAGAGAGCAATGAAAAAGAACTCACAAATGTGCAAAGACGCTCTGTGCATGCTTTTGTCGTCCTTTGGCAGGCCAGAGAGTTTGCAGTGTAGTATTGTGGGGAGTTACAAGACTATGGTTAGCTCTGTTGTTCCTGGTTAAAGCAAACCTTAGGAGTTAAGAAATTTGGCATATTGCTCTCCCTTCCTGCACAAGAGAGCATCAAGGCCTACTGTGAAAATGACAGAAGGATTGCTCTGGTTTAAGCATCCCCTGGACAAAGAGATCATAGTGGAGCAGATCACCTCCTGTAACAGATCATGCTTTAGAGGAAATTTGGGATTTCTTTGAAGGAAGGTGTAGATTGTACAGGGTGATACAAATCACTTTTTGATTCTTGGATTGACAGCACTGCCTCCATAGGTATCCTTCAGCACAGACTGTGCCTCATTCTCAGAGAGCGAGTCAGTTGTCCCAGTTAGCCGTGAGTTTCAGTGCTCAACTGCGAAGTGTTGATTGGAACCTGAGGTCATGCATATGCTGTGCTGGCTAAGATCATTCTCTGTTTTTCCCAGGTCATAGAGAAGAGGTACTTCTTAAGAGATGGCAATCAGGTTTGTTATTTTTCCTCCTTTTTTGTTTTGTTTCTCCTTGTATAATGTGAACTGCTGACAGAGTCCTCTTTAAAACATGGGCTTCATGTGACTTAAATGATAATCTATGCTGGTAATTGAGTTTTTAAATCTGTGGGAGCACAGCTGTTTTGGATAGACAGAAAAATGGCTGACTCTTCTCAGCTGAAGTATTTGTCTGTAATGTGACTGGCAGCAAAATAATTAAGTATGCTAACATAGTAGAAGTTGCCAGAGTGAGGTAAAATGGGCAGATAGGATCTCTTTCAGATCGCTCAGCTTCAGGCTGCTTAGTTGCAGATTTAGGCCAGAGATGCTGTCCTGAAGGTCAATGAAAAGACTGTTTTGCACAGCTGGGACTAGCATTTTCTGTTTTGTACAGGTAGCTTTCATAGAACCCGTGGAGCCACAAGGAAAATAGCAGTATGATACCAGCTTGTAATTCATTCCTAAACGGCTGAATGAACTGTTTTCAGTACAGGTGGTGAAGAAGTAGCAAAATGACTCTCCTGGTTTGGGCAGGCCACTTCAACTTTTTGTGCCCCCCACCTTCCCATGTGCACTCTGCTATGTGGGGAGTAGCTACTAAGTTCTACTTACATCTGTGAGGTGCTTGCAAATTACCCTGAATAGCACCACTGAAACACAATTGAATGTATCGTTAGATGTAGCTGTGCTGCAAGCCCCTTAGGGAGAGTGGGAGGAAAAAATAGTCACAAATTACAAAATGCTTACTTTCTGTGAGCGTTTTTTTATGCCTTTTAAAAATAAATTTGCTTTTTCCTCTTTGAGTTCTGCATGATGCCTTTTTTCCTCCCCTCTCCCCACGTTCTAGTGAAAGGAAGTCTCCCTTTCATGGGGATAATAGCTTAATGCAGAAAGCTGGTTGTGTGCTGGTTGTCTTTGATGCGTGATGCAAGATTTTTATTTCTCTTACTTGATCATTTTTCATGGCTAGCCAGGGATTAACTTTATATTCCTTATGGCCGCGTGCCAAAGATTACAGCCTTCTGATGACTACTTTTTATCTGCCTCACTGAAAACCGCTCAAAAGCTTAAAACAAATCTTAAGTAGCGGACAGTCATATTTAAAGAGACAAAATCCAAATGGGAACTGGAGATTTCATTATAGCCTCTTAATGTTATTTGAAGTGATCTACTTAATGTAAATCTTACAAATGTGTTTGTGGGTTTTCTACAATAGGTCTCTTCGATCACTCGTGTTTTGAGGTATTTCTATTATAGACTTCTTCAGGATGAAAAGAATGATAAGTTTCAAATTGTTTGTAGCTATGAATTTGATCAGATCTCTGATAAATAAATAATTGTTACTCTTAATTAGTGACTTCGATATAAAAAATGCTAAACCAGATAAATTTTTAGCTATGGTGTCCTGCTACTTTTTAGTTATAATGATTGCATTTTTCCTTTTTTGAATTCCCAAAGCAGTTTTAATGAGACGAACCTTTGTGCAAAATCTGCCTGATTTTTCCCTTAGAGATGATTGCTTCTCAGAGATGAACAAAACAATTCTTGAATGAATACTGTGCATATCTGTTTGAGTTTTGGGCCTGAAAACCCTAACTAAATTTAAGTTGTGTTGGTTTTAGTGGACTTTTATCTTGGGTAAGCTCTTTAGCTTTCTCAGTTGACCAATGAAGTGTGTAACCTAAGCAATCTACTTTGTATTATAAATGACATTTTCATCCCATACTATCCATACGTGCGCATATTCTCGTGGCTTGATTTGTAGTGCTTGGTTGGCACCTTCCATTTTAACATACTGTATTTCCTATGAGAGCGTGGAATTGTTTTGGGAGGATGTGATTACTGGGTCTGCTGTTTCTGCTAGTGTGTAGTTAGATATCTATTAAGTTATTCTGGACTGTAATCAAATAGTTTTCTGATGCCACCAATAGGACAGACATACAGTATTGGAAAGCAGTGCATCACTTTCTTTTGGGGGATTCACAGATGCATGGCATTGTAAATCTGTTTGAAATACCCTTAAGCCAGGGAAGCTTCTGATGGTTTCAGGTAGATTTTCTGTGTAAGCACCCGTTGTCAGGGTGTAAGCAGTGCCTGCAGATTGGCTGCAAAAGCAGGAGTGCGAATCCTTTGCATTGTTGCAGCCATTTCTATTCTGATGGTTTTCTTAAAGCTTTCAGCAATTGATAAAACTGTACTTTCAAATACCAGTGAAGCGCTGCTGTCTCAGGTTAGAAGGCATAAAGTCTCAACAGCTGTTTAATAGAACTTGGTAATACTATTTAATAGTTTTAAAAATGAACGGAGGAGAAATTCTCATATGAATTTGAATCTGGGGGGGAAATACGGACTTTGAAATCTGTCATTAACTGGTTTAGGGTTTGCCCAAGAAATTAAGGCTTTCATTGTAACCCTTGCCAGAAAGCCTTCAGGAGCTCCATAGAACAAATGAGCCATACTCAAGTTTTGCGTCTTGTTTAATTGATGGTGCTTCTCTAGCAGTAAGCTGAAGCATTTTAGTCCTGATTCTGGAGACGGCGTGGAAGAGGAAGGCGCTGTTGCAGTCGGCTTGGTAACAGGCACTTGAGTGTGGGCTAGAGGGAGCTCATGCTGATTCTGACATGACGACTTATCTTTTCTGTCTCTAGATTCCTGGCTTCTCTGAAAGGAAAAGGTTTGGAGGAGGAACACTGAAGAGCCTTCATTATGATTGAATACTGAAGAAGCGGAAGATGACTTCTCCGAGTTCCTAACGACATTCCCGTTCTGACTGGATGCTTAAAGACAATAATGCTTATGTCAAGCAGAGTAAAATGATACACTTTGGCTGGGTAGACTGCCGAAGCTACTTTTGCTGGAAAACACTTGGGGAAGAATTTCCAAAAATCTAATCTGAAGCCTAGAGTGTTTCTTAGGATTGCAGGCTCTCTGGATATATGGGAACATTTGGGGAAAGTGTGCAATAAATTCAATGCCTCTCACACTGCTGTGGGAAACTTTATCATACACAGCATGGATATATGACATCTTTGTCTCCATTTTGGAAAACTTAGGGACAGTCTTTGCAATGAATTACATTCATCTTACTTCTAAAGGAAAGGTGACGCTGAGTGGGCTTCTCACTTACAGTAATGCGAACAAAACAAGTGAGCAAAATGTAAGGATGGGTAAGGAATGGTCTGGAAAATAATAGAATGCCTTCCTTAAATGAATGATGGTGTCTCACCTGGAACACACTGTTCACCCCTATTCAAAAGGGATAAAAGAAGTCGGCAAGAGATGAAAAACGATTTGAAGCCTTAAAAAGAAAATCATGAGTAGAAAACAAGTGGAATTAATTCTGCTGCTTAAATTAAAATTATTTACTTTGGAGAGAACAAAGTGAATCATGTACTCCTGTTTATCTTTTCATAATTGAGTGTGGTCTTGTTCTTAAATTAAAAGGCAATGCACTGAAAGCTGATGGAAAAAGTATGGTTTTATACAGTGCTTATTTGGAACAACTGTGACATGGTCTTACTGAGCCTGAGAGCTTAGTGCATTCAGAAAACATGAAATGTAAGAACATCCTCTGAATTAGAATGGATAGAAATTTAAAAGGGATATAAAGCCCTGTAAAAAGTAGGAACTGAGCATGATTAGAAGGAGGGTTCTGTGGTAGGGATGTTTCCTTTTTGTATTTAGTACTAAGGATAAAGGAGACTTGACCTGGTCTGATCTACTGTGCAAGCTTGTCTTCCTAAATAGCCCAAGCTTTGCACAGTTTCTCACCTCCTCATAATTAGATGGAGTGGTAAAAGCCTGATTTATGGCAGTTTTTTTCTTTCCCCTCCTTCCTCGCAGTTACCTCTAATGGTTAAGCCTCTGGCAAAGGCTAACTAAGAGCTGGAGTTAGATATAAATACAGATTAATAATAAATGGGGGTAGAAGAAAGTAAAATGCCGGTGTGAAATTGACAGTGAGCAGAGTTCTGCAGTCTCCAGATTACACCTGCCTACAGCTCTTCTCTAGCAGCTGCTTGGAAATAAATGGAAAACTGCCTATTGCCACTAATCAGGCACAAAAATGACAGCTAGGTGCACCAGTCAAACTTATTAAAAATATGGTTACTTTGCTTTTCCTTAGGCCATTTCCAGAAAGGTCTCGGAGCGTTTGCAGACATGAGTGCAGTCAGTTTTTAGATGCCTGTATGAATTAGGTTATTAGTCTACATTTACTTTACGACCAGGGAAAATAAGGTACCAAAATATTCCTAGCAGATAACCCGTGTCCGAACTACGCAGCTCGTGACAGCGCCAGTGTCTCTCTCTGCTCCTTTGACAAGGAAAGCTGGAATTATTTTCTAAAGGTCAGGTGCTGTCTTAGGGCAATCAGGTCTGGGCTCCCTCCGGTGACCAAGGAACTGCAGAGCAGAACAAGCAAGCTAGGGCTATTTCTGCCTTCACCCTCTGGCTTCTTTCGGAGAATTGGAAGTGTTGTAGAGTAAGGGAGGCCGTTTAGTTTAAGATGCTGCATGAAGCAATGGTTGTACAGGTCTTCGATGGGGAGGAAGCAACTATCCTAAGTAGCCCTCGTCAATTAATCAAAAAAGGAGCGTTGCTCAGCATGCTGTAGGGTGGCCGAAGCCCTAGTTGCAGCTTAGCTGTATTTGTGCATTTCGCTCCTGAGGCTCCACAAAGACGAAACGTCTTCGTATGAGAAATCTTGTGAAGGTCGGTTCACACTCCAAAAAGAGGAGAGAATGCATCGTTCCTATGCATCAGTGGGACTGAAGGTGATGGCAGTCAGGATTTAGGAGCGAATTAGAAAAAGATACTGTTGTGATAGGAGGGAGACAAGATAAAGGGAATAGCACCGAGGAAAAGTGGAGCGTGTGGGCAAGCGGTAGAAGGTTAGCAGATTGAGAGAGAAGCTTGCTTGAGGCTGTGGCTCCTGCTCTAGGCTCAGCTAAGCTAAGTCTGTCTGGGCTCCATCATCCGGCTGTAGCCATAAACCCCCTCCCAGGCAGCCTCCAGCCACTCTGGAAGGGACCTGCTCTGTGGTCTGACCGGTGACTTCACGGACTGCCTCACTGTCCCAGCTGCAAAATGAAGGAGGCTTCCCTGGAGGCAAGGCTCTGATGTATCTGTTTATCGACTTGTAGTGCTTTCAATACACTGGGAATTAAAGAGTTCACCCTTTTTAATTTTAGTCTGGGTGCTCAACTTGAAGAAAATGAGTACTAGAGTTGTTCCAAGCTGTTTGTATTATGATATTTATTCCAATATCACCAACCTTAACTGTCCTACAGAAACAAATCGTTTAACTTCAATAGCTAGTTTTAACGCACTGAAATCCTTTAGGTAGCTGTCATTTGGTTATAATTCTAAAGGGTAAAGGCTAAATTTCTGTGCTGTTCTCCACCAGTAGCCCTGAAAAATGGTTGCAGACGCAGGGTTACAGTGCTTTAGCGTTTGTGTTCCCAGATCAGAATAGATTGCTTTGTAAGACACCTGTGTGGGTTTTTCCATGTATTTTTACCTACTTTTCTTCTGGTATTTCATCAGGGCAGAGTTAAGGATATTAGCATATTCAAGTTATGTTTAAATATAATCCTGAAATCTCATGGGTTTTCCATGCTTGGAGTATGGGTAATTGCAGTATCCCTGTTGGTGGTTTTCACATTTACATGACGGGCACACGCTGTAGCGTTGTTGAAGTAGCTCCATACGATTTTTATTTGGAGTGGTAGCTTCTGTTTTCCTAAATGTAACGCAGAGGCAGAATGGACTGATAATTATAAGTAAGACAAACGATGGGAATTGGCAGAAGCTGTTGCAGGCGCCGTTAACCTGCTGACTGCGTGTAGTGTAGGATTAGGTGCATCTTTCTCTTTATTTTAATCAGAGAGAGCAGCTCCATACACAAGTGCCACCAGTTTAGCACCGTACCGTGGTTGTACCCATATTGGTTTTGTGTATGGAGCAAGGATATCTCTCACCTGCTGTGGCGTGTATCAAATGCCAGGATCCAGCGGGCGATGCAGAATGGCCACCCCAGTTCTTTTCATTGGCTTTACCCTTACTGCCCCGTCCCTTCCGTGCTTCTGCTTTGCTTCTATCTCAGAATCTCTGAACATCCGTTTGAAATTGTCACTAAAAAAACCTATCATCTTGATCTTTCTCCCAAATATTCATTGTCCAGCCAAACCCTGTTTGGTTTTTGGATCACAGGCTTGAATGCAGTGGTTGTCTTACACCCATGTTAAAGTAACGTTGTGAATCCAACATCTTAGCTATTTTAAGGCAAATAGGTCTTCAGTCCACGTTAAGCACCTTATTTGTTTAGATCTCAGCAGGTAACCATAATTATGTATAATTTTTCCTCTTAGGACAAGGTGGTGTGTAATGGAGTTGTGTTTGTTGATGATGTTACGTTTATTTTTAAAGGAAATGCTAGCTTCTCATCAGAACCAGGAGTACGTGAGCAGCCGGAGTCAGCCGCGTTGCTGTTTGCGCCTCACCCGTTTCGGCTGCCCAGAAAAGGTTCACCTCCGATTTTGGGGCTGTGGCACCAAACACTCTCCCTGTGCCATACTTCACTCCTCCATCTGTGTGGTTCACCTTTCTTGTCTCCGCTCCCCCCATGCCCTCTGTGACCCTTCTGTCTGTCTCGCCTGCGTCCACCCATGCCCCCTTTCTCTGTCCCTCCAGCTCCCTTTCGCCCAATGTCTATCCCCCTTTCTGTCCCCGCTTCCCATGTCTCACCCGCCTGACCCCTCCGTCTCACCGGGGACCGCAAAGACCCCTCTCTTTGTGCTCCCCCCGCTGGTCCCCTCTTTCTTCCCCTATTTTTCTCTCTGTTTCTCTCCACCATGCTTTGTCTCTCTTGCTGTACCGCTTGATTTCTCTCCGTCTCTCTGTTCGCCTCTCTGTGTGTGTCTCTGCCTCTCTGTTTTCCTGCATCTCTCCTTCTGTCTGTCTCTCTGGTGTCTGTCACAGGCACACACGTTTCACATCACAGCGCTTTTACCCAGTTGCTTTAAACTGGAGCTGCTCAATCTCTCCGTTTTATTTCCCAGGCAGAAATGCACGCGCAGATGCTGCGTACCAGAGGTGTCGGTGAAGGTGGCTCGTGCAGGTACGTTTGAGATGGGTTAGACTTCCCGTGCACACAGGGGTGAAATGCATAGCAAATAAACAGTGAGCCTCCCCTCTTCCCAAGGGGCTCGGCAGAGCTTTCTTTCTCGTTGATTTATGGCCAGTTCGATGACCAAGGGGATAGTCAGAGGCATGAATATGTCCTAAATACGGAAAATCCCCCAAATCTGCCCCTCTTGATTTCCACGCAGAAAAGTAGGAAACCCACGTGTACAGTAACCTTAAATTCTTGAGTATACGGTTTTGTTCTTGTCGCAGCAGGATTGCGTGCTCCTTGCAGCCATCTTTAGCAAAGGTGCCACTGGTTTTAAGCCTGTGAAACCTATCCAGTAATGGCAGTTTGGGTGCAACCTTAATACAAATTTTCATTATTGATAATCATATTTGCAGAGGCAGCTGCAATATGCTCCATTTATCACAAATGAGAGATGAAGTGCTGTGCCGTAGCCTGCCATCAACAGATTTTTCGGTGAGGTATAGTGAAGTCCGGGCTTGAATCCTCATTTCTCAGTTGATAAAGAGGTGACAGACTATACTGATCAAAAACCTGCTTCTGCTTTTCAGCAAAGGGAACTTAATCCTTCTATTTCTTTTCTTAGTCAGCTCTTCCCATTAGAAGTCATGTTCCTGTCTCACTTTCCTTACGAGGACGCCGGTTACTTTGATTCCTTTACAGGGTTGAGCAAGTCTGTGGCTTAGTGCAGCAGTTTTCTTTGACAAAAAGCCATTATCATTATTGATGACCCTGTCACTGGCTGGCAAGTCACCAGAAAGCGCTCAGAGGTAAAGCTTCCCTTAGGGTGCGCTTTGCTGCAGCGCAGTGCGTTAGGTCCTCGGACAGACACCGGTTTTGGAAAAAACATCAGGTAGGTGTCGGGTAGGAGAGGGGAAGGAGAACAAAATCAGTCCCAATCCTCTTTAATTTCCAACGTCCAATCAACTGCAACGCTCTCCTACCTAGTGACGGCCTGATAACATAGCCAAAAGTATTGTTCTTAGTATTATCCACTTGCACTACTGTGGGTTTATTCTAACATCTGATCGGTAAATGTGGAAAATGTTTATCACACAGGAGAATACCCAATGAAGAAGTGAAGAAGAGTCTTCATCACTAACCGTGGGTATACGGGCAGCGTAAGGGCTTTGCAGTTGTGCAGGCAAAGCTGCAATAAACCGTGATTTTCAGGACCTGAGTCTAAACGGATCTTGAAATTAGATGCAGTTCCCTAACAGTGAGAGTGATGATGCCTGAAATGGTTAATGGAAGTAAGTAGACTTGCCATCGTTTGGCATTTTTCAGGACAGAGTTAGTAGTTTTCTGAAGGACATGCTTTAACACAGCTTTGAGGAAAGTACCCCCGTATGTTTGTAAGGCAGTTGGTTTAGATGATCAGAGCTATCCGTGGCAGCAAAGAGACTGAAATATGGCTTTGGCACTTTAGCTGCTTAGCCAACCCCTGCTGCAAATGCTGTTAAGTACGGAAATGTGTTTTCTTTTTCCTGCTTTGGCATTATATCCCTGAGATACAGCTGCTTGTGCCCCTTGGGCTTATCAATGCACAGGAACTCTGGTTCCATACCTACTGAAACTGCACAGGGAAATTCCTTTGCAGCATACCACCACGGACTTCTCTCAAAAAGATGTGGAATACAAGGCAAGCTCATCAATAAAAACCTACACTCTTTCTTGACTAGATCAACCAAATGCAAGTCTGGGCTGTGTGGGCACTGCAACTCTAAGTTCAGTCATTTCTTTTGACTAGGAGGCAAGGCATGAAGTGAAACAGTGCGTGATTAACCCGTGTGCATCTATGTTCCCTTTGACCTGAAAGTTAACGTTTACAAAGTGGAAACACACTGCTGGCTTCGGGTTAAAGATTTATTAAAGGACAAGGAGGCCCAGTAGCTTTGAAGGCTAGGACTACGTTCAGAGTTTTTATCTTGCTGCCTGAGACCATCCTCTCTTCCTGAGGCTTGTTCTGCTGTGGCTTATGTGGCCGTGATGTGTCCTACCCTTGATGAATAAAAAGTCGGATCGCAAAATTCAGTGACTGTCCAAAATGAACACCCTCCATAGCCGTTGCACCGGGGAGTGGGGAAGGACAGCACAGGGCAAGGTGACTGAATTGCCTCCTGACTCCTAGGAGTGGTTCTTCTAGCCTGAAAGCAGAAGCATCACATCAAGGTGAGCAGGTGGCTTCTCCAGCTGCTTTTCATGCAGCATCTGCTTTTTGGAGACGGGGAGTATGTGCTTTCCACTGCAGACAACTTTTATGACCTTTCCAGCACAAATAAATTATAATGATTAACCTGTCTGGCATCTGCTGCTGAATGGTCCTAGAAAAATGACAAGGACGTATTTCATAAGACCCACTCTACAAAAAAGTACATGTTATTAAAAAGAACCTTTTTTGCTGCAAAGCTGTTGGCAGAGATAAAAAAGTATAAATATTATTGCTTTATTGTCTTATATTATGACGAAAGCTTCAAAAAAAAGAGATTAAATCCTCTGGTACTAAGTAGCACACTAGCAGATAAACAAAGACAGCTGCTCCAGAGAGCTCCTGTCCCATTTGGCGGTGTGCAAAGGGTTAACGACAGAGAAGAAATGCCAGTTGGGGAAGCTGAGATTGTAGAGACAGGGGTGAATGAATACATTAATAAATATGTACATCAATGAATGCCTTTTAGCTGGACAAAGATAGGCAGGAGAAAAGGTTGGTCCTTTTAGAAACGAGATACTGTGAAAAGCAGTGGGCCACTGCAACAGCAGGTCCAGGGCCCCATTGGACCACACATGGTCCCTCTCGGTTGCCTCTTACGTACGTTGGGCACGCAGGCCGAATCTGGCGGTTTACCACAGTAAAATTCCCAGACGTTTCAAATCATTCACTCTGGGGTGACATCTGTTGTGGTTCTGACTATTCTGCGACATCCAGTTGAAGACGTCACATCGGCTTTCTGGCAGGGCTTGTTGCCTTCACCAGTGACAAAACCCACCAGTGCCGCTCTGTGCTGCTGCGTCAATGTGGGGCTGGCTCGTTCTGTTCTGCTGGTCCCCTTTTCCAAGACTTATGAACACATTCAGATCAACACACACACAACAGAAGAGCTTTACTTTTGGGCTCGGACAACCACTGGCTACAAGAAGTGATGGTGAGCCGTGATCCAGTAATTGTACCCATCATAGCAGCGCTGGCAGACTACAGTCCGTGCTGGGAAGCACCGTGCTAAGCACGGAGTAGAAGTTTATGAAGATTTAGGCCCTGCTCTGGAAAGTGTATACCTTAATAGAGAAGTATTAAGGTAAAGGGACGGGGAAGAATATGCAGCCTTGCCTCTGCCACATGGCATGAAATGTGCATTGCACAGGAGAATGTTAATGAAGAGCGTAGGGAAGCAAAGGGACTACTGTCCCTTGTCTCTCCCTCCCATTCTCTCAGGAACCCAGGGCATTCACCCGTGCAATGGCCCACCACCTGAACTTTTAAACGATTTGGCGGGAAACGAAAGGTCTTTTAATGCGCATGCTATGAAGTTGAGTTATTCGAGTCCCCTTTGTCTATTGGATCAAATATAAGCTGCATCACCTTCTATTTGAAAGGCGTCTTCCATTCTCCTCCTCATCTTTCATTCACCACTGGGATGTTGAACACTGGATGCCATTTTCAAGCTGTTAAATTTTCAAGCAAGCCCCTTGGTACTTTCTCTCGTTCTGCCTCTCTGACTTAGATGAGCTCCTTGCATATCTCCATCATGACGCCTGTGAGAACAGTTCACATCTAATAAGCTGCTGATATGCAGGTACCACACAGTTGCATACACATCATGTGGTAGAAAATACTGTTGCATTGATGTCTTCTGCTTTTTACGTCTCTCTTTTGTGTCTTGTTATGTATGTGGAATCTCCTTGGGGTAAAGGCCACGTGAAACCATGCGCTGGCCAGATGTCATAAACCCAGAAAGATACCTGAGAAGGCACTGAACGCTTTTACTGCTCGTTCTTCCACACTTAATTCATTGTATTTATGTTTATGTGATAACAATTCATTGTGTTTCTGAATCATATTTATGTGATAACAAAGACAGTTGCTAAAATATTAATGAAGTACGTGTATACTTAATGTTTTATAAGATCTATATTTAAGAGCTGCTGCAACTAACTAAAGGGGTTGTTTAAGCAAATCACAGAATCGTGGAATCACTGAGGTTGGAAATGACCTCTGGAGATCACCTAGTCCAACCCCCCTGCTCAAGCAGGGTCAGCTGGAGCCGATTGTCCAGGACCATATCCAATTGGGTTTGGAATATCTTCACAGCTGGAGAATACACAGCCTCTCTGGGCAACCTGCTCCAGCGTTTGACCACCCCTTAATATTCACATTTAAGGGCAAAAAGGAAAGTCCACAGAACTACAGACCAGTTAGCCTCACCTCCATCCCCGAGAAGGCATGCTCCATCCCTCCAAGGGATGCTCCATCGCTTCAGGGCAACTAATCCTGGAAACCATTTCCAGAGACATGAAGGACATGAAGATGTTTGGGAGTAGTCAGCATGGATTTATGATTTCCCTCTTACATGGGATGGGCTGGGTCAGAAACACCACAAAAGTGTTAAAAAAGTATCTTTTTTTCTGTATTTCGTATAATTTGGAGGTCAATAAATCAAGTTTCAGTTCAACAGTGTCTCATTAAATAATGTTTTTCCCTGTATGGAATGGAAAAGCAAGGTTAGGCAGCCTAATAAGCTTTAAAACATTTACATGGCCATCAAGTGAGTAAAGTAATACTTTGTCGTTTCTTAGGAAAAAAAAGCAAGCAGGGAGCAGGTCTACGCATAATTAAAAAGCAACACCTTTATTTTTACCTGTCCCACAAGAAGAAAACAAGAGAGCAGGGCCTGTCGAGGTGTGAGCAAGGGGAAATGTAGGTTCTCAAAGGAGACTGTAAGCTAAAATGTGATGTTAGCTCTCCTGCTGCGTGGCTCAGGGGAAGGGGATCTTGGAAATCCCTGAAACTTTGCAACTTTGGTTTCCAAAACTGTAGTCAAACGTGTAATTCTTCACTGTCAGAAAACAAATGAGCTGAACTCTTTACTCTTAAATATTGTCTGGTAGGAAAGGAGTTTCAAGGGTGGGTGGCAGATGCTGGATACTTTATTTCTTTGGCAATGATGAATCACTGCTCAGGGTGAACTAACGTATTCGCAATCTCTGCCTTCAGCTGGAGAACTCCTCACTGCTGGTGCATTTTTTTATGCTGGAAGAGGCCAGGGTATGGAGAGAGCCTTCCTGGGCAAATGAGAAGATGGCAAGCAGTAATGGAGACCTAAAGAAAACTTATAACTTGGAGATTACTCAGTCTATATTCTTCTAGAGCCTAATACAAGGGAGTCCAGGTCTCCAGTTCGAGACTTTCAGGTACTGCTGTAATAAAATGATGGAAGTTCCCAGTTGTACTCATCTTCAGGCACCCACATTGTAATGGGGCTACATTTTGATCTGTTTTAGAGAAAACATTACCTAATATTGTGCAGCCAGGTTAGCTGAGTCTGTTCCTGATGACTCTGTGATAAAACCATTAGTGTCATGAAACCAGAGGAGCCCAGCTCAGCCCCTGAACTGTCCCTAAGCTGGGGGAGTTGGAGGCAGTGGGTCAAGGTGGCTCTCAAGCAGGCAAAAAGTCCCAGTAGAGTTTAGGAAAGGATGGGACACTTGCTTTCTTCGGTCATCACAACACTGTTGGTCGTGAGGCACCAACTCCAGCCAGTGCTGCCAATAAATAAGTCTTCCTGCTTTCCAGACAAGTCTTCAACTGCAGCTCTCTATCTCCATTTCCAAATAATTCCCCCACACGCCATGTCTCCAGGGCTGTATCTGTGCTTGCTTTGTTGCTATTTGCTCAGTGTTTGTCATGTGCAAAACAGTATGCAAAAATGACGACAGAACTGGCTCAGAACGCCTCAGCTGTGGAGACAAATGAACGAAGAAACAAAGAAGAAGCAGGTGAGGTGGTGTGGCCTGCTGTGGTGCTCCGGCTCTAGGGAGACAAGTGTGGTAGGGGAAGAGGAGATCCTATGTCCAGTTTTGGGGAAAGACCGATCAACGCGGCCTCAAGCTGCACCAGGGGAGGTTTAGGTTGGATATTAGGAAAGACTTCTTCACCGACAGAGTAGTCAGGCATTGGAACAGGCTGCCTAGGGAGGTGGTGGAGTCTCCATCCCTGGAGGTATTTAAAAGCCATGTAGATGTGGTGCTTAAGAACATGGTTTAGTGGTGGGCTTGGCAGTACTGGGTTAACAGTTGGACTTGGTGATCTTAAGGGTCTTTGGCAACCTTAACGTTTCTATGATTCTATGATTCTAACTGCAGCAGGTTCAGCAGTGGCCAACCATGCTGACTGGGGGGCTGGAGCCCACATCTTGTGAGGGACTGGGCTTGTTCAGCTTGGGGAAGAGATGGCTTTGAGGGAACCAGACAGCATCTTCCAATACCTATGGAGAGGTTACCAAGCTGATGGAGCCTGGCTCTTCACAGCAGTGCATGGTGGGAGGATGAGAGACAACTGCCATCAGTCGAAACAAGGGAAGTTCAAGCTGCATATAAAGAAAAGCTTTTTAACCGTGAGGGCCATGAAGCAGTGGAACAAGGTGCCCAGTGAGGCTGTGCAGTCTCCATCCTTGGAATTCTTCAAGACAAGACTGGAAAAAGTCCTGAGCAGCCTGGTCTGATCTCAGAGCTGACCCTGCTTTGAGCTGAAGGTTGGACTAGTGACCTTCTGAAGTCCTTTCCAACCTGAATTATCTTACGACCCTGTGATCCTAAGACTAGGGGCGACAGCCAAAGAAAACTAGCTCTTCCTCTCCCCCCACCAATAACCGCTGTCTCTTCATACGCCCCATCTTCTCTCTTGTAGCAGCCAGCCTCATTTGCCAGACCTTAAAAAGTGGCAGCTCTCGGTGGCTCTGATGTATTACTCAGGGTGGGGTAAGGAGGTGCTGGTTTCAGAGAAGACAAAGCAATTAAGACCTGTCCCTCCTGCAGCCCAAGCTCTCGCCGGCTGCTGTGGGGGCCACGCAAACTGGTAACTGCTTTGGGGAGGGAAGGCTTCCAGGATGCTCCAGGAGAGGAGGAGATGTTAACCAGGGTCATGTTCGAATGTCAGTGTGTGCCTCCCAGAGACTTCCTCCTGGCAGGACTTATAGCAGAGCAGGTCACGGACAGGGAAAAAAATATTGCTTTTTTTTTTTTTTTTCCCCCTGAGGAGAGATGAGAATTCAAAGTAAAAAAAAACCAAATAAAATCAATTGATTTTTTGTTTTTTTCTGCAACTTCTGGAAATGCAGAGCTACTTTCATTAGTATTCTGTAGCTAAATGCTTGCTGCCACTCCTTCCTCAGCAACAGCTTTCTTGAAAAATATTAATATTTCAGAATTTATAAGTTGCCCTCTCTAGCTCTAATCACAGGAATACAAAATCCTCCCCTACCTTTGGCCCCAAACTGCTGTGTAATATTGCCACATGGTGTTTCACAAATACCACTACCTTCACCAAGACAGAGATGCGATCCTTTCTATCCTCAGTGTACCATGGCTCAGAAGCATAACGAACAAATATTTGTTACACATTTAGAGGGTCGTATATGAAAGTTGCTAGAGGTATAATTCATGAAAGAAGCTTATAAAACAATTGCAAAAATGGCTTTTCTTTGTCCTTAAACACCTTGTTCTTTTTTTCCCCTGCCATGTGTGGGAACTACGACCCCTTTTTTAACATCTAAGGTGGAAAAGGAGCAGTGAGGGAACCCAGTCCCCCTTAATCCCCATTTGTTATCTTCAAATCGATCCTGGGGTTGGTTCGGCGGAGAAGGGCTGGCGTTTGGTTAAACACAGACTGGGCTGAGCAAACAGGTTGAAAACTCCCTTGGACTTTCTCACTTCCAGCACTGTCAGCCTGCCACCAGCCCGGCTCGGTCAACCAGCTCGCAGGCTTTGCTTGGCAGGCTGCTCCGGCCAGATACCTGCTTGGGGTTCGTGTCTGCTCCAAGAAGAGGAGGACCAGGAGGAGGATGACGGGCTTGCAGGTAGGGGGTCGAGTGCCCGCGACCCACCACTGCTGGTGGTGAACACTCTGCTGGCACCATTTTTTTGGTGTCTCTTTCATTTTAATGTGCCCCTCTTTTGTGTTTCAAGGTGCATTTTTAAAGTTCTCTTGGGATAAAGGATTTTTCTGTGTTTCGTCTATAAATAGGCTTTTTTCTCCCTCTTCTCCTCCTTTGGAAGTCATTCTTGGTCAGGTACAGGACCTCTTCATCGCAGGATTTGTCTTTCCCCCGCCCTCCACGCGCACCCCTCCTCCTGCCCCGGCTGCCGGGGGGGTGTTTCCCCCTCAGCCTATGAAATCTGGCTGGGAACATCTGCCCAGATGTTGCAACCCTGGCCGCCATCTTCCCTGGCAGCCCAGGGTTGCAGCGGCTCCATCCCGGGGCAGTTGCTCAGTGCCCCGCACAGGGCACGCCGGCACACCGGGGCTCCGGCCACGCTCTCCTCTCCGAGCCCCAACGGGGCAGCCAGCAGGAGCTTCCCCTGCCACCATCTGCCAGACCATAGGGGAGTTTGGGGAGAAGGGCGGGATGTGGCGGGTTTACGGCTCATGTGTAGCAACTCAAGGATCACAACCCCGACACCCATCGGCACCTTGCTGTGGCAGCGGGGGGCCAGCCGCCCCGGGGCCATCGGGGTGCGTGAGCAACGCTGCAGCAGGCGGGAGCAGCAAGGGCTCACCCCAGGAGCGCGGTGGGTGTCAAGAGCTTGTGCAGGACCACCGTGTTTCTCCCCAGACTTCAGGGCTGTCATTGTGACTAAGCCCTTTCCTAGCTCTGGATATGCCTGAGATATATGTGCGTCTTCCTTCGCCACCTTCTGTGATGTTCATTATTCTACATAGTGGTCTTTCTTACAGTCGTCTTCTTCATCTCTGAAGAGTCCTGTCTCCTCATACAGCAAAATTTTGCTGTGCTCATTCCTTGCTTGTCCCTGACTCCCCCAGCTCTCACCATCCTCTTTCAGCAGCAGGGCAGCCTGGCCCCCATACCACTTTGGACGAGCGGCCTGACAGCATCTTCTGTCTCCATCTCCAACTCGTTCCCAGCAGCGCCTAACACCTTGCTGGCCGCTGTGACTGTGGCTGCAGGCTGAGCACAGGTCTGCCCAGAGCTGGCCACGGGAACAGGCTGCTCTGCTAGTGCCTCCTCTCTGAGACGCCATATACATCCATCCCCTGTCATTACCTCTCCCCAGCCCATCTGCTCCTTGCATCTTTCCTCCAAACGCGTTGCTTCAGCCTTCCTCTCCTCTCCTCCCATCATCCACTCTTCTCTTCCCTCCTCCGCTGAGTGCCCTGACCCACCTTGGCACTGGGCAGGTCCTTTCAGGAAGGGTCTGGCCCTGGACCATCCCTGGCACTTTTGGAGCAGAGGGTTGGCGAGACGTCGGGAGATGGCAGCTCCTGCTGGAGACGTTGGCCCTGTGGCACTGGGGCAGCACCGGGGCAGAGCTCCGGTTTGGGTGCTTTGGTTTTACCCTGCAAGGAGACCGTGGAGCCCCACAGAGAGGGTGAAAGACCTGCCCTGCTCGTTGCCTCGATGGCTCATGTCCCTCTTTCTGCGGGTTTGTGTTAGACGCTCTGGTGTTGACTGGTCTGAGCTGGTAAAAAGTGCCATGCCTTTTGTCTAGAGATGAATGTTGTTTTCCTGTGTCCTGCAGCAGGAGCTGATAGAGAAATGTATTATGCAGCATTTGAAGAAGGGCCTTAATTATTTTGCAGTCTATGTGTTCAGACTTCAAATGCGTTTTTCCCATGCCTGCTGTCTAATCCAGTGAACAAAAGGTTATGGTTTATAGGTCAGAGCACGACACCCATTGCGAGCACTCTGCTTTGCATCCCAGTTATTCCAATCAATGAGCTTTGCTGAATTTTTTATGCTGTGCTGGGCTTTTATCTCTCCCATTTTATTGAAAAACAACAAAACAAAAACCAAAGTGGAGTCAGATGAATTCCTAAGATCCTGTTTGCATAAAAAGCTGCAGGATCTCGAACAAAATAACAACAACAGTAATTAAAAGCAGAAGTGAAAACAAAGGACCACAGAGAACTTTTTGTTTTACAGAGAAACCACCTGCCCAATTACCAGAATAGTGCCCGTCAACCTACACAACATGAAGACACCTAGAACATGGCTAGCAACTGTGGAGGCCAGGCAGACACCTAGAGGGAGGTCACTTTGGACTAAAAACATGGTGCATTTCATGGAGAAGGGTTGGCTTCCATCTTTCCAGATCGTTTTCCCCCAGGAAGGATGCTCTGGTGTGGGTGCCGGGCAGAAAGGGGTCATTTCCCCTGGCTCGGGGCCACCCTGTGCAACACAAACTGGGAGGTGGGCTCAGAGGGTCGGCAGGGAGAAGGGCCGTGGTGTGCCTGGCCCTTGCGCCGCTGCTCCTGGCCGACCTGCATCAGCAGGGTCCCCGCGTGGTGCTGCACAAACCCGGAGCACGACGCCTCCGATGCACCCAGGGAGCTGCTGCGGCGCAGCTATTTTTGGCAGCCCGAGTAGTGTTCGACACTAAGGGCATGGAGAGGAGAAAAGCCTCTCTGAGGTCTGCCACAGGGAAAGACGAAATAAAACGAGTGAATGAGAAAAGCCACGCTGAACATCCAGGCAAAGCCTTGGAGCCACACTCAGGGTGATAGATCACCGGTAGGACGACGTCTCCCCTCCCGTGGCTGCAGTCCTGCCAATGTCTTTTTTTCAGCCCTCGATGCAGTAACCTGAGGATTAATTTCTTTTTTTTTTCTTGGCAAGGAAGAATCGATTTGACCAAACAATGATGCAGCAGCTTCTGCCCCCACTATCAGGGCAGCGGGGCAATGCCACCCTCCCCCAAACACCACCTCGTCCCCGACTCAGCTCCCCTGCCCTGACGCCCAGCCTCCTGCATCGCTGGGCGACGACCAGCGGCTCTGCAGCCCCTGGCGAGGCGCAGCCGAGGAAGGCAGCAGCTCTCCATCCAGCCCAGTGGGAAGCTGCCTGCATCGCTGCACTGGCGAGCCAGCTGCCCGCGTGGGGCCGGGCAAGGTGCTGTGCAGCACCAACGTGGGCACGGAGCAGCTGCCAGCACGAGATGCTTGCTGCTGAGTTGGCTTTCTTTCCTTCCCCTGGCCCAGCAAGCAGAAGCAAAGGGGTTTGGGGGGATGTGGATGGGCAGGCCAGCTGTGCAGGTCGCCAGCTTTTTAGCCTGAAGGACGGGGGATGGATTTCTCACGGCAAAAGCTCTCTGCCTCCTTTCCCCTTCACCCCAGCAGCGTGGCAGGGGGCTGCTGGGGATAACACACACTGGTTACCAGATGCACAAACCCACCAGAGAACCACAGACTGTCCCCTCCCAGCTCTCCACCAGCTTCAAGCTGAGCATTTTGCAGATGATGCTTAGCAAAGCAGCCTGCACGTTGCATTAACCCTCTCCTTGCTGTGCTAATGGCAGAGCCTGCTGGGCCTTGCTGGCTATGCCTCCAGAAAATCAGCACGCCCCTCTCCTCCTCTTCCCCCTTTCCTCCTCTTTCCATCAAGGCTGCCCCGCAGGCAAATGCTTCCACCACCTTTACGCTGCTGGTAGAGGAGGATGCAGTGCGGAGGTCTCAGTTAATTCTGGAAGTGCTGCAGTCCCATCAGATAGTGCTGCATTTCCATTTAAAAGAGGGGAGGGAAAAAAAAAAGAAAGGAAAAAAAAAAAAAGAAATGCTCCAGTACAATACATTTGCCAAGGCTGCTTAGGTGACCTGCTGCTTTGCATATCAATATGCTCCTTGCAGAACCCAGCGGAGAGCAGAGTCCTAGCGATGTACATTCATTTGTTCGTTTGTAAGAAGGAGAGAAATATCCTCCCTGAACCAACAGAAACCGAGATTTTCAGGTTCAGGCTAAGCAGGGCTTCCAGCCAGCCTGGCTCCCCTGGGAATGGGCTTTTCTTACAGGTCGCTGAAAGGTGCCTGAGGAAAGCACACGGTTTCCCAGGAGGTTTCAGGTTTGATCTCTGAGTGTCTGCTACACTGGGAAATTTCTAGGGAGGGCTGCAAATTAGGCAAGGCTGAGAATCCCTTGGGGAAATAACCCAGGCGCTATAATAATATAATAAACCAGGTCTGGGGGATTTGTCTCTCCGCCCTTGTGTCAGACCCCTGCCTCCCGGGGTGTCGCACCGCACCGAGGGAGGGTGCCTGCCACTTGCCGGGGCTTCTCAGCCCTGGAGCCCCCGGCAGCCGCATCGCAGCGCCGCAGCCGCCCCGTCGCAGCAAGCGTGCATGTGTCAGCCAAGGGTTGGGACTCCTGGGCTTTGCCATCCCAGCGCCGCTGTGTGAGGCAGACGAGGAGCCCGGCTACTCTTGCAGTTGACGGAGGGGAGCATTAATATTTAACTCTCTCCCCGGGCCACGGAGCTGAACCATTGATCGCTGCCAAAACACCTCGGTGTTCATGCAGAGTTCAACAGAGTTGCTTCATGCCTTTCTATAGCATCTGAAGGGACTGTATTTACATTTCTGTCAGCGCAAAGCTAAGGTCTCTGTTATACCTGCTTCCCTCGTGTGGCTCAGGTTTACTGTGCGGCTTTTCTCAGTGCCACAAAGCTGGGAGCCGCATCCTCCGGGACCCTGCGGCTTTTAGCCATGCTCTCCCTCGGACCACAGCAGCTGTAGGCAGAGCAGGTATGGGAGAAGGTCCCTTCGATCCATGGGTTTCTCAGGTACACATCGCCCTAGAAAACCAGATTATCACCTGGTAATGGATTAATTCTTGCTTACTACCATGGTTCACGCCCAACTGGGCGATACTCACTTAGGGCAAACCAGTGACATGGTTTAAATCCCAGCTGAGTTTCCTTTCCTCCCTCATCCCAGCTACGTCCTGACCTTTTTCTTGATGGTCATGGGGATGTATCACAAGAACCTGACAACCAAATGACTCCCGGTTTCAATCCCTGAGCGCCCGAGGGCCATGACTGAGTGCACGAATTTGCAAGGCAGTCTGCAGATTTTGGAACATCCACAATTCAAGTGAAGTCAGATTTCACTTGGACGGTGCTAGCACACCTCCATAATGTTGGTGTACAGTTCTTCCTATTTGCGACCCTGTTGTTCTTGAGTCTGACTGTATATCTGATATTTGGCTTATTTCTCAAGTGCCTGCATGGTGCAGAATGTGGTCAAAATGTACGTGCAGATTCAGCAGAAGAGCAAATCCCGTCTGTGCTTCCCAGTCCACCTCACGGTTAGCTAACGAAGCGAAGCCAGGAGCTGTGAAAGTGGTCTGTGGCAATACGCAAGTAGATGACTTGAGAAAGTCTTAATGCATACAAAGAGCCTGGAAAAAAGCACGGGAAGAGGTGGATGGGTTGTCTGGAGAGGTTTTGCTTGTGTTTTCAAAACACTGATGAGTTGTGTGGTTTATTTTACAGTACATGTCAGGATTTGGAAATGAACATGTTTCTGAGGATCCACGCTGTCCAGGAGCTTTACCAGAGGGACAGGTACTGAGATTTTTAATGTGCTTTATTAAAATGACATGGAATAGAGCGAATATTGGTTCCCTGGGCTTCTTTTCACCTTAACGTGTTTCCTTTCTCTCTGCCACCACAAAAGTCTCCAGGAGCCTTCTTTATGCAGGACTGGAATAATAAGACGCGGGCAAAAATCAGAATTAAAGATTTCCATTCATACTGTCTGGTTTTAAGTTACTCATGAGCTTCCAAGTTTCACCTAGGGAGTTAAGACTTGCCTAAATTACCTCCACTTAACACCATTTTTTCCAAAAGGAGTTTGCAATAGAAGTGGCTCAGCCACACTGAGAAGGAAGAAGCCAGAGCAGAAGTTTGAAGCTTGGCAGAGAGATGTGCTCACGCAGGAGAGGCGGCTTTCGGGACTTCTGTAGGAATCAGGTTCGATGAGGCAGGTTTATAAGCCTTTGGCAGGAGAGCAGCTTCTTCGTAGGGAGGGGACATGAACACTTGGAGTAATAAACCGACAGATTCATTCTTAAAAGTAACTAACTTCTGAGCATGTTAGATTAAAATAAATTATGTTGGTTCTTTCTGTTTAAAGAAAGGAATCACGACCCATGTGATGCTAGCCACTCGGTCCACAGAGGCAAGAACAAAACCCTGAAGAATTAAAGCTCTCTCATCTCCTTTACGCTGGTCTCCTTTACACCAGCACACATTTTGGGGCTGACCGTGCCCTCCCTTGGATGCCCTGTAATCCCTTGGACTTGGATGGCAGCAGCCGACGCTCAGTCGATGACATCCCTTGGTGCAAGTCAGCTCCTCTTCATCCTCTGTGCAAAGGGGCCAGCAGAATTAAGGTCAAACAGGGAACTTCACCCTTCGCTTTTCCTGAGTTTTCTGGATCTCCCCAGTTCTGACGTTTTACACGTTGTGTGCCAGTGTAGATAGTAACACACAACACTAGAACACCTTAAATGCATATATATGTCCCCTAGGTCTGCATTGCAGCCTATGGTGTGTCCACAAGAAAGAAAAACCGCTGTGCTGGATCGGACTGATGGCTCAGCTGGTGCTGTGTCTTGTTTCTGAGATGGGCTATAGCAGAGGGGTGGAGAAAAGATGTAAGAAAGAGGCACCTTAAAACTGGGAGATCAATAGCGGTGACCGCTGGTCTGAACAGGCAGTGGGCTGTGGTGGATGTGTTCCTCGTGATTTCTCAGAGCAGCACCCCTTTCCAGGAGAGGAGAACCCTCCGGCTTCTGCTGGAGGTACCCTCATCTGGACAGAGTTTGGACTCGGTGTCAAAAGAGTTAATAGAAAAATCTGAACACGAGTTAGACAAAAAAATCTCCAGTCCCAGGGGTGGATCCTTTCTCTTCTGCAGTATTTATAAAAGACTGGCATCTGCAGTAGTGCTGGCTAAGATAAAAATGACAAGGGCTATTGATCCCCCTGCTTCACTGCATACCCATACTGAGAAGATGGAGTTTGAGGGCTGGAAGCTATGTGCATTTTGAGAGCTTTACCTCTTCCTTCTGCCCACCTGTCAGGGCAGCGTTTGGTACCGTATGGATGGCTGATCCGCTCAGCCGCAGCAGGATGACAGGATGATGCTAAACTAGACCTTGCAGGAGGGAGATGGGATAGCGAATGGTGTATGACTGTCCCACCGGGGTATTTCCTGCAGTTCTTGGATGCCTTTGCTTCTTGCTGATCTCTGACAAATAGATGCTGGCCTACTTAGATCAAAATGTTTTGTTTCTGTTCTCTGAAAGGGAGGACTCTGTCCTTCACTTATGAACTCACAAGGGCTGCTAAACCTGTGCTAGTCATATCCATGGCTCTGCAAAGGGGAAAGTGCCCCCTTTGTACGCCAAAGGAGGGCTGTCACTGTGCAGAAGCCCTGCAGAGAAGCAAAGGCTCCCACACAGGTCACTGCCACTCTTGGGCAGCAAACACCACTGGCAGGAGAAATGGGTATTTAGTGTGTAGGAGGGAAGAAGCAAAGGTGCAGCGATTGCGAGTCTTTATCAGCTCTCTGGAAAGCCAGACAGACATGATGCTCTGGAGCTGCCCGTCTGAACACTTGATCTCAAAAAGATTTGTGCCTAACAACAGTCTGCTTTGCAGTCTGTAAGTGTTGGGAATAATCCCCTTTTCCCTGACACTCCTATCACCGACCCTACTGAGCACTGCCCTGTACAGCTTGCTCTAGCAGCGGGCGTGTTGCCTCAATGGCAGTGCCGACTCCTTAGGGCACTTCTGTGGCCTCTTGCATGCAGGAATGGGGTTTGGAGTCTGGCTGGTACCCTCAGGGCATCCAGCCTCATGGGAGCAAGAAGATGTGACTGCCAGGGCTGATGCACAGACTCGGGAGCACAGTCCACCCCATGGCATCGGGGCACCGGGCACCTGCCGCAGTGCTCTGCCGTGAGCTCCAGAGCTAAATCCCATGCCGCCGCCTCTCACTCCTTATTTTTCCTTCTCCTCCCGTTCAGAATAACCCGCAAGTCTGCCCGTACGGCCTGTATGCTGAACAGCTCTCGGGCTCTGCCTTCACCTGTCCCCGGCCCACGAACAAGCGAAGGTACGGCGAGCCCCGGCAGCGGGTGGGCGACGTGGGGCGCGTGGGGCAAGCAGTGGGCAGCGATGCCTCTGTGCCACCAGCGCTTTCTGTGAGCCCGGGTGGGTGAAAAACCTTCACCATGTGCTGGCGGAGGGGCAAGGGCAGAAAACCACGGGAGAGGGAGTGGAAAAGCTTTGGTGGGGCAAGTGGGTTGCAAAAATGCTGTGAAAAGGGGTGTCAGTATGGGGAAGAAAAGAGTTTTCTGAGCAAGGAGGGGAGGGGGTGTTCATGGGGGCCTGATGATCCCGAGGGGTCTGTGTGCTGTGCGAAACAACCTCAGGGTCTCAGCCCTGATACTATTGCAAAAACATCACCGCTGCGAGTGGCATGGGTAAGCACGACGGACAGTGTCAAAAACAAGCCTCTGAGCAGGACTCTTCCCTCCTCCTAAGGGATGCTCCTGCATGCTGGCCATGGCCGGTGAGGCGCCAGCTCAGGCTGTACCCGTTTCGGGGCTGGCCAGGGGCTCAGACCAGCGCCGGGCACCCAGCACACTGCTCGCTACCCCGCGTTCCCAGCAGTGCTGGGGACAGCTTGTTCCAACTGGTAGCAAACGTCCCGGAGCTCTGTCCCGGTCGTCGTGCTCCAGCCATGACCAGATTGCAGAAGACGGGTTTCTCATTTTGCTTCTCCCACGGCGGCTTTTCTGTCCCTTCTGTTGTTCGTTCAAATGAAAGGCGAATGCATCATCTGAGCTGCCTAGCAGAGCTCTGCTCTCCAGGCTGGTGCCAGCTCGTGGTGTGCGTGGGAAAGGGATGAATCATTGTTTGCTGCACGAAGATGTCCTTGATGGAAATTTTCCAGCTCTCAAGGGAGAGCTCCCTCCTCCCCTCTCCCACCCACCCAAACTGCAACCACCGCTGTTAACACATCAAAGGCATTGGCAGCCCTGCCTAGCTCAGGCTTTCCTGATTACCTCTGCTCTCCTGCTTGATTAAAAGCCCAGCTTCAGGCTTGGCTGCACCTGTGCACGGTGTGCGGATGCCGGCCAGGGCCACCGGAGTGGTGGGGGTGGCAGGGGCTGCAGCCATGGACACAGCAGGCAGCAAGGAAGGAGAGTGATGGTCCCAGGCAGTGATGGAGGCATGGGGGACCTCCTACAGCAATAGGAAGCATCATCCCACATAAAACTCTGGTCTTGGCGGCACGGGCTCACTGGTGGTCCTATGGGTATGGCCAGTCAGGCATAGGATGCTACTGTCAGTAGTCCATCCAAATTCAGATACTGGCTGTGACCTTCTGTCTCCTGAAAGCTCCTCTGTACTTTCAGTTAGATAGCGTGCTTGCCCCTGTCTTGTCTGAGCTGCTTTGTAGCTGTGTTTAAATAGGCTTTTTTTCCACCTCAGAGATTGCTTTATTTCAGCCACAGATAAAGGTGTATTTTTATTTTTTATATCCATATATATATGTGTGTGAATATAAACATATGTAACTATATGTAAACACAAATATAGCCATATACCTACATAGAACAGCATATATTTGTATTTAGAGCCTATAATCCAAAGCTATCTCTCTGGAAGCCTCCGGCTGTGAGCTGGTGTTTGATATTTAATACACCTTTTGGTCCAATTGCCACCAATGTAAGTGTTATTCATGCCTTTAGGAGCTCAATCAGCCAGCAGGGTTTAACCTCTTCCCCAGGCTAATCCAGGTCTTTTCCTTCTTTGTAGCTGGCTGTACCGGATCCTACCTTCCGTCTGCCACAAACCCTTCAAACCGCTCAGGGAGGGCCACTTGACACACGACTGGGATGAAGTTGAGCCTGACCCCAACCAGGTAACCATGCTGGAAAGAGCCCTGGTCCTGCCAGGAGGGCAGTCAAATATTAAGCTAACCAGGGGTGCAAAGGCACTGAGCTGCAAGAGGTCTGAGGAGAGCCGTAGGGATCTGGGGGTCTGGCCAACACAGGAGCTGGGTCCTGACTGCCACCCGTTGTTCCCTACCTATGGGTCATCCAAGGAAGGACAGCCCTCGATGCGATGCTTGTTGCTTCCCACCTCGACGGACGCTTGTGCTGCTTCCCAGCACGGCCGCGGTGTCACAGGGTTTGGTCTGTGCTATCTAGCATCTCCCCTGGGGGCTCCTCTTGGCCACCTCTCAGGCTGCTCTCTCTTCCTCTGCAGTTTCCCCCGTCAAAGGCCCACCATGCCCCAGCCCAGCAGGCAGAGCAGCAGCATGTCTCTGCCATCCATCCCCTCCTTCCCTGCGCTGTCGGAGAGGCTGCTGGCTGCCAGCCCGTTTCCCTGCAGCCTCGTGGGAAATCAAGCTTCATTCTGGAGAGTCACGCAGAGACACGGCATTTGTCTTCCTCTGTTACGGCCTTGCCATCATCTTTAATCATGATTTGTTCCCTGCCAGACCCAGAACATTTGGCTTTGCTAATCTGACTCTCTCCTCCTGCCATTCTCCTCTCAGCACCACCTCATGGTCATCGGTTTTTACTCCTCTCAGGTTTTGCCCTTTGATGCATTATCATTAGCTAATTTCCAGACCCCCAGCAGCCTCACCATGTGTCTAAATACTTTCTCAGCTCCGCTGGAATGTTTTCCAGCCACTGACCAAGGAGCAGTGACAGGCTGGCATTTAGGTCCCTTTGGTGCTCCTTCCCAAATGAAGCTCCAATGACTTCTGCTACCACCTCATCCATGCCTGAAGCCCTTTCGTAGCCCACATCTACCATTACGGTTGTTTATGATTACGGTAATTCCAAGATGCCCGGCTCTCAAGCATCTCAAGCCATTTACGCGTAGTACATCCGTTACCTAAGGGAACAGCAACGAAGCTCCTGCCCGCTCTCTCTCTCACCGCTTTCGATGGCAATCATCAAACCCAGAGGAGTTATTTCCTAGCAGTAAGTGGGAGCCGTCTTCCTGCCTTCCTTCTCATCCTCTCTGAAGCAGAGCCAGAGACCAGGTTCCGTTTGTTGGACGAGACCGACGTTTCCCTGCGGTGCTTTGTTTTTTGCCCAGCTCACCTAAGGTGCTTTCCCGATTGTAATCCCTTGAAAAGGATGGCCATATGGAGGTACCTTATGCAAAGATCATTGAAGTCAATGGGAAAAAATATCCTTTAACGCTGCCCAAAGACAATGGCAGAATCATAAAAGGCACAGGAGACAAAAGAGAAAAGGGGACAAAGGTGATGAAAAAAATATGGGCTGGCACCTGTGCAAGAAATGGTGAAACAGAAGAAAGCTCTCCAGCCTGGAACAGAGATGACCAAGGAAAGCTATGATTGAGAGGCAGGGAGAAAATTAATACCAATAATGAATGTCACATTAAAAAAAAAAAAATGAATGCATAAACTGTGAAACTTCTTGCCAGAGGATCCAGGTGGGTTCAGAAAGTGATTGGACCAACCTTGGAGAGAGAAAACCTGTGAAGTAATAGTGAGCACAGAGGTGCCGTATCTCAGGAGGCTCACGGATCACACAGCAGGGAAACAGCTCTAAAAGCTTCCCCATTTTAAGCACCTGGCGCTGGGTGCCACTGGCTGTCTTGGACTTCTCCTCTGGCTCAGGGCGCTCGTTCTTCTCTTCTTGCATCGGTGAGACCCAAACACAGCAGAGAGGCAGCGGACGAACAGCGCACGGAGCCAGGCAGTGGATTTGCAGTTTGCAAGCGTTGCGGAAGAGAGGGGCCAGAAACCATTTTCAGTTGCGACCAACGGGCTGGATGACAAACCGCTATCCTGCTCTCCTCGTCCCACGGGAATGACAACTGTGGAGGTGTCCACAGGGACCAAAGGGAAACTGAAGCTGTTATGTAGGAACTGCACTATACTTATTACTTCATCTGCAGATGTACTGTCATCTTCCACATTCCTCAGTGAGAAAATTTGCTTCCCTTTAGACCATCTTTATACCTGACATTTCTTTCTCTTCTTTTGCCTGTTGTCCCTCCTTCTCTCTTTCCCCCCCCGGTCTTCTCTCTTTGTGTCTCCATGTGTCCTTTCTGTCAGTATTTCCCAATGGTTTCTGTCAACTGGGTCCCAATTCCCAACCCCGAAGGCTTAAAACAATCATTAGAGGAACAGTTCACATTGAGATGCCACCACTGGCCTTCACAGCTGCCATGAAATGAATGGGAGCTGGGGAAGGTCCCACTGCTGGGGGTGGCAGCAGGCTCTGGAGCACCTTTTGACCATGCTTTGTGTTGGCCCTGGTTCATGTCTGGAAGGCTGTCTTGGAAACCAAAGGAAAACATGCTTTAAAGAAGTCCGAAAGCAAAACCTGAGGTTCAGCCCTATCTTACTGGCTCATCTGTGAGGTGCCAATACCTCGCAACGGTCAGATCTGATCTGCTGGTGGGTGCATTTGGTGCCTCCAGAACACGCAGCTTCTCCAGCAGTCTCTTCCCTTCCACCCTATGGAAGCTGTGGGGCCAGGCCTGGGGTGCAGCTGATTAATTAGCGATGAGCCCCTGCTTCGCTCAGCCTTACTTGCAGATGTACTTGCTGGGCGCAGTTGCCTGTTTCCTCCCGAGGCTGGCTCTCCAGGAGAGCCTGACAAGTCACCTGGGCACCCACATTTTGATTTGGGTTTGGAAAACTTCCATGAGGCTTGGGGGAATTTAATATCTTTGTATCCCTTTCAAATTTAGCTGAAATTTCACATAGTTCAAAATTTTGGGGAGCAGCAGGCACAGGCACACAGTGCCATAAACTTTGTTTTCTCAGGGCACCAGCCTGAAAACATGTCAAGAGCTGCCGGGTCGGGTAGCTAAAAGCAAGAAAATGTTCTCATGGATGCCCAGAGTCACAGGCGCTTTCATCTGGGGTCAAGCGCATCGATGCAGAGGATATATCTGGCAGCTGGCCACATCAACATCCTCCTAATTTTGGGGTGTTTGGGTTGGTCTGCACTGAATCCTCCCAGTGAGAGGCTCTCAGCCACAGCACCTCATCCCCAAGAGCTGCAAAGACCCTTAATATGACACTAGCAGTAATAAATACTTCACACTCCTCTGGCACCTTCTGCCTGAGGATCTCGACAGGCTTTGCAAGAGGTAATTAGTGCTGCTCGCAGCTCCCACTCACACAGGTAGAGACATTTCTGCTTCAGATGTGGGGAAAATGAGGTGGAGCAAACCGGAGTGTTACGCTCGGGTCGTGGAGGGAGTGAATCATCCAGCGGAACACGGGACCATGACAATTCAGCTGTGGAAAGCCGGCTCATCTGAATTTCTTTGCTCTCAACAGTATTGTTAGGAATAGAGGAAGAGACGGCTTTTAAATAGGGTGGGTTTTTTTTAACCTTGGCACTACACAGGCCTGTCAATTATTTTACAAAATTAAGATTAAAAAGGGAAAAAAGCTCCATAAATCAATAGAAACCTGTAAACCAAATTAAGCAAGGCAAAGAGGAAAGAGAAAGCTACCTCAGGAGCGGGGGGGGGGACAGAGGTCTGCTTTCTTTTGATTTGCCACCATTTGCATTATAACCACTGGCATCGCTTTTTCTGCTTTTTGTTTGCTGCAATCTAGCTGCGATGGAAACCTTTCGAGATCCCGAAAGCCCCTCAGAATAAGCTGGACTTTGTGAGCGTAAGTTGGGGGACCAGGGCATCTGGGCATCCTCCATCTCTGCTCCACCTCGGGGGGTAGCAGAGGACACGGGATGCTCAGCATTGGGCTAACAGCAGCGGGTTTGACACTTCTGGGCTTGCAGAGCATCTGTGGGAGGGGAGAGGATCCCAGATTTCAGCCACCTGACAGTAGACTTGATTTTCTTCATTGCGTTTCAAGGAACTCTTCAAAAAAGCCCAGTCCCTGGGCTGGAAAACACCAGCTTACACAGATTGCTAAGGAAACCTTGAGATATTAAAGTAAACCCAACATGTTTGGCCAAAGACCATATGCGGACAGGCTGGTAGCAGCACGGGAAGCAGGGAGGGGGGTGAGCCCCAGCAAAGAGGTGGGATGAGGGGAGGAAAGGGGGCTGGCCTCTGCCCCGCCACCCGCCGCTCACTCCCGGTGCTTTGGGTTTGCCCGCAGGGACTGCACACCTTGTGCGGTGCTGGTGAGCCCAGAGGACGCAATGGCATCGCTGTCCATATTTTTGTCTGCAACACCTCCATGCTCGACAGGTCAGTGACTGCTGCGCCGGAGGCTCGGGCTGCCCCGGGCTGGCTGCCTGCGTGCGTACGTCTGTTGCCGCTGTGCTTGAGTCCAGCTGCTCCCAGCAGTGCTGTCTCCACGTCCCTGTGTTCCTGCGTGCACAGGCAAAGACGTTCATGGTGTCCATGGCAGGTGTTTGCAAAGCAGGTTGTGCTCCATGGCCAAGTACTGGGGGCGTGGGTGGGGAGCCACCAAGAAAAGGAGGGAGCTGGGCATGGGGATGCAGCAAGAGGGGATGTGTTGGATCCGGGTGCTCTCGTCCCAGGGACTGGAGCTGCTCCTCAGAGGTCAGCACGCATGCAGCCTCTGATGGGCATCACTACCCTCTGCAGCGGCTCATGGGGGAAGTCAGCCCTGCTCCCCAGTTTACAACGCCTGATGCACCCATGGCCACAAAGGCAGGGACCTGGCAGAGGTCGGAGGAGATCCTGCTTCCAGGCCATGCACATTAAACCTCCCTGCCTCCTCTCCACTGGCCCGTATATTGCATTCACTGACTTGCAAACAGCATTTCTGGTGCCGAAGGAGAGACCTCCGCCACGTCAATCTCCCAGCTCAAAAACTCCCCAGCTGTGGTCATGGTGTGTGCCTGGGACTTACAGCACCCTGACCTTCCCGTTCTCCTTTTTCTTTAGATGCCTTTATAACTCGGATGGCGATTTCCTAATTGGTGAGTTGATGCTTCAGCTTTTCCTTTCCCCCACAAGGGTCTATCATCTGGATTGCCACCTGCCTCCCTCTTGCTCCTCTAGAGCCTGGGCCCAATGGCCAAGATTGGAAGGGAGGGTTGGCTTCACCCTCATGCCACCCAGATTTGGTGGTCTGGCACCAGCCGGGCTGTTGGGCGGGTTGCACCGCTCCTGTGCAGCTCAGAGACCTCAACCTCTGTGCCAGACCTCAACTTTGGTTTTGAGCAGTGACCCAGCTTCCTTGGCGTGGTGCTCAGGGATCCTTTCCCAGCGCTTCCCAGACTGGTATTAGGCACGCCACAGGCTGAGGTTTTCTGGAAAATACAAGCCTCAGGATTTCTGAAAACTTGACAGCTAGATGCCTTCATTGCTTCAGTCCAAGAGTATTTGGCACGGCAGCTTAGCTCCTGCGCTCTGCCAGCCTCAGGCAACCAGACTGCCACGGTGAGTGTTAAGCTTGGCACGTAAAGTGCGCACATGCCAAAAAATATTCTGAGTGGTATCAGAAGCCTGATATTTGCTTGTGTCTTTCTTGACCGAGGGACAGAAATGCCTTCGGGTCACCAACAGAAGCAATTCTCCCATAAAATAGCTATTAAATTGTTCTCATTCACCTCCCTCAATACTGTGAAGTAAAAATGCTAGGACAGGTTTTGTAAATCTGCTAGTTTTTCAAGTCAAAATGTGAGCTCTCCTGTGCCAGGACAGTCCAGGAAAATAATGCAGATGTTAGTGTAGCATTGCGTCTACCCTCAGGAAGCAGGGAGTATTAGCTATTCCCAGACTTCTCACACTGCCAGGGTCATGAGGATGGGTACATGCATCATTTTACATGAAGATCATGATATGGACAGGTAAGGCCCGGGATATATCAACACCCATTTATCTGGGCTTAGCATCTGTGGCTCAAACCCGACGTCAAGGGGATGCGAGGTGACGGATGGCTTAACCTCACACAGGCGCCTGCTGTGACGTGGGGGCCACGGGGCTGGTCTGACAGCTCTCCCTCCGGTGCAGGCATCTCTGCTGCAAGGCTCTGCATGGGAGAGGGAGCCCGGTCCTGCTGTGAAGCAGGGTCAGAAAGGGCCCATTGCTCTTCCCTGGAGCCCGAGTGCTCTTGGTGGACAGAGGAAGGCATTCACCACGTCGCTTCAGCTCCTCTGCCTGCATTTTGTTTCCACAGTGCCCCAGCAAGGGAAACTCCTCATCACAACCGAGTTTGGGAAGATGCTAGTGGAGCCCAATGAAATCTGTGTCATTCAGGTAAGGGCTGACTGCACCTTGCCTGTGGCTCAGAGCCTGATGTTGGAGCAAGCCAGCTCCTGCATTCAGCTGTTCGTGGTTTGTCAGGGAAGTCCTGGGAGGATCCTAGTATCTTCCTTTGTTTTCCAGCAAGGAATGCGTTTCAGTGTGGAGGTGTTTGGAGAGACCAGAGGCTACATCCTGGAGGTGTACGGGGCACACTTCGAGCTGCCTGACCTGGGACCCATTGGTAACAATCTCCGATCAGTCCTACAGTGAATTTCATAGAGACAGCCAGGAATTACAAGCCCCAGCCCATCCTTTTATCTCCTGTGTAATACATCCGTGCACCCGCTCCTTCCCAAAAATGCTTTCCATCCCAGCGCTGTTATTCCCCAGCAGAGCAAGCATCCCCCTGAAGAAATGTGACAGCCCAGTTGTTCCAAGGTTCCCCTGGGACTGAAGGGACCATTTCTCTCCCCCTTTTCCACTTTGTCTCTCCCTTTCTGATCTGGGAGTTCCCATCTGCTGGCTCTGAATCTGGTCCTACCAAAACAAATTCAAAAGGCCATCATCGCTGATGCCCCTTACTTACAGGTATGGCATAAACTGGAGTAAGTAGGAGATAATTTACCTGGTAAAAGGAAAGGCAGATTTCAGAGGCAACAGATATTCTTGAAGCCGCATTTTAGATTTAATCCAGTGCTTTTCCCCCCACCTCTGTGAACAGAGGTGCCTTAGAGCTCTAGAGCCTGCAGTGCCACAGTGTCAGAAGCTGTTCTCCCTGGAGAATTCAAAATCAGTAAAATGAGCAGCACAGGACCGGAATCAGCAACACATTCGCACCTCTGTGTTGTGCTGCCAGGGCGGATCTGCCTTCACTGAGCACAGGTCTAGCTCTCCCATAAATCACAGATCCTCTGCCAGCTGCCTCCTGGCCCGTGCAATGTCACAGATCGCGAAGGCCCAGCCTCTTGCCGTGACAGAGACATTGCGAGGGTGCACGGCATCCGAAGCCCTGCCATCCCTGCTGTGATTTCCCAGCCAGCTTTCCAGAGGTGCTCAGCTCAGGATATTTCACCTTCCTTATCCCTGGAGTACTCACCTCCAAACTTTTCTTGCTGAGAAAAACACCTCCTGGTTACTGCTACTAAGATTGTCTCAGGGAAAGGAAGTGAAACTGAGCTAAAATAACTACAAAACCGGTACCAACAGTTCTCCACTCTCAGACTGTTTTTGGGGTTGGTTGTTTTTCATTTTAGGTTGGGTTGGGTTTTTTTCCCCACTAGACTGGGCTTGTTTTATAGCTCTCTGAGATCTAAAAGACTGGCCATGCTTGAAGGAAATTGCCTAGGTATTATCAGTCAGTAACAAGCTTGGCATGGCCCATCTGCATGCAGAGGGCCTTTGCAAACATCTCATGGCCATACTGAAACTGAAGCCGATCGTTCTTGCGGTGGGGAACCAACCCAATTTACAGCCATTTAATGGGACCCCGAGCACCTCTCCTGTGTCATGTGCTGACTACATCTCTCTCCACATCAAGCCTACAGTGATTTCTCAGCAGCTTTCCTTTCAGCCAGCTGAGGTTACCTGCCGTCACCCACTTCGTGCGCTCTGTGCCTCCTCCACTTCATTATTGATATTGTTGCCCCAGCCTGTTTGTAACAAGTTTTCCCACTAGCTGGTTTTTCAGACACTGTTGGACTGGGTTTGGGGGGGGGGGGTTTTAGGTTTCCAGAAGGCAGGAATCTATTATAAGGTTTACTTTCTGGAGAAAAGAAAATGAGTGCACTTGCCTGTAAACCTTTTCAGGAGGTGGTAATTATAAGAGCTCCTCTTCTCACCACCTACCTGCCTTCCCCTCAGAGACCAAGATCCTTTGTATTTCAGTCTTACTTTATTCTAACTTCACTTTTCACTTGAAAAATGACAGCTGGAGAAAAGCACTGACTGTTAAACCTTAGCAGCAGGTAGTAATGTCTGCATTTTTATCCAAGAAATTCAAAACCACTTTGTAACAATAATACTAATGAGAAGAAGAATACTTCAGCACCCGTATGGTGCTTTGCCCTTTGAAAATGCACTCCTCACGCTAGCCAACCCCTCAGTATGCCCAGAGTCTATAGGTATCACCATCACTATTTCATTACTCTTTTTGCAAGCATTCAGAAATGTATTTGGGCCCCTCATGACCTGCCTCGTAACTTCTGCATGGCTAAGTGTCCAACCAGCAGGATGTCCAGGAACAGAGAGTAATTCACCCTCCATTTTTTGCTTAATTCCTAGTTGTTACATGCCTTTACTTGAGGATGAAGTACTAATCTTGTTCAGAAGGGAACTAGGGGAGACCTGTCACATAAGGTGAGCATGGACTTAAATGCTAGGATGTATTACGATTACCTACTCATAGGAGCACAAGAATACATGACTACTTCAGGTCTCATGGTGGGCCAAGAAGCAGTAAGGTCATTCAAAATGCAGAAGGACAACCACGAAGCCGGGAAATTGCACCAGCCGCTTTGCTTGCGGGTTGCCCAAAGAGCTCCGACATCTCTTTTTCTGTCACAGGAGCCAACGGCCTGGCCAACCCACGTGACTTCTTGGTGCCCGTCGCGTGGTACGAGGACCGTCAAGTGCCGGGGGGCTACACGGTGATCAGCAAGTACCAGGGCAAGCTGTTTGCAGCCCAGCAGGTGAGGATGCCCCGGGAGAACAGGTAACACTGAAGCGCAGCAACTGCCAGTGTGTGGCCTGGGATATGCAACCCAGTAGCGTGTATGTAGTCTCAGGAGCTCCTGCTGGTTTAAGCGGAGCAGGGCTGAGCCCTTGCCTTGTTGGGTCATTCATCTTCCCAGTTGAGGCTCCTCAGTCTGGAAAAAAGGGTTTGTGAAGACTTGGTTGCCCAAAGACTCAACGATGGTCTTTTTGCCTCACTGTTTCCTTATGTTTATAGTGACAGAGAAGAAAAGAGGAGTTGGGGCTGCTGTGAAAAGCCAGGGTTTCCTTACCAGAGAGCCAGCGTTGCAGCTGGCCTTGTCCAAGCACTGCCTGAGCACTCGAAAGCCCTTAGAGACCAAACCCCAGAGGGAGGGCTGAGGCTCACCAAGTGGAAATGCTGAGGAAAACCACGTCCTCGCAACGTCGGGCTGTGCCTAAAGGGCTTTGTGCTCCAGGTGCTGGTGCACCTCTCACCAGCACTAAACCCATTTTTAATTTGGGAAAGAGCAGTGCCCTGCATATGTGCAGCAAGTTGGAAGGCTGTGTATGGTAACCCTCTGTCTCTTTGCTTTGGTAGGATTTCTCCCCCTTCAATGTTGTAGCCTGGCATGGGAACTACACGCCATATAAATACCATCTGGAAAAATTCATGGTCATTAATGCTGTTGCTTTTGACCACGCGGTAAGTTCTGGAGCTGGGCAAGACAGACCAATGCTGCGTGCATACCGTACCATCCAAACTCACCCTAAGCTCCAGGGGCTCAGCACCTGTTAAAAAATATGTGGTGCTCTAAGAAACAGTGTGAAATCTCTTGCGCTGCTTTCCCTGGGCCCAAACGAAGCTCCTGTAGAGAAAGACAACCTCCTTTGTGGTACAAAGACATAACTCGAGGTTGATCAGCTTCTTAAACAGCTTTATGCAGCTTAGCACAGAATTTCTGCGCCCTGGAGGATATACTGAATACTGAAGCCAACACACACTGTGCAACTCAGCAAAAAGATTTTTTGCTTCAAATTCTTGCCTTGATTTATTTCTTGCAATTGCACAGACTCCTTCCCCTGGTTCCTCTGAGCCCAGCACTGATATTCGTTCGAAGAGCTGGCAGCTTTCATTGCAATAATTTCTAGATCTTATGGAAAATAACTAAAGCCAAAACTAATGTGAGCAGCTCTTCTAAAAAGGAAACCAGCCCAGTGGGAGAGGTGCCCGCAGCGATGCCATCTCTTGGCGCTGCTTCTGCAAGTGGGTGTACAAGGAGACTGGAGGGTTTCTAGTGAGACAACTAACAGAAAGTATTGTTTAAACTCCAGAAAAACCTGCCAGGAGAAGGATGGTTTTGGGATCGAAGCCCAGAAAATCACTTTACTGGACTAGAGACTTCAAAAATCGTTGAAGCAAGCCACAATTTCTCTGCACTTTGTTCTCCCTGTTTGTAAACTAACAGGGCTGTGAGGCTAGATGCCTCCAGCCTGATGTTCCTGTCCTCTGTAACCGGCTAAGGAAGAAGAGGTGCGGTTTCGTGGTAGGAGGAGTGCTGGAGACCGCTCCTGGGATTACAGTACCCCACCTTGCGGGGCTGTCCCTCCCCTGCATGGGTGCCGTCGGCTCCAAGGGCATCATTGCTGGGGCAGGGAAGGCTCTCCAAGGCTGCCTAAAGGAAAAACCATCCAGTCCCATCACTTGTCTCCCATGTTCAGCAGGGGATTGAGATGCTGGGTGCTGTCACACAGGGTCACAAATCTCACCCACACCACCAGGTGCAGGTGGTAAAAGTGTTTTGGCAAGGGAGAGGCCGTATCAGTCAGGTTTACCGGCTGGATGGCCTGAGCAGATAGCTCTGAGCCCTGCTCTGTTTCATGCTTTTTGCTTTGCTTTTTTCAGGATCCTTCTATCTTCACTGTCCTGACAGCCAAGTCGACCCGTCCTGGAGTGGCACTTGCTGACTTTGTCATATTCCCCCCGCGATGGGGGGTAGCTAACAACACCTTCCGTCCACCATACTACCACCGTACGTCTGCCTTTTGTTGGTTGTGCTCGAGTACAGGACTGCAGGGAAAAAAACAAACCTCCATTTATTTGAGAGCACGGGCAGGGAAGAAGCAGTCTGATTTGTTGCCCCTGGCACAGTTAGAGTCAGCTTCTTGGAGTCAGTCAGTCCTCCCTGGAAAATGAACAAACCCAAAGACGTTCCTATTTAGAGCATCTCAGGAAAACTCAGAGATGATGGGCTGGTGGTGTCTGCATAGATGGATGCATCTGGACTCAAGGGGCTCCCGCTGAGACCGGGTGCATATTGAACTTGGCATTGCACAAATGCATCAGAAATTGTCTTGTCAACCAGCCATGAATTGCCTAATATCTCATTAGAGTACATAGATAAAGAACAGCAGAAAGGAAAATATGACATCACAGGCGGTGAGAAGCAAAGCTGGCCAAGGCCACTTTCAGGGTGAGATCAAAGTTACAGCAAAGGATTGAGTTGGCTCTCGTGAGCCCTTCTTCACCACCTGCAGAGTGATGGAGGTACCACTGGCGTCTAAGAAGCCAGAGATCAGGAGCTGGGCTCCTTCTCAGGCAGTTGGTTGATTTTGGGGGGATTCGGTTGCCATCACCAGAGCTGGTTTCTTTTTGGCAGTTTTTTGGTTTCGTCTTGGCAGAGCATGGCCACATATTGCATTGAATGGATGCTAGAAATCCAGTTGCCCACACGGGATTGCCCTTCCAGGGTAGGGATGAGGCAACCTGCTCTATGAGACTGAGGGGGAAAGCTTGCTCATGCACCCTCTTCTGTCAACAGCTAAAAGGCCCCATCTCAGAAGCTATATCAAGGTCACACTATGGTCACTTTGAAGTGCTGAGAGGCTTTCTGCACACTTACTAACCACAGTTTAATGGCCAGCTCCTCCTGCTACTCAGACGTATTTCCAAGCATCTTGGGGGCTGGCAGAATTAGTGGTGCTTGCAAGGCAGCTGTGCCGCCGTCTGAGTAAATCCCACAGGCAAAGTCCTGCCCTGTCATTCTGCTTTCATTCCCAATAATGAGTGTGACACGGAAACATGCCTCCTGACCCGCTGGGATAGTGCCAGGTCACAGTTACCTCTTTTATTAGACCCTAAAAGGTGAGACACACAGCCGGTTTACCACGATTAAGTTGCTGCGCATCAGCAGAGCTGTGCTAACTTTCCACAGACACATTGTGTTGAACAACACGAACTTGTTCAACCTTGCTTCATCTGTGGTAGAAGACGGCTGAAATAATTCTCGTTCTCTTGTCTGTGTCGTGAACTAAGAGTACCCATGCAGACAACTACCACAGCTACTCCCTTGACAACAGTACCTTGGCCATAGGCTTGAGCACTAAATTCATGATGAGCAGGTTGGTTGTCTACTCTAGCCCAGCCACGGAGGGGCAGAGCTTGAGCGGGTAACGCAGATATCGCAATAGTCAATTATCAAGACACTGCACGTTAGTTCCCTCTGAAATTAGTGCAGTGATGAGAATCTTGTACCACTAGAAAGGTGTAACGGGACAGAGCAACTCTGGGATAAAAGTAGCACAAGGTCAGTGCTGCTGAACTCTCCTCTCTCCAAATATTTTACAAAAAGCCTACTTTGTTTGCCAGAAATCCCCTGTTGCCTCCTCTTCTCAGGTGCAGTGGAAAGCCGGTGTTTGGAGAACTCAGGTGCACTCAGAGCGATGGTTTCCGTCTTGCCTTAACTTTGCCCCAAGTATAAATATAGCAATGGTGGTCCAAAAATTTCCCCCCAGACACTGCAACAATTTCACATACAAAGGTGGCTGTGCAGCTCATAAATACTGACTTCTCTTGGTCACCTTTCTACATCCCTGGAGGCTGTGAATTACTCCTAGGGTCTTTGGACCACAAGTTGAAAAATGTGTCTGATGATAGAGCTTTTATACCATATATTGCATCTGTGTCTGGGAGAGTACTTGTGTGATTCTCATTACAGTGGGACCTAACATCTAATGGCCACTAAGGGATTTTAACTTCACAGCATCCTGCTTGTAGAGGACAACGCTATTTTACTGAAAGGAAATGGAGGCACGTCTAAGTTCTTGGGGTGATGTAGGAAATCTGCGAATGAGTAAGCAACTGGACTCAGCTCATCTCGTATGTCCTAGCCTGGTTTCCTACTCACCGGCCCATTCTTCGTAAGCAATAGTATGAGTCCTGTTGCAGGCGCGTTGGCGATCCAGCTCTTAGGGTCTGTACAGCAGTCTGAGTGCACTAAGTGGAGTACATAGAATCACAGAATCATAGAATCGTTTAGGTTGGAAAAGACCCTTAAGATCATCGAGTCCAACCATTAACCTATCACTGCCAAGCCCACCACTAAACCATGTCCCTAAGCACCACGTCTGCCCGGCTTTTAAATACCTCCAGGGATGGAGACTCAACCACTTCCCTGGGCAGCCTGTTCCATGAGCGAGTTCAATGAAAAACCCATAATAATCTGGTTTTACATGAGATACTGACAACTTGGGATGAAAATTAATAAATGTTTGCATACATATATAGGCCAACTCTGCTTTGAGCTAAATTAGTTTTGTTGTTAAACACTTCAGACCCTGGATTGTACTTAACGAAGACCGAACTAGTGGTTGAAAAGGGCTATATATAACATAGCTACAGAAGCGTGTCCTGGTTTCGTAAAAACTGACCACTAAGCAGAAAGTTGCCATATTGTTTAGTCTCATCAGGTCTACTAAAGCTGAAAGCTTGGGATGGCAGTTGTTAAAGTACTTCCCTTACAGGAAGCATAACTCAGTAAGTACTGGATGATTAGAGATAGATAGCCATCCTTACCTAAGTTAGTGGTATATTACTCCATTGGTTTCAGAGGGTCTCCTTAAAAGTATTCTTCCTTGGGGAAAGATGAATTTGGCTCCTTGTCTTTGGCCATACAGTGGCTCTCAAGAAATAAGTAAATAATGCATGAATCAAAGGATAAGGTACTGAAGCGCCTGGCTGGACTGGAGGCGGGAGAAGAATATCGAACAAAATGCTTTCAAGTTCATAACCTGGGACAGCAAACCAGGCTCTCTCACCAGACTGCCGGCCAGGCACACTGTGCCTCCGTGCCCGCAACACAGGGATGGTTATATTGAACTTTATTTCCAGTGCTTTAAGATCTCTAACCCAAGTCTGTAAATATCACGTTACACCATGCAGTCTGTATGCAGGTGTACTACTTACACAGCTTGAGGTGGTAGGAAAAGCACAGGTCTACCAACATCAATGCACCTTCATTAGGGAGCTCTCAGTTTCAGAATCCAGATAATTAAGAGTGGGATACATCCTGTACAGCTTTACAAGCATCGCCTGCAGGATCCCTGATGTCCTCTCTTGCGATGTCCTGCTTAGGAACCTCCACTCCACCCACAGCCCGACTTAGCTCATGGGTTTCAAGGAGCTCACAGCCCAGCTGTGATGTTTCCAATCACGCTGCGTTGCAACCTCTTCTCTATGTCTCCTGCAGGGAACTGCATGAGTGAGTTCATGGGGCTCATCAAAGGCCACTACGAAGCAAAGGAGGAAGGCTTCCAGCCCGGAGGGGCCAGCTTGCACAGCATGATGACTCCTCATGGGCCAGATGCTGACTGTTTTGAGAAGGCGAGCAAAGCCAAGCTGGAGCCTGAGAGGGTTGCAGAAGGGACCATGGTAAGGAGCCAAGGGAGCCAGTAAGATTTCGAATACAGCACGGCATCCTGCGGCTGTGCCACTGTCAAAGTACAGCCCAGCTGCTTGCTGGCAAGTTGGAAAAGTCCTTGGAACAAACGGCTGCAGCATTCACCTCCCTTACCGATCAGCACCGTTCAGCTCCCAGGAGCTCCCCTGGAGACAGGCAATGCCAGACAGCTTTGATCATCTGCCCACATAAATTGTTGCCTGAGCAGGAAGCTGGGAATTTTCATGCTGATTAATTTAATTTTTGTCTTAGCCTATGGACAAAGAAACAAAACCCCTAACTGTCCTCCTTTCTCCACCCACTAAAATCTAATGATGATCATCAACAGACCTTGAACTAGAGCTTTTGGAACCTCACCTTCCTGGGTATGCGGGGAATCCAAAGTCACTCCGGAGACCTGGTTAATACCAGCATCGCAATGCCAGCTCTGAAGTGCTTTCTCCTCCTGGCTTGATCGGAGGCAGAAATTGGCAGGGCTGGACGGTGTGTGCAACTCCTGTTTGTGATAGAGCAGAGCCACCTGGCCTGGACGTAAACTTGCACTCTCTTGCCCTAACCGACCTTCCCTCTTCCCAACAGGCTTTCATGTTCGAATCGTCCCTCAGTCTGGCCGTCACCAAGTGGGGCCTCCAGACCTCCAACCGCCTAGATAAGAACTACTACAAGTGCTGGGAACCTCTGAAAAGCCATTTCAACCCTAAGTGCAAGTAAAGAGAAGTATTTCTCGCTTGCAATATGCGAATGAAGACAGGGAAATCCAGCATACCTACATGTGGTGGCACAATTGACTCGGACAACACAGAGTGCTCCAGCACAGAACGGTGTTTCCAGCAGCCACCGAGCCACAGAAATGATCATCCCTATGTAACTTGGGAAATGCAGTAAAAAACCATCATTATTCTTAACTTTCAAGTATCCAATTAAAGCTTTCCTGGTGACACACTGAAGCTGAAGTACTTGCGTGGCTCTCACTGTGTAGTTGGTGTGAATGCTGTACCTGATGCAGATACGAGGTAACAGCCAGCCCCTCTTCACAGCCTCCTGAAAACACGACCTGGTGCATCTTTCACAGGGAGAAACTAGGGATCTATAAAGTATTTTATGCTGTCTGTAGCAGAAGAGCTTTCCGAACAGAGCCGAAGGCTCTGGCAGACCTAAGCCTCCTGTTAGAGCAGGCCATTTCAACCTGCTGCCCTGTGGCGGGTTGCCAAGGAAAGACTCGATTGTCAGAGAAGTAGACTGCAAATTAGAAAAGGTTGGAGAATCCAAAGCGCTTCACTGTTAAGTGAGGGAAAGTTTCCTTTCCAGCCCCACGCTCTGGCCATTCTTCAACATCGGTTTGTTTGTCAGCACTTGACAAATTCTCTCACTAGTTAAGTGCTAATTTGCAGCATAGCAAATGCAAAAGGGCTTGTCTGGCCAGTCCAGGCATTTATTCCTGGGAAGGTACCTGGAAGAAAGCTCAAGTACAGACAACAACGTGGAGGACCTCAAAATTCATTGGAGTATGCAAGCCTCACCCCCAGGTGGGGAGTTCCACAGGGCGGAGGCAGAAAGCGAAGCCCCGAGGAGGCTGGGAACCAGGAGCACAGCCCAGGCACCCCAAACCTCAGGCCTGTGCTTTAGCACGTACCCATGTGAAACAGTTCCTAAGCTTGGTGCCATCAGGATCTATGCTTCTTACTTCCCAAGAGAAGTAATCTTCAATTTTCTAAAAGAGAAGGAAATGTAGAGCTGCAACACCTAGCTTCAGACAGTTACATCCATCATCGGTTTTGGATCTGCACCAGATCCTTGGTGAAAAAAAAGCATCCGCTTTGAGCAAAGCATTACATTATAAAATCCACAGGGAGATGTTTACTCTAAAATAGGCAGCTCAGAAAAGGACGTTCAGGAGAATCAATTTGCCAGAGAAGCTGATTTAATCAGACTGATCCAGGGATAAATGAGGTCTAAATCTTGCACAGGCACAGGGGAAAAGCTTGTTTTCTGTTTGGGACCTAAATTATCATTCAGTGACCTGCAGGCTTGAGTTTCTCTTGCTATAGACTCATCACTGAAGCAGACACGGGTGGTAACATATCAGTCAAGGGTAAAATTCCACAAGGCACATTCGTTCTCCTGTCTTCACCCTACATTTCTGAAGGGAAACTCCCCTTTCCTTCCTCTATGCACCCAGCACCACTGCCTCAAACCGCCAACCCCACCTCCAGTAGCATGGCACGCTCGTTCCTTGTAAGAAAACAGCTTGGGGAGTTCCACAAATAACGAGAGAGAAAAGTAGGGCAGCCTTCCCCCAAGCACCACGCTCAAATCTGCAGGGACGTAGCATCAGGCACTCTCATCTGCAAAGGAAAGGGCTGTGGCAGGTGCTGCGAGCATCAATCCAGGGCTGGCCTAAAAGAGTAGAGGCACCGCGCTCACCCACAACCCGTCCCGAACCACTTGCTCAACTGGCCTGAAACAAATACAGCTGCAAGGGAGAATTTACATATGTGGCAACTCAAGCTCCAATTAGCTGAGGAAATGGGTCCTGGGAGATCAAATTAGTTTGTGGCAGCAAGAAGAGAGTTAATTTAGCGTGCTCAGACAAGCAATTATTTCTTTCCCTAACTACCACTTTCTCCATGCACTGATGCCTCTTTCTCTGCACTGACCCACTGCCTATCTTGTAATATCATTTGTGACAGTCTTTTAGAAGCTGTTCTGCACAGAGAACGATCTGGGTTTGCTTTAGCTAAGCTAGCAGAAGAACAAGCCGCAGAGATAGGTGCAAGAGGGTTGTTGAGAGCACATACGGGACTGCAAAAGCAGGCCACGGCCTTGCACAGCTGCTGCACACAGCCTGAGGGCCAAGCCCCCGCTGCCTCATGACCCAGACAGGAAAGGGAAGAGCTACGATAGGAAACACTTTAAAAAAAATAAAAATAAAAAATAATCAGGAAACACATTTTTGCCATGAGGGCGACTGAGCACTAGCACAGGTTGCCCAGAGAGGCTGTGGAATCTCCATCCTTGGAGATACTCAAAAGCCACGTGGACACAGTCCTGGGCAGCCTGCTCGAGGTGGCCCTGCTCGAGCAGGGCATTGGACCAGATGACCTCCAGAGCTCCCTTCCAACCTCAGCCACTCTCCGATTCTGTGAAAAAGCTCATCACTCTGATGAAGAGAGACTGCAAATGGCCCATACTTACATCCTAACCATGCAGGAAAGGGATTTAGCAGAGCTGCTGTTGCTGACTTCACTGTCAAGGACACAGTGAAGTTTCCCAGCAGGCAGAGGGACGTTCTCAACTTTTACATCAGACTGAGTTTTTGGCATTGACCTCAACATTTGGGAAGAAACCGCTCATGTAGAACGTCTCAAGAACGAGGGTTGTTTGGATCATGATGGCACCTACAGGCCATGTGGAAACGCAAGTCTGAATTAAAAATCTTTTCCTTGCGCTCACATTTCAGTCCTTTGGCAGTAACAATTCCAGAGCCCCCTATACCAGCTGACCTGGGCAGAAAAGATTTGGGTTCTTACAATAAGCGGAGCAGACATCTTTGCAGGCACAAGACTCAGTTACGCTTCATGGTTTGTTTTTTTTTAATCATGGCCCATGTGCAGGGGTGAGATGGAATTCTCCTAGACCGTAAGGGAATCAGTGTCAAAAATAAAAATCCTTATCTTTTTACTTCTTGTCTCCCACTCACAGGAATCACAGAATTAGTGGAAATGCTAGTCACATATAGCATGACAGTGTTCAGCCCACTATTTCCAAGTCTGGTAGGGTAATTTTATCCAGAAGTCTTTTGCAATAAACAAATGCATGGTTTAGGCTTGTACTTTATTAAGGAAAAGAAAAATTAACTCAACTTACTGAGAGCAGGCAGGCAGGCTCCTGAAGTTATTAAAAATGTATCGCAGAACTTGCCTATTATCCGATTAGGGCAAACTACATAGTCAAACCAACGCCAGGAAGAAATACCTAGTAGGCAAGCAGTAGTTCCTTAGGAAACCACACTGGGCTTGCTTAACATTTTAGCCTGCTACTGATTTTAAACTTCAGCCTGTGCTGCTCTGACAGCAGCAACTTCCAGTTTAAAAGGAGCCTCTGCCTGTAGACCAAAGGAGTACACTGGTTGAGTTCAGGACACCCTCTCGGTATCAATCTGCATCAGATACAAAGATCCTGCATTTTTGCAGTTTCCATAATTGTTAAAGATGCAAGACAACCGGCGAGCAATTAAGATTTATTCTTGTGAAGGAGAAATGTCAGCACACAATACATCTTATTTTACTCATATCCCGTGAACAGCACTGCAATTCCAGGAACTTAAAATACACTGAACGGTCGCTTGTATTTACCTTCTTGGATAAGCTTCTCTTTACGATCCTGTGGAAGAAAGAGAACATTCATCATTATCCTATTAGAGAAGTTTCGATCAGCCTGGGATGAGAGAAAAGCAGTCCTAGTATTTCAGCACGGACTATAGGAAGATAGCACCACATATGATCTTAAGGGTCTTTTCCAACTTAAATGATTCCATAAGCACAAACTCTGGTAACAACTGTCGTGGTTAAAAAGTAAAAAAAGAACAAAGCATTTAGCTTCACCTGCCAGCTACAGAAGACGTGCTCAGATTGACCTCTCTGCACATCCATCCACTCTCACAGGCCAGCAGAGACCAATTCCTGTGATGTATTTTTCACCAAACTAGCTGCGTCACATTTAGTTTCCGCCTCCTCCTTCGGGCTGAATAACCCAGTTTAGAGATCTAATTATGGAGAAACTTCTTAATAACTTGCCTAGATGCGCCTATATTCACTTTCAGCCCATTTGTATCTCACTCTGCAGTCATGTACCTTTCTGACAGGTACCATTACAGTACACAGCCACTGCAAACATTGCCCAGATACCTTCTGCCAGATAAAACCAGAAGACTTAGCTTAAGACTTGGCAATTTGTATTTTGCTTTCCCAGACACGCAACAAACACTCCTCAGAGAAGAGTATAATAGTTATTGTGCTTTATATGCTACCAGAAAACAAAGAAAAATCCCCAAGCATCAGTAAGGGAACTGGAATAAAGGAAAACAAATTGTCCTGGAGACTATATTGAAGACTTCAGCTTAAATATTCCGTGGCAAGTATGTCTAGATTTCACTCACGCAGGTTTATTTTCAAGCAGTCACATGCTAAGCCACACTTGGTGGCTAAGCCCAAGTGTGGCTTTATGTACAAAACAGAACCAGCACGACAAAATACTGCAGAGATGCTGAAGTCTCAAAAACATTTGTAACAACATGCTCGGCATGTTTTCTAAAACCTGTATTTTCGATTCATGCTAGTAAACACCATTCTCTACAAATATCCTATTAATTTTAATTAATGTTTGTGCTTCCCAGTTTACGACTTGATCTAAAAATGCTACTTTTGTACAAAAGAAAGAAATGAAAGTGTTTTACAATAGCCACAAATTCACTAGTAAAAACAGCCACTGTCTCTCAGGCATTTTCTTATGCATGCCTATAGCTGAGTATTTTCAGAATGATCCACCATTGCTCAGATTCTGATGCCTGCATTTCAGGAGTTAGAACAGAAACAAGATAAACCTTCCAAAATCTTAAAAGTCCACCCAAGATCAGGCACTGCAGTCAGCGTAAGTACTCCTCCCCATTTGCTTCATGAGATTAGAGAAGTAGTTAAGCAATTCACAGAGACCTTGCTAGGTCGGTCATCCATATGCTCCCTATTTATTTATTTATTTTAGAAAGCACAGTTACTGCATGTCAACAGCTGAAAATAATAGTCTTTTATGATTAATTTACATCATCAGTGCTACAGAGAGCTTTATTATAGCAAAATATCCTGATCAGGGAAACTGTGACCGGCCATACGCAAGGGTACAATACAGGGCTGTCAGCACAGCAGGACTTTGCAAACAGTTATGAGGCTTTGAGAGAGCAGGCTCAGTATCAGCCTTCCTTCCCTCGCTACTTCAACGGTATTAATCATTGTTAGGTGCAAGAGGATCCCACCAATTAAGCCTCCAGGCGGATCTACATTTCCCAATTGGGTGTTCACTGGCGTTCAGTTGCCTTACCCTGTCAGTTTTGAAGACAGCAACCCAGAAGAGGATAGGGCCTATCGCAAAAAGCGCTCCCAGAAAGGACGTCTTCGGCGTCGGGTGGAAATTAGGGTAGACGTTCTGCGTCCTGGCGTAGGCCCAGCGGAGCAAGGCAGGATCTTCCTGGGGGGGAAGAAAACCTCCGTCAGGCCCGGGGGCCCTGCGAGGCCCACCCGACTCGGCGCAGCCCCGCTTGCCCCCGCCGCGGGGCTGAGGCCTAGAAAGCGCCCGGCCGCCTCCCGGCCCACGCCGGGAAGGGCGTCAAGGTCACGGGGAGGGCAGCGCCCCGCCCGCAGGGACCCAGCCCCGGGCCCCGCTCCGGGACACCGGGCGAGGCGGACAGGCCCCGCCGCCCCCCCGCCCGCTCCCCACTCACGATGACGGCCGGTGGGTTGGGGTTGTTGAGCTGCAGCTGGTACTGCCGCTTCAGCCGGGCGCGGATGGCCAAGCGCTCGGCTTCGGCACGGCGCTTCTCCGGCGACGAGTCGTAGGTCTCGGGGTCGAGCTCGGCCGGCAGCGAGACGAAGCGGTTGGGGCGGTACGCCTCGGCGGCGGTGGGGGGCGGCCCCGCCGCCATCTTGGAGACCCGGCGCCGCGCCGCCCTGCCCGCGCGCAGGCGCGGGAGGCGGCGCCGGCCTCGCGCCGCCGGGGGAGCCCCGCCCCCGCCGCGCCCCCTGCCGGCTCGCGCCGGGAGCGGCGGGAAGCGCGGCCTCCCCCCGCCTCAGGCCCGGCGGAGCGGGGCGTCCCGCCGAGGGAAGGTGGGACCCTCGTCGACGGCGGTCCCGGCAGCTTAAACGGCCTCTTCCCCTCCCCCTGGGACAAAAAGGACCTCCGGGGCATTGCTGAGGCCCAAGGGATGTTGTGCTGTTGAATTTGTTGCGTGCCCAGGGGATAACAGGGCGGCCGTCGCCGCCCCGCTCTCTGTCGCAGCCCTCAGCAGCACACATTTAAACAAAACATTCAATATGACACAAGCGACGTCTCGCAGGTGGGCTGGACGTTGCCAAATCCCGCCGTCATTGATTTTCAGCTTCAAATCGTCTCTCTGATTCTTTAACCGAGGCCGGGCTGGTTGGCTAAGCCGCCAGATAACCTCCAGGATTAACCTGCGGTGGCTCGCCGCCCTGATAAACTTTATTGACAGGTTCGCAAATCACCCTCTGCTGATTGACATGAGGCACAAACAGCAAGCTCTGGCCCAAAGGTTTCGACTTCAGGAGGTTTCTTTCTTGTCAGTATTAAGAGCTTTGCTCTCCAGAGCTGTAAAAAATACATGCAAATTGCCTTTCTGGAAACAAAACTTGCCAGTAAACACATTTTCGGCTGTTTTTTCTTCTTTTGGTACACAAAGCAGTGATAGCAGTTATGCTGATTGAAACCAAGTAAGTTAATGGCTGTGTATATATAGTTATGGCCTCATTTACACAGGGGTACCTCTACAGACTCAGGTAATGTTGGATGAGGGATTACAGTTTGCTCCTAAGCACATACAAAATAATATCGCTGACTTTATTTAAGATGCTGTGCTTTGGCACCACAATGATAGAGCAGAAGCGCTGCCTCACATCTTATGATTTCACTCTGCTTTTACCTAAGCACTTGGAAAACAGATCATCTCCTCTTGGTCTGAGCAGCTGATTAGGAGTTGGGGCTTTGCGACTCGCTTCCAGCAGGATGAAGTGCAAGTTGGATATTCCTGCAGTTTGTGTACCTTGAGCACACCAGCACGGCAGGAGCTACTTTTCCTTCCCTCAAGTTCAATCCTGCTGTCCTCCCAGAAACTCTCTTGGTGTTTCTGCAACTTTTCTACACTCATTTTCTTCACAAACACGCATCTGCAAATCCAAGTGAAAATTTCCACCGCTTCATTCGCAGTCAGCTCCCAAGGAAGTATTTCTTACATGCCCTGCTCCTTTGTTTCCCAGGGCTTTCAGCTTGGGAGGGCGGCTCCTGTTGCATGGAACAATGTGCTCCCTTTACTTTCCCGTTTCATGACTATCAGATTTAGTGAGCTCTGTGTCTCCAGCCCCACGATCGTCTCTCTCCACAACCGGCATGTGGAAAGCTACGTTAGCAGCATGGTACATATACCAGCAGCACTGCCATGTGGCACTCCTGTGGTACTTTCATCTCTGAGGATTCCCGAACACTTAGCACTGTGTTTCCCTGCTCGTGCATGGCCTGCTTCTTTAAAAGCTGTTCCTCCCTGCTCTCTCTTATTTCTTAATAAATGACGCCTTGAAATGGAGAGATTCCTGGCAGGAACGGGGGTGCGGGTTGGATAAGCGTACTGGGAAAGGATAGCTGCTCTGTGGGAAATGGTGGGTGTCTTTTTCCCCTCTTTGCTGCATCACAGAGTGGAACAGAAAACTCCTATCCCTCTGGATCTCCCAAAGGATTTTGAAACAGCCAGATGCTTTTCCTCCAATCTGTTGGCTTCTGAGGTCTGTCTGTAATGGTGTGGGACAGTTCCTGTGGGCAGGAGCAAAGATGGTCTTGTGGTGAAGTCACTTGGCAAAGGCAGCAGGTTCAGCTCCCAGCCCTGTTGCAGACTCTTTGCGATCTTGTCTGTGCAGGTCCAAGCTGTGCCTTCTCCTGCTCCCCGGAGCTCACAGCTGTGAGTGTGCATGCTTGGCATGCAAACAGTGCTGAAATTAATTCTACTGGGAGAAAAACAGAAGGTGCAAAGCTGCATTTCCATTAACAACATAATGTACTGTATTAGAAAATCGAGCAAGCAGCCACTATGCTGAAAGCACCTTTGCATTTCATCTCTAATCACTAAGTCATCCTCCCTCCCAAAGGATCAAGTTCCCTACAGGGAGTCTTTTCTGAGAGATGTCACTTGTTTCATGGGGTAAGAAAATAACCAAGTTGCTTCCAGAGAAGCGTATTCTCTGACACTCAAGCCTGTGCATTGCAATTTGTTGTTTTCACTCCTCCAGAGGTGATTTTGTGCATTTTCTTCATTTCATAACAGCCACGTCTCTAACTTTAAAATGCTATCTTACAGCAAAAGCCCGAGACACCAACAGTGAGTGTCTAAAGCTTGCATAAAACGATGTAGGACAAAGACAGAAATACTGCAGTGAAAGCATTTGACTGAAATCAGTGGTCGTTTTTTTTCCTGCTGACAGGAACTGCTGTGCACAGTGAGAAATGCTGCGGTGACAAACTGGACTCCTGTGCAGACCTCCTGCATCATCTGCTCCATCTGGGCCACCCTATGGCAGACTCTGAACACAGCCTGGCTGCTACTGCAAACCACCTTTGAAACAAAAGATTTTGCAAGACTGAACAAGACCCTTCTTGTCCCTGTTTTTGCCAGCCAGATCATAAAGCTCATTTGACTCTCCTCCTGACTCCTGGTGTTGACCTAAGACAAGCGGCAGGAATATAAAACAGGCACTAGTGAGAGTGGGGCCACACTCAGTAGGGCAACACAGGCTTGAACTAGAATATGCTGGTCATAATACCACGTCCTGTGGGCTCAAACGCCAAGACTTCAAAGGTAAGACCCCAAGTGTTTTTTTTCCTTTTTAATCAGGACTGTTGACTATTGAATGTTTGAGGTTGGCAGTATTGAATCAAATTGACAATTGTCATTTGAAAATGCCTTTGAAGTTTATGTCATCTGTTTTCTTTGCCATCAGCAGTAACCAAAATGGAGAGAACCAGTCAAGAAAATTAGTCTTTGTCCAGAACCCTGTGGTGGGTTGACCTTGACTGGCTGCCAGACGCCCAGCCAGCCGCTCTCTCTCTCTCCCTTCTCAACAGGACTGGGGGAGAAGATTAGGTGGAAAAGCTCATGGGCTGAGAGAAATACAATTATTAAGAAAAGCAAAGGCTGTGCACAGAAGTAAAGCGAAAAGGAATTCATTCACTACTTCCCATCAGCAGGCAGATGCCCAGCCACATCCTGGGAAGCAGGACCTCAGTACATGTAGCAGTTTCTTGGGAAGATAAATGACATAATCACGAATGTCCCCCCATCATCCTCCCTTCCCTCAGCTTTTATTGCTGAGCATGACATCATATGGTACGGGATATCCCTTTGGTTGTTTGGGTCAGCTGTCCCAGCTATGTCTCCTCCCAACCTCTTGCCCACCTCCAGCCTACTGACCTTTGAGCTTGGTGGTGGTGGGGAGGTGTTGCAGACAAAGCCTTGACACTGTGCAAGCACTGCTCAGCAACAGCCAAAATGTTGGCGTGTTACCAACGCTATTTTAGCCACAGATGCAAGGCACAGCACCATACGGGCTGCTGTGAAGAAATTAACTCCATCCCAACCAGACGCAGTACAAGGCCATCTTGAACACTGTCCTACACACAGCTTAATTTCTGAGAGTGTTCTTCTTGAAATCAGAAGTCTGAAATCAGGCACGCTTCTATGTCAGACTTTTTGGCTGAAGCTGCAGATAACTTCTAGCTTGAGTTTAAAGTAACCCAAGATACTGACCTTTCCTTTTAGACCTGTGTGATTTTGTTGGTGACTTTTCAGTCATGCTCCAAAATATACAAACTGAATTTGTTTGACTGTAGACACAAAGTCACATCTTTTCAGAGTGGCCAGGCTAAGTGTCTCTGTGCTTCAAGTGAATGAAAGGAAAATTAACCTAAATCACAGACCTGTCTACCAGACTCTGAGGTGATCGTGCATGATGCTTTCAGAAGAGACAGGTTAAATGTGCTGTCATCTCGAAAAATACTTGTGTCTGTCAAACTTGTGCTGAGTGCTTGCGGTTGCCCTGTTTGCATCAGTTGTCAGGTTGGGTCAATATGTTGCTGGGCTCTGTTTTGAATTCTCGCTGACCTTTTGCAAAGAAAGCAAGCTGGAAAACCGGGCAGAAGCTGACAAGATCATTCATATCACAAGAAGGTTCTCGAACAGAGGTCCCTTACTTCTCTAATGGGCAAGAAGGGTCTTTTGTCTCCTGTTCCCATTCCATACAAGTGAATGAACACTGATGTGTGTGCTGCCAGCCTTCTTCTGAGGGGAATCGGTATCAGGCATCCATCTGCATGGATACATCCCTGGTAAAAAGCGTAGTAGGTACAGAAGGGGAGCAGTGTAAAAGGTATTAGGACACAGCATAGTTTATCTAGGCTCAGGACAAGTGTGTCTAGTTGCAGCATATAGCTATGCTAATAAATTGTCCAGATAAATGTAATTCATTCTGCGTTAAGAGCTGAAGTCCCCAGTATCTTTATCTTACAGTTGTTTAAAGGAAACCTGGCACACAAAGGAAGGAGTTAACATGGTTAGGGGAATTATGAATAGTTCAATCGTTATTACAGCCAACAGGCCACCCATAAGTGTGTATCAAATGTTGAGCTCAGCAGGAGTTAGTTACAAAACTAGGACATTTAATGAGTCATAAAGTGCCGAGAATAATGAGAGATGGCATTAAACAAACCATTTCTGCCTCTCCTGGGCTTGTCCAGAGACGGTGACAAGAAGCCCTCTGCTGTTTCAGCTTTTCCTGCCGAAATAAATTTTTTGACTCACACTGAATCATAGCTGTGGCCGAGCTGCCTGAGCCGGGGAGCTGGTGCCGCCTGGGAAGCTCTGGTGGGAGAAGGAGAAGCTGGCAGTGAGCATCTCTTCTCCGCTCCTTTGCAGGGCATCGATTGTAGCAATTCATTTTCTTCTTCATTTTCTCCCTCTGCTTCCAGCTCCTTGTGGGAGAGGCTATTAATAGTCACGTAACATCGAAGAGTGAGAGAAGAAGAGGTCATAGAATAAAGTATGGTGGCAATTAAAAAGCTGGATGTCTGAGGATAAGGCTTGTTATTGGCTAATTGTTAGAAGTGCTTAACCAGCCAAGGGGTAACATTATTCCTAGGCTTCCCCTCACGATGACTGTCACCAGCAAGCTGCCATTGCCCCTACCAGCCTCCTCTGGACCCTCCATCACCTGCTGGCCCAGAGGCGGCATTGAAGCTCGGACCCTTGGCCTTAGCTCTTGCCTGAGCTGTCTGGAGTGTGTGTTGCATCTAACGTTGGACTCGAGTTCCCAGCTTGACCTCAGACCTTCCTTGTCATTTTGGCCTTGCCTGGACATCACTGGAGTGTGGCTGATCATGGTTATTGCCACTGGACCTGCCCTGAATACCTTGTTTGGCTCCCAGCTCACCTCCCCCCGTGGAGCAGCCCAGTCTTGCCATCCCTGGACTGCACTGTGACTCATGGAGCAGTGCTCAACCTCGTGACCGTAGGGATTGTATGTGGCACCAAGGATGGTCTCGTATTGATGCCAGTAAAAATTCAAAAAGTGGTTGCCGTAAGAGTCAGGGAGAGGAAACTCAAGTGTTGCAGGAAATGTCTCACGCAGGGTAAGGGGAGGCATCTTTTCTGGCCTGTTGCTCCTGACACAGATCACCACCAGCAGCTGACATTTCTTTTTTCCCCATTTCTCCCCAGGTGTTTTGCTCTGTCCACAAAAGAAAGGCTGGATCTGCCTCATTCAGTCTATCAGAAAAGTAGTGATGCCTGCTGTGAACTCTGCCTGCCTCCCTCTGACACAATGGAGGAAGCTCCGGATGGTGAGTCCTCCTACCATAAGACATGTCTGAGAGGCTGTAAGCCATCCCCTGGAGATCCTGTCTTTCCCCGTGGGCTGTGGAAAGACTCTAGTTTAGCCCAGATACTTCCCAGCCCTAGGAGTATCCCATGTGTGTCAGAGTGCCAAACGTTACACAGCCTTTATTGTCGCTGGAGGATGCTCCTGTAAGTTCTGCCTACACACATGGGCGAAACCCTGGACTTGCTGACAACAAAGGAGAGCCCTGCAAAAAATGGCTCTGGCCCACAAAGCTGTCAGATTCCCTGCAACGCCTTACTTGAAGTTACTTCATGGGTTTAGCTGGATTTCCTTTCACAAACAGAATCCGAGTGTGAGGAAAAGGCTGCTCTGCAAAGATCCAACCAAGAGGGGCCCGTGAGGCTTGAATCCCCAACAGATATGGCCACTCCTTCTCCTCAGGACAAGAAATACAGTGCCCCAAGGGCTGGTTCTGTGTCAGGGACTTTGCATGTTCTGGTGGGGTCCGCTCATGAACACCATCTTGGAGAAAGCCTCAGTTTGTGGGATCATCCAGTCCAAAACTTCTCCACAGCCCAAAATTAATTTTTAAATGGAAAAGGAGCAGGACTTTATAGACAATAACTCTTTAAGAAGTCACAAATTTCTTCTTTGTACAGGAAGACACTCAAGCCCTGTGTGGAGAAAAAAATCCGGCCTAAAATCTGTGATAGATGAGCCTTGAAGAAGAGGCAACTCCATTGTACAGCTACATAGAAAAAGATACTTTATTTTGCTTTACATCTTTTGTTGAAAGTCTGGAGCTTAAATTTTAAAGCAAGTCTTTGGGAACACACTGTGAAGCAGACCATCAGTATGAATAAAATATGTTAGCAGGGACATATTGAATTTAGTGTGACTGTTTGGCAATCTCTGTATCGCAGTGGGGAAGTACTTAGTTGTGGCAATGCAGAGTGGTTTTTTTTGCTCAAGTGAAAGACAGAATACAAATGAGGCTGTTGCTGCAGAATGCCAGCTAGTGGGAAAGATATACAGTGTCCAGCCTGGGTATTTCAATGTTTAAAAAAAAATGATGGCAATACTAAAACCTTAAACTTCTGACCTATAGAGAGAGAATGGCAGAGCAGTGCTTTCCTTGGGCTCTTGTTATCATTGTATAAATCAGGAACATTAACTAAACAAGAAACATCCTTAGCGTTGCAGAACCCTGTATCCATCAGGTTTCATCTGCCTTGTTGGGGAGACTGGGTAAGGCAGCTGCCAAGGTTAAAAATTGCCTCCTAAATTAACGTCTCCATACTCCGCTAGATAACCTCTTAGCAGAGAGGTTTGCTCTTCAGATAAACCACTTCTGTTTACAGTGGCATGTCCCCCTAATCCAGCCAATGTAATTGTGATTTGCAACCCCTAAAGGAAAGATTTCTACCTCTGGTGTGACCCTTGCAGAGCCCTACAGACACAGTGCTTTCCCCGCTCTCCTACTGCCCCTCGCTCCGTCCCCTTACATGCATCTGCTTCTCCCCCACTCACCAGCAGATGTTTTTCCTCTACCCAACCCTCTCCTCCCACACTCCCACCACTGCCAACGGGTTCTTTACTCTTTGAACATACTCTGACTTCCTCTGCCTCCTTCACTTGCTGCTCAGTTTTCTCCCTGCTCTTCCCTGGCCATATCTCACTCACTTTTCTTCCAGGCGTCTTCACAAGAAGCTCCAGTTGTGGTGGCAAACACGTGCAAAATGCTTAGCAGATAGCAATTGCCAACCTTGTGGCACTCTGCTGTCTGTTTCCTCTCATTGTCTCTGTGTCAGCCAACCTGTACACGACACATTTGGAGCAGGGGCATTCATGTTCTTCCTACTTCTCTTTCATTTACTTTAGAGTCTTCCTGTGGCCTGAAGCCAAGGGAAGTGCAAGCGGCCATCACACTGCTTGCTGGTCCTCCTCAGCGCGTGAGGGCTGATCGAACTCAGTTTCTGCAACTAGCCTTTTAGTTTTACAAACGAGTGACATGGTGAAGGCTACGGAGAAGGACCCGTCCATCTCTGTACAAATGCCTCGCATGGTTAATTCTTCCTTTCTTTGTGTGTCGTAGTACCATCAGGAGCGAGTTTGTCTTTGCTGAGGCACAGGCATGGTATCCCCACCTTCTGATGCTGTGTTGGTCTTGCTGCAAGCTGCTCCAGGGAGGCGGCTCCCTCTTGCTCATGTCATGGCCCACCAGTCACTGCAGTGACAGGAGCTGCCCACAGCACATGGTCACAAACTGAATGAGTCCAAGGGAAATGGCAAAGCCGAATGCTGTTATGTCTGTATCAGTCTTTCACAGCTGGCTGGGTTGCCTCTTCTGTTGGACCCTTTAATAGGGAGCCTGCATTTCTCCATAATTTCCCTGGGGACTGACTGAACACATCCCATCAGCTGAAGGAACAAGGGCAGTGACTCACCCCTCAACCTGCCCAATTCTTTCCAGGATAGTCCTTCCCACCAAGGATTGAGAACGTCTGGGATGTACCCACGGGAAAAGCTAATATGCTAAAAATCTGTTTGTCTCAAATCCAAATAAAAATTTGAAATATGGTAAATGACGCACTCTGCACAACAGTCACCAAAGTCAAAGTCCTTTTTCTTTACAGTTACTCCTCCCCAGCACAGAGCAAGACCCCGTTTCCCATGCCTTTGCTTTGCCCTGTGGCACTACATCAACTCCTTCACCATTCCTTGTTTTACTTCACTGTGGAAAGAGCTTGGACAAAGCAGGAAAACGGAGCTCCTAATCTTAAAAATCTCCTGCATATTTTTTTAAGACCAGTGAAACTATGAAGCTGAAACCTTTGGCTTCCTTGTTCTTAGACATAGTTTTTGCAGATGGGTCACAAGGGTGAGATCTGCTCCTGACAGCAACACTGCCCTTTTGTCAGGCAATGATGGAAAAGGTCTTTCTGGCCTGCAGAGCAGTCTCAGAGCAGAGTTACCTCTATCTGTACCCTCCCACCTCTGACAGTAGTCAAGCAAATCACTTCAGCTGACAGCTCATGGATTTTTATCATATTTTCTCACAGTACGACCTCTTCCAAATACCAGCATCTCTATCTTGTCTGAGTGGACCTATATTGCATCTGGCACCAGCTTATCAAACATTGGGTAAACCTGTCCAGCAGCTACATCTAGATTTGTGAGAAGATTTGGGACAAATTCTTCTGACTTGCTGATCACATAGCCTACTGCTCATACAAACTTCTTAGATGCCCTGTGCGTGATGCACAGGTACGCAGCTCCAAGATGTGACACTGTGGTGAGAGGTCTCTTCCCTGGAATCTCTTGGAAGGAGAAGCTGTCACAGCACGTTATCTGGATCTTGTTCAGAAGCAAAGGTGCAAAAGTATTTCTTGGTCCTAGAGTCTGGACAGCCACAGCTTTGATCGGTACTGAGTTTAAGCAGTTTTCTACAGAGGATACTGGGCTTTATCCATTGACCTAAGGAGACCTTGGGGCACTGCATGCAGCCCAGCTTCCTGCAGGGGGACGACCCTAGCAGTTTAGGGCTGATCGTGGTGTTAGCATTGGCTTGTCCTTGCCTGATACCTTGTTCCTGGAGGAAAACTCAGGGACTGAGTGAGATCTCCCTTGGTCAGAACATTAGTTGATCAGAGCATAGATATTTGGAGGTGACTTCTTCTGGCAAAGGGTTATTTTCTTTCTTGAGAGTTGCTTGTTGTTTGCACTCTGTGGCAGTGAAAGATCAAGATGTGACGAGGAAAAGGTGGTCATTAGTCCAGGGACAGGAGCAGTGAATCACCAGCTCCACAGCTGGAATTGCCCTCGTGACACTGCTTGACACCCTCCTGCTTTTATGGTCTGACCCTGTCTCAGGAATTGAGGTCTTTGGATCCACTCCAGGACTTCTGAAGAAATCATCAGTCTTTCCTAGCAGTGAGAGGTAGCGCTGAAAGCATAGTGGGTTAATGATGATGGTGATAAAAATACCAATAAAAATAGTCTGACAAAATTTCCCCCAACAACCACTTTCACAGATTTTCTGTTTTGATGAAATATTTCTGTTTTGTTTGGCAGAAACAGAAGCACCCTCTCTCCCTTCTATTAAAAAAATATTTTCATTTGTTTATTTTTCACCTCCTTTTCTCCTCCTTATACCAGTTGCTAAGGAAAACAGGAGTAAACAAGAGGGAAAAGTGAGAGGGATAAAGGAGAAGAAAACAATTCAGGTTTTGCTATTTTGAATACATTTTTTCAACCAAAAACCAGAAATATCGTCATGATAAAAATATGAGAAAACTCCTTTCAGCAAAAGCTGTCGGTTCTCCATGCTTCCTCAAATCAATTCCTGCTGCATTGTGTGTCCCTGAGTGTAGCAAATGCAGACTAGCATGAGGCATCCAGAAAATGTTGGCTCCTGAAAACATCCCTGGTTCAGTTTTAGAACTGCAGAAAAGCAATGGTAAACAGGAAATCCTATTTATTTTCTCAACAATTATCCATAACCGGTGCTTCACTTTAGAATGTAACTTTAGGTTGCTCCTTTCTGCACTAGTGATCAAAGCCTCCTGAGACTCTACATACGCTGGTCTGGTAGGTGTGCTGCAGCCTGGCCAGGTTTGCTGGAGCATGCTTGAGTCCTGCTCCAAGAGTGTTATTATTTATGTGAAACTTCAGCTGCCTTTCCTGAGATGGAATCAGCGAAGCTCTGCAGAAAGCAAGCGGTGAATAGCAGTGATGCAGCAAAACTGTTTCCTGCAAAAGGAGATCTTTTCTGCAAGGGTTCGCGCTGCCCTGCAGAGACCGAAAGAAAGTCAAAACAAGCCCTGTACTCCTATAGGTGGTATCAAACATCTTGTAGCAAAATTATTGTTCTTTATTAAGCTCTAGAATACTTTTCTGTTAGGTAGTCAACAATTATGCACAGCTGAATGGGGAAGGAGGTTTGAGCAATGCAGTCACAAACTAGTAAAACAGTGGAAGGGTTCCAAAAGGAAGGGATCTCTGATCTAATTCAAAACTTAATATACGTTTTCAAGATGTGTCTCGGCTGTAGCAGTAAAAGCAATAAGAATCAATAGTAATTCTGCCCAGTATGCTGGGTTTCAACCCAAAGAAAAATTCCTAGAGGGAAAAAAATAAACATTTATAATAGAAGCACTGCCCAGACTGGAGCTGTGATCAGTAATGCTTCTTCTACACCTTCATTCTTAACCCTGAGCTGCTTTCTGAGGGAGAAAATAGCTGCTGCCAAAATACTAATTACTTTAAAGAAGCTGCAGTGCTATCACTTCCAGAGAAACTTTCTATTGTTTCTGTGCACAGCATTAAAATAAGCATCTCATTCAGAAAATAATATTGAGGTTGCAATAGAGCTCTTCCAGCTGCTGTTTAACTTTCCCAAAGAAAACAACGTAGGGGACAAATGAAAATACAAGAGCCTCACTTACACAGAGCCCTCTCTTCACTGTAGGCAACACCGAATACGTAAGATCGCAAGCTGAGCTGAGACAGACCTCCAGGAATCCGTCCAGAGGGGTCCCTGGCAGACGGCTTTGGGGGCCGTCGGTGACAAGGGGAGGCTGGCATCTCGTTGGGAGTGCAGTGAAGCTGAGGGCTCTTCACCAGAAAGGACAAGCTGGTGCGATGGCCCTGCAAAAAGGCACAAAGGAAGAAGGACAAAAGCAATCTCCCTCTGCTTGGTCCGGTAGCCAACGCCTGTTGTGAAGATGCAACGTGTGGGAGGGCTGGAAAGAGAAGAAAATACACTGCCAGGCCCCAGTCTTGGTGGATTATTAAATGTCAGAACACCTTGCCATCTGATGATAAGGTCAAAACTCATTCTTAGGGCTGCTTTGAGAGGCCCATGCACAACACACCATGCTACAAAAGGGTGGGCAGGAGCTCTGTACCATTTCTTTGAGGCAAAGAGACAGGGCAGGGCTGTGCAGCCCTGCTGCCTGCTGGGGAATGCCAAGAGGCTTTGTACATGTGCAGGCCAGCCCATGGTCCCCATCACCATTATCAGTGGGACAGTCAGGTTTGGAGATGTCTGTCGTTCTTACCCATTAAACCAATGTGACTGATGAGCCTTTACAGTGATGGCTGTCCATCTCCTTTGTGGGAAGTGCTCATTTATCCCTCACTACTACCAGCTGCAGCCTGGTGGGTTGGGTCTAACAGCAAGCAGTGGGAGGCCTGATTTTGCTCTTGGGTCTCTTGCTGACCTTGGGAAATCTCTCCCCTTGCCTGCTTCAGTTTCCCTGCCTGTACAGTGGTAATAATATTTTTTATCCATTTTTGTCGACAGTTTTGGGAATTATAAGCAGACCACATCCCATATGCTGGAACTTCTTAATGGAGATTGCGTGTTCGGTTTTCTAAGGAACCCAGGAGTACATCTGGAGTGTCATGGTTGCTACGTTATCATCTTGAGGCTTGACCCTACTGTCACAAGGGAGGCATAGCCCAATGTCTAAGAGCTGAAGCAAAAATTTATCCATGGGAAGCTCAATAAAGAATCCCCTCCGGTCACTGCAAAAGGACCACTAGAGCAGATCCCTCCAGACTAAAAGGCTGGGTAGAAAGAGAACTCAACATCTGAGTTATCTAGGTGCTTAGTGCACGAGGTCAGGAGACAGTCCAGCTTTTTCTGAGTTCCTAATTCAGAAGTTTTGCCCAGGGACATTGCAGATTACTCATGTCACCTAATATTTGGAAATACATAGAGAGCCATTTATAGCACCAGACATTTTCATCTAAGATTAATGCAGTGGGACCGCAGTGCTGCCAGAACAAAGTCCCTCAGTACCGTCTCTATTGTGCCTTTGGCAGAGAAGACTAAAAGCCATTTGGCAACTGGAGGATATAGGTTTAAAAGGGGACAGAGTGAATGGTTTTAGTTGCCTCCAGTTGGGCACGAGATACCGAAAGAAACCAAGGGTCACATCACAGGGGTTTTTACAATGATGATGATGATGGATTCTCATTGCTACTGCTTCTGGTGGTGGGACTACAGCTCCCAGGCCGGAGTTCAAGCACGGAGTAGTAGTAGCAGCTGTATCGCATCGTGCGCATCTGCCCACCCTGTTCTTGGGGGCCTGCCTTGGGCTTTTTCAGTGCTTCTGCAGCCCACAGTTTTAGTGCCCACATTTCACGTGTCCTTTGGGATGAACTCCACCAGTCTCCTGAGAAGGCACCCCTCAGTCGCGTTGTGCTCCTCTTCGCTGGTGATAATTGCCTTTCCCTTGCTGAGTCTCCAGGGCTGGCTGCCTGGCAGCTCCGCAGCCTCGGAGGCATCTGGTGCGTGTAGAGAGACAAGTTGTCAGGGAGAGGGGATGAAAACAGATGTTTAAGACACCCATTAAAGACCTGCTGATGCCTCCTGGTGAGCCTTCATGAAATGCTGATTTGTATACATTTCTGCTTATATAAAGCGGATCCTTTCAATCTCCTGGTATTTTTAGTAGCTTGATCATTTGCATGGGAATACAATCTTAGTTGCTTGGGAAATCTGTATGTCCTAAGTCACTGCTTGCAGACTCCTGATCTTTTCCAGCCCAACAGGCTCTGATACCTGGCACTTGGACAGAGCAGTATCTTAGAGTGTCTTTTATTTTTGCTTTTACTACTAAATTGCTAAATTCCAATTCATATCCATTGTATCTGCAAAAAAATGAAAATAATGTTTATTATTGTTATTCCTTATTATTAAATGACTGCTTTGGTAAGATCATGTTTGCCTATTTTGCATGGATTTTTGTTCATATGGATGGAAAATTACAGTTATTTGTAACTCCATACACATTTGTATCTGAACAATTGTATTCATCGCGATCAAAATTAGTAGTAATTAACGATAAACGAAATCTTAGTTCAGCAAACTAAACGAAGAAGTTTCACTAATTCAGTTTTTGTTTCTTCTGACTTCTAATGTTTAAAAACAAAGTTTCATTATTCTAATCAGCAAGCCAAAAAAATGATGATGCTCCTGTTGGAGACCAGTCGCATGTGTCTTATCAGGAACAGCGAACAGTTTGCCAGCACCTCACAACCTGAAATGCATTTGCATAAATTCTTGGATGAACACTCATCAGTGAGAAATACATCTGGGAAATTACTTCTGGGTCCTCATACAGCATCAAAAAGCCCATGCTGGTTTGGAAATCCATTTGTTAGCGAAAAGGTGGCCAGCTTTGCTGCAAGCTAAAATTTTTTGCTTCCCAGTGGCTGTTGGAAAGCCTCGCTGTAACCCGCGTGGGACTGAGCCTCAGGCTAACGCAAATTACCATGCACACAGCGTTTCTTCTTTGTTTTACTGTCAGTATTCCTGAACTCACCTTATTCTGACTTCCCAAAGGCATCACTAACATCCTATATTTTAGCTTATATTTTATGTATGGTAAAAAAAATGAGTGACACAAAAATGGTTGAAATCCGTCGTTGCTCTGGTTGGATTTCTGTTGCCACCTCAAAGCAGAGGATATGCTGGTTGTCACACTGTGCTGGCAGTGGCTGCTGAAGAAGAAATAAAATAAAACGTGCTGTTTACCAAATGGTCTTTGCAGAAAAAGGTCACTGTCCTATTACTCTCTGCCCTGCATGCCACGGTGCTGAAATGGCCGTGAAGGAGGAGTGAACATCTGGTTCGGTACTCAGCTCACTTCCCACAAGGTCAAGAGCTGCAGCGAGCCTCACCTGCCCGTGCCCCAGTCTTTGCCAGACAGCGGGGTGTTTGTCCTGGGGGATGAGGCAGAGGGTTATGACTTCAAGCAGAAAATAAGCTTCAAAGTGCCTGATGCTGTCTTCTAAGTACAAGCTCATTTCCAAGAGCTCTGGGGGACAAAGAGGGAGATCCACTGCCTGGGACTCTTTATTCTTCATCCTGCTCTAATAAGGCTTTTCAGACATAGGGTGGCATCTCTCCTTTGCCTCGGAAAGGGACAGTCCCTGAAAACAGGGTGGTACAGACTTGCACAGCTTGTCCTGCGGTGCCGGGAAACATCACGGACACTGAGGCAGGGCTCTGATTACCGCACAAACCATGGGGTCCATGTAGGATTGAGCCGTATGGGGTCCACGTAGGATTAACCGTATCGGATGCTCTCCCAAGCCACGCAAAGTGACAGCCAGCTGCCTTCCCTTTTGCCTCAGCAAAAGTTCTCAGGTACTTTCTTCTTCTCAGACAGGGCTTTAGGTCCAGCCAAGAGGCTGAAAAGCAGGTATAGAGGGAGGTGGGAGAAACAGGACGTCAAACTTCTCCGGCAGGCAACCCCCCTGCCCTTGCTGGCTGCTGCGTCCCCTGGCAGGGAAGGGAGCCGTGCCCTCTGGTGGCAGAACAGGGGAGAAATAAGTTTAAAACCTTCCCAGATCTCCCGTCCAAGGGCACCAAGGCAGGATCTGTACACTCCGACCCTCGGCCAAAATGTTTGGCCTCTGATTAGGTTCGTACTGCCCTTGAAATTCGAGCGACTCCTGCGTGCGGTGGGCTTTCCTGCTGCAGTCAGGGTTTTCTTGCTGCAGCCAGAGGCTCTCCTGTCCTGGGCACGTCATCGTCCAGCCAGGACAGCAGATTTCGGAGGAGTCCTCCGGCGACTCATTGAGAACCTGCCCCGCTGCCCCGCTCGGTTATCGCAGCTCCGAAGTACGCAGCCAGGCTTATCGGCATTTGAGCACTTCAATACTGTCTGTGTCTCTCAGAGCTTTATAACAAGCCCGTCGCACAGCACTGTTAGGAAGCTTTTAACAGTTCGTGCTGAAAGATTTAGTTGACTCAGACGCAGATGCGTGTGACAAGCAAGCAGAAGAGTTCTGCTGCTTGCAGGGAGAGCCCAGACCAAATGGATTTTAGTAACAACACCTGTGATTAGGGTGAGTAAGCTCTTTATCAAACAGTGAAGCTTTTGTTTCCTACGCATGATGTCTTTATGCTTCCAGAGCAATCTTCTGGACAGTGGCCACATTGTAGCTGGCATTGGTGGTACCCGTCCCGCATGGGACCATGGCTTCACACCTTCCTAGGTGCTTTCCTTTCATCCTCACTTGCTTCTTTGGGTGTGAACTGCAAGTCACTGAAGAATGAGTTTCTTATGGTTGCCTTTCACCTAAAGGAACGTGGCAAAAACATCACATGTGAGCTACCTCAGCGCAGCATCTGAATGTTGCTTGAGCAACTGACCATCCCCTTCCATCATGCACAGGCAGGAGCCACCGCTGTTGCATCCACTACTGCTGACGTGACCTTGCAACCTAAGTTTGGAGATCCTCAGTTCGCAGACTGCTTCAATCCGAACGAAATGACATTGTTAATCCTAGGGACACAGAGCCTCCAAAAGGACTCTTCATTCCCATTAGCTTTGCCACTAGAGGAGGTCAGCAGCACCCTTTCTGCTGCAAAGACGTAGCTGCTGACTGCTCCCCTCCTGCATCTTTCCTTGCACAGACAGTTGGGTGCAGACCCCACAGGGTCATGCCCAGAGCCAGTGAGATTAGGGAGGGTGATATGGGGAGTTAGGAAGAGATATAGAGAGGGAAGTAATTCCTGAGCACCAGGTCCCCAAATCTGTTTCCTCGTCAGTACAGTGGTACGTTATCGTTAGCTGTAGTTTGAATACACTAGACCTGCTGACTTTAAAAGGACTTTCCAAGTGAAAACTCGAACCAGTCTCCCCCTTTCTGCCTCACCCTCAGCATTTCAGCACTATGGAGTAGTAGAGCAAGGACAGTTCTCATCACATGAGTCCTCTGTATCTTGGTTTCAATTTTCTACTCAAGCAAGCTTGGTGCTTGGTGTAACTCTTGTTGCTGATGCTGCAGGGACATGGAACGTGTTCGTAGATACCTGAAAAGGTTTGTGCATCGCCGTGGTTGCAAAGGTATCTCATCAAGTGGAGCTGTCTGTGCTTGGATATTTTATTTCAGTGATTATTAAGATGTTCTGTTGTGGAGAGCTCGGGAGAGCTTAGGTATGTGTATAGCAGTCTTTGAAATATTTAAAACAGCTCGTGTGAGAAGACTATATGGTCAGTCACACCTAACATTAATTGCCAGGGAAGGCTGATGCAATAGTCTGTTAGCTGAGAAATTATTTCTCTAACTGCGTGCATAGGGGGCTGCTCAGTTCGCTAAACCCAGGGGACCTGGGAAGATTGGTCTTAAATGATAAAATAGTAGACTGAGATTTATTTTTAAATGTGTCCCACAAACAGGAACAGAGCGCACAATCGTGGGCTTTTTATGTCTTCACAAAATGTGTTAAGAGCCAAAACCTGTTGGCTTGTTGTTTTAATATTTTTTCTACTTAATTTTTGCTTCCAAGTGGGAATGCAAAGCCTGAAATTAACCCTGAGTCTGGTCTCAGTTTCTGTTAGACAGAGCCCCGTGGGCAGGCCTGAGATAAAGCCCAGGATTCACTTTTAAGGCTCTGAAGAATGTATTGCATGAATACAGGTGGCACCTTTCCTGGTGTCTGACAGCATCTCTAGGTCTACAGACATATCAGCAGGCAAGAGGGGTCTGGACACAGCCATCCTATTTTGGTGGAGAATTTAGGTGGCTCGACATGACTCATGCTATGCCCCTCAGCCCTTGGACCTCTCATCCTGGTTTATTTAATAACAGATGCAACCAGACATGGAGCGGGCCATCGCTTGGCTAGAGCAGTGATGAGGAGAGCACCTCCCAGGTAGTCCTGCTGCCAGAGGTACAACCCTCTGATGCACAGAGGGATGGCAATGGGCTTTGGTCACCAACACACTGGGGCCAACGCAGGGGACTCGCCTGCCTGCAGTGCAGCAGCTTTCAGCAAGTCTCATTTCACTCTGTAGTGCCAGGCTGGCAACTTTTGTGATGGTTTTTGGAAGATACTTCTTTTTCAGTTCCCATTTGGCCTCCCCAGTGCAGATGCAAGTCTCCATGAACCAGACTCTGCATGGCCTGGATGGAAAAAGTTTACACAGGTGAGATTTTAACACAAACAAAATCTGCAGGAGGTTATAGGATTAACATTCACCCTGAAGGCATCAGGGGCTGCTGAGCCTCTTGATGAGAAAAAGGAAAAAAAGGGGAAATGGAGAAGATTAGATTAAGAAAACCAACTCTGCTTCACCCGACTAGAAAAATTAAGCTGGGCAAGCCTGCGAGGATGGCAGAGGGTTCAAGCACAGCAAATGTTCTTGCTATCGACTGACCCCAGCTCACCTACACCCTTAATAGTGTAGCCTGGAGAAGAGGCGGGTGACAAGGAGGAGAAGCAGGTGCCACAGTCAGTAGCATGCCAGCCCCAGCGCCGAAGTTGGATGTCTCCAGCTGCAGCAGAAAGGCAGGCAGGAGGGAAGTCGGGAGTGAGCTGCTGCTGTAAGGTGGCTCTCTCTTTCTCCTGCCACTGTCTTTTTTGGACTTACTGTTGGTTGAGCAGAGCTGACGTTTGTTCTGGTCCCATCTGCTCTTCGCAGAGCTTCCAGTAGCAAACCCGGCTATGGCAGCCTGATATTGCTTCACAAAATTAGCCCTCAAAAGGCTCTGGGACAGCTGCTGAAGGGAGAGTTCCACCTCAAAAAGTGGTACAAAGCTGCCGAGAAATGGGGTGGGATTGCTACACATCCACGACGTATGAACACATTGCCCATGGGCTTCCTTGACACAGAGTGGATGCAGTCAGCTCTCCGCTCCCTGCAGAAACCCACAGCAGGGGTTATGTCCGCTGGGCAGCATCCAGCCCAACAGGATCCTGGTTCTCAATTGGGTTTCTGAGATATTGGTGACATATAACCAGAGCTTATTTACCTCTGTCTTCTATGAAATGAGGTGTTTTGAAGACTCCTTGACACCTACAACAGGCATTACTGGCTTCTCCTCTCACATCCTGCCCATGGCAGGATGGTCTGATCTCCACCTGCGCAATAGAAACACAGATGCACATAGCTTTGCCATGAGTTTCAAGGTTGTAGCTACAACCACAATGTTATCTCCCTTGCCTCCAGCAGTTCCAGGCTGTCAGGATCAGATGTGGTGTCCTCCATAGGAGCATGGCACTCTGCCCATTCATACCTCCAGATGCCTCCTCAATCAAGGTAAGCATCATCTTAAAACCTGGGTGCCCCAAGACAGCTATTATCTGCCTGTTATTTCAGCAAGCTCTCAAAGAGCTGTTTTGTTTTCATTTTACAAGGGTACCTATGCCAATCTGTTCCTGGTACGAGTCTTTGGGGATTTCAGTGCACAACCTGAATTCCGCTCCTTCTGGATGCCTTTAGAGATAAAAAATGTCTCCTTTCTTAGTCATATTTTGCTTTTTTTTATTTTGTAGCTGGACGTTGCTTCACCTTCCTTTTTGAAATATTCCTTACAATGAAAATGCTTTATCCTGCTTAATGCCCACACTTCTTCCAACACACCTCCTAAAGTCTTAGAGTTTCTGTGACAGTGACATCTATTGCAGATGATGTCTTCAGATGGGAGACAAACACTCCTCTGCTATTCACTCAACACAGAACAGATGCAGCAAATTCCCCACACGCTCCTGTTTCCTTTGTGGAAGCAAGGGCAGATGCAAGAGAACATCTCTTTGGGGATGAACAGATGCTTCCCAGCAGATCAGGATGGCGTAGCTAGGCTGTGCAGTACCTGTATGGTACCCAGCCCATATTGCAGAAGCCATCTCCTGGAGCTCCTGCTCTGAAAGACGAGGAAGGGATCCCTGCCTGTCTCCTGGTGTAGACCTGCTGTCAATCCCTGTCCATGCTCTTATACTCAGCCCTAGGTCAGAGATACTTTCTGCAGCCCCAGTCAGTCTATGCAGTGCAGGATCTGTGCAGCAACAGTTCCCCTGGCCCTCCGCGGCTGCTACAGCCCTGGTGTCTTTTGGCAGTGCCGGTGGGATGGACGCAGTGTGCCACTGGCCATCCTGCCTCCGCTCCGGACAGTTTTCATCTACTGCCAGGAGATTTCTACCCTTCTGCTCTACCTGCATGGAGGATTGGGAAATGTACCTGTTGGTAAGCCAGCCTGTTTTCCTAGCTAGGAATAAGTAACTACCATTCCCAGAGTTACTGGTGGGCAGACATTTTATTCTTTAACATAAACCTAGACAAAATAGTTCATCAAAGATTTGCTATGCCTCTGCCACAACCTACTGCAAGAACACCCAACCTCCACCTACTAGATCCTCTCTAAGCATCTTTTATAAGTATTCCTCCAGTTCCTCCAAGTTAGGGATAAGGGCTGAATTTAAGCAATCAGACCATGTCATCTTACAAAAAAGCCTTTGCTCTTGAACTGGTTTGGATGTACAGCAAGCCAGCCAACCTTCACAGCTCACATACTTTTCAGATAGCTATTTGGCTTGCATCAGCTATCAAGTGAATGCATTGAAGCAGATGAGATGATTGTCCCAAATTTACACGGGTAGGAATGAAAACATCTTGCCTGGGATTTTCAGATGACTAAAGTGACTTTGTGTTTTCAGATCAATCTGCCGGAGAGTGACAGATGCAGTGGAGAGAAGGCAAATTTCATATTGGGATGTCACTACACAAATCAACTGAACTCAGATCATAAGAGCAAAGCAATAGAAAGGAGTTTGGGAAGGGGGAGAAAGGGTAAGTCATCTCTTCAGTTTGTGTACAGACTTTTATAATGTGGTATTCAAGAGAAGTGCTATTCTCCCCCTCCCTTTGCAGTGTCCTTTGCGCAAAACCTTAAGAAAAAATTGCTTTGGCTCTGTCAACATGGAAATTGCTGCTGCTTTTGCTCAGCATCAGCTCTGGTGGCACTGAGCACTCCAGGTTTCTTGCCCCATGTCTGTCCAGTCCCACTGCACATACTGGCTGTCTGGGTCCTCGATTCCCTGTCGAGACCCAAAGGGAGACCTGCGCAGGTACCCACAGTGATACAGAGGCATAGGTGATCATAGATAAGCCTCCTGCTATTGTGGCCCTGCTATGGAAAAAGCTACTCAGTGGAAGAACAGGAGGCCACAAGCTGGTGGCAGAAGCATGGTAGCCCTTGTCTGCTGGACCGGGCCTCTGAGTGCTGGAAACTTTTCTCACTGCAGCCTTTGAATGCCACCTGCATCTAGCTGTACCAGCCTTGCTCCCTCCCAGGGCACAATTTGGGCAGCAGGAGTGCTTTGGCCCATACAGGTTATACTGTTTCCCAAGGAGAGCACAGCTCTCTGGCCAAAAGGATTTTCTGGCCAGCATAATCACATTTACACGAAGGCTTTTGCCAGCTTTGCTATATTGGTTGGGGGTAGAGAGCAGGAGAGGGTAAATGACACTGTTAGAGAGAGAGCTTTGCCAGAAAAACTTTCAGTGTGGCTTAGTCTTAACAGCTACCGTTCTGGTGCTATATCTCTGGTTATTTTTAGTTTGCCTTTGCAATAGACAGATCCGTACCTTTCTCATGAATAATGTGAAATTTGCCAAGTTCAGAGTGCACATTTTAATTAACTCAGTGTTTGCTTGAAAGAAAATGATATTGCTGCACTTTCGTTTGATAATTCAATTAATACTCGCTGGGTGTTCACTCCTGACCTGCAAGCCCTCGTATTTAAAACAAGCTGGGGGGTGGTGGGGGAAGAAAGGCATTTTTTGGCAAAGAAACTGCTGCCCTCAGGCTATTAATGCATCTTAATCCTGAACAGAAAATGAAATCACTTTGGGCAGGTGCCAAGCAATACAATAACTTTCCTCTAATTTCAGGGAGTTCTTCTTGAACAGCCTTTCCCGCATGAAGTAAGAGCCATACGCCTAGGGCTTCATTCTGCTCTCACTTTACACCCATTTTATACCCCTACCAAGGCAGTGTCCCAGTAGAGTTTCCCCAGATTAACAAAAGAAAAGCTGACCTCATTGGTGCTGTTATTTATTACTTGTATTATGGCTCAGGGCTCGTATTTACTGTTGCTGACACTGGACTTCATGCCTGCGGAGCCAGAGGACACATTTTTTCTTCTGATTGTGCTTTTGAGCATAATTACCTCTAAACTGCATCATTTGCTGGTCCCCTGATAGTGTTACTCAGAAAGAAACATGCCTGAACATCTCCCTGCAAGGCAGAAGACCTGTGATAGTCATCGGGCTGCTCAAAGAAGCCAATCCTGTTGTCGCCAATTTGTCCCGGGGTGCGGTGCGTGGTCCTGTTTAGCTAACCCCTGGTTAACTGACCATACAAGTACGACACAGCCTTTCTACGACAGAGAATTCAGGATGGAAAAAAAAAAAAACCACAGAGAAAGCTCCCGAATAAATTTGTGAAATTTCTATCTATATATTGAATTGTCTAAGGTTGACGTTCATCGCCTGAGGAAGAAGCGACATAAGTAGCCGTCCCCCTTCTCTTCTCCTGCTCCCCTGGGGGCTTCTGGACACCTCTTATCCCCCCACGTGGACCTGGCACAAGAGGCTGTGGGGTGAATCAGATCAGCTCACTTATTCTGCTGGAAATTAACCCAGGAAAATGTCCGTGGGGTGAGCGTGCTGGTCTGAGTGGCTGCCCAGCCGTGCAATGATGGGGAGAGGTGCAGGAGCAGGATGGCCTTGGTTGCTGGCAACCCACACTTAAACATCCTCCAAGTAGTAGTTGGTAAGATGTTGGCTCCCTCCTTGATGTCGGCAGAAATGCAGGCGTCACGTGAGAGGGGAGCAGGAGGTGAGGGGAAGGAGCAGAGGGGAGCAGAGCAGGGGCACAGGGGATTTCTGGAAAGACAGCAAAAGAGGTGGGCTGGAGCTGAACGCTTTGTGGGCGGTGCGGACTGGTGAGGAGCTCAGGGCAAACAGATAGGAGACAAAGCGAGCTTAAAGGAGAGGGACTGGAAGGGAGCAAAGCACCAATGGGGGTGTCTGGTGGGGATGAAGTGCAAAAGAAGGTGTCCAGAGCATAACAAACTGTGAACAGAGGGATGTGGTGGGGAACAGATGCTACTGCCCCCAGACCTGATCCTGACCCTGACTTGCTGACTGCCCTCCCCAGCTGCCCCCGCTGCTCCCTGCCACGTAGTGAACAAGGCTGGAGTGGAGGAGAGCTTGGACGGGTGCTCCTGAAGAGGGGGGAGAACAAACAGGGGGGGTCTGCAAGGACAGAGAGTGAGCGCAGGGTTCTGGAGGGAGCAGAGTGTGACCAGAGGTCTGGAGGGGAGCACTGCACATATGGAAGCTCGCCAACGGAAAGCGTTTCTGCACAAACACAAATTATCCAGGGGAAAAAAAAAAACCAAACAACTGGGCAGGATGAGCCCAGTGGTGAGTGGGTAGCTGAGGCTATAGAAAAACTCTGCTTTGGCAGGCAGGAATGGTGTGCTGAAGGAGAAGGTCTTAACAGGGTCAAACCAGAAAGGGGCACAAAGAAAATTAGTGATGAAGAGCCATTTAGCACTTGAACAGAGAGGGCTCAGAGAGCACAGGCATCTAGAAGTACGCGGGGTGGTGGTACCTCATAAAATGGAGAGCCAGGGACAGCAGAGTGCCATAGGCATTGCTGAGAGAGGAGGGAGGCAGCAGAGGGCCCAAGCTACATCCAGTAATTAAAGCGAAGCATGAAGCAGAGGTACATCAGCAGGACGTCAGTGCGATGCATTGCACTGCACAAAGCAACAGGCAGATCTGGCTCTCAGGAATCCAGGTGAGAGCTTGTCATTTGAGGAGATGGAAAGGTACCTGGCCCTACCCACACGTGTGACTGCAGAGCACCTCTGAGGACAGCAATTCAGCAGCAGTGACATTGCTCTCTTCTTGACACGGCACAGAGCAGGAGAAAAGCGGTGAGGCATCTCTAATTCTGGTAACAGGGCCTAGGAGACACGCTGGTGACGTTGGATCTTCTAATGGGGGCACAGCCCAGCCGCCACCCTGGGACAGGGTAAAGGAGCCCGAGTCACGACGTGAACACCACCGCAAGACTGGCAGGTTGCAGAGACCTGCCTTTGGCACAGCAGGGAAATGCAGTGTTTCATGCAGGTATACATCAACGTGTCCAATATCTCCAGCTCTGTGCTATAGAAATGCCAGGAAAACTGGTCCTGGGACCAAAAGCCTTCAGTCCCTGAAATCTGATAAAAAATCTTAAAGTCTTCCTCACAGCAGAGAAAATCAAATGCTTTCCTGGATTTTGGAACATGGCAAACATACGCCTCAGGAACAGTTTGTCAGGGCCCTGAGTGCTCTCTCCCCCTTCTAGGATTTTGGCTGGCAGCTCCAGACCAGCTGGCTGGTCAGAGCTGGTGAGGAAAAAAGAGCTGGAGAAAGCTTTTGTGGAAGGTCCCCTGCATAGCTCTGCTGAGACGCTTTCGTGGGGGATGCCCCCTCCTTAGCCCAGGAACTGCTTTTAAGCCATGGCTCTCTCACGCTTGGCCCCCGCCTGAGCTGTGCCGTGGCCGTGTTCACGCCAGGCCGGTACCCTGCTGATGGGAGCCCTGACCCTGCCGTGGGGTCTCGACTTCCCGGCTGCACCTCGGACTTGCCTCGTCACTTTGGGCGTTGCTGCTCCCTGCTACGGTTTCATTGCGGCCTCCAGGCTGGGGCAGGGGCACTTATCCAGCAATGGAGCTGTGCTGCGGCAGGGGATGATGGATGATTTCTCTTCTGCTGCAGGGGAATTGAATCGGCAGGAATCATTGAGGATGACATCCCAGGTTCCCTTGGGATTCCCTTGCCAGCACAACCCCTCCCTGCAAGAGAGCAGTGGCTGCCTAAAATTATGAACCCAGAGGCGCACGCACCATGGCATCCACCACCGGCAAGACTCAGAAAGGACTGGGGAGGAGAGCCTGTGCTGCAGCTAAAGACAATTGAGCGAGTGGAGGAAGCACTGGAATGATTTTGCAGAATAATCACAGGGAAAGAGAGAAACATCATTATAATCTGTAGCTGCAGAGACTATTGACACACAGAGAAAGCAATAAGAGAAAACATTGCTCTTTACACACCCAAGATGAGATGACCTATCTGCTCTCTACAGCAAATACACTCCGTGTACTAAATGGTCCATCTGGGCACTGGCAGTTCAGGCCTGGCTGAGAAAGCAGGGTGTTAATGACTTTAAGAAGATGGCATTTCAAGTGGCTGCCTCTTAAAATACTGCCTATCCTGGAGATATGCCCCAAAAGATTCACGAAATAACACAAACCCGATGAAGAGCGGGAGTCACTCTTGATGACATTCTTATGCATGACAGCCCCAGTGAAAAACCTATCAAAAAAACCTAATAGCATTACCGACAAGCAGCAGAGAGTGCAGCCTAAAACTGAGTCACAGCAAAATGCAAATCCACACAGATGAACTGAATTATTTTGTCCACGCTGCAGAAAGAGGAGGCATCAGATTTGATTCAAAATAAAGAAAGCAGCTAATGAACAGCAACTTCCCTCTGGAAGTCAGCAACCGCACAAGGAATATTGACATACCTATCAAGATTTATACCATGAGCAGCATGAATGAGCAGCTTATGAACTGGGGAAGGGTATAAATGAGGAAGACTAAGAAGGGGTAGTGGCAAGGAAACCTTGAACAAGACCTCCAAAGCAATTGCTTTGAAATCAGGCTAAACTAGCAAAAGCAAGGCAAATACCACGTCAGACAGTTAAAGCAGTAGGAAGGAGCTCTGGTAGCGTATGGATGAACTGAAGCCAATGCTGCAGAACTACATTCCTAGAAAAGCACTTGTTTGCCATTGTCTGGATGTCAGAGTTTTCTCTGGCACATACTGGACCACAGGCTAACATTGCAAGCAATTCACAGTCCCCTAGGAGATGTTCTTCACAAGCCGCGCACTCCTGTACCACCGAGTCAGCACACAATTCTAAAACTAGAAAGATTCAAATTGAAAGGGAAAACATAATCAAGGGAACACAAGTTCTTCTAGCATACCTTCTTTCTTGAAATTTGTTGCAGAATAGGAAAAGAGGAGGAGGAAGAGTTTGAGGAAGGAATCCATAGTGATAGTCCAACACTTAACAGTGTCTACAAATACGTTCTCAGAAATAGCAAGAGAAGCAGAGTGTGGGATGTGCTGGATTTTAGAAAGAAGCGAAGAGAGCAGAGTGACCTGCACAAGAATAACAAGCTCCCTTGGCTATCGCAGGCTTTTGGAGTGAGAAAACATTGTCTGCAGAGAAAAGATGAAGGCTGAAAGGTAAGGAGAAACAGTGATTCCTAGCAAAACAGATACAGAGGACCTGAAAAAAAGATGGGTAAAGGGCATTTTGCTATAGTGCTTTATAAGAAGAAAGTAAAAGAAAACATAATTTTTTGACATTGTGTGAAAGCACAGGTAGAAGGAAATATTGGACATTGTTGCTCAAACAGAAACAGTACTGCAAGAGATGAATCATGGTTTGTGTTATTGGCAGTGACTGACAATTGATGCACTCAGTAGAAGATGCACTCACAGCCTACTTATTGCAAATTATTGTTAGAAGGTAGGTTTTGTTTAGCTACGCCATTAGCTAACAAATTTTCCAGCACTGTGTCGAATCCCACGAAGGTAATATTCACTCAGTATACAATGATGCCTGCAGTTCTTCAGATAAAGACAGTGGGGTGAGATGGTTCAGAAGTCCCTGGGACGTCAAGTGCTGTCCGTGTGATTAATGTGTCGCATGTGGGGGCCGTGAGGAGCTGGGAGCCAGCTGTCGACAGAGACATGCACAGAGTTGTTGTACCGTTAATACTTGTTATCATCTACAATTTCTGAGCTGGCCTTAGAAACGTTGTCACCAGCGGGGAGGCCATTTACACCACAAGGGATGTGCTCGCTAAATGACACAGTAGAGTTCAAATGCAATGGCGAGCTCTTCCTCTTCTGTCCGCTACCTCCTCCAGCTGCCCCTTATTTGAATTGAATGGCAGCCTATGTCATGCTCTGAGCTTTTTTCCATTTGTAGATGGGATGTAAAGATGGGGAGGCGAATTTTAAGAGAGACTCAGCAAGTGATTCTGGGATCCTGTTTCCTCTTGTTCGTGTACATGCGTGTGTGTGGAGATGAACTGAGCTGTGGGGTGGGAGGAAGGCTTGAAATCTTGACTTAATTCAATGCTGATCAGTGTTTGCTGAGGGCAATTGCAGCTAAGACAGTGCAAGACTTTGGGTGTTTGATATGGTATCAAAAGTGTCAGAGACTGACTCCTGCAATTTAGGGACATGGTTTAGTGGGACTTGGCAGTGTTAGATTTATGGTTGGACTCGATGATCTTAAGGGTCTTTTCCAACCTAAATGATTCTATGATTCTATGAATTTTAAAATTCATTAATTCAAAGAAGAAACCTGTCGTTTCAGACCAAAAAATGGAAAATGCCACCCAGCTAGAACCAAAGATTAAAAGACAAAAGAAAAACTTTGCCAATTCCTCTGTTTCTCTGAAAGCCCACCGTGAAGCCCCCAAATTTCCCACACGTCCACGAGGGGACAAACAAGCACTGAAGCAAGAATGGCTCTTCACCTGCAACAGGCGTCAGAAGAAAGAGGTAAGGGTTTTATCTTCCCTTTGAACACTAAATGATATTTTGTGTTGGTCCCAGCTGTGATCTAATTTTCGGCCCATCTCAACAGAAAGGCAACAATTCTGCAAGGGGAGGGAGATGGCCAGCAGGACTGTGCAATCTCGATCTCCAACCTGAGCATGGAGGGAGGAGAAAAGAGAGCTTATTTTAGAGGTGGGCTAACCAATGTCACATCCAATATGCATTTGCAAAGGACAAGTCAGTTCTGGCCCATCCCGAAGTGCCAGGCTCACCAAAAATATCAGCGCCTCATGGGGGCTTTTTCAAAGGTCTGTAATTTGAGCATTTTAGGACATTGAGGAATGTGAGCCGTTTAGTGAGATTAAGGAATTCCTTTGTGAAATTTGTGTTGCTTTCAGTCCTGCTGCACTGTCTTTGAAGGGTTTAGCCAACAGGTATCTACAGGCTGAGCTCCCAGAGAGTGGAGTTACTTAACTGGGAGGGCTCAGATGTCTCAGGTACTGGTTTTAGGGGACCAACTTGGTGGGCAAGACCATCCACATCCCCAGAATGGGTGTCACACAACGGGGATAAGTCTGGGAACATGCACTTACCACCCCAGGTTATAAAGTGTGAGATGACTCTGTTCAGCTCCCTCCGGCAAGAATAGTTGTGAGACCCAGTGTCCACATCTGCTCGCAGCAGACAGGTGACCGTGCAGTGCAGCACTGGTCCAGGACGTAGCACAAACTAGCAGCAGAAGGAACGAATGCTCTGTATTTACTTTCTGCAAATCAAGGTGCTTTAATCAAGTACAAGTTAAATGCTTAGGACAGCAGGAGCTGAGTGAAGTTTTGTGACTTTGACTTATGGATTACTCAACTGTAGCCATGTGCCAGTCTGCCACCCCGGCCAAACCTCAGCTATAAAACTCTGGCTGTTTAAGCAAATCTCAGTCCTGTTGTTTGTGAGGTCCTACAGTTGCATGTATTCAGAGTCAGAGAACTACATGGGTGGGAGGAGACCTCTGGAGGTCTCTAATCCAACCCCCCACTCCCAACAGGGCTAATTCTAAAGTTAGATAAGGTTGCTCAGGGCCAGATGAGTCCTAAAATCTCCAAGGGAGGAGATTCCCCAGTCTCTCTAGGCACCTATTCCAGTGCTGAACCACTCTGCCCTGCCAAAAAAATCCATTGGAATTTTTTTGTTGTTAAATCTGATTGGAATTTCCATTGCTGCAACCTACATCCATTGCCTCTCAGCCTTTCAGCTTGGACCTCTGTGAAGAGTCTGACTCTCTCATAACGCTCCTTTTAGTCAAAAACAGCAAGTAGGCCCCCCACAACCTTCTCTTCTCCAGGATGAACAAACCCAGGTCCCTCAGCTTCTCCTTATACATTACGTGCCCCAGACCCCTGATCTTCTTGGTGGACCCAGTTCAGTATATCAATATCACTCATACCCTGGGAAGACCAGAACTGCAAACAGTGCTCCAGATGCAGCCTCATGAGTGTTGAATAAAGGGAAATAATCCCTTCCCCTGACTTGCTCTCTTGCTTCTGCCGTCCAGTATGCATTTGGCCTACATGGCTGCTGAGGTGCACTTCTGAGTCTTGTTCAGCCAGTAGTCTTCTGGGAGCCTAAGGCCTTTTTCTGCAAAGGTGTTTTCTAGACAGTCAGCAGCCAGCCTGTGCTGGGAATGAGGGCTTTGCAAGCAGCGCAAAACTTTGCATTTGTCATTGTTGAACTTCGTGAGGTTTCTGCCAACCCACTTCTCCAGCTTACTTAGGTCCTTCTGAATGGCAGCGCTGCCCTCCAGCATGCCCACCACTTCTCCGAGTTTGATATCATCTGTGAACTCTTTCAGGTGTTCTCTGCCTCCTTTTCCTCCTGTAGATGAGGATGTCAAATGGTATTGGTCCCAGTATTGACCCCCTGAGGAATGTTACTCGTAACTGGCTTCCTATTAGACTTTGCAATGTAGACCTCTACACTTCAAGCTCACCTGTCCAGCCTGTTTTTCACTCACTTAGTAGTCCACTCATCCAGTCCATACCACCCCATGTTGGCTACAAGGATACTACAGTAATCCAACACTTCATTTTGATGGGGGAGAAATACAGATGCACCTAGACATCAGCTGTCAAAGAGTTTTCCTGTATCACATTTGGCCGCATCTTCTCTGCTGGCAATAGATCAGCTGGACCAAAGCTCTCTGGAAAGTGGTAGAGCGGGACGCAGGGCCAGAACTTGCACTTGGCAGTAAAACTGTCAGGGAGTTATGGCACGTGGCCAGAACCACAAGCTGTGCTATGCCAGTCACAGATGGGAAATGGAAATTTGTGACATTTTGTACTTCAACCCAAAATCTGAACAGATTTTCACGAGACCACATTTAAAAAAAAAAAAAAGAAAAGTTATCTTTCTCTCCCTGACTTATGTACCCTGCCAAATTTCATAGTCTTGCCGCAACACCGCAAGTATCGCAAGAAAAAGGAAAGTCACAAAAAGGTGGGGGAGGAACTTTTTTATTTTATCTCTAAGGAATGTTCCAGGTTGCCAAGATTTAGGAGTGTGAACTCCTCTGTAAAAATCAAAGGAATCAGGATCCAGTTTTTAGTTAGGGTCCACTGGTTATTTCTACCAGTTGGCCACAGCAACCAGTTAGCTGTAGCCCAGAAAGACTGGTATTTCTGCTGATAAATGCAAACACAGTTTCCTGAGGGGTCTGATATGGTCAGCCGAGGATCTGAAAGAAAAAAATGAAGGGGGTGGCTCCTCTCTGTCGTCTAAAGTTCTTGCTTCAGCACCCTGAATTTCTACTCCTTTCTGGAATGGTTAGAAAAACAAATCTGCACTGTTAAAACTATTCTTTTCCCAAGCCCCTTTTCAGAAAGCAAGGATGCTATTTCTGTAAGAACTTAAAAGGAAATACATGTCTGAGACAGAGAGCAAGAATGGAAAATTTCAGTACAAACAAACGGTGAATGTTTGGCAGCCGGGAGCTGACAGGGTTTTGTAATACGCTGTAAGAGAGGGGTTGTCTTGTTGGCTCTACCAACAGTCAGATTTCTAAGGAAAGAAAAAGATGTGCCTGTTGGAATGTTTTTTTCTTTTGCAGAAAATGCTCCAAAAGGCTGTTACAGTGGAGACGTAGCGGTTATTTTTTCAAATGGAGTCCAGTACGTTCCCAAAAAATGTCTGTCCCCTCCTTCTCTTCCTTTCCCGTGTCCCAGCCTTGGCCGAACTCTTTAGCCACAATTTTTTTCTTCCTTCTGCTGTACTCAGCCTTCCCAGCTCCAGCCCACTTCCTTCTGCCTTTATTTTACTGCGATCAGCCTTGCCAGCAGCGTGGAAAGGGAAACAAATGGCTTTAGCCTGTGTTTTCTCCACTCTACAGGGCTGTGAAATGATGGGAAGCTTTGGTGCAACCTTACCTGTCCGTCAGGTAGGTCAGTTGATGTTAAGTACCATCATTAGGAATACAAGACTGCAGCCACCAGGTTTCACAGCCTTTCCCATCTCCCATCAGGAAATGACTCGAGGATGTACATTCGTCCACAGATCATCTATTGCTTTTCCCAAGGATACAAAGCTCGTTGTGTTAAGAGGGCTTTGCTTTATTGTGTTTCCATACGCAAACACAAAAATGAAGCATTTCTACTACAGAGCAGCACTTTTGTTTGAAAGGTAATCAATCAACCACGAGAAGGTAAAATGGAGCTGTGTCTGAGGAGGAACACAATGTCCATATCTCCATGTCCTCACATCAGCTGAAGGCCACTGAGATGGCCTGCATGCTTCCCAGGTGCTGGGTGGGTGCATGGCTACCAGCTCTGATCTCCATAGGTTTGGGTGAGGGCAGCAGCATCAGTTTCTTCACAGGGTGGACGACTTGGCTCGTTTGATTCCCATCTGGATGCAGGGATCCTGTTATTTCTGTGCTCTTCTGATACCTTTGCCAGTTGCCCAAGCAGCTTGGAGAAGGAAAGGCCTGCAATGCAGAACAGAGTGGCGAGGACCAGATGGGAAGAAAAGGATCTGTATTGGGACAAGCCTCCTGGTCCTGAACCAGGGAGAAGGCAGTGACTGTGGTGGCAAAGGGTGACCAGGGGTATGTAGGACAGGAACGGTAGGATCTGGATTACTGGGAGGGATCAGACCGGGAGTGGGGAGACACAGCCAGAAGCAGCTGAGGTGGAGGGGCTGTGGTGAGCCTGAGGAGAGAGACTGGGAGGTGGGTGACTGGACAAGGAGCCAGAGGAGGGAGCCTGGGAGCAGGAGATGGACGTTTGGGGGTATGCCGGGGAGAAGAGGAGGGAGACTGAGCCTCAAAGCTGAAGGTAGGCAGGTGCTTTGGGGGCCGAGTGGAGAAAGCAAGCAGGGAGAGATTCGGAGGAGGGGAGGCAGTGACCGGAGAGAAAAGGGGACTGGGGTGAGAAACCAGCCCTGGGTACAGGAAGGACCGGGGCAAGGCAGGAATGAAGGAATCAGACTGGGAAGCTAGGGCTGGGTCCCACCGTCACCATCCGCTGCCCACCAGCCTCGGTGGGACGTGCTGGCAGCGCACAGGCCACGTCCTCTTCTCCTGACGGTCCATTTGCAGAGGCTGTCACTCCCCGTTGGTAAAGGCTCCAGCCCCACTGTTGTTCTTGGTGGGTATCCATCTGATACCACAGGGTGGGGGGTTTGTTGTTGTTGCTGTTGGTTTGGGGTTTTTTTTGGTTGTTTTGGAAGACGGGACAAATGAGAGTCTTGCCAAGTTGAAATGGTTTGAACCGTCAGGACATGGAAGGTTATTTCAGATTGTCCCTTGCATTGCAGTGAAACCCCAAGTGACCCCCTCACATCAGTTGCTCTTCAGGAGCTCCACATGTGGCCTCTGCCAGCCCGTGTGCTGTCACCTCAGCGAGGACACCCCTGCTCCCACTTCCCTGTCTCTTCCCTCCCCTTTTTGTGGGCTGATGTCGTTCGCCTCTGGGTGACACACTCACCTTCTTCCCTGAACAGGTACACCAGGAGACATCTGTGTGTGCTTACGGCGTGTCTAACCACCGCCTGCTCCCCAGCCAACCCGCACCTGCAGTGATTGCAGTGTGCCCTCTGCTGTCTTGCTGTCCACGTAGTCCGGCGTTTCTGAGATCTACAGAAGCTGAGCCTCTGCCCAGAAGCGAAAGCGCTTGTGAGCCCCTGCCCTTGCACCGCCTCAGCAACGTGTTGTCAGAGGTGTCCTCCCAAAATGCGGGAGGCAGTTCCTCGCTCAGAGCTGCCGTGGAAGGTGCTCTGCCAACGGCTTTGCAGGGGCTGTACCTCCAGGCTACGCCTTACGGAGCTCAGTCGGTATCAGCGTGGCTCTCCTGCATATGCACTGTGCAACCTGAAAGGACAGCAAGACCCCAGCCCTCAACTTTTGCACATGGACCAGTGACTAAAAGACATTGAAATATAAAGAAACACTTTTTTTTAAAAAGGAAAACATCCCGTGCAGGTGGGTCAGGTAATCTAGTTCTATTAACTACCCTCTTACTTCACTAGGTATCACCCTCCCACTGAAGGACAGGTAAATTTTTTTACAGGACCACCTGTCCTGTCTTCGCACTCTCTGATGCACCCCCACAGATCTGAATTCTCCCAGTTTATCTGCCTCAGTTCTGTCGTGTTTTTTTTTCAAACAACATCAGTATTTCCTCTTTTTTCCCTATTGCCTGTTCTTGCTTCTCAGTTGCAGAAGCTGACTCTCTCCTGGGGCATCCTGTATCTCTCCATAAACATGCGTGAACTGACAAATGATCTATCACCTTCTTACCAGAGCATCTCATCTGTTCAGAACAGGTTTCATCGGGGCAGCATTTCTTGGCAGCCAAGGAAAAATCACCATTGCTTTGGGGAAAATGTCTGATCTTTGCTCTGACCAAACAATGTAACTAAGTTGGTTTTGATTTTGTTTACCTTACCATTGCAGTATTACATTTGCAAGAAAAGGAAGAACGAGATATGACCCCCAAAGGGGAGAGTGATTCAGCTAGGTGAAGCAGTATGTACCATTAGTCTTAACTAAATTTGCCAGGTTTTCCTACTGTTGCTGTATCTGTGCCCAACAAAAAAAAAAAAAAAAAAGAAAAGAGGCCTTTAACCAATCTTATGCCTGATCAGACCAGATGAACAGGAGCAGGAGGTGGCTCTGTGCAGTCGAATGCATATTTACCCACTATTAATGAAAGAAATGCAAGTGGAGGAATTTGTAGAAAAGAATGAATGTAGTTAGTTATGTATTTCCAGTCAGCATTTTAGGTTATTTTTAGGTTTGTAGCAAGTTTACACTATTACTGCCTGAATACAAAACTGTAGAATGACCATAACTCCTAATTTGGAGCCAAAGCCTAAATTCAAGCTAATTCCCAATGTTGAGTAGAGTGTAGTGGCAGTGTCTCCGGCAGCGACTCAGGTCATCTGTGGCCAAGATCCATCCAGGTCCAGGAAGATTCTCAGATGAGCCAACAGGTCCATTTCAGATTACCGATCTCCTACATATGGAGACCCCTACAGATGTTGAGGAACCCCCATGTCTGGAGGGGTTGAGGGTAAGCTTAGGGAGGGCAGGAAAACACTAAAGGCTTCACTGGGACAGTGGGGTGGCACTGGAACAGGTGCCCAGGGAGGTGGTGGAGTCCCCATCTGCAGAGATTTTCAAGATTTGGCTAGACAGAGGCATGGTCAACCAAACGCGTGTTGACGATAGCCCTGCTTCAGACAGGAGGCTGAACTACACGACCACTGAGCTCCCTTCCAAACCAGCATTTCTGTGATTCTGCAGGACCACCCAAATCCCCATGGAGGCCCAGCCTGGCAGAGGTACCCAGATCACATCCCCTTCACTTCGATAGTCAGTTCAGCTCTGCAAACAGCTGCCAGGGAAGTAGTTGTGCTCCATCTTTCACCATCTAACCAGATGCTCGGAGCATTTACCTGGAGTTTGTGAGACATGCTGCTAGGCTTAGGATGGCAAAAAGGGAGAGAAAAGGAATTTTCCAACACTTTTGTTGAAATCATGGGCTTGTGAGTGAGGATACGTCAAACTCATCAAGCCAGTTGAAATGAGGTCTGGTCCAGAAGGTAGGGGTCATGAACTCTGATCCTAGAAACCAGGCCTGCCTATGCCTTTTGCTTCCCAGAATAGCCTGATAAAATGCAAAACATAGCATTGGGAATAGCGTAGGTCTGCCCAGACATCCCTTGTCCTAGGGCAGCCCTTGCTCATGGAGCAACAGAGCCCCACTCCTTCCCGGGTAGGGTGCTGACAGAGGAGTCCTGGCAAATCTTCCTGCAGCAACATAAGATGTGGTTGTGAGTATCTGTTTCACATCTCTGCTGTAGCTTTGTTTCCATTCCTAGAGCTGAGTTGGCTGGAAGGGGCCCTAAGTTCTGTAGGGAACCTAATTTCACTTCTGGATGGTTCTCATCTAGTGGCTCCTTAGCTTTCTTGCAAACATGAAATAAGGCATTGCTGACTTTCCTTCTCAAGGCAGATGAGATCATGATGTTTGGAGAAACTTCAGCAGAAGGCTCCAAGGACCAGAATGGCAAAGTTATGTGAGGATGCAGACAGGGGCTTTGTGGGTTCTTCAGATGGGACCTCCCAGCTTGGTGACCTCCTCTCCAGCTGAGCTTGACCAGATGGGGAGTCTACAGAGCGGAGCCTGATGCCTTTCCAGTAGCTGGCTTCTGTTTGCAGGAAGGGAGTTGCTTGGGTCTGTGCACTAAGCAGGTGGTCCAGCTCCAAGCTCCATACATGTCGTTCCCCCTAGCAGAGGATGATGCTTTGAGGGGGGGGGAAGAGGAATGGAAGAGGAATCCAAACAGAAAGCCTCACTTGAGTTTTCCTTCCCTTCCCCCAACCTCCTTTGGTAGTTTTGGGGCAATTCGATCACCAGACGGGGGGATCTAACAAAATATGAGTAGGTCTCAAGGGTGCAACACAAAGGCCCTTTGTGCTGTATGCTGCAGAGTTAATCATCAGCCACAGTTGTCTGCCACCAGTCTCTATAGTCAGTTCCACACAGCGTGATTATACCTCATCAAAGTTAATTTACCAAGCTGTTTAAACGGCTGTACAGTAGAGCGAGCCTCCCTCCCACCACTAGCATCTTTTTCAGCTGCTCCCCTGCTGAGGATGCTGCAGGCTGGGTGGTCCCAGCAACACCCCGCAGCATTTTTCAGTCTTGTCAACAGCCTGGAATAGGGTCCTTTCTTCTGAGCTCTTGGCTTCGTTTCCCAGCCTAAGTTACAGGAGTCCTGTGGAAAATGATTTGGAGGACAAGAGGCAGCTCTGATAATGGGAAACGTCTGTGAGGGATTGGAACATTGGCTTGTAATCCCCGGACAAAACTGCCTCATTCAGAAAAAGGGGGGGAAAAAAAGCATGCAGAACAAAGATCTTATTTCATTTCATGAAACGAGCACGTGATGTTTTCTCTGGAATGCCTTGCTGACAAACGGGCCCAAATTTTCCAGGGACCATGGCTTTTATTTAGGCTCAGACAAGGCCATAAATGGCTGAAAAGTATGTAAATTCACAGCTTATGTTAATTTGTCATTTCCAGGCTCGACACTAACTCAGAGCTAGGCCATTGCCAGGGTTGCGTTTCCTGGGGAGTGGGATGGTGGGAGAGGCCTCTATCACCCCCGCCCCCGCGCTTCTGGCCAGATCTTGTGTGCACGTATAGCTTTGCGTGGGGACAGAGTTCCAAAGCGTGGCTCCATCCAGACCTGCTGTGTCACCTGCCTGTCAAGCGTCTCCCACCAAACTGGGACTCAGAACCAGGACAGGTACCAACAGGAGCCAAAACTGCCAAGCCACGTGTTTTGTCTGGAGCAGGTGACCTTATACCTGGCTAAACGGAGCTAGATGCAAGCTTGTGAAAGACACTGGATGTCTGGGTTCAGTGGAGAGATTTTATTCAGCATTTTGGGCTCTAACAGAGCTATTGCTAAATGGCTTCACCTCTTGCTATGCGAATTCATGGACACAGACATTTAAACGGAGTCAAAGGTTCGGATCCAGTGAACAGACTCTGTTTCTAAAGGTGGGACTGCTCTAGTGTTAAAGTCAATGATCTTGCGAGCCTTAGTTGTCCAGCTGGGATTTGAGAAGGAGATGCCACACTTCCACCGCGAATCTGTCCCCTCCCTCAGTCTCCCAGCGCCAGGCAGGCCCCTCCGAATCTGTGCCATTCAGCTGGAACCTGCCTGTCCTCCTTTCCAAGCCCTCTCACGGTGCTTTCATCCTTTCCTTTTGCTCATGGCTTGCTTTGCTCATCTCTTCCAGTCTGTTGTGCTACCAGAAAGGTGCCTCTCGCCTCCCTTGCCTTGCCATCTAAGGTAGTTCAGTGGTCTCTGCAGCACTGCGCTGGCCCGGAGTAGTGAGTACAACATCCGAGCTCCCCCGCGCCGCTCTTCCAGTTTCCATTCTGCTGGGACAACTCGTCCAGTTTGCAATCACAGCTTCCTATCCACTTTGCCTCCTGTCACTAACATTTCCAATCCAGAAGCTTTCTCTCACACAGGTTGAAAGCTGTGACCTTTTCCTTTGGATTGGCTTTGCTTACAGCTACTTATCCTCTTCTCACACGTGAAAAGTCTGGCATAAATCCTGACCCACTGGGGCAGCTTGGCTGCAGCAATTAAAGGCCAACATGTTCAAATATGGATGTCTAAGGTCAGACACTTTCTCCATGCTTAGCACCTAATGCAACAGCCTGATTTGCAGGTGCTCAGCAACGGCATTTGCCAGCCTCTGTGGTGGAGCTGAGGGTGCTTAGCATCTCCTAGGGCATGATAGCTCTGGCTGAAGACAGGCATTGCACCCCTGTATGGGGGAAAACTAAAAGCCCTTGGTTTCCATCGCCTAGCCCAGGGCTGGGAGGGGAACCTATGATTTCATAGCATTGCTAAGCAATGACAAGAGCTAGTCTCTAGGGTGAGCTATGTTTACTAATACATTGCACATTTTTTTGCTTAACAGCGCAGTTTCTCATTTTATAAGAGTCCCTGAGCTAATGTTTGTGTCCTAGATCAGCTGTCCAAACTCACATTGCCAACTCCCAGGCTTTCTCATAGACCACCAGAACACCGAATTTGTGTACTGAACATCGCAACAGTCTGTTAAATAAGGCTGTGTGGACCTCTCCTCCTGTTCTCACAGACCCCTGGTGACTCACAGAGCTGCTGTTCCACACCCAGCCCCCACTGACCCAGGCACGACTCAAATAACTCAAATTTTGGGCAGCAAAATTCCTGAACGCCTTCTAGCAAGCATCCCAGGCTCTGCCAAGGGCTGGGACAAACAGCTGAGCGTGTCTGAACATGTTCTCTGCTAGCAGAGGATGAGAAATAGCTAGCAAAATTATTCAGTGTGGGTGGGAAAACCCAGGAACTTCTGTCCTCTGAGCCATACGCCTGACCTGCACAGTCCATGAGAGGTTTTTGTGTATATATAATGTAAGGGCAAGGAGTCGGTAGCTATGGGAAGTGAGTTTGAGATGCACTCTGACAGTCCTGTAACAGCGTTGGGAGCCAGTATCTGCTGCGGCAATTGTTTGCATGAATTGGTGGCATCTTGAGGTGCACTCAGTTTCCATCATCGCACAGCTGTGGACACATATTACCTCATGAAATTCAACAAGGCCAAGTGCGAGGTCCTGCACGTGGGTCGGGGCAATCCCAAGCACAAATACAGGCGGGGCAGAGAATGGATTGAGAGCAGCCCTGAGGAGAAGGACTTGGCGGTGTTGGTTGATGAGAAGCTCAACATGACCCGGCAACATGCATTTGCAGCCCAGAAAGCCAACTGTGTCCTGGGCTGCATCAAAAGAAGCATGGCCAGCGGGTGAAGGAAGGTGATTCTGCCCTTCTGCTCCGCTCTCATGAGACCCCAGCTGGAGCACTGTGTTCAGCTCTGGGGCCCCCAACACGAGAAGGACATGGACCTGTTGGAGCGCGTCCAGAGGAGGGCCACAAAGATGATCAGAGGGCTGGAGAACCTCTCCTATGAGGACAGGCTGAGGGAGTTGGGGTTGTTCAGTCTGGAGGAGAGAGGAGAGGAGAGGAGAGGAGAGGAGAGGAGAGGAGAGGAGAGGAGAGGAGAGGAGAGGAGAGGAGAGGAGAGGAGAGAGGAGAGGAGAGGAGAGGAGAGGAGAGGAGAGGAGAGGAGAGGAGAGGAGAGGAGAGGGGAGAGGAGAGGAGAGGAGAGGAGAGGAGAGGAGAGGAGAGGAGAGGAGAGGAGAGGAGAGGAGAAGAGAAGAGAAGAGAAGAGAAGAGAAGAGAAGAGAAGAGAAGAGAAGAGAAGAGAAGAGAAGAGAAGAGAAGAGAAGAGAAGAGAAGAGAAGAGAGAAGAGGAGAAGACCTTATAGCAGCCTTCCAGTACCTGAAGGGGGCCTACAGGAAAGCTGGAGAGGGACTTTACAAGGGCATGTAGTGATAGGACAAGGGGTAATGGCTTTAAACTGAAAGAGGCTAGATTTAGATTAGATATAAGGAAGAGGTTCTTCACTCTGAGGGTGGTGAGGCACGGGAACAGGTTGCCCAGAGAAGCTGTGGATGCCCCATTCCTGGAAGTGTTCAAGGCCAGGTTGGATGGGGCCCTGAGCAATTTGGTCCAGTGGAAGGTGTCCCTGCCCATGGCAGGGGGGTTGGAACCAGATGATCTTTACGGTTCCTTCCAACCCAAACCATTCTATGACTCTATGATTCTATGATTATGCAAGTTAGGAGACATCCCCAGACAGAGCTGCTCTGCAGAGGGTCACCTCAGAGGTCTCTGAGCTCCCATCTGTCATTGGTGGATTGCATGGTGCTGAGGCACCCAAAAGCCTCTACACGAAATCCACCCATCTCCCCAGGCTCATTAGCTCTGTGTCCACGCCCTCCCTTCCCAAAAAGGGGCTGGCTCCGTATACCCCAGCATCTCCTGTGGTGCTCCTATTAATCCAGGTACAACCCAGCCCTTTTGCCTCAGCTGTGGGAGATCCGACAGACCTTTATTGCCAGCATCCTTCATTTGAAGAAGCTGATTTCCCCGACCAATCTGCCCCCACCAGCAGACACTTTTTCAGCACTGCTCTGAAGCATCCTCCTCCAGGGGCTCTTCCACAGCACCTCCTCTGCCCAGCGCTGGAACAATTCTTCAGCTTTGGCTGCAAGCAGTGCTTGAGGAGGGTTCAAACGCTGCAGGGAGGGGAGAAGGGCACAGCTGAGAGAGCGTGGGAAGGGGGCTAATCAACACATCCCCTTGAAAAGCCCTCTGGCTCTTCTGGCACTGGCTCTCTGACTCAATAGTCAAGAGCTGTGGGTCCCACAGCCAAGCCGCAAGTGATGACCGTTGGTTGGCGAAGAGAGAGCGAGCCTGCTTCTTTACAGCAGGATGGCAGGCGTTAGCACCCTCCTGGGGAATGTTGCTGGGTATTTCAGTCGAACGTTAAGCTTGCCCCTGCGTGACGGCAGCGATTGAGAGGTGAGACAAGTGAGTGGCATGCGGAACACTTGTGTTTTGTTGCAAGTTGCAATATAATTGATAGGTTATAATGGCCTGTGCCTGAGCTCAAGACATCCTGGGTTGATTTCCTGCTACATTCATGAGCACAAACCCCCTACTGTTTCAGCTAATGGAGAAAGTGCTCTTAATTGTGTGAATCGGGATTTGCCGGTGGCGGACAACCACTCGCTCCGCGGTAATAGCGGGTTGGGGTGCCTGGGCTTATTGTATGGAACATGGCAGAGGCAAGTGCATCACTGTAGCTCAAGGATGCAGAAAGACAAGGTAGCTGAAATTTCAGCCTGCCACGGGAGAGTCTTGGGTTTGACTCTGTGCTCTACCAGAAGTGACCTTAGCAACTTCTCAGTGAACGTATCTGCAAAATGAGGGAGATAGTGGGGAAGGAAGCGCAAAGAAGTGATGATTCCTCGCTTACAGAGGAGAATAATGTCATATTTAACAGTATGTGCTGTGAAGTGCATGCAACATTAGGAGGTGCGGAGGCGAGTCGGGACTCCACCTAGAAGTGTATCACCGTGGCAGTATGTACCTGCGTGCTGGTTTGTGACGTACTGTTAGAAAAAGTAGAAAATCCACACTAGAAAATCCATCTTATGAACCGTATGGGCCCATTCAACTGCCTGTACAAACTCACCTTACCTTGATGCCGGTCCCAAGGCTTATTTTGCCAGAGTCCTGCAGTTGCCCATTGCATTACCAGACCTCTCTGAGGGGCTTTTCTGAGGTCAAACTCCAACGAGCTGTGGCAGTAGCACATCGGCAAGGACGCCACAAAATAAATGTGGGTACAGGTGCCTTGCTAACAACTGCCTTGTTTGGATGGAATAAGGTTCTTGCTTGTCTAAGCCAATAAGCCACATCTCCTCTGCACCAGCGTAGACGTGCCAGGCAGTCTCTATGAACCAGTCTCTGTGTCCAACCAGCATCCACACAACGGAGGAGCTGGGATGGCCCTTATTCCATACGAGGGTGGAGGGCAGCCCTGTAGGGGCCATGGGGCTGCCCGGGACCCCTGTTTCCTTCACGCCAGCTATTGCTCCAGATGCAGGAGCCGCGTTCATTGTGGGTAAGGAATCACAGGAATTCTGACAGGACCGTATCCCCCGAGCACAGCTAATGGGTTTGCTAACTCTTGAGCTGTTTGGCCGCGGGCTAGGAGCATCCTAGGGAGCTCTTTGAGGGGATGGTACCAATCTGCTTCTGGCTGGGTAGGATTTCCTTGTGAGAGTGCTTTTAGTTGGAAGGCTGTAGCAAACTTGTAGGACCAAACAGGTTCATTGGATAAGTCAGGTTGCAAGTGACCTCGGGAAGTCTGTAGTCCATCCTTCTGCTCCAAACAGGGTCTCTTCTCCAGGCTGAACAAGCCCAGTGCCCTCAGCTTCTTTACAAAGGGCATGTGCAGGGTCAAAAGCAGAGGCATTTCGCTTACCTGCATCATGGCCTGGCAGCAGCTGCAGTGAACTGGCATGAGGAACACGCTGAGACAGAAGCACGTTATGCTATTCAGGACAGAGGGACTGTTTCCACGCTCAGGTTTTGAGATAGATTTTCCTTTCCTGCACCACGACGTGGATCTGAGTGTAGTTCAAGGCTACGAGACCACGGCAAGTCCCCCTTGGCCAGGCTGTGGTAAATGCAAAGTGGATGTGGTTACGCAGGCTGGACACGGGTGCGGTTCTGTGCTTTGGCTGCTGCTGGTGAGCACGGCTTACCTAGGTGATCGCACCTGGGTGCTGGATGAAGTCTGTGAGGAAATGACACCTTGGAAACTTGTCTTAGGTTAGAAAAAACCAAAAATCTCACCTTGAATAAGGGATACCAAGGGTAAAGTTTAAGGGCCAGGCTGTCTAAAGGTATTTAGGCATTTTACAGCTCTAGCTAATGGAATATCCAAAAGCCCATCAAATGCATTAACCATTAGAGAATGCATTTTATACAAACCACGTAGCCTGCTAGCGCCAGACTTGTGTGCCCTTTGGTTAGCAATGTCCCCAGTAAAACCTGCAAAATAAAGACATCAATATCCCCAGTAAAACCTGCAAAATAAAGACATCTGCTAGGGGGGAAAAAAGGGACGGTACAGCACTTTACTACATCAGGTCTGAAATAGAGCTTTAAGCAATTAGTACAAATGCTGCAGCTGGAGCAGGAGCAAGGAATGGAGAAACTACAGTGAGGAAGAAAATTATGAGAGCAGGGAAATGAAGCAAAAAGCAAAGCTAGGAGAAGATAAAAAAATAGCTGTATTTAACAAAGCGCAGGCTGGAAGGTGACCAAACTACAGGAAAGTGATATGGATGCGAGAAATAACTGTGCTGTAAAAGAAGGAGATTTAAGTTATCTGCGTGTCGTGTGTATCCTCACATCACGGTTAATCACAGTTACCTCTTTCCTGTGTTCGAATTTTGGTTAGAAAAGTAACTCCCTGAGTGACTCTCCCTGAGCCAGAGAAGCCTGAGACCCGAGTTAGCTCACCCGGCAGGGTCCGTATGCTAGAGGCCCATCCTATTTCAGCTTAAGAGTTTGGGTCGTGCGCTGCAGGTGGGAAGCTGGGATAATGAGAGTCATCCAGCATCTTCCAAAAATCCAGGGTAGGAAGCTGCCTCCTTACTTAGGCACCATTCACCCCCACCAACCCGCTGCTCCCCGGTCGCAGGCTGAGAGCAAGGTGAAGCTCCTCGGGGGAGCCAGGACACGGCATGCTTTGGGGGTGATGAGAAGTCAGCACCACCACGTCAGGACACCCGGGAAAGGTTGCTGCAGGCTCGAGTGCTCGCCGGAGGCGGCGAGGTGTCCGCGCGATCCACGCGTGACAGCCTGGGGACTCTCGCGCCAACCTCACGCTCACCCCAGCATTCGCTCAGGTCCGACGCCTGCACCTTTGCCTGGGTAACCCCGCTCCAGGCTTTCCCCCTCATGTCTCGCAGCCCTGGCCTGTTCCTGCTGGAAGATCCCAGGTGTCCCTTGGCCCTTGCTCGGGCTCCGGTGCAGAGCTGCAGCTGGGTCCATGAGGAGGCACCGCTGACGTAGCTCAAGACGACGCGGATGCCTCCCGTCCCACACGAGCTGAGCCTTCTCAGCTACGACCTTACAAACCTGCTATTCAAAAGTAATACCCCGCTTCCTAATTCCGCCAAATAATGCTGCTGCAAATCTCTTACTCGTCAGCGAGATAGGCTACTGCTCCATCATGAAGGCCACTTGCCAAACAACTTGGTTTCTTGAGTTGTCACCTAAAATGCAGCGCAGGCAGGGCGGTCGCTGACTTCAGCACAAGGCTGCAATCACAACCCCGTCCTTCAGGGCTGATATTTCGTACGGCAGGGGGGACAGAAGGAGACGTGAAGGGTGTGGGTGGTAGATGGGAGTGAGGTAATGTGGAGAGGGTGATATCATGGTATAGCCACAAGGGCTGGGTGAGGGCTTAAGAAGTAATTTATTGCCACATGTTTAGCTTAGTTTCCCTAGGAAATGAGGCTTGCACAATCACTTTGGGTGTATATGCATGCACATGCTGTAATAAGGGAGAGGCTGCGGCGTGCGAGTAACCCTCATGAGACAGCAGAGAGTCCAGGGGAGTGATGCTGACGGTGCCCCAAGAATGGAGACAGCGTCAGTCGGAGCCTGCGCTTTATTAAACACAGGAGAGCGTATCCACCCATGAGATGTACACTTGCGTGAGCCCAGGCTTCGTTTGCGCTGCTTCTCAGGCAACAGCTTGTTACTGAGTTTCGGTTGTGTGGACACTTGGGCATATGTGTGTGTGTGTGTATCAGAATTTGTGGTCCCATGTGTATAACAAAATGTTTGCTTTAGAAGTAGCGGTGGCTGGAAAGTAAGCATCAGCAGAAATGAAATATTGATGTATGTAACAGAATAACATCTTCCCTGTAGAGCAATGATTCCCAATTTCTTTGGCCCACCAGAGCATTGCAACCTTCAAAATTTCAGGCAAGCATCGTTCACCCTTATGATGAAGCTTTTAGCTGAAAGCGTTTTTATGATACTACTTTGGTTGCGTAGTCAGCGATGATGAACTACCGTATCCATTACGGCCACAGCGTGAAACCACAGCTGTAAATGCATTTGCTTTCCCCTTATTTAGTGCTTCTGATTCAAGCTCCTTGTTATGGGTCCATCACAAAAGAGCAAAGATTCCTGGCAGACTTTATTACGCACTCAGGTAGTACACGCTGCTCCTTTGCAGTTTACGGGTTTAAATGGTGAAAGTTTGGAATAAACGGGAACAGTTTGTCAGATATCGTGTATTTGGTTACGAAATGTGTGCCTTTGTACACGGCGTTAAGGCTGTGCTGAGACTGTTTTGTGCTGCCTGTGACAGAAGAGAGAGAACACACCTCTTCCCTGCCTCGGCAAGTTTCCTGACATGACAGACCTCCACGCTCCCACAAACAACTCCGGCTCTGTCACCGTCATCATCTTTCCAGCCAAGCGCTAAAGCCGGTTCCCCCCCAGTCTACCAGAGATCCTCAGGCCTCGGCTGCACACACAAGTGTTACCTGATTTCAGGGGGGAGCTGTACAAACGCCCGTCTCCCCTCGTGGGCTCCTCTCCTCCTGCGGGAACACACTGATGCTAGCGTTAGAGATGCTCTTTGGTTTTCACCTCTACCCATTTCCACATGATAACAACTAACTTGAAGAAATACGCTTTCGTGTACCTGAATGCCAATGTAGAACGGAGGATTAACCCTTTACTTTGTGTTTCACATTCAGTCCTTTGATTACACAGAAAAAAACCCATGCTCATGGCAACCTATATAATCCAGCACAGCAGCTAATCACACGTAGGTGAGGTGACTGCCCCGGTACCGGGGTGCAGCGCGGGAGCTGGGAGACACCTCCTAGTGCTCTGTTCCCAAGGGTGGCACGAGTCACTCTTACCCTCTGGAAACAGCGAGCCTCCTCGTGTAGCACCGCTTGCGCAGAGCCGGGCGTCAAGAGGCCAGAAATCGATGAATCTTTTAAAACGTATTTATCATTTGCCACTCGTTTTTTTCGTATCGCGGCACTCGCGTCGGGGTGACTCGGGGTGAGCCTGATCCTATGATGCTTCCGCAAGCTAGAGACCAGCTGAGTTCAGCCATAACTCTGCCTGAGCTGTATCATCAGGCGAGGCAATCAATGACTGCAAAACAAAGAGGTACATTGTGAAAGGTGAGTTTAACAAAAAAAAAAAAGAAAGACAATGAAAACCACATTGCTTAGCATCAGCAGTGAAATAATTAAGACATCTCTTCAGGACAGATTTATAGGCTAGTACCACTCACAGACAGAAGCAGAACTTGCTGGGGAGGATGCTTTATAAGTGCAAAATTAGTAACAGTAATCCTGAAAACAAAGCAGAGTGAGGGAGCAGAGCCTGAGGAGGCACAGCTAAAGGGCACAGCTGCCGTGAACAGTCCAGATGTGGGCTGATCCAGGAGAGCTCTGTTCCAGAGTTTACTCCTTCCAGCAGGTTGCTAAAATAATCTCTGGGCTTGGTGAACGATGAGGGGGCACACCCCAGCACCTCCCACGGCGCCCGCCTGTGTTGAGGGCACAGAGTAAAGCAGGGCAAGGAGACAGGCGGGCGATGGGGACGCTCGGTTACAGAGCAAGGCAGGATTTCAAAGCCAGTGGTGTCATTTTTGGTTACAACCAACCTCAAAACTCGAGGAAAAGCCCTTGAGAACTGGTGTCATGGTGTCGCTTGCTGTAACAGGGATTTCTGTATGTGCCCAGTCTCTCCGCGTTGTCATGCCCTGCCTTCTAGCTACCAGAGGCTCCTGAAATTCAGAGATGAAGAGATTAAACAGGAGGACCACAGCTGTTTATACCCAAACGAGCCCCACCAGCCATTCCAGGCGGGATTTCGGCCCCCCGTGCCTGGCACAACGCCGTTCGGATCCTCCCGCATACGGGCTTGAACCCCCACTGCGAACCTCGCTGCGCCCCGACGCGAACGGCACCGGTCGCCGCGGCCCCGGGGCGGGAGCGGGCTGCCGGTGGCTTCCCACAGCACGGAAGAGAAGCGGAGAAGCCACCCCGTGCCTCAGTTTCCCCCTTCCGTGACAACGAGGGGGCGGCTGCCGCCCCCCCGCCGGGCCGCGCCCTGTGCCCCCCGCTCCTCCTGCCCCCATCAGTGCAGGGCTGGGGCGGCCTCCCCGGACCCATCTCCTGCCCGGCCGAGGCGGGGCGGGAACCCCGGCCTCGGGCACTCGCCGGGCCGGCGGGCCCCAGCCAGCCCCCCGGCCGCCCCTCCGCCGTCAGAGGCCGCCCGGCTCCCCCGTGGGGCCCGGGGGCGGGAAGGCCGGGGGCACCGCCGAGGGGCGGCGGGGGCCGGGGCGGGGGGGGGGGGGCCGCCCCCTCACGGCGGGCCGGGGAGGAGCCGGCCCCGGGGCGGGGGGAGGCGGCGGGGGTCGGGCCGGGGGCGGAGCCGCGGGCTGGCGGGTCGGGGTGAGGGGGAGCCCTCCCCTTCCCTTCCCGAGCGAGCCGGAGCACGGGGAAGGCGCCTCCGCAACTCCTCCTGCCCCGCCGGTGCCGCCAGCCGCCCGCAGGATGGTGAGCGGGGCCGCCCGGCGGGAAGTTTGGCGGCGGCGGCCCCGGCCCCGCTCGCCCCGGCCCGGCCCGGCCCTCACCGCCCCCCCGCTCCCTCTCTTGCAGATCTGGAAAACTCTCCCGCTGCTCTGCGCCCTGCTGGCCGTCGCCCGCCTGCGAGCCGAGGTAGGCGCGGGGGGGCCGGGCAGCGGGGCGGGGGGCCGGGGTGCGGGGCCGGGGGTCACTTTCTGGCCTTTTCCGCCGCGGTCCCCTTCCCCGGCGCCGCCCGGGGCGGGGAGCGGGAGCTGCCGGGAGCGGGGAAAGTAGCAGCCGGGGCGGGAGGGAAGTTGTGGGGCCGCCGGACCCCTGCGAGGGGGCCGCGTCCCCGCCCGGGCCGGGCCGCCCCCCCGCCCGCCTGCGGGCAGCCCCCTTCCCCTCCCGCTCCCTCTCTCCCTCTTTCTTCCCTTCCCTCCTTTACCGCAATGACACTGAGAGCCCCCCACCCGCAACCCCCCCAGCTCTGCTGACAGAAAATGAACGGTGCCTGAATTCCCGCTTGCGGCGGCCTCCGTAAAAGTGAGGTCAGAAACAAAATATTTTATAATTACGGCAGGGGAAATGTGGAAGTGATTTGAGGAAAATGAACTCAAGCTGGGCAGGGGAGGGAGGCCGAGCCTGCTTTCGGAGGGAAGCAGTCCCGCTCGAGGGGCGGCTCGTCCTCCCCGCCTGCATTTTTTCTCCCTACATATTTCTCCCAGATGGCCAGCCCCACCCTGGAGCATCGCCGTTTGGCTCCGCACAAAAAAATGCATAAACGCGCCCGACTTCCCCCAAACGGTTCCCTCTTTTTTCCCTCTTTTTCTGCCTCCCGCCCGTGGACCGCACTGCCCGGGTGCTGGCAAAGAGGGGGGGTTTTAGGGCGAAACCCGTCGCTGTCGCTCCGTCCCCGTAAGCAAAGCTCTTCGGCGAACTCCCCGCAACTGCCAGCTGCTCGCTGAAGGGACGAACAATGCAAACGCTGGGGCACGTGAAGAGCGGAGGTGAGACAGGGCGGCTGCCAGCCGACACTGTCGCGGTACAGCTCTCGTCGCGGCTGTCGTGAAGACCGAGGGGAGCGGGACCCAGCTGTAGTACGGGCTAGCGTTTCACATCTGCCTGTACATGGAAATATTGTAATACACTTTCTTCCCAAGGCATGACACACTTACGTAGTCAGCGTTTCCACACATCCTCTCCAGCACTGTCCTGAAAAAGCCAGATTGGTTTTACTCATTTTCTTAGGAACCCTAAATAAACCTTAACCAGTTCGGGTCGATGTACAGCAAAACCTCTGTAGGGAGGAAGCGCACGGCAGTGCATCCGTAAGATGGATGATAATAACAGCTAAATAGTGATGGCAGTGGTCTGAGTAAAGCCTCCTGGAGTCAGTCACCAGGAGAAGCGTAGCCAGGATGTGTTTGGCCCTTGATTTCTGATTTCGCTGGTGCCGCTAACGTTATGTTGACACGGTCAAAGTGCTAAATCCTGGGTTTTGCCTCGGGTACTCTAATTTGGAGTACCTGGATGGCTTCCCAAGTGTAAGTACTGTCATGTCTCTGTGCCTCATCTGCAAACCGAAAGTAAGAAAAACGTACAGCCATCATGTTCAAAGCTTGGTTTTAAAGGCCAGTTCATGCTTGAGTGGATAAATGAATAATTTGACTGTTTTCGGGGGTAGTGGTCCAGGTGTCAAACCAGTGACTGTCTTGGTTCGACGCCAGTCTAAGTTCAGCAAAACTTGAGAGTGATGAGTGAGGTTTGGGTCCGGTTTCAGGGAAAATTGACACCTCGGACAACTTTTGTTTTGGGGTTCGGTTTGATTCCTTGTTGCTGGTAGCTGCCGAGTGGTGACCATCAGTTCACTCACAGGTAGTATCCCACCCTCGGGGGTATCATCTGGACCTTCTCGTTTTCTAGGGAGTGGGCTGTGCTTGCAGGGCTTGAGCTGCTTGCATTTCAAAGACGGCTTTGATGGTTGCCCCCTTCTAAATGCCCTCTTGTTACCGCCTGTATCACTTAGTAAGATTAGCATGGCATTTTCCTGTGTGGTTTTCCCTCTTTCAGATTTTGGAAGTGATAACCTCTCTATTTCTTCTGTTTCTGCTGCAGTTTGCACTTTGTGCCTTTCAGTATGTTCAGAATATTAACACCGAGCCTTAAGCTTCTAATCCTTTTGTCGGCAAAACTATATCTGAACTGTGCTGGGGTTTTTGTACAACACTCATTTCTACAACATTGTTAGGTACATAATTAGAGTCTTTAAAGAAAGAAAGAAATTGCTTCAGTAAATGTTCCTGGCATGATTTTGTGCAGACTGGAAAATCTGAGACATGCCAAAACTTGGGAGCTTTTCTTGGCCTGGTTCAGTAATAGTCACAAGAGCAATAGACGGTGAACTGTACTCCTCGGATGGAAGCCAGCCACCAGCTTCAGACGGCCCTTTTTATCTCTTTCTTCCTGGGTCGGAGCCTCGATGAGGCAGCCCTTCGCTAGTATTAACAGGGACGCTACGGAGGCGAAGTTGCTCGTGCTCTCAGCTGGAGCTTTCTGAAGCAGATGGAGTGATTTTTGGGAAGCATCCCTCGCGATAGAGGAAAAGGGAGAGGCTGGAAATGTCTGATGAATGTATTAAAAGTTCATCAGTTGTTCGTATCCTGCTGGAGTAAGTTCCCTGGTTAACACCGGGGAGGAGGCCGGTCGCTGTTTGACTGCGTCCATGGGGTCTGAAGGGTGGCGTGCGGGAGCACTTCCACTGCTGGTACCACTCTAAACCAGCATCCTTGTGTGTCCCACCAGGATACTTCTTTCAGAATAAGAGTGAGGGTTTCTCTTCTTTCATTTTGGCTTAAACCTGATTCAGAATCATCAAGAAAGTTATTTTCACCATGAACTTTAGATGTTAGCAAAGAGGCTTATGCCAGCATGAGTACCTGGGTGCGGGCTGTGGACAGAAGTCCTTTCCTGAATCCAGCCTTGCCAAGAGGGGAGGTCACTGCCCTGGCCTGCCCTCTGCTCCTTGCCAGTTTTCTGGCCATTCAGATTAATCTCTGGGACCTGTAGCTGTTCTCCTGAACTATCCTTAACCCATTTCTGGCCAAACGAGCCAGCCTTTGGAAAGAGTTATGTAAACCGTTCGATCTGATTTGTCTCATTTTGGCTGAAGAGGGCTAGGGGAGGAGGGCTAGAGGCTCTCCTCTTGCAAGGAGATCTACGGACAGATCTGAGGGGGCTATAACCCCCGAGCAACACGGCGATGACAAGCATCTGGAGGCAGATTTATAACCTTTTCTAATAGCACCGTGTTTGCAGTGTCTACATCTGTTGTAACCCTGGGATTAATTTTTTTCACCACACCTCCTCTTCCCTCAGTGTAATTTTTCCATGTGAAAAGCTGAAAAGGGGATGTTACGGGGGAGAGAAAAGACAAAGGTTTCGGCCAAGTTCTGTTTGCTGAACTCACCTGAGCGCTCCCTCTCGATCCGACGTGACTGCTTTTGCACGTAGGGAGGGCAACACTCGACCTCGTCCAAGTCCTGTGCCCTTTTTGCCAGCAGAGTGCTCGTGTGCCCTGGGGGAGATGGAGCTGGGAGTCCAGCTGGTCTTCGTAAAGCCTGGTGTGCTTCCTCCCATCGTCAGCTTGCTTTGGTTAAGCTTTTCCCACGTTTTTGCGATGGTGAAGACTAAAAACTGCTCTTAATAAATTAAACTGGATAAATGAAAGTTGAGATCCTGATGTGATTGCGTCGCTGTATTTGGCCCTGAAGCCATCATTTTAAGAAGGGTCCATTTGCCTTTGAAATTTAGTGATACTTTGTAGGTAGTTCAGTCCTTCTCTTGCTGATATTTTGTCCACGGCAGTGGAAGGAAAAGACACTGTAGTGCCTATCATGTGAGTAACTTGGGCTGTTTTTAATATGCACGAGCTTTGTGCAATAAAACCCAGCAGTCACATGTAACCCACTAACGTAATAAAACTAGCTTCCCAGGTCTAGTCTAGCAGGCACATCTTCAGTCTTCAGTGGAAGGAAAAATTGCATCTGTTTTTCTCCTCCAGCTGGTTTTGGAGTGATAGGCATCTTCCTCCTTCAAATCCTGCCCTTGAGTGCCAGACCAGGCATTGCTGGAGCTGTGCCTCAAGGCGATAAGCATATTTTAAATGAGGAGGCAGGGAAAAAGTGATTCTATCCTGGGCACACAGCAAAGGCTCATCTGTGCAAAGCCTGGATTTTAAGGCACGTGCTGTGCCGTCGGGCAGCTGCTGTGCTGCGGCTGCGCCCGGGGATCAGAGCCTGGGAGACGAACCGGGTGGCTCTGTCTGAGGCACCTCATACCATGCTGAAGTCACTGGCCGAATGCCCCGTCTACAAGTGTTTAAATCACCTCCCCAGCTGCTTTGACGGGACCACAACCTCCGAGCAGCAGCGCGCGTGGTGCCAGCTCTGCAGCCGAAAGGATGCCGCGTAGCACGTCGGTGCGCGTGGCACCCTGATGCTGCTGCTCGGATGGAGCTGCTGTCAGATCCGAGCTGCTTTGTGCAAATTCGCGGTAGCTGAGTGAATGACTTTATCTGCCGGAGTGCAAATTCCTTGCCGGTAATTAACAGGGGGGCTGCTGCTGGGGGCTGCCTGGGGGGCAGCTCCGCTCCCCGCACGGGAGGAAGGGACTGGCTGAGAGTCTCCTGTTGCATTTTCCAGCTGCTGTTATTGGTACAGCTGCTTACCCATCAGGAGGCACCGGGGCACCTTTGATCTTTCTTGTGTGCTGTTACATGAGCTGGGGAGTGTTTCTCTTTGTACAGAAGAGAGTTTGTCACAAATCTCAGCCAGATGTGTCTTTCCGGGCTCGTGAGACTCCTATTAACCAGGCTGTGTTTTTGCCACATATCCCGTGAGCTGGATGAGATTGGTTCCCAGAAATGCCTTATTTAGCTGGGTTGTATATGACTTTGCAGGGGGGTCAGCTTCTGCTGTCCTGTGATGTCTAAGCTAATCTGTGAATAACCAGCATTTCTTCGGAGAGATTTATCCCTCACAACGTTGTCTCTGAGCTTAGCGAAAGAAAAGAGCAGCCTGCTGTCTTCCAGACCTGCGTCTGGGCGGCAGACACGGGGATACATCCCTCTCGACTCTCCCAGAGGTTGTAGATTTTGCCACAGCTACACAGCTAGTGTGCTAAGTTAGATGTGAGCTGGTTAGAGCAGGGGCTTATTTCTTCCTTCGCTACGGGACTCAGATTGCAATTCCTAGGCATTGCAGCAGTAAATAAAGAAATGGCAGATAAACAGGCCTGGAGGCTTCAGTGCTATATTAAAGCACAGATAACCGTAGCACGAGCAGCGACTGCACAATATTTTCATACTACCTGCTCTTAGGTGTGCTCCAGTTGTGATCTGGGATGAAGACACCAGCCAGCAGTAATGAGCGACTATGTCCCTTCTCGGCCGCGCAAACCAGCCACCCAGAAGTGAAGTTCATATATGTTTCTGTGAAATCTTACTACTTGCTCTATGCCTTAGCTCTCTCACGTATTACACTGTACCTCTCGGTTTTGACATCGGGCCTGTGGTTGCTTGGGGCAGTGGATTAGATGTGGGCTGCCTGCAAGAGATGATGAAGAAAAGCAAGCTCATGCTCCAGTCTGCATATGTGGAATTTCTTGAGACACCCGTGCCTTGTTTGGAGCGTGTCAAGGGTCCATAACCTGGAAACAATTTGGAGGCTCCTCTTGGACCAGCACATTTGGAAAGAACAAGGGGTTTAGGGTGGATGATCGGGGAGGGATTTGGTATCTCATTAGCTCAGCTGTAGGTGGATCCCACATTTCCACAGTTTGACAGCTAAGCAAATATTTTGGCAGAAGAAACTAAACATTGCTTGAAGACTGGAATCTGGTTTTTGTCTCACTGGGGAGAGGGTGCCAGTTCACCTGTGCTTCTGAGGAAGATACCCAGTGCACCAGAAGAACCGGGAGGTTGGGAGGTTCTAACAAGTCTTTCCTATCTCATTCGTCTCTGTATGGGCATTGCAGGACGGCTCTCCGTACAGCGCTGCCCTTGGCTGTACCCTGTCAGCTGCTGTCTCAGAGAGGGACCTCTAACCGCTTTCTCCAAATACTGTAACACTATGTAATGGACCCCATAGTAACCAGCTTTTCTTGTTGCTCCTTCTCCTTTATCCTTCCCTCATTTCATCTTGCAGCTCTGTTACACAGCACTAAAGCCGTAAGCATATGAATTTGTGTTTTGTTTTTTTTTTTTTTCTCTTTATCATATCTCTGTAGAGGGCCTTGCAATGGAAAGAGCAACAAACCAGCTTGAGGGAACAATGGAGAGAAACAGATAAAAACACCAAGTCAGAGCAGCTGGGTTTCAGTGGTAGGAGGAGAAGATTTGCACAACTTATGCCCCAAACCAGGGTAGCGCTGGGCTCTGAAGAGCAGAAGGACTGGTTGGATGGCTATTTGTCACCCACTGCTGGTTGTCCCTAGCCAGTACATGTTCCTCCTGATCCCATCCCTGCTACTAACACAGTCCTGATACAGCATCAAGAGGCTTTGGGAATATGGATGCTGGTGGAGCTTTCCATGCTCAATCAGCTCTTCCCCACAACGAAAGTTTTCAAGAAATAGTGATAGCGTCAAAGATTACCTATAGCCAGAAACAACTTCTTTGTTTCTTTATCTGTGAGGAGACCTAGGGAGATAGTGGAAGGACTTGCTGCAGAGATAGCTGTGGCAGGAGTAAGACTCAAGCCTGAAATGGTCTTCTGAAGCTTTCCAAGTCAGGGGAGGGGAGAAGAGGGCATTAAAATCTTGGATAACAGGGAAGCAAGAGTGGGGTGACAGGGGTGGGCTGGCAAAGGTACCTGCCTCTGATGGAGAGAGGTACTGGTGAACCTTCTCCTAACGCAGGAGCCCGTGGGCTGGATGTGCCTCCTGCCGTCAGAAACGCTGCCCTTGGCCGCTCTTTCCTTGTCGCCCTGCTGCCTGGGCGAGGCATTTTGGGGCTTGAGCATCAGTGGGGCAGAACAAGGAGTTTCTGTCCATCTGCCAGGACGGATGGAAGAGGGAGCATTCGGCAGGCGCTGGCAAGGTGCCAGGTTGGCCCTCCAGCGCCGCGCTGTCTGGGGATGGTTTTGATGGCGGAGTTTTCCCGACGATGAATCGATCTGGAGGACGGTGCCTGGGGGCCCCCCCCTCCACACTAGAGTGGCCCCTGCCATTTAAGTGCTGGTAATTGTAGCCTGAAGCCAAGAGCTTTCTTTCTGCATAACGTAACTCTTTGCATATGCACTCCTTGCTGCTCTGGGACTTTCTTTCCCTCCTGTGTTTTGGCCACTTTTTCATGTTTATGTTTGAGGAAGCTTAAGTATGAGGGATTGGAACTGTTGTCTCGTTTCCTATATGTAGGAGGAAGAGATTTCCTCAGGGAATTTTTGCTATGTCTGGATTGTTTCGTTGTCTGGGTGAGTAAAATTCTTCAGGGATAACCAAAAAGGTTGTGACCCAGCTCCGGTCTGCAGCTCATGCATTCAAACCCAGGGCTCTGGAAGATTAAGGTGGCAGCGGACCAAGCGTTCACGTCGAAGGCATTGCTTTCAGCTTGGCGGAAAAGCCGTGGTATTCCCGTCTGAGGACAGCGTGTTTGCTCCACGTGATGCAAGCCCTGGGGTATTCCGGCCTCTAGACAATGAATGCCGCACAAGTAGTAGGTGCCTAATCTTCTTCAGGTGGCACTGCCCTTCTCCAGTTGCTCTGGGGGCAGACGGCTGAGAAGTCAGGTTGCAACAGAGGCTCCGTTTCTCGTGTCCCCAGGACTGGGTTCCAGACCCGTTGGTAGAGGATGATGTGTAAGGGTAAGGAGGGAGTACTTTTAAAAATCTTTTTCTTTTACTTTAACTGCCTGATTTATACCCAGTGTGCAGATAAAGAGCAAGCCTTGGCGTCTGGGCTTGCTCATGCACTGAGCTTTGCTCAGCAAGCAGCACATTGCCCTTCCCGTGGCCAGGGCTGGGCAGGTGGCCCCTGCTGTCCCTGGCAAGGAGCATCCCCATGTTTGACCTGCTGCGGTGTGGCCGGTGGCACACATCAGTGGCTGCTCGCGGTGCCTCCTTGGTCACATCCCCTGCCGAGCTACAGATGGGGCGGTGTGACCAGCCCTGCCTAGCTGGAAGGAGCACTTTCAGGAGGGCGAGAGGCACGCCTTCGGGCCTTTGTTCACCTGAGAAGTGTACGCGGGAAGACATGTGCACGCTTGCAGCCCATGCATTTCACCAAGCTTTTCAGAGGGGCTAGTGACAAATGTGATAATGCTTTTCAAAATCATTCAAAGCATCCCCCTTTAGAAAAACAGACTGTTTCTTCTACAAGGTATCGGCTGCATGCCCTGGGATTAGTAGCTGCTTGTACAAACCGTAGCCATTAGTGTCTTGTCAAATCCAGTTTTACACATCCCCGATAAGTGATGCTCCCTTCCTGTTCTGTGAAAAACGATACCATGCTCTGGAGTATCTCAAAGTCAGTAAGTTTATCTTCATGGTCCTCTTCAATGACCAAGTAGACCATTAATCTTTTTATTCTGTCCCAATGGTCCTAATTACGCCCCTGTGTTCAGTGATAATCAGTGCAGTTATTTCCACCTTGTACACGTAGCTGGTTTATGGGGCCCCTCAGCAATGTGCTTCACCCACCTCTCTTAATCTCCTTGTAGCTCCCGTCCTCCTGTCAAAGCAGAATATTTTTCCCTGGCTGCCTAAAGAAACAGAGCTTGATGTGATCTTATTCTCTGTTTGTTGGTACCTTTGAACCTCCTCAAATAACTTTTAAACTCAACAGTCAGTTTCAGCCATGTTTAGCGAAGCATATTAATTTCCTACAATGTTCCTCTAAGTTTTGTAAAAATAGACAGTGTGGTACAGTAGTTACTGCCCTACCTGAGTGTCATGGTTTAACCCCAGGTGGCAACGAAGCACCACGCAGCTGCTCGCTCGCTCCCCCCTGCCAGCGGGATGGGGGAGAGAATCGGAAAAGTAAAAGTGAGAAAACCCATGGGTTGAGATACAGACAGTTTAATAGGTAAAGCAAAAGCCGCGCACGTGAGCGAAGCAAAACAAGGACTTCATTCACTTCTTCCCATCAGCAGGCAGGTGTTCAGCCATCTCCAGGAAAGCAGGGCTCCATCACGCGTAACGGTTGCTTGGGAAGACAAAATGCCGTAACTCTGAACGTCCCCCCCTTCATTCTTCTTCTCCCAGCTTTATATGCTGAGCATGACGTCATATGGTAGCCCTTTGGCCAGTTGGGGTCAGCTGTCCCGGCTGTGCCCCCTCCCAGCTTCCTGTGCATCTGGCGGAGCAGGGGAAGATGAAGAGTCCTTGACTTAGTGTAAGCACTGCTCAGCAACAACTAAAACATCAGTCTGTTATCAACATTATTCTCATCCTAAATCCAAAACACAGCACTATGCCAGCTACTAGGAAGAAAATTAACTCTATTCCAGCCAAAACCAGGACACTGAGGGGAAAGTTCCAGCGTAAGATCAGCTTTTACTACAGACCAGAGAAGTGTTTTATGAGTATTCGCCTTTGAGCGTAATTCATACCTTCGTAGCCACCAAATGCAATCAGCCTCGAGACAGGAATCTGTGGGAAGCAGCGTGTAGAACACCTTGTTGTTGCTCGGCTTTGCACTTTGTGGTTTGTCCTTCCCTCCTTGGCGCTCAGAGCTGTGTGCAGTCCCCCAGGAGGGTGTCGTGGAGGAAACTGAGCCAAAGAGTGCTTAATCATGGGGCAAAACGGTCTTTACCTGTCGCGTGAACGTACAGACACACGCACAGAGCCGCCTTACTCAGCCCCATTAGGGAGTAACTTGCCGGTAACTCCCGCAACCCAGGCCTGGGACGGGGGAGCAGAAGGGAGCGCAGCAAAATTTCCAATCAATGCGGATTATTTTGGGGATTTTTGGATCCTACTGGGTGAGTGTTGAATCTCGCTGCGGTATATGAATAACCTGAAACCGCACGGTGTCAGTGCAGCGCCTAGGCCACTCCTAACTTTGTGCACGTGAAAAGCAAAAGAAACAGGAGAACAGCTGGGCGTTAATACCGCCTCACAAATCACTGCCAAGCTCTTCTGCAGTGCAGCAGCACACGTCCGGACGCTGGGGTGAGTTAGGCCGTCCTGGCTGCAGATGCAAGGTCAACAGTAAACCAGCATTAAACAGAGACAAGTGTTGGTTGTATTTCTTAGCTTTGGGGTTTTGGCAGGGTGGAGGGATAAAGGGGACTCTGAGCATATGTGGTTCAAACAACTTCAGAGCCTGTAGGCATTGAGAAAATGCAAACAGACTCTTCTCTCCAGACCTATTTGTTCTTGCTCTTAGCATCACGCCATGATTTGTCTGTAGGCTTTGGGCAAGGCACCAAATTCCTCTAAGCTGCGGTGTTCACCTCTGTAAAATAGGGGTAATGATGGTGCTGTGCCTCTCAGAAGCGTTTATGAAGCTGAATGCATTCCTGTTAAGAAAAGTTTAAAAGCTCTCTTGTAGAAGGTGCAGCAGGCATTGCAGAGGGTCGTTATCCTTATCAACAACGATAGTAAGGAAAACGGCGATAAAATGTGGACCGGGATTGCTGTGTGATACAGCAATTTCTTGCCAGGCAGTAAAGGTGTGCAAAAAGGGCTTGTATGGGCCACGTTTAAGATGTGAGCTGATGGCCCACAGATGGGAGGGCAGAGGTGGTTGAATGTTTTTATGGAGCCGGAGAGAGAGAGGAAGGGCATAAGGTGGGAGAGCCGGGGTGTCTCTCAGTGGGGATTGCAGTTCTGGCGTGTGTTTGCCCTCGGAGGGGAGCAGCAAGCACCTCTCCACCTGTTTGTATCTCAGAGGAGACAACCCGGAGATGTGCTGTAAGGGGAGCACTTGACATTGTGGCAATGCAGATTTCCCTGTGAGCTCTATGTTCTAGTTAAGTAGAGAATCTTACGCGGGGCATAGTCGCTTGCTTTCCCTGACAGGTCTGCCAAAGGTTGACAAGGGAGAGATGATGGGTTAGTGATTTCCATTGGTTGTCATGGTAACTAATGGAAATTACTCTTTTTTTTTTTTCCCCCTTGTCTGTCTGTCGTATATGAAGATGTTTGTTAAAACAACTAGGAAGCATTCTCTCTTTTTTTTTTTTTTTAAAAACATTTTAACCGCTGACTTCTAGTCTTACAAAGTACATTGTTACCAGAATTTTTCTCGGGAGGTTATACAGAGTTTTTTAGTGCTGTAAAGTGTGTCCTGAGCAGAGGCATCCAGAGAATGCAGCTGCTGGCCAGTTCTGTGTGCTGAGCCGCTTCCCACCCCGAGACCTTCTGCAAGGCGCCTGCACGAATGTTCTCTCACCAAGAGGCCTAAAAGTAGGTGCCCAAGATGACAGGTAGCCCGAGTGTACTGTTTCCCATGTAAATGGTAAGCAGAGGATTAGCTGCGCTGAAAAAGTTCAAGCAGGATGAAAGGGGGATGATAATGCCAATTATTATAACTGCCAATCAGCCAGTGAGTTGTCAGGCATACTGACACAGTGACGGTAAAGAGCTTGGAGAATTTCAGATTAGAGGTGTGGGTGAAACACAATGTATTACTGTTTCATGTAAACATCAGCATGTCTTGTCACTAAAAACATGGCTGTCTGCCGACTCCACTGACACTAAAAGGGGCAATTTTCCCCACAGGTTAGTAGATGGTGAGGCCAGAAGGAGCTGTTGTGCTTTACGTCTGCCCTCTTGCATAATACAGCCCATATATCCAGCTTTTTTTATTAATTCCATTTGCTCTGGACTCTAAAGCGTGTCTTAAAAAACATCTAGTCTTGATTAAGTAATTACCACAAATGGAAAATACCACTGAGTTTGGTATGTTGCTGCAGTGGTTAATTACCCACATGCTGTTACACCTCATTTCTGGCTTGCATTTGTCTAGTTTTGATCTCCGGATGCTGAATCTTGTGTTTAATCCACTAAGCAGAAGAGGCCTTTAGTACCGCGCGTCTGTTCCCCACCATTGTAGCTGTGGTCTGCGACAAGGACCACTCCTAGGCTTATCTTTGGCAAACTGAGCAGTCCGAGCTCCTCCAGCCGACCCTGGTAAGGTACGTCTCCTGGTCCCTTGCTCAATACTGGGTCTCTGCCATTGCGTCCCCTTTCCCAGTCTGTTAGCGCTCCCTCGCCACGTGATGACAGGGCATCTCCATGTGGTGTTACTGGGAATCTGGACAGCCTTGGGCAATTTAAGTGGTAAAAAGAAGAGAGAAAAAACCAGTATGAGCCCTAATTTAATGGTAGGGAGTTCATATACATTAACGCACACACCATCAGGAAGCTGGCCAGGTTTTCATAATGGGAGTCTTCCCCCAGTATGCAAATGTGCTGCTGTCATTACTGGCTAAAACCTTGGGTTTGAGTTTCCTATAATACACGCTTAAGTTAAAGCTCAATATTTAGAGGCTTCTAGACCCTCTTGACCCCACAGGTGAGATGTGACTGGGCCGGGGGCCGGGGGGTGCGTGCTCAGCGCAGCTCATGCCATGTAGTGAGCAAAGGGCCACATCGCAGCACTGTGGCCAGCTGGAGCCTGTCCTCTGGCAGGCGGCTTCGGTCGAGCCCTGCTAGAGCTCGTACGCTCCCCAGCCAGTGCCCCGAGCACGGTGTCTCTTCTGTCGCAGGACCCTTGACATCAGACCAGTTGGCCGATGGGCTCGTGGGCCAGTTTGAGCACACAGGCTCCCGGGGCGGGGAGAGCAGCTAGCATCGTCTGCTAATGCGTTCGGCACAGTAGCGTGCTCTCTTGCATGCCTACACTTACAGTATCTAAACCAAGCGGTGATGGCTTGCAGAACCGGGGCCTGAGAGCTGTGAAAAGCTGCACTGCTGACACTGAGCATGTCTCTGTGCGCTGTGGAGTCCCATGTGAGCACTAGCACATACCGCTGTTGCTCTGATTTGTATTCCTTTTCTCACGGCAGCGACTGGTGGATGAACGAGGCTGTCTCGGGAGGGAGGGCTCTCTCTGATGTCGGAGGCTGGGTCTGTTACTAGGTGCGACTTGGTTTGTTTTACACACAGGCATCGGTCCTGGGACTGAGGGGGGCACAAAGAGCACGCAGGCCATCGCCCACCAGTCTGACCCACATTGGATACGGCTAGAGAGATGGAGGCCGAGCCAGCTCTCTTGCTGTTCACCCCACCCTTCTCAAACGATCCATTTCTAACCAAGGAACAATACAAGATTTTTTTCCAAGAGCAAATCTTGCTTGCTTGCTGTCCCAGGGGCATGGGCTCTCTTCGGAGATGTGTTTGTACAGAGCTTGTCACAGACTGGGCTGGATCTTGACTTGGACCTTGGGAAGCTTCTGGACTAAAAATGCATAATAAAGATTCAGGGGTTATTAAAATACCCCTTTTTTGTTTCTCTTTCCATTTCCAACTTTGTCTTTAAATACAGATGTCTGGGGGTTTTTCCTCCTCTCAGAGAAAGTAGAAAACTCTCTGCATTTCTCATTCTCGAGTCCCTTCCAGTTTACACTTCGGGAAGACTGAGTGGGCTAGGCTGAAGGTTTGTGCTTTCATAGCTTTAGGACATCTTCCTGCAAGGCAGCCTTCACTGGGTAGCAGAGGCATTCAAATAAAGAAAGCTCATGCACTTTTTCTGTGGGCAAGCTAGTTGGAAGTCCTTTTTTCTTTGGTCGCTGATGAGAGGTGAGAGGAGGTGGTTCCCTCTCCTGAGGCGATGTTTTCACCCTGCGTTCTGCCGTGAGCTCAAAACCCATTTTTTTAATAAAAGTCTGGCAAGAGGCAACAAAGCCCTGTGTTCCTCGGGGCTGTGATTTTTTTTTTTTTTTTTAAAACTTGGAGCCAAACTTCTTTGCAACCAGCGTGGAAAGGAGCGGTTTTGCAGCGGGTGCGAGCCGCTCTGCCCGTGAGCTGCCACGGAGAAGGGCGAGCGCCGCCCCTGCTGCTTTTCCTGCGTGCTGCCTCTGCCCCTGCGTAGCTGAAAACTGAGCTCTGCCCCAAAAAACTTCAGTTGGTGGGGAGGAGGGGGTACATAGCTTTTCATTTTTTGTCTTTGCACAGGCATGAGAGAAAGCGTGGGAAAGCAGAGCGCGGGGAGGGGAAAGGAGGTGCCTCCCTCTCTGCCCCGTCCCGTCCCCTGCTGCTGACCACAGCCCCCCATGAGAGGGGCACCTTTGCTGGCTGCTCATATTTTTGGATGCAGACAGAAGAGCATTAATTCTTTCTCAGAGAAGCTGTGGCCTGTCCCCATCGTTCCTCTTGTACAAAACCCGTGGGAGCCACCATGCGTTGCCAGGGTAGAGGAGCGTGGCTAGGTGGGCTTCTGCACCAGTGGCCACCCTGCTGGGGAGAGCGTGGTGGCTCGAGGGGAACGGGCTTGGGAAGGCTTCAGCAGCTTTGGCAGCTCCGAGGAAAGAGCCTGGCCAGCGGGTGCTGGGGTCTGGCGGGGGAGGCGAGGAGTGTGGCCGGCGTGGCCTGGAGCCGTGCCGCAGTTTGTGCTGGACACAGCCCAGGATTGCTTGCCCGTCCCTGCCGCGCTTCCCCGCGGTCAGCAGGGCGAGAGGCTGCCAGAGCCCTTGGCTGGGGCTGCAGCAGGGCCTGGCGCGGCCTCTCCTTCACGGCCTCCAGCAGCGTACAGCGGCAGGGAGGCGATATCCACCTCCCCGAGGGGCCGTCCGCCCACGGGGTGCTTCCCTTGCTGGGACGGGGGAGCTGTCAAGCGCTCATTTATTGCAGAGATGGACCCCAGAGAGCACTAGGTGATGTACTTAAGGATACCAGGAGCCATGACTGAAGGATGGACGTTTCTGCATCCGTCAGCTTAATTCTGCATGAGGGAGGCTTTGTGCCCTTGCTGGTACTCACGCAGTGTGTGGGCAGGGTACTGTCACGGACTGGCTGCAGTTGTTGGTGGAGGGGTGGGGATGTGCTTACCTGGCAGGACTTGTAAGGCCCAGTTTTGCTTCCCACAGACTTCCTATGTGGTACCGGATAAGCTGCTGAAACCCAGGGCGCTGAAGACAAATAATATATCTGACGTTTACAAAGAACAAGGGAGTTCATGTCTTAAATGGTGATATGGCTCTGGGACCGGCTACTTCAAGGTGAATGCTTTGGTAGGATCCCAGGTCCTACATCAGTGCATGAGATTCCTGAAGGAGAGCTTTCCACCTCATGGCTGTGTTGAGGTGATGATGTGGTGCTGTTCGTGCCTGCCCTCAGGAATTGGCTGAAGAACGTGCGTACAGCTATCTCTACTTTCAGATGTAGGGCCGTTCGTTTAGCCAGCAGGTGTTCAAACAGTAAGTGCCAGAGTCCCAAATTTGTTCCTTTCGCCCCCTGTCCCATCCAGCAGCATTATGTGTTCCTAAGAGGTTGTTGAAAGCATTGGGATGTCTTGGGGAGGAATGCCCGTGTTTGCATCATGATTTTTGATAGGATTTAGCTGTTAAAAGCCAGGCACACGGCGTACTGCTGGCTGCTGTCCCAGTATTAGTGTAGTCTGATCTCCCTGCAGTTGCATGGTTTCCGACAGGGAGGGGGGAAATTACAATGTCTTGGCTCAGATGAAGATACGAAACTCGGGTAAGATGGAGAAACACAGTAAAGTGCATGCATGGAGCACGCAGAAGTACAGCATTTGTCTCATGGACTGTTGCTTAGTGTGTTGGATGGCATATGAGCAGGGGAAGAAATTACATTGATGGGACTGAAGGAACAGGGTCCCCCTGGCAGGGCTGTGCTGACGTCCTGGTGTTTTGGAGGATAGGAGGCTCAGGAAAGTCAGTTGTGTTCTGTTATAACAAAGGAGTTGGAGGATTAAACCCGGGCAGCTGAAGTGCCTCCATGGCCATCAGGCAGCAGGGATGACTGGGCAGGTCACAAAGCGTGTCGTGAATTGCTCACGGGGGACACAAGCAGTGCCCCTTGCAGATACTTGATCTTCATCTGGTGCTGCACCCTGGACTTGATGCTGCTGACTGCAAGGGTAAAGGCTTCTCGTATAAATGATCACTGCTGGGACTGTGCTGGTCCTCGGCTGTGTTTATGTACAGGTTTCGCAGTCAAGGGTACCAAGTGCAAGAGCAGGTAATACTTGCACGGGTAAGGATTTGTGGTTCGTACGGTAAGTGAGAATCAGCGTCAAGTCCCCATGAGTGAAAACCTCTCACAGATCATCACGGAGGTGATAGCCAGTCGTGTTCACTCTGAGATACTTAGTCTCTCTTCGGTCCGGGCTGTTTTCTTCTGAGTTAGCCCACTGAAATGACTCAGGTCATACGTGCTAGAGCACTTACAGTGCAAGGAGGGACACGCAGCCAGCAGCTGGCTTTGCGTAGGCTGTGATCAAGGTGTAAGATGTTGTGATTCCACTAAATCTTTCATTGCAGGCTAGGATTATTCACCTTATCTTACTTTTTCCATAGGCTAAAGGAGAACACGCGTACTGTTCCTTCAGCTCAGCGGGATAACTTTCTAGAGCTGGTGCCTTACGTGTGGGTCTGACCTGAAGTCTCTACACCCTCGCAGGGTCTGGGCATTTGGCAGGGAAAGACTGGGGCAAGCTTTGCAAGTTTTATCCTCGGGGGGCTGTCAGACCTGCAGCAAGGAGCTTTTGGGGCTTCTTTGGAAGTGGTTTTTTTTTGGGTGGGTGGGTGGGTTGTTTTTTGGTTTTTGGGTTTTTTTTTTAATGTATTTCAAACTGAGCTAACCCAAATTATTAGGGAGCTGAAAAGTAAGGTGTGTTTTCTTTGGAAAACAGACCAAGAGGGTTTACTCAAAAACTGAAGTGCGATGTTGTGTTACCGAACCTTTCATTGCACGATATTAGTCTTTCAATAATTGCAAACCCTCAAGGTGGCCTGCAGCACCCTACATCTAGTTATTGTGGCTCTGTACGTTGTTATAATATCCCATGTTACTTCTAAAACCATGTGGGGTGAAACAGATCGTGTTATAGTTATTTCCTACAGCCTGCGCGTTTGTACAGGTAGCATCTAGTATAACTTTGTTCAGCGTGGCGAGCGTGATATCCAGTACGTGAGAATAATGTCTACACATACACAATGATATGTTCTTCAGCAATTTGTTCTCAGTATTCAAAAGGCTCCCGCTGGTTTCCTGGTGTGTTGAGTCAAAGCCAGCTCTAGGAACACGTTTTAATAAACGCTTTGGGTGTGTGAATTTCCTGGGTTTTCTTAAATCTTTGTTGAAAAAGAAAACCTATTGTCCCTTCTGAGTTTCCTGTCTTAATTTCTTTCGATGCACACCATTTTACAACTGAAATCTCTCCTCTGCATAGGAGAAGAGGGTCTGGTTACTTTAGGGATTGTGAAAATAGACTGCTTATACATTCAGGCGCTGTCATTCCTGGAGCCGAGCCCTGGAGAGGGGTGAGCGGTGTCAGAAGTGCAAGCCTTGGGGTCAGGAGAGCTCTCGGCTTCGTTATACCTGGTTCCAGCCGGAGGCGACGGAGGATGCTCCTACTCTGACAGTGGGCTCTGGGCTAGTGGGGGCATGAGTGGTGGTTGCAAGCCCTGCAGACCTGGCGTTACCTTCTGCCCCTACGGCTCCCTTCCCCCTGGGGCGAGCAGCAGGTAGCCAAACCAGTCTTGCCAACAGCAAAGGATGCAGAAGAGAGGCGCTGTGGCAATTTCGGTAGAGTAAACATCTTGCATTAGTTCATTAGCCCATTTACTTGCCCATTTTCTTTCAAATCTCTTCTAAGCCTGTCCCAGCAAGGGAGACATTTTGTTCTGTTCTTGTCTGCTCTTCCCCTCCTCGGATATACAGCCGCGAGTCTGCGATCTTACTGAAAACCAATGATCGTCAGCAGTTCAGTCTAATACACCGGGCTGCGAGCTGTAGTGGCTGAGGCACAAGCATGTATTTCTTTCTGCTGACTTTATTAGAGGAGCAATAAATTCTGGCTGGCCGACAAGGTGGACAGCCAAGGCTGGCAGACAGCTGTGCAAGCTAATGTCTTAAACTGCTGTGGCTGGATTTGCCAGAGGCTGCCTTCTGAAATCCTTAGTCTGCTTCAGTTTTATGTCTATTGGAGTTCATTTTTTCCCCTCTGAAAGTAATGGCAAAAATCTGCTTGTCTTCACCGGGTGCTGCAGGAGAAGCTGCTGTCCCACAGGAGAATCTCCTCTCGCCTCCCCAGCGCAGCCCCGGCTGCAAAAGAGCCGCTTAACTTCGCACACGGATTTTGCTAATGGTGCAGCAGAAGCTGGGGCTGTCCTGTGCTTAATTGAAACTGCAAAAATAGTGTGACCTTCTTTTTAGTGACTTGCCACGTTCATTAAATGGGGAATTTTCTCTGTCGAATACCAAATTTGTTTATACTGCATTAAGCGAGGGAAACTTGCCAAATATTTTATGCATGTTTAACTTAAAATGTGTCCAAACTCAGTGTGCTCCCCCTGTCTTTGATTTGATTTTGACATAAAGCATATAAAACACCAAGTTTCAGCCTGCCACAGATGTCTCTGTGGCGTCTCTACAGTTCCACAAACAAGGGGATTTGTAGAGAAACATTAACTCTGCCATTTCTACATCATTGCTAGCAAAGGGAGAGCGTGGCCGGTGCCCTCTCTTTGCGGAGCTGAGCGCCCCAGGTCGGAGCGGATATTTTTCAGGCAGTGTTCGGCTGGTGCTCTGGGCTGGGTTTCCAGCGAGGCTGAAGGCTTTTGTTTCCCTTCCCTATCACTAAGCGTTTCCAGCGTCTGACCATTAAGTTGTTTGGGGGGGAAAACTCTGCCCTGGCAGAAGAACTAGAGTAGTTCTGATGATTTTTTTTTTTTCTCTTCAAGGAGGTTAGAGGGAGGTGTGGATACAAAAGGTGAATAGGAGAACATCAGTCTTCTGCAGCACGGTTCCCAAGAAGCTGAGAAGCCAACCTCATCTGATCAGAGGGGTCACCTCCAATTCAAGGAGGGGTGATACATGGGAACCCCAGTGGTTGAAAGCATTGGTGGGGTTGTGTTTGCAAGTTGCATCACAGATACTCCCTCTCATTAGGGAGGCCTAGCAAAAATTCCTGATGTCTGGCTTCTTGCTGTTATATGGGAAAACAGATACACACAAAAAATGTAAGCATTAAATGAGCAAGCAAAAAAACCCCATGGAAATAACCTGTCCCTAAGCCAACGGAGCTGGCTTTGGTAATTGGAGATCTGTTGTGTGTGCAGAGATCTTGGCTTCCACTGCTGCTGTAAACTTTCAGGTTTCTGGGACGTTTCCCAAGGTCTGGCACAGTCACCTTCACTGCTCAAGCAGGAATGGCTGCTGTGCAGGTACCGTTTACTTCTGCGTGAGCCACTGCCTTGTCATTTATCTTGCTCTACCACCTTTGTTTTGCCTTGGATGTCCCCCATCCCGTGTTCCCAAGCTCCAGGGCGTAAATCCACTGAGCTGCAGCTCCAGCTGCCATGAAAAGTTCATTTCTGTTGGGAGATATGTGCTGCTTGGGTGACTGCTGCTTGGGTGATCAGGGCAAATGGCACTTGGAGGCCGTGCCTTGCTTGGGCAAGACCCTGGCCCTGCCAGGAGTGAGTGCCGTAGGGAGGTGCCATTGGGGAGGAGGAGATCTGGGACCCGTAGTGCTGAGCTCTGGCTACGGTTGGTTTGGCGTTCCTCGACGCTGTTTGCCTCTGTGGTACAGAGCGTTTGTAATTGCATTTTGCCGTCTGCTGCATCATCTATTTCAGCCCATTAGAGCATTTGCTGGTTAATTACTTGAGCCTACATCAAACCTCTGTAAGGTAGGCTGTCACTACATCTCCGTCACTGCAGGCAAAAACAAGCAAATGACGCCATCACCTCAGGTGGTCTTCATGCTCTGTCTGGAGATGTGGCGGCAACCGCTGACTCCATACCGCTAAGAGCACAGGGCTGGGCTTGTCCTTGGAGAAAATATAAAGAAGAAAACAGTTGAAGGTCAGAGATGAGGTGTGAGGCACCCATGTCCTTGGCTCTTGGATCCACAGTGCTTGCTTACCGAGTGACTGAGAGGGACAGCGGTTTCATCAGTGGAGCAGCAAAGGGTTTGTAGTACCTGCACATTCAGACTGCTGCTGGTACTCATTCAGGCTCTGAGCTGGATCCCACCACGCGGCTGGCTTGATGAGGGAACATAAAACACAGACTGGGGCCTGCTGCCAGGGGATCCAGGTCCCACACCAGGCTCTAGCTCCAGGGGATGGTCATGTCCTACCTGCCCTGCCCTCTTCCCTCTAGTCTCAGTCATGTCCTGAGCCTGCCTCTTCTATGCAAAGCATCTGCTGATTCAGTTCTCCACCCTTGTACTATTTGTCCTAAATTACTGTTTTTTTCTGGCATCAGCCCTGCTGGCTGTAATTACTGATGACCTGTGAGGGAGATGTAGTCCCTGCCTTTCATTTCATCGCTCCGTGCTGTACCCCAAGCAGCAGCTGCCTGTGAAATCCCACAGTCCCAGAAGAGCGCTTCTTTGGTCATCATGTTCAGCTAGTGCTTGGGCAACGTACTCAGGATCTGTGAGCCGTAAGGAGGATTGTTCTTAGCAGAGACTGAAGTTCCAGAAGTAATCAGATGCTAGAATGGTCACTGACTGCATGTAAACCGGTGATTTCCACAAACTCCCACTCACACAAGCTTGCTACAGTCTTTGAGAGATGCGGATAGCTCCCCACAAGCAGGAGGCACCGGGGTGACTCTGCCACCAAATTCAGGCTCCTGCAGCGGCGCTGAGGGCTGTTCTGTGTTCTGAGCACAACAGCTTTAACAATTCCTCGAACACGGGCACAACAACTTACTCAATCTTGTTCTCAGAAACCACTGACCTTTTTCTGTTGACACTTTAAAAAGGAAAAGTCAGTCTGAGGCAAACACCTGGCGTGGAAAATTTCAACCTGAGCAGTTCAGTGCTGGCAAACTTCTCAGCGACAGAAAAGATGGTTTCGTAAGGGGAAGAGTCAGGCTGCTTTTAAGCGTTGGTTTGCTACCCTTTCCGCCCGTAACGTGGGGTGACAGCTTGACTTCTGTGGATCAGCCAGCTCGACTGCTCTCCATTCCTCTGAGGACCTTCAGAGGAGGTCAGCCCGTGAAGTACAAACGCAAGCGAGGTTCGAGGTGGATCAGAGCTGCTGTTTCAGATACGCAGCTCGGTGTGCCTTGTTTTTTTTCCAGCCACAAGTATGTCTTGCAAATACCAGATGCATGGAAAACGATGCCTTTTTCTTGGCTGTTACTAGGTTTCCCGTCGTGGTGCTTGACTTCTCGCAGGTTGTGGCTGAGATTCTGCCATGGCTTTGGCAATGTCTGCATTAAGAAATGAAACATGCACAGGGCTGTTTGCTGACTATGAGGCCATGTGAGACAGAATGGCCCACATCTATGCTGTCTTATCTCCTAATTAGGGTGGCTGCATGTGAATTACCTCTTGGTTACCAGTGGTCTGGGCTAACCCCTAAACCGTGTCTGAGAACTTGCAGACCACACCGGTGGCCCTGCTCACGGTTTGACAGCCCGGGCGTTTGAGCTTGGGTGCCTGGGATTTTCCTGCTAGTGTCTGGCCCTCTTGAATTTCCCAGGGTAAGCGCAGGCTCCGAGCCTCGGTGCTCTGTGCCCATCCTAGAACTACCCAGTTCCCTCGATTTTCCTTTTCTGCGTGGTGTTTGCTGGGGGGCTCTCAGTCAGCTCTTCGTGGCTTCTGCTGCCTGGGGCTATTCCTGTCACCGGCTGAACTACAAGCGGCTTTGCTGGGATTAGCCTAGACGTGGAGGATTACTAGAATATCTGTGATATCTGTTATGAATTCACTCCATTTAGTACTCTAAACTCCTTCTCCTTACCCCTGGATTAGTAGTCTTAGCTATTGCTAATGAGTTTGTTAGAAACACCAGTATGGAGATGAACTGACGCTGGTGAATTGGCATAGTTCGATGCACGCCACGGAGGAGTCTTCAGATGGTTACAATTTCGAAGTATCGGTGACCCAACTGCAAGTAGCGTAGAGGCGAAAGCTTCCATAAGTCACTTATCCGGCATATGGGTTGTGTCCATGCTACAAAATGTCTTCTGTATTTCGGAGCAGTGGAGATCTATGCAGTAAAATACATCTCCCATGAAATCTGCTCTTGTCCTCCTTTCTCTCCATGTAAAATTCCTTCACCCACAGCTTCAAGGACAATGCTGCATTGCTGAGATGTTTAAGACTGTAGAATTTGTCTTGGGAAATAATATAATTGTATTTTTTCCGTAACAAAGCCATTATACTGTCAAAAGCTTGACTTTCTGTTGCATTAGCCGAGAGCCAGCAGAGATAGCTGGGAAAAGAAAGTGCTTAGCTTAACCTAAATTTTTTACTAGCGAGAAAAATGGAATGAAAACAAAATGAATTTATAATGAAATGGATTTATTTCTGGGCTTTCCTATTGTGCTGTTGTTTGCTTTCTTTGAGGGCGTTTAGAGCTGATTAGCAGCCTGGAGACAGAAGTCCATTATTTACCCAAAGAGCAGCCAAGAGCGGAGAGACGACAATGCAGCCTCCCCCCGTCCCTTTCTCTTTGCTCCATCCTCTGCATCCCTCCTGCATTCCCAAAACGAGCCTCAAGTTTGTCCTGAAGGGATCCTTCTCCATCAGGGAGAGGACAACTAATTCTGTGTGGTCTGCTGCCTTCTGTTGGAGATGCCAGCAGAGACAGAGGATTTGCTGGAGGCCTCTGGCTCCTCAGGGTCAGGTCCCCGTGGTGGGCAGGAGCGTGGGACGCCTTCCCGGGCTGCGGGAGGCAAAGGGCTGGCGTGGGTGTCTGAACCCATCTGTGCTTAACCGGCCTTCTTGGAAGCGGGGTCACAAGGGCCGTTCGAGGAAGAAGGAGGAGGATGAGCGTGTGGTCCCGCTGAAGAGATTTTGCAAAAATCTGCACAAAAGAATTGTTTCTTTCCATGGGAGTTAAAGCTAGGGGAACAAAGTGGGAGAGCCAGATGTGAGCCGGTCTGTGGCAGCATCCCTACCCTCCTCCTCCTCCCTCTCTCCCAGGGATTGTTCCTGAGCCCTCCACGTGCTCCGTCTGGGGCGGCACGGGCACTTAGGTACGTGAAGAGATCCCAGGCCTCTGCAGCAATGGTTGCCTGTAGCGTGGTGGTTTTAATTGCAGGATACGTAGCCCTGGTTTATTGGAGCAGGTTTACAATGTGGGGAAAATGCTGCCTTTTGTCTTTCAGCTACCCCCTGAGATAACAGCATGGCAAGTAATGGATATCAGCTCCAAAACAAGGAGGGGACTCGGTTCTGGAGGGGGCTGCTCCCTCTCTGAAACGCAACTAAAGCTGCCTCACGTTAGGAGCTGTTGTTCTGTTCGTTCCTAGGCTAATGCAATCAAGAGCAAATCCCTTCTACTTTCTGTCTCCATCCCTAATCTTGCATGTCACGTCTTGTTGTACGGAGGATTCTTTTTCCCTGGAAGGAACAGGAATTTGGCGGTCATGACTTATTATCCTGACTATAATCTTGGCTAAGCTTGCACTGTAGCAAAAATATTAAATTCAGTTTTGAAATTTTTCTTTGCCCTCTTCTGGCCATAAAATGGTGTTAAACTGCATATTTTCACCCCTGATTTGGCCTGTCCCCCAGATTTCCGCTGCAATGGAAGCTTTTTGGATCCCATGCTTCTTTAAAAGTGTTGTTGATAACAATCAAAATGGAGATCACTTTTATAAAAGAGCATTATTTATTAAGACAGACATCTGTTACTGCTATCTCTTTTCCTCCCTTATGCTGGGCAGGATGAGGGAATGAAATGCCAGGGAGGGAAATGTGCTGTTTAAGTTAAAGTATAGAATTCATATGCTTTAAGTTAAAGCATAGAACTTATTCGTATGCCAATACGAATAAATAGGTGTGAATTGGCCATGAATACAGTCAGTCTTGACGTTAGGGGAAGGCTCATAGCTGTAAGAGGGTTTTGAGATCAGGCTTTCAATGGGTGTGAGACAGGCAAAAAATAACATCCTTGAATCAGTATCATGTAAACGGAGTTGTACGCAGAGGGGGCACTGGTAGCGTGGAGATGGTCTTGGTGGCTCAAGAGGTGCCTCCCAGCCCCGTGTGCTTCCTACCTGTCTGTGATCCCACCAGGAGCTTTGCAGTGAGTCCGTCGCTCAAGGGCAGGCATTTGTGATGGAGGGTGTTGCTGGGAGGCAGTGGGACCAGTGTCTTGGGAAAGGGGATGAGGAAAGTCATCCGGACAGGCAGGGAGTGGGGAGCCAGAGCTTGGCGGGGAGGCAGGACACGGTCGGACCTGTCTCCGTGGCTTGTGTTTCACCAGCGAGTCCTGCCCCTCGGGTCTTATGAAGATCTTTTCTCAGTCTCCAGGGAGACTCCTGAACGACAAACAAGATTAAAGCTTTTATTTCTGACCTCTTTGAGAGAATGCAGTCATGATGTCCAAGTGATCATTGCTAAAAAAAAAAAAAAAAAGGGAGATCCAGTTTAAGTTTCCTTTTGACCAAAAGAGCCAAAACTCAAATTCTTACACCAAAGCATTAGAAAGGATTCAAAGACCATGACTGACCGAACGCCCTTGAGGAAACCGAAGGCTCCACCAGTACAAAGTTACAAGAGTAAAAATCAATCAAGAGGGGGGAAAAGCAGTCTTCAGTTTGACAACACAGGGCAAGGAGAGCTGCCGGCAGCTGGAGGAGGTTCAGCACTAGCAAACAGAGGGTCTGGCACTGGAGAGAGAAATTAAACAGCCAGTGGACAGCAGGAAAGGTTGTGTAGCAGAGAGACACCCCAGAGGACTGAGTTTATGACCAGGAGCATCTTTGCTGAAAACACCATGCCACAGCAGTAGTGTGAAGGGAATGCAACAAATTTCCCCTCTGGGCTGGTGGCTTTGCTGCTCCTGCCCGGGGCTCCCTCCTCCGGGCCAAGGCTGGGGGTGGGAAGGACGGTGCCAGGGGGACCCGAGGCTCAGCAGCGCAGGGATGCAGGGACAGAGCTGTGCCGGCCACAGCTCCTCCAGCAAGCCGTCGGTTGTGCTGGTGATCGGGTGGGTGACGCAAAGCCACCTTCTCTTCACTGCGATTTCTGTGAGGCGGTGTGGAAGGGGGCCGTTTGACTGTCCCTGTGATGGGAAACAAGAACGATAATTGCCTCAGGGAGGCGTGGGGGAAAGGACCCATCCAAAGAGAGTACCTAAAAAGAGCCACTTCTTTGCTTCGTCTTCCTTTACTGACTGTAATCTGTCTTGTGTGCATATGGCATGGTGCAGCTGATACAGAGAAAGTGCATGCCATTAATTCAGCCCACCTCTGAGTCATGACGGTGGAGGGAAATAGGAGAGTACTTGCCTCAAACCATATGACAACACACAGACTGCAAGGACATTGCTTTTCAGAGCATTCACCCCAGGAACAGGCCAGCCCCAGCAACAGGGGCTCCCTTGCACAAAGAAACGGGAAGAGCGGCCAGCTAAGGGAGTCTCACGGCTTTCGAAGCGGTCCCCTCCCCGAGTCTGCTGGCGTGCCTCTTGTTTGGTGGCACGAAGCAACGAGGGCATCAAGAGCCCCCCAAGACGGGGAGTTTTGTCTCTCATTTCAGTGAGGCTGAGATTTTTCCCTTTGGATCCAGCTGGTTTGGTGGTGTCTCTTCCACACTCTCTGGTGGTTGTTTTTTTTTTTTTTAAGGGGGAAATGTTTATAATTCCTTGTCTCGGCGTGTGAGGGAGCGAGGGCTGCAGCTGCCAGCCAGGCTCTGAGCTTATCTCTGCTAGCAGCCTGTGCTGCGGGCTGGCGTGATCCTCGAGAGCTGCCTGCGGCTCTCCTGAGCTGTGCCAGCTTCGCCCTGCCAGAGGGAAGGGGTGGGTTTGGAGGGGCGCAGGGCAGCCCCTTTTCTTGCTGGTTGTGAGGGCTGAGGCTGAGCTTCTGCATCGGTGCCAGAATTTAAGTGGGAACCGCTGGTGGGGACAGTATGTTGGGCTGAAATCCTGCCAGGCCACTGGCAGGCTCTCCCTTTAACACCACCATGGGGCCAAGCTGCATGCCAAGACCGCGAGCGAGCTTTCCTCCAGTGTTCGGGGTTGGGAATCTGGTTTGGCTTGTGCCAGAGGTGGGCAGGGGAGATGGGGTGCACGCAGATGTCTGCATTGCAGCCCCCCAAGCTCCTGCTGGCCGCTCTGGTGTTGCACAAATCCTGAAGTTTCTGCCCAAGACCTCAAGTGCTCTTTGGGTTTCCTCCCTATAGCACACATCACCGAGAGGTGGGCAGCGATGCTTCACGTGCTCGGTCTGTGATGTGCTCTGGGAGCCGTGGGGACAGAAAAGATGAGAAACACGTGTTGTTATTAAGGAGGTTTGTGTGCTGATAGGATCATGCTCTCGACATTTTGCACCATGTCTCCTTAAGGCCGTCATAGCCCTTAGGGGAAGCAGAGGAGCTGCTTTGTTTTCTGCCGGGCTGGTTGGGGGCCCCGGCAGGTCGCTGCTGGCCCCAAAGCAGAGGGGTTTGTGCCGGGACCTTGCAGCATACCTGGCGAGCACAGGTTTGCCAGCCGGCAGAGCGGCAGCCCTCTCTGCAGGCTGGGAGGCAGCTCCTCCTCCCCGGCAGCGGGCCCGCAGCTGCTTCGAGGAAAGCCTGCGAGCCAGGAATGTGTGAGGATGCCGGCGTCTGTGCGCGCTCACGGCCTTTCATCTCTGAAATGCGGCCCGGCCAGGCCACAGGGCAGAAAGCAAAACATCCTGGGAAGAGCTCAAGAAGTATTAGAGAATCGTTCGTGCTTTTGGAGGCGATTCAAGCAGCGATCCCTCTTCTAGGAACGCGGGCCGCGGGAGGCGTGGAGAGCCTCAGGGTCACTAGCAGGGCTTGGAGCCCTCTCCTTCTAGCCCAGGGCAGTACCAAAGTTCATAGCAAGTCCCTAACGCCTTGTCGCTGTCTCCAGAGCAGTGAGAAAAGAGAGACAGGCAAGTGCTTGGGTCTTTGTCATTGCATCTGGCTGGCACTGGTTGCCTGCCCTTGCTGGTTGGGGGCCAGATAGGCTACCGAAGTTCAAAAGCCCCGTTTTTAAGTGACTGCAGTGATGTGCTCAAGTCCTTTACGTCTCTGCAAGTTGAGTCACATGTGGGTGTGTGTATAGGTAACGACAGCAAGTCTCCTGAAGTCACCCATCGGAGAACGAGAGCTGGGGAGAGGACGCAGGCACCCGCTCCCCACCCAGTCCCGGTACGATTCGGACTGGGAGCTGCCTCGTTAAGTTTGCTTTGCTGGAGTGGCTCAGAGGAGAATATGCTTTCCTGAAGCAACATCTATCTAGGTTATCATAACCACCAAATGGAGCTGCGGCTTTATTTTTCTGTTTGTTTGGTTTTTAAAGTCGGCATCAACAGTCTTCCCAACTAGACAGGAAAAAATTCCATGATTGCAGAGAGAGGGGGAGAGAGATGTCTGCAACAGTTCTTCGTTATTTCCAGACACGGTCACGAAGAGCCAGATGGAAGGAGATGAAAGAATGAGAAGAATAGGTTGCTTTAGACACCAAATAACGATGTTTTAGGAATAAAGCCATGGGAATATTTTTTTTTTTAATTCCCTAGCTGAATCAGAGACTCAAACCAAAAATTTCATTGCGGGTCAGCTGAAATTCATATTTTATTCTCAACAGAAAAAAAGGACTGACCAAAAAAAAAGTTGCTAAGCTTATCAAAACATGTTTTTATTTTGCTCTCTTTGACGTATAAGTTTACATACAACACTTCATGAAAGATATTTCCAAATAAAAAAGGGAAAATAGTTCACTTCATCTTAGAAATAATTTTGGAATCAAAGCTGTTCCCTGAACTGGGCACAAATTTCCAAATAGTTTTGGTCAACCTCAGATTGCATTTTCTAGTGAATTAGCTCTCTGAAGAACGTTACCCGGCCTTATTTAGGAATTATAGGAAATCAATAATCACTTTTGTTAATCACAGAATCGCCTTCAGGCGGCCAAGGCTGGCGAGACTGTGCTGTCAGCCTGGCACAGAGGCCGCGGGGTGCTAAGGGGAGCTCTGCTCTGGGAGACGGGGGGGTGGCTGAGTCTGCTTCCCTGAGGCTACACGCGTGGGTATGGGGCCTGCCGCTTCCAGTGAGCACGGCAGAGGTTATTCACTGCTCGGTTACGTTTACCTTTCGTTTTATATACCGCTCCGCTGCTGTGAGAGGGAACATAGTTGTGACAGGTATATTGTGAGAGCAACAGATTGTAAGCTAAGAGGTCAGGCGGGTGTTGGGGAAATACCATCTGTCTTCCTTGCTGGGAGCCCGCACAGCGTAGTTTATCTCCCGTTCCCCCTCTGTTTATGCTGGGTCCCACGAAGGGGGACCCACGAGGACACACCAGTGTAAGCAGAAGCAGCTTGCCGAAGAAAAAGCCTGGGTGTTTGGCCAAGCACCTTGAGTGAGAGCGGGTTTGGCGTGAGCTGCAGGGAGCGGTGCGGGGCAGAGAGGCTGCGGGCAGCTGTGGCGTCGATGGCCCGGTGCAATACCCATCCTTGGAGCATCCATGGGAAGGCTGGAAACCCTCGGACTTCGGAAGTTTTCTTCTTTCCTCCCAGCTGTGGCAGTTACCATGGTGACAGGATTTTATAGTGTATTTCATAGCGATGCTACCAGTTTTCTCATGGCCTTCTCGCCTTATCAGAGCTCCCTCTTGGCTGCCTCAGTAAAGAGGTCAGCCATTAAGGGCAAGTCAGAGAGACTTACAGCGCTTTCCCTATCGCAGAGGGAAGCCGCTTCACGATAGGTGTGGAATGGTGTTAGCTCTGCACAGGGACGGTTTCAGGGCTGGCGGCTTTCTGGGGGATAGTAGGGGCAGCAGGAGTTGAAAAGAAGGAGCTGGTCCTAACTCAGGGGTCACAGTTCCCCTTGCACGGGGTCCCAGATGGCCCAACACTGCTGCTCTGTGGCCCCGGTGTGGGGCTGCGGGGTAGCTGCCTTTGCAGTTTAATGGGATTTGCTTGTTGCTGATGTGATGTTTCTGAGAGCAGGGGAAAACACATGCACGTCTATCCCTGTAGTTTGTATGCTTGTGCAGCCCTCCCTGTGTTCCTCTCGCAACAAGGATTTTGACTTAGTTTTTACAGCAGTGTTTTTCCTCTCCTCTTTCCAATACAAATGAGTAGGTGCACGCACCTTTCTGCCAGTTGTCAGGTCTTCAGTAGTGAAAGCTGAAGTTACAAGAACCTAGAGAGCTTTCTTTGCATCTGCCCACCTCCTGAAATCCTAGTTTGCATTTTGAAGGTTGTAATGTGACAAAGCTTTGGCAGACTTGCCTTCAGCTCCCTCTGGCTACAGGGACACAGTTTAACCTTTGACGGGGCCGTACCTTTTTGGCAGATGTACCACTGGTAAGTAGACTCCAGGTTAGTTCCCCAGCCTTCCCAAACTTCCCCCCTCTTGCAGGTTTGTTTTAGCCGGCTTGTGTTTTCAGATTTTCCCGTTAGTCTGAAAACTATTCCTGACTGTATGGTTTCAGGACGGGGATGCTCTGTCAAGACCACGGGCCAAGAAAAGTTGTCTAGACAAAATAATGCCTAATAATGGGGTTTATTCTGACCCTTCCTCACTGTTCCCACTGTGTAAAGGGGACCTCATGACTTTTCATGTGGTAAAGAAGCTTCAAAGGCGAGAAATGACTGTGGCAGAGAGCACTGTCCCCTGGGGATTCGCTCTTGCAGAGTCTTCTCCAGCAGAGCCATAGAGTGGAGCAGCCCTGAAGCTGCTCTGCTTTAACGAGGAGCTGAGCAAGTCCTTGGCCAAGGCTAGAAGATGGGAAGTGCAAAACTGGCTCATTTCCAATTCTGTTCTCAGTCTCCCCCCGCCCCGAGGCTGACTCAGTGCTTCCCTCCGATCGCATGGCGATTTCCATTGCTTTTTTGCAATGTGCTGTGGTAGAAAGCGGGTAAAGAAGGACCAAGGCGCAGAGCTGGGAAGAGGGATCATCAAATCCGTTGCATTAGTGATGGGAACAAAATTACTGAGGTCTCTTGCGCAAAAGGCCGGAGGCTGCTGGTAAACCTCGGCATTTCCTGCGCTCCACGTTCCTCTTGCGTATCCAGTTACTGGAAGAGGTGAGGAGATGCCATAGGGTTGTAAATCCTAACTTGCCTCCAAATGCTCAGCTCGTTCTTCCCTCCGTTGGAGCCAGGTAATGGCTGAGAAATGTGCCAGATTTGGATCCCGTTCAGAAATAAATCATCCCAGCTGGTCAGAAAAAGAGGCAACAAGACTTACTGGCAGGACCAGTAAAATCTGCAGGACTTCTGAGTGTGGGCAATTAGGGGGACGAAGGATGGAAAAAGAGGGACTGCCATGACACAGAAAGAGCTGTGGGTCACCACAGATTTAGAGGTTGAAAGGGAACATTTGAGGTTGTATATGGCACAAAAACCACCTCAGATTGGGGGTGTGTGTGCTGCTGAGCAAGTGCACCCCAAAATGGGGCAGATGGTCTCAGGGCTGTGGTGCTGCGCTCTGTGGACTTGGACTTCTTCTGTCCTGCAGGGGAAGGAGCATGCCTTTGGGAAAATGCTGGCTAGTGAAGAAACCTTCCTTTTACTGTTGAGCCTGGGTGTGCTTGGAGAATGAGAGGTGATGGGGTCTGTGTTTAATAGCTAGGAGGAGTCTGTGATCCACAGCTCTGCTCGGGTCTGGAGGCCGGGACAGTGCTCCACCTCTGCCTGCCTGCCCTGAGGAGGAACTCCTCATCCTCCTCGTCCTCCTCGTCCTCCTCGTCCTCCTCGTCCTCCTCCTTCACACCCTCCTGTCGGCAAGGCCTTCCTCTGACTGCTCCTAAGGTGCTGTGACTTGTCTCACATGCTACCCGCATACAGAACAGACCCCTCCTGTTGAAATTCAGGAGTCAATGCTGGTCTTGCTTTTATTTTTATGTTTTAAACAAAACAGGATGGAGAATTGCGGTTCCCAGAAGCCCAGCCACAGCAAAACAGAGCCTGGCCCAGGGCACTCGGTGTCTGGGAAGGATGGTCGTACCCCAACGGGGAGTATGACTTGTGTGTCAGATTGCGAAGTGGTCCTGGCCCCGGACCAGGGAGCAGAGGGGGCTGAGCCACTGCCTTCTGGTCGTTCTTGAGCAAGTCCCCTCCCTTGGGCCTTTCTTTTCCAGTCTGTCACATGAGGAGGATGATACCAATCTCATCCCGCAGGTCCTGTGGGACTAACTTCATTTAGGATGTTTCGTGTGCACTGAGATCCTTCCCTGTGCAGGAGGGTTATTTTCTTATCCAAATACGAGGTGATTAACTGGATTCCTCCCCCTGAGAACCGCGGTGCAGCAGCAGCACCTCCTCTCCTCCCGTGGGACTGACTCTGCCCTGCTCCCAGCCGAAGCCTCTCCAGCTGGGTTGGCTTGTGCAAATCAGTCTCTGATCTCCTGCCGCCGTGCCTTGCTGGGAGCCAGCGCGAGCAAGAAAGTTCCCGGTGGCTGCAGAGGAGCTGGCAGTTTCGCTGCGTGATGTGGCAGGAGGGAATCCAGCCCCTTCTTCCAAAAGTGCTGCAGGGATGGGTGGAGGGAAGAGTGCTAAGAGACAGCACAGTTTTGGGCCATCACATTTTTGAAGCTGTGAGTGCGAGGGGGGTTTTAGGGTGAGCGGCAGAGCGAGGCTGCAGCAGGGAGAGCGCTGCCAGAAACAAGCTCCCTTCCTTCTAGCAGCCATTTTCCAGACTTGTTTGCGGTAGAGATTTCCTCTTCCCCAGACTCTCGTGTCATTGTTCCCCTTATGGGGCCTCACCGGTCATTGCCTTGTGGTGGAAAATATGAGGTTGTGGGGGCCAGAGCACAGACATTCCTTCCAGTTTAAAAGGGAAAACAGAGTCCTCACGCAGCGGAGTCCCCAAGAGAGGTGTGCCTGGCTCCGTAACTGTTAGCAGCATCGCGCTGTAAGAGAAATCAGCTGTTTGGCAGATGCCTTTCTCCTCTTGATTAGGTTGTGGGGAGAGAAGCCTTCTTCCTCCCAACTCCTGCTTCCCTTTCCTTGCGGGCACCAGCTCCTGCCGGCTTGCTGTGGGACATGAGACGGCCGTGGCTGGTGTGTTAGGGCTGCAGTCGTGTCAGGGGGCCAGGCCATACGCCCACTGGGGTCAGTGGGGAGGTGGAGCTCTCTCTACCCACCCTGCCGATCTCTGCAAGGCAGTACTGCCAAGGCAGTCCTTTGTGTAGCAGCAGTGGCATCAGATGTCTTCATCTCCCTGACAGAGCCACGGACAAACACCCGCAAGCAGGCTGCCACAGGCAGTGTTGTTCGTCCACGGCCTCATGCAGAGGTCACCGGCCTGGTGGGCCCCTCTCATCACAGAGCTGTTAGAGCCTCACTGCTCTCCCGCTCGGTGTGCTGATACGATGGACGTGGCTGGTTCACGGATCACGGCCTGAGCAGCCAGCAAGGCAGGACGGGTCACACGCCAATGGGTGAGGTACAGGTTTTGCAGAGAGGGAACCTCCTCTGAGCTCTGGGAGTTGCAGGTCCCTTCCTCTCTTGGCTCCTTGTCTCTGAATCCAAGTTTTCTGGGAACACACCCCAGTTCCCAGCATGGGCAGAGATGTATGCTCTGGCTTGTTTCCCATTAGGGAAAGTCAGCTAGCATTAAATATTCATCTATTAAGCATTCAAAGGCCTTTAAGGGGTTGCATTTTGTTGTGTGATGTATTTGCAGCAAGCTGATCCTGGATGTCAGCTGAGAATAGGTGGAGGGAGAGATTTGGGAAGGGGGGTGGTGAGTGGGGACTGGGTTGGGGCACGTGCTCCTCCGTGGCAGGCATCCCGCAGGGCGCACCGCAGCTCCCAGCGCTCTGTATGGACGGCTGTTCGCAGCCCTGGGTTGCAGCTGGCCGAAACACCTCGGCGGTGGAAGCTCCGAGGGACAGATGAAAGCAGAAGAGAGATGGGGTCCGTCCTCCAGCGCAGGGAAAACGCTGGCGAGGGAGCACAGGGGTCAGCATGGGGGAGACTGAAGGGGGACTGGAGTCGCGGCGGGGGGCTGGGGTGAGGACCTGCCCCCAGGGCTGCAAGCGGCGGCGGTGTTGAGTCTGCCGAGACAAGAGGCTGAGCCAGAGGAGTGTTTCACGGGGCTCTGCAAAGGAATTACAGCCTGGTTCCCTCAGGAAGCAAAGCTATGTCAGCAGGCTGTCTGTGCCTGTCTGTCTCGCCTCCAGTGAGTCTTGAATCTATCGGCCTGTTTCCGCCGCAGCTGATAAAGCGGTGGAGGCCTCCGAGATAATGGGATCCAGCTGGTTTTGTGACTCTAGGTGACTGGCTTAATGAGAGGGGCCTGCAAAGACCCCCTCTGAGGAAGGAGTCCATACGCTGCCCTGTAACTAGCTGACAGACAGGCCACGCAGAGAGAGCTGTTGGAAACGGGGCTTCATTAGTTCTGCTGCATGCGGATGGCTTTAGGATTTGGGGGAGGGAGGAATCCTGAAGTTTTAATGGTGCTGGACCCCTTTGCATCCAGCACAGACCTCACACTGACACCCTTCAAAGAGGATATTGTTAGCATATTGTCAAATGTGTCTGGTCGCAGTGCCCTGGGGAATCAATCCAGCACTGGTCCAGACTTTGCCTCACAAACATCTTTTCTTTTCCTTTTTAACTAACTAGTTTGGGGACAGCCTGTTTTCGAGCCTTGTGAGCTGCCCATCAAGACCTTTGCTGATCTGAGCCCCGGGACATGTACCCTGTGCCTCCCAGGGGCAAGGGGAGGGGGACCCCCTGCGGGGGGGTGGCTCCAGAGGGGATCCCGCTTTGGGGCTGGATAACACCAGACCTGAGGACGGGTGCAGCTGGAGACCCTGCGCCAGTGGGTTCAGCAGCCTCTGATGGCAGCTTTCCTTCCAGAGTAGAGGATATGGATCACTACGCAGCCCACCATGCCATCCTAACAGTGATGATGTCCTAGGAGGCAGGTTTTATTGGAGAGCTGAACTGGGAATCAGGCATGGTTCAATCCCGACACGCTGGGTTTATCTCTGTCTTATCTTTGACATCTGAAAATCAAACCTTCCAAGTCGGACTTAAAGGTAGTTTGTATGGGGTTTCTTCCAGAGTGTACAGATGTCCTGAGGCAGTAGCCCTAAGGAAAAGAAATTGCAATGTTCGCCTTACTTATCTATTTATGGCAAACCCAACGTCGGGGGTGCCTGCTTGTTTCACGCTAATCTGCTCAGTTTACGCTGCTGCCAAATTTCCGCCTCGTCACACCAGAGTGTTAGAGGATCCAGGGAGCTGCCGCAGGAATTAGGTCAGGTTTGAGGGGAGGGACGGGCTCTTTGCTTGTTAGCCGCAAACCAGAACAACGAGACAAATGGCTGGAGGTGACAGGCCGCCTGTCCTGCGTGCCCTCCAGCGAACACGGGATCTGCTCTCCCTGGAGCTCTGCAGGAGGGCACGCTGCCGAAAGAGCTGTTTTGCCCAGAGCCACGCTTGGGTAACGGGTTGAAACGCAGGAGCCAAATGCTTTCTCGGTGCCATTGCTGTACAGGAGTTGCTAAGTTTTCCCGACCGCCCCGAGCTGCTCTGCTGCCCAGCCCTTTCTTTGGATATCACAGCACAACGCAGCGCCTCTCCCTCCCAGCCCCACGCCAGGGGAGAGGGGAGGTTTGGGAGCCAGGAGACGTGGCTTCTTGTCTTAGCTTTCTGCATCGTTGACCTCGCACATTGTGTCTCCGAATCTTTCTGCGTTGAGGAGAAAACATTGCCAAGACAGCAGCTGAATGAAGCGCTAGATTTCGTGGCTGGATGCTGAGTTGGTTTAGAAATTGTGCAGGCAGTGCTGTTTACAGGTGGCACCTTAGTGCGTTCGGAGACCCCTTGTATCCCTACTCCTGTGTCGGTCGTGGCAGGGAACAGGCAAAAGGGATGTGGACTGGCTGAAATACCTAGCTGCAAAGCTCATTTTTCCCTGTCTGTGTGGAGGGAGTCTATTGTGAATTGTGTATCTGCTTATATCTGAAAATTTTCCTCCCAGCTTTTGCTGCTGCCTTCCCTGAGGCGTGAGAATCTGTGCAAGTCCCGCAACCCCAGACGTTATTTCGGTGCCCTTTAGTTTTGACTTATCCGTGTGGTACTCAAGTTTGTATAATACATGGGATGGCCTCCCGGAGGAGCTTTCAGTTCTACAGCTCTAGAGCACTTTTGATTTCCTTGCACATCAGGCAGGGCAAAAATGCAAAGCCTTGATTTTACAGCAAACAGCACAGAGCATTATATCACGGGTCAAGTAATTTTTACAGATTTCCACAAACTGATGCCAAGAGGAAAAAGACCTGCAATTGCTGCTGATAGCAGAAAAGCTTTTTACTCATGCCAGTAGGAGCAGAATGGCAGGTAGTATTTCTCCAGTGCAGCGTGGGCTGCTGAGAAAAAGACTTTTGAGATCTCCAAGAGGAGATTTTGTATGGAAGGATGTGCAGAAAGCAAAAAGCAGTTGTTTTCAAGCACGTTAACTCATAGCAAGGCGGTCTCCATGCTGGTTTCCCAGAGCATGCGTAATGGCAGAAATCCCTGCTGCTCCCTTTGGGCAGCGGGGCACCGTGGACATGCAGCTGCTTGCATGGCTCTTCTCTGCAGGTGGAAGCTCGTTGTTCCTTACAGAGGTGTTTTGTCACTGAACTGTTAATGGCTTCAGCTTTCACAGGCTGCGTAGGAAAGTCCCCGTTTCCACCAAGTGACGCCAGGCAGTTGTGGCTCAGCATGGGCCAAGGGAGAGCTGCAGCGAGCAGGCTCCCTTGCAAAGCCAAGGAGCCACGCCGCCTCTTTTCCTTCGTGCCTGTGGTCACTCATATCTTGCTGCAGACACCGCGCTGTTTTCACGCAGTCCCACCAGCGCGGAGCGGGCACGGCCGCTTGTAGGACCTTGGGACCCCGTGCAGACCCTCGTGTGGCACCGCGTGTCGGCGCATGGAGCCGCGCTCGGTCCTGGACATCCAGGCTCCGGCAGGTGCTCGGAAATGCTCCCGACATCTGCGCTTACGCTGTGTCGGGGGTCTGACTCCTCAGTGCTGGTTGCTGCTAGAGATGAGAAACAGCCCTTCCCACTGCCTAATTTTAGCTCTCCACCTTGAGGCCCCGCATTGCCGGTTGCCATGGTGATCCCTCACCGCCGGCACTGCCGCCGGCTTTCTCTCGCCCGCGGGTACCTTGGAAATGTCTCTTTTTCCTCCTTGCTCCCCAGGAAGCAACAGCTGAGGCAGAAGCATTGCATGTGGCTCGCTGCACTGTCAGTTCACGTCTTCTGCTTGGCGCTTGCCTGTTTGCACGCGAGAACCCTTCATCCACGGGGTTACGCTTCCCAGCCCCCCTGAAAGCGGCATGCTCCATCCCATCCCATCCCATCCCATTCCCATTCAGCAAACAGTCTGGGCTATGCATTTGTGACGCTACCCTGAGTTTCTGGCCCGTGAGCCGTAGCAAACCGCTTTCTCCACGGTCTTTGCCCAGGAAGATGTCTGAGGCTGTGCCCCTGCAGAGGCCGCGGGGTGAAGAGCCAGGAGTGCCCCTGTGCCGTGGCGGATGCTCGGAGTGCAGGCGCTCCTGCCCTGGCTTCATGCCCGCCGCTTTTACGCCTTCCCACTTGCTCTCTGGGCAGCAAAGGAGTAATTAAAAGCATTGCCCAGATGGAGAGAGCTTGGGCATCTCACCTGAGGCGGAAGAGGGAAACCGCCTTGTCACGGCTTGCGGTGTAAATGCCACCGTGCAGCAATTCATTAATAACGACTCTCTGCCCTTTCCCTTCCACCTGCCTGAGCGCGCTGTGCACCGGGCCGAGCAGCACTTCCCAAGCCCACAGTGACAGAAAAGGCAATGGCAGCTCGCAGGGAGGAAGCAGTGTAAAAAACACGATTCCAGCCCCCAAATCCTGAAATTCATTTAAGGATGATGGCATTTAAACATATAATACACTGTGGAGTCTTTTTTTCTTCTTTTTTTTTTTTTTTGGGTGACCTGGCATTTAAACTTTTGCAGTTCACATTCTCAAGCTTTTACATGGTAGGTGCAAAGATGAGCTATTTAGTATGGAAGTGGCAGCTGTCATTCCTGCTTACTCACATGACTTCAGCAGATGGAGCTTTATAAAGAACAAACATGACAAGGTCCAAGGTAAGATCAGAATATCTGTCACAAGAAACTAGTTGGGCTGGTAGCATCTGGGAGGTCACCAGAGAATCAGGAGTGAATATTATAAAGCCTCGTTTGCAGACCCCCCCACCGTACTCATCCATTCATCCACCGCCGTCTCCGTTATATTCCCAGTTATGCACAGGAGACTCAGGCATTTGCTGGGAAGGCGGCCGGAGGCTGCTAGAGAGAGCTCCCACCCTGCGGTATGCTGTGAACCCCCTCAGAGCCGCGTGGTCGTACCGAGCGGTAGCGGCGGTGACTCCTAACTTCATCAGTGGGCAAGCTGGCAGAGGAAGGCGTTTTCTGGCTCTTGCAGGAGGTGAAGGCGGGATCTGCAGCAGCAGATCCTAACACCCGGCAGAGGAGCGCACCTTGAGCTGCGAAGCAGCCGCAGCGGGTCAGGTTGCAGGTGGGTGGATGTAGGGTAGGAGAGGTGATGTCTGGTGAAGGAAGGAGGTGAGGCTCTTGGGGATTTGGGGAGGGGGGCATACGAGTAGGAGAGGTTATGGTTTGTAGGTTGTCGATGGAGAAAGTATGGTTTGTGGGGCGAGCATTGCGAGGATGGGGGGCACGGGGCTGAGTTACTGCCTGTAACTTCCCTGCGGCACTGGGCTGGAAGCTGAGAGCTGCTTCCACTAACGGTGGAGCCAGCACCCAGCCTGGTAGCTCCTGCCAGGGCCGCTGCTGCCAGGAGGGAGGATGAGCAAGCTGAGTCTGCGAAACCCCGTGCCAGAGTGAGAGGGCAGGCAGGCAGAGTAGCTTGCTTCCTTTCTTTCTCTAGCAAACCCCTGGGGAGGAGACAGCCGTGCCGGGACGTGGCAACCAGCTCCGAACTGCTGCCAGCCTAAGACAGCTGAAAACAACAAAGAAGCAACCACCAAACCATCTTGCTTTGATTAACAAGAAAAATCAGAATAACGTGGCTTTCTAGCCTGGCAGGAGGCAGGTTGTCCTCAGAGGCTGTTCTGGCGGTGTCACCCTGCCAGCATCCCCACCCCTGGTCCCAGGGGGAGAGCTGTGGGATGGCTCCTGGGCTCCGGCGCTACAGGGGAGGGAGCTGTGGCCAGGACAGCCGTGTTGTGGGCCCGGTTTCCAGCGAGCTGGCGAGGGGAGAGGAGTCTTGCAACCCAAGCTCGGTCCCTGCGGACGCCTGCCGGGGCCGGCTGTGGTTGCAGCGGTGCCATCTCAGCCCAGGAGGCAAGAGCCAGGTTTGGCATCGGTGGGCACGGCGGTGAGGCTGCTGCTGGCGGCCGTGCCTGGCCACGGTGAGGAGAGGCAGAGCACTGCCATCTATTGCCAGGCACCTGGATTACAGACTTTGGTGGGTGGCCATTCAAAGCCCTGTCTGGTTCTTTTTTTCCTGGTCTTTGGTTCGGCGAAGGCGTGGGCACGTTGTTCGAAACCCTTTAAATCGATCAGCGCTTAGGTGCCTACGGTGCATTTGAGGTGTGGGAGTGCCCTAGCCAGACTCCAGCCTGGGAGAATTTGTTTTTTCTCCGTGCTTTTTGCAAAATGAGTTATTCTTCCTTTCCTGCCCTAAGTTGCGTGAGGTTGCTTTGTGCGGTGAAGCACTCGTGCTGCTCCATCCCACCCCAGAAGCGCCCAGAGCTTTTACCCCAGCCCTCCCCAAAAGGCAGCTAGGGAGAGGTGGATGCAGCAGATGGGGCAGCGTGTCTTTCATAGCTCAGAAATGACGCGTGAAAGGAGGACGAAGGGGCAGAGGGAGGATACCAGGCTGTCTTCATGGGGTGAGCAGGCCTGGGACGCTGCACATTTCTGAGCTCAGACTGGTGTGTCTGAATACTATATTTTCATTTTACAGGATAAGCAGCGAGGCAGGAACATTTGCAGAGAGTAGGAAAGGTGTTTGTCGCTATGTGAACCTGGAGGGAATCCTGCAACGCTTTGAAAAGACCTTCTTGGGCTCAATGACCATGCAGTAGGCCAGCAGACAAAATATTCTGAAGACCAGGGCAAGGTCACTCAGAAAATGATCTGGCTGTCGCTGTGGGCTGTTTAGAAAAGACAACAACTCACTGTGAAATTGTAGTTTAAAAGCAAAACAAAAAAAAAGAAAATTAGGATAAAGAAGCAATAGCAGAAAAAACGTGCTCAGCATTTGTCATTAAATGTATCAATAATGCTTGCGCCTCAGGCAAATTCTGCTCCTTTTTGATCACCTGCTTTCAAAAGTGTATGATGGAGGTACAAAGATACCACAAATGGGCAGAGGTTAAGAATAATACTCAGATAAGAAGGTAAAAAAACCTTTGTGTATTAGAGAGAAGAGTCACGGCCGATGTGGTTGACCTCTCCCACTGATTATTTTACATTCCTCCATCTTCTGTCTCTGATACAAAACTGTTGAGGAAGGCGGTTGGCTAGCCTGAACCAGATACTTACCTTCCAGGTGGAAAATGTTAGATGAAATGAGAGTCACGAAAGAAATTAATGACAAAGCAGGGAGTTAAACCAGGATCTCCAAAGTCTGAACCCATGGAACAGTCTTCTCTTAAAAAAGTCTAAGAAAAAAAAGACATTAAACTGATAAAAGTAAATGGTGGTTTTATTGAAAACATGATTAACCTGTGGAAATCTTCCCTGCTAGGTGTCACCAGTTTGGCAACACAGGGGGACTCAAAAAAAAAAAAAAAAAAGATTTGACAGTTACGTGAACAATAAGAATACTTGTGATGACTTTGGATAGGAGAAGACTGTAAACCGTATAAATTGTGCTGCAGGGCATGAGTCAACTGCTGGCTGTCAGGGGCCAGGAAGAAATTTTCTCTGTGAGAAGGTTACAGTATAATTATCTATGACAGTGTTTCCTCCTTTGAAGTGTTTAATCTTGACCAGTGGAGGCAAGATAACGGGTCATGTAGTTTTGTGAAGGTTTTTTGTGACAGGGGCATTATCTGGTGCCTGATGGTGATTTCTTCTGCCTGTTTGGTATCACACCTTTCTCCGGGGTTATGTTCATCTTCTTCTTAAGTGTCTCGAGCAAAGACATTTCTGCTCCCCGCCCTCCCTGAAAAAGGTTTTGAAGATGGCAGTCCTTGACATGAGCGAATTATTCTTGCCATTCGTGCTAGATTTTCTCTTGCTCGTGTCTGCTCCAGTTCTCCTAGGTGATTTTCCGGGAATGACCTTAAGGAAGCCCTCTCTTGCTGGGGCTGTAGCCCTAGCTCTCGTGTCTGCTCCTGGTTATTGTCTGAGCTGTCCACCTATTGCAGTCATGTCTCTCGTGTTCTGTAATCTGTGTGTTACAGCCTTGCTGCTCTTTGTTCCAGCCTAGAAGTTAAATGTGTTATCTTTTAAAGCTATGTTGCTGCTCTTCTGGGTAACTTGATATATTTTGTGTCCTTTACTTTGTATCTTGCAGGAAGAGCCAAGGAGCAAATCCAAGATCTGTGCCAATGTTTTCTGCGGAGCTGGGCGGGAGTGTGCAATGACAGAGAAGGGAGAACCAACCTGCCTCTGCATTGAGGTAGGAGGGCGGCACAGCTTCTCCGTCTGGGATGGCTGTCACACCGCCACCACCCCCCGTCCGGGTTTCGGTCGCTGGAAGGATCCCATGATGGGATGAGGCTACGGCTGTTTTGGAACAGCTGCAAATTCACAGTGGCTCTTCAGACAGCAGGGTCTTTCCCAGTGTGGTGTGGGAGAAGAGCCCTGTAGGGTAGATACTGTCTGGAGCTTGCAGCTGTGCTACTCACACAAGTGCCTAGGGTCTTTACATGCACAGGAGACTTGGCTGGAGGTCTTTTGTTGGGAAAGCCCAGTAGGGTATTGATATGCAGCTGGCCTTGGAGGGCACTGTAGGGAGTGGTCTGCGAGCTCCAAGACAGCCTGCCCTCACTGGCGTCTTGTTTGAGGAGGTTTCAAGCACCCTACTAAAAATCAGCTTTTGTAAAATGGAAATAATTGCAGCGGAGTGCTGTGAGGATGAATAGCTCCATCCAGCAGGGAGCTGGAGATGATTAGAAGAGCCTTTCCCAGCTGTAGAGACACAGTGTCTCCCTACTCCGCTCTGCCTCGTGCTTTCAAACCATTCCTGCCTGGCTCCTGGGAATGGGTGTGAGGCTCTTTGTTCCCACTTCCCTCAGATCCCGCAGCTCCGATGCGGCCAGCCTGGGCACTGGAGAGCGAAATGCCCTGTTAGCAGGAAGAGAGTCTGTCATTCTGGCTAGGCTTGGCCAGGTTGAAAGGGACACAAGAAAGAAGCCCACAGCCTGAACAGTGGCACTGGTGAACTCTCCCTCTGCTGTAGGGTGTGCTCTTTGCTTGTGGCTGATGGCTTATTCTACATTCGGTTGCAGAAAGGTGGAGCAGAGTCTACAAAGAGATGCAACAGAGCTGAGCAAGCAGAGGTGCACAGAACAGATTCACAGAAACACCTCTGGACAGGCACATCCACGGCACACAGAGCAGCACTTGCAGGATTGCACTCAGTATTTACGCTGGGCACCAATTTCTCTGCTGGGCTCTGCTTTCAGGAAGGCTCTTGTGGTGGTGGCGGTGACAGGGGCTGGGATAAAGTGAAGCCTTTGAACCCGCACCCACAAGCTTCTCTGTGTGGGTTTTTTTGGGGTGGCGATGGGAGTGTTCAGCCTGCTCCAAACACCTTTTGGGCCAAAGGGGCTGTGCCAAGGGCTTCTGTTGAGTTGGGCTGATGCTGGGACTCACCTGCCTCCCGCTCGCTGTCCTGAAGAGGCAGGCAAAATGCTGTCTTCTCTGGCTCTCTCACAGCAATGCAAACCTCACAAGAGGCCTGTGTGCGGTAGCAATGGCAAGACATACCTGAACCACTGTGAGCTGCACCGTGATGCCTGCCTCACTGGCTCCAAGATCCAGGTGGATTACGATGGCCACTGTAAAGGTAACCCTGTGTCAGGGAGCGATGAGGGCTGGCTGCTCTCTAAGGGAGGGAGCCGAGCGTGATAGCAAGGCAAGGCAGAGGTCCCGCTGGCCAGGACCCTGTACTACGGTTGCAGAGCTGGGTAACCAGGGGAAGCCTGGGAATGATAGCCAGGTTCAACCAAGAGTCCAGATCACCAGGTGAGTTTGTGGTGATGAAGTAGGCCTGAAGTCAAGTCATGAAATCAGGTCAGCATCAGTTCTGGTGATGGTGACCAGGATCAGGCACAGGCCAATAATTGCCAGACAAGGCCATAGTGATGCAGTCTATAGCAGGTCTGAGATCAAGTTGGGAAGACAGTCACCAGGTCAGGGCCTAGATCAACAGGGTCTATGGCAGGTACAGGAATGGTTGCAACAGAGCGGGAGACAGGCATACCTACAACATAATCCCAGGCAAGGACTAGGGGCTGAGACATCAGCTGAAATGGAGCTCATGGGTAGGGAGTGTGAATGGAGGCCCTAGGTGAGCTTGGCAGGGCCATTAAGGCCCTCATTAGTCCACTCAGGACCCTGACACCTTGGCTGCGGTGGGATCTTGGAGCTGTTGTCTCTCTGCGTTGCTGGAAGGGGGGCACTCAGGAGAGCACGGCAACTTCTTGCTCCTGCCTGCCTCTCTCTGGATTCAGCCAGGCAGGTCTCTCAGTCTGCCTGCTGGGGAAAGGTCAGGATAAACCCCCAAAGCCCATACTACCATCCATGTTCATGAGGGACCTCAAGAACTTTAGGAGCAAGGATTTTGTCTCAGCAGTGGGGCTGTTTAACTCACCCCCACACCAGCCGCACAGTAGAAAAGTGTTTCCTTATGTTCAGACAGAATTTCATGCATTTAAGTATGTGCCCGCTGCCTCTTGCCCTGTCACTGGACACTGCAGAGAAGAGTCTGGCTCAGTCTTCTTCATTCTCTCCCATCAGATTTATAAACGTTGATGAGATTGTCCCTGAGCCTTCTCCAGGCTAAACAGTCCTCAGTCTCCCCTTGGGGTGATAGATGTTCCAGTCCCTTAATCATATACGTGGCCCTCGCGTTTCCAAAGCCTCCCAGGTTCTTCTGCTCTTGCCCAAGCGGCTCCCAGGGTGGGAAGAGGTTCGTATTGCTTCATGTTGCATCAGAAATGTCCTCTTCTGTCTTTCCATTAACAGAGAAGAAGTCTGAGAAACCAGCTGCAAGTCCAGGTAAGAAGCCATCTCCTTTCTGGCTGGGGCCTCTGTATGAATTTGGGAAAGGAGATGGGGAGGAAGGTCTGCAGGGGAAGTTGCACAGCTCTGTGTAAGAGGCATACCTCTGCACTGGCTGTAGCAGAGTCTGAGTTGATAAATCAGCTGAAATATGATTGCCCAGCTCTTTACTCCTGGGTAACCCTTCAGAGCTTATACATCTCCTGGGCTCTTCACTGTGCTGGGATGTCTCAGGGACTCGGAGCACGTACAAGGTGCAGTGAAACCCAGCTTGCCCCTAGGGTCTCTTTGATTCCCTGTGCCTGGTTTCTCCCCTTATGCATTGCCTTGTGTACTTAGACTATGGATTTTGGGGCCACGGCCTGTGCTTCATCAGGGGATCCTTCTCCCATCCATGGCCTCTACGTACTGGAGCTGTATAATCATCAACTTCAGCTTCCTAGGACAGATGAGAGCAAACCCTCGTACAAGCTTAAGGGAAAGGACCACGTCAGGGCACGGCCACCGCCGTAAAGCAGTTTTAAGGAAGTTCAAAATTAAACATGCAGAATCTTTATGTTTGGTTTTTTTTTTTTTTTTTCCTTTGTCTGTCTCATTGTGATTGTAGTCACTGGATTCAGAAGGAGATCCTTAGTGTGTGTAAATGACATGAATGCACACTGATTCCCCTTCTGGCTCCATTGACCTCTGGGCGGGTGTGACAACTCACAGAAGACAGAAGACCTAGGCTTTCAGTTCTGCTTCTAAATTCATGGTTTGGTACTAGCACACAAAGTGATGTCCACCTAGAGAAACCTGTGACTGTGGAGAGCACTGCGAACAAGCCCAACTTGACCCCCTCTCATTTCCAGTCAGAGTGGACAAGTCAGGGCTTTGAAAAAACAAAATCTCCTGAGACAGGAGGCCCTAAAATTCAGGTCTTGGGGACAGCATGGTGGAAAGGCTTGCTCAGTCTAGTCTTCGCCCTTGCAGAGGATAGAAGTTTTGGTACTTGAGGGTTGACGGTCGAATGCCTGTTCTGCACAGCATCGGGAAGCCTGGGGACGCGGTCAGTCACCTTCCTCCCTCCGTCCGGGGACTCCTCACACCAAGATGAGTCAGCTCTGGGTTGCTCTTCCACAACCTTCAGGGCCGGGAACGCAGAAGAGCTTTGGCAGGAGTGTCGTTTTCTGGCCTTGCCACATGGTGTCACCCACAGCCCATCAGCTGTGGCACCTCTGCTGGGATCTGGCAGTGGAGCATGCCGGAGGGGCCTGCAAACTGCCATCAGGGCTGGCCGGCCGGCTTTTATTTCCAGTCGTCTCTCTGTGGTCTCCCTGCCACCTTCATTTCTCTCATCCTTGGTTTTTCTTCTGCTACACCTTCTCCCGTTACAGTGGTCTGCTACCAGTCGGACAGGGATGAGCTTCGTCGCCGCGTCATCCAGTGGCTGGAAGCTGAGATTATCCCCGACGGCTGGTTTTCCAAGGGCAGCAACTACAGTGAAGTCCTGGACAAGTATTTCAAGGCAAGTAGAGCAGCTCCTGCCTCAGAGGCCAGAGAACGCTTCTTGCCCTGTCACTGCAAAGCAGCTGCCATGCCCTAACCCGGGAGGCTCCGGTGTGTGATGGGCCTGTCAAACTGGGGGCCAGAGAGGTCTGATATGTCCCACAGCGCGATGCGTTACGGGCTGCCCGCAGCAGCTGCTGATAGAGCCATCGGCATGGCTACGTGACAGCCCAGACCTGGAGCATCCCTGGGGATCTGACCTGCCCTGGGGAAAAGGAGGAGGGCAGGCCGAGTGTGCCTGTGGCAGGGGAGAGAACTGATCTTGGGAGACGAAAGATAGCCAGAGGAGAAAAGGTGGGTGAAAGTGCTGGAAATGCAGGAAGGCTGGGCAGGGGCTGCTGATCCTTTGTGCCAGACAGTCCCAAGGCCACGTTGAGATGGGGATAGGGGACACTTGGGGGCTTCGAGGTGGATATTTGCTTGCAAGGAGTACGGCCCAGTTGTGACTGAGAGCTGGCAGTTCCCTAGTGCTCTGCAGAGAGAGAGGAACTGCCGTGAGTCTCAGGCCCTGCAATAATCCCATTCCTCTTCCCTCCTCCCTGTCAGTCTGTCCTTCAGCCCATCCCCACCCCCTTTGGTAACCAGCGGATCACAGGCTTCTCCCATGGTCCTGCCACATGCGCCGCTGCATCCCTCCCCGTCACACCCGGCTCCTGATAAAGACTTCAAAGCATTCAGGATGGAGCTGGAGGAGCAGGTGGGGAAAGGGGGAGAGTGTTTAAATCATAAGCTGTTGACAGCGAGAGATTAATGGTGCCTGACAGGAGTTAGCGCTGCAAGCAAATTTGCCATGGCAATGGCACCCCCTGGTGAGACAGAGGAGCTGGTCCCCGCGCTCCAGAGAGCATCTTCACCTTTGTAGCCATTAATGCTGCTCTGTCTGTGGAAACCCACTTGTGACCCACTGCCTCGGGCACCCCCGCCGGTGCCTGCCAGCACCTGAAAGCTGCGGCGTCCTGCGGAGGGGAGCTGCGCCGTCCCTCCCCCTGCGAGCGTGCTGTCCCCGGCCGCCTTTGCAGAATCTCCCCAGGCCATGGGCTTTGCTGAAATGCATGAGCCAGCCGCAGGCTTGCTCCACTGCCACCGCACAGCCCCGTCAGCCCCAGGCCTGTTGGGGGCTGGTGAAATCCCGTGGCCGCAGCTCAGAGGCAGACGGCCTCATGCTCTTTTTATTGTCCCCTTTTTTCTGGAGCACTGATCCCAGGCACAGGTGGGTGAAAGTTTCCATGACAAAGCCGTATGGGACCAAAGGGGGAATGTCCTTCTCTGTCAGGTGGTGGTACCCCATGTCAACAACCCTTAAAGCTTTGAAATACTTCTAAAGCAGAATTCAGAGCTTGGAGCAATTTGGGACAAACACAAGCAAAGCAAACTAAATGGGTTCAAACACACACAAATTTGTTTCACCAATGAGGCTCTGCTGTAGCTGGAGGAATTTTGCCGTGCCCAGCCCCAGGGCTCCTCACTCTGCCCTTGGAATGGCCCGATTCCTGCCCTGCAGGTAATAAACACGGGAGACAAAGGTGACATGAAGCTTTTCGCTTTTCTCCTTGGTGGGGAGGTTTGTAGATGTGGCATTAAGCTGTTTCCCTCCTGGAAGCCTGACTTGTGTGGATCACTGGGATGTGGGCTGTACAGCAGGCAGGCCTTGACCTTGGAAGATGTTACTTCAAGAGGAGTGAGGCCAGTAGTGGGAAGCCGCTCTGTTTTGGAAGGTCTCTGGGGGAACACGTAAATGCATACCGTAGCATTGAAAAGCAAGAAAACTAGCTTAACTGAGTCTCGGTTGTTAAGGGAACTGCAGCCACTTTCACAAGAAATAGCGGGACGAGAGGCTTCAAAGTCTAGTAGAGGTTGAAACATGTTAGTGGAGCAGTTACACACAGGCTACGGTGCGCAGAGTAACTCTCCTAGCCCTACAGGTTTCTCCTGAACCACATAGAGGTAACAACAGGCAGTGTCTCTTCCAGCATTCCTGGAAGCACTGCACGAGGAGACACAGTGACCTGCCCCAAGTCGCACAGCAAAAACAAGCCAGCGGCAGTCTGTGTGCAGAATTCATTTTCCCCTCCCAGCAATGCAGCTGTCTCTGAGGGGGCCCAGCAGCTCCTGCTGGGTGCCCGGCACTGTGATATGACATCTCCAAACAGGAAGGCAAAACGCAATTACTTCTTTGGGAGTACAGCCAGGATTTCAGGGCTAAAAATCCTGCTCTTCAATGCCAGGAGTCCTGTCGGGACCTTAAGAAGTTGGTGGCGAGGCGTTGTGCCATCGCATTAAATTGCTCTTTCTTTGGGATGGGCAGAAAATGGCTTCCTGTGATTTTCCCTGTTGTCACTGTCACAGTCCAGGCACAGCTTTGGATTTACACGTATTGGAAACCTCCTTGAATGCAACTGGTCTGCTCTAAGGCAGGCGGTATAGAAGAAGGCTAAGAGCTGGCTGGGACAAAGAGAAGAAATGGGGTTAGAGCCATAAATCAAGCAGCAGGAGGTGAATGAGAGGCAGTGTAGCTTATCGGTGAGAACAAGGCTAGGATCATGTCTCCCGGTTCTGATGCTACTATGGATATGTTGCTGCTTTTCTCTGAGCCTCTGTTCTTTGTGCAAAACAGGGCTGATGCAACGTCTTTCGCTAAAGCTTCAAAAATGCTATGTATGGAAGAGGGAGAAAGAAGGGCTACCCTGAACTGATAAATCAGACTCTCTCACATCTTCCCATCTTTCCCTGCAGAGCTTTGACGATGGCGATTCTCGCTTGGACTCCACTGAATTCCTGAAGTTTGTGGAGCAGAATGAGACTGCTGTCAACATCACCACCTACATGGACCAGGAGACCAACAAGCTGCTCAGGTGGGCAGTGGGCAGGAGGCCAGAAGGAGGGCCAGGGGGCCAGACATTGCAGAAGGTGGCATGAAAATCCACTCATGGAAAATATCAGTTAGGGCTTGGACTAACAAAGATAACTGTGTATGAAGTGGCTTCTCACTTAATTAGGCGTGAATACCACCAAAAGGAGCAGTCCCACCCCTACCCTTCACGTTAGACATATATTCCAACCCTCTTTTGCCTTAAATCTAATAGGTGTGCAGCCAGAAGGTGAGTCGGGCGACGGAAAATGTGTTGTCTTTTTTATTTCCTAATAAATTAGCTTTCCGGTGGACTTTACTCACCTTTTACCTGGTAGCTAGAGCCAGTGCAAGGAAGATGGTGGGAAAAGACAGCTCACGGGCAGCCTGCAGTTAGAACTGGTGCAAGCATCGCATGAAAACGTAGTTTGAGAGGTTTCCATTTTTCTGCGTGTGCGACTGAGGAGAACAGGCTGCTTGTGGTTAGGCTGTGCTTGCGCCTCTACTCATGTGACAGCACGTAGATGTCAACAGGGTCCTATTCCTGCTCTTCTGAGCATCTCCTCAGTTCCCAGCCCTTCGCCAGCCAAGGGAGTATTTTGCGTCTGTTTTTCTTTTGTCTATACGCAGTGAAGTTTCCTTAGAGAAGCCACTTCTGCCAGGCATGTCAGAGCCTTCCGAGTTATTACTGGTTTTACTCATCTGTACTCCGAAGCCAGCAGAGCAGGGACCTGCCTGGTACAGCCCTGTGCAGAACATGCCTCTGTCTTTCCTTTCAGGGGACTCTGCGTAGATGCCCTCATCGAACTGTCAGATGAAAATGCTGACTGGAAGCTCAGCTTCAATGAATTTCTCAAGTGCCTCAGCCCATCCTTCAACCCACCAGAGAAAAGTAGGAACTCCTCATTTATGTTGGGGAACCACAGGGGTCCTGGGAAGGGAGGAAAGAAAAGAGACCAGCTTTGGGCCAGACATCGGATGCTGTTAACTCCGCTCCCAGAGATAATGTTGATACACGCCTGCCTCCCATCCGACCGGACCCCTTGTCCCTGCATTGTCGAAAATACTGCTTTTTCTGTCCCACAGCTCTTGCGATGAAAAAGGTTTGGATTTTAGAAGCAAGTAAGGGCATAGGTTGAATGGATATGGTATGCTTGGAAGGTCAAGGCATGTATTTAACAGTGCGGAGATAAATCATGTGAGGATTTCGTGTCTGGATAACTTAGGAAAGTCGGACCAGACCAAAGTCCTGCTATGCTCTGCGGAGAGCCTCCCTGATGAACATCTCAAAGTTCACTATCCTTCCAAACCGTGCTTAGTGCTACAGTTCACGTGGAAGCAGCTTCGTGTTTTGCTGACCAGGCGTGCCTAGCCATTCATCTGATTGCCTCCTCAGGGGGTGCTGGTCCAAAGGTGCCGGATTTACGTCCCTCTGTGGTGGCACCGAGGAGCAGACAGAGACTATGCTTCTTAGGGAATATTAAGTTGAACTCTCTGTTGCCTGTTTCAGCGGGAAGCTAGGGATGCTGCACCTCCCGCAGAAAACATCATCAGCTGGTTTTCACTTAACACCATACAGGCCCTTGAGTTCTTTGGGGGCCTTGACTTAAACATATAATAGATCTGTGAGAAGAAATGCGAGCTGACATGAGAAACCTTTTTTTTTTTTTTTTCCTTTCTTTCTCAGGACAACAGCAAATACACAGATAATTTTCCCAATTTCTCCCCACCTGGAATGGGAATTGTTTCAGAGCAACCAAAACTTTCATTTGGGGGGTTCTCTTCTATGTATCCAGATTAGGAAAGTCAAACAATCCAATATTGAGATTTCATTTGGAATTGAGAAATTGAAGTGTGTTCTTTTGAGGAAGCAAAATGACATGTTTGCCTTTCCCAAGTTATTTTTTGGCTGATTTCACACACCAAATTCAGTGTGAATGTTTTAGTCATTATGAAACTTTTGGTGGTTAGGGGAAGGAAGGCCTCCTCCAAAACCATGTACCTCTTCTCTCTCTAGGCGTCTCCAAAGTATGTTGTCTTTAGCCTGCTCGCTATCTCACAACCACTGCCCTTGTTTTGTGCCTCTCTAGAGTGTGCCCTGGAAGATGAAACCTATGAGGACGGAGCAGAGACCCAGGTGGAGTGCAACCGCTGCGTCTGTGCCTGCGGGAACTGGGTGTGCACGGCAATGACATGCGAGGGTCCGTATGCTCTCCAGACAGTTACTGTACTTGGTTTTGTACAAAAGGGGGTTTTGCTTTCTATTTTTCCAAGGGCACCAGCTATCCAGATTTCTTCTCCCTCCAGCTCTTCCTCAGCTTCTCTATGGGTGGCTTCTGCATCACCCTCCTGTGCTCCGTGTTGGCCAAACCCAAGCCAGTTTTGTTTTAGAGCTCAGAAGGTGTGTAACTGGGCTGGGGGCAATGCTGCTGGGGTTTGTAGTTCGGATTTGGTGTCGTGAAATTTCAGCACCAAACCTTCCAGAGCAGAGCTGCTCTGCGTCCAGCTGACTTGGGGCATGCACAGACCAAATAGGTCACTGTCTACAACCACATGTTGTAGGCGTGAGCAAGTCAGCTTTCCTGTATGCGTGTCCGTATCCTCACTGTACCTGTGTTTACGGTGTCTGTAAAGCAGGAGCTAGGGTCTTGTCTTGCCCCCAGGAAGGAGATAGGAGACTTCATGTAGTAACGTCAAGAAAGCACTTCAGCTTCTTGCCATAAGAACTGTAGAAGTAAAAGAAAATAATAGTGATGGAGATGAAGGGAGGTGGTGTTCATAGTAAGGCAGGGTTGTTGGTCTGTCTGTTCTTCCTCTGGAAGGTCCATGTTACAACTGTGGGAGGTCATGGTGGGGTTGTGAACAGCAGCTCTCTGCTTTGCCTTCTCACAGATGCTCCAGGGCCAGTGGAAAGCCAGCTTTCCCCTGCCTTGGGAAACGTACGGGTCCTTTTCAAGGAGCCACGTCCACCCTCCCAGCGCTGCGCTGCATTTTTCTGGCCTTCTTCCCTAGAAACAAGGCCTCTGCGTGAGCTTAGTTTTCAGTGCTGTGCGGCAGCTGTCAGCAGTACGTTGGTTCAGATCTATAGCCAGTAGCTTGGGCAGATGAAGGAGAGAGGGGAGCAGCAACAAGTATATCTAGAGTTTCTTTCACGTTTGCCTGGCCTTCTGCAGCAGAGGCTTCAGGATCACCTCAGTTCAGATTTCGCTCTGGCAGCAGGAACTTGCCTCAGAAAAGATAACTGTAATACTCCTAGAGCTGCCAGAGGAGCTGTGGGTAGGTCTCAGAGGTTAAGCAACCGAATGAGAGACTCTCTTTGCTGCCTCCCCAGGAAAAAGCTTCAAAGTTGCTATGCAACACCCGGTCTTGCTGCCTGCTTTGTTCCCTGCATCCATGGCAGAAGCATGCAATGGGACGATTCCTTGACCATGTCAGAGCAGCAGAGGGGTTAGAGGCTATTGTTAGAGGGATAATGAAACTAAAGAATCAGATCAGATACATCAGCAAGTTGCACCTCCACTGAGTGAAATTACCTCTTCATTAAGCATCAGTTATTGTACTTGGATAGCACTGAGCTTCCATTTGTTCCCTACAAGAGGCCAAGACGTTTGAACTAATTATAGGTGCTTCTTTTAAGTAATATGCAGCCTCTTCCGTGTGGTTTTGTTATTTATCACGTGGGAGGGAGAGACAGGGACAGACTGGATACCCAGGTTCTGAAGTCCCAGGCAGCCGCAAGGCCCGTTCTCTTTCTGAGAAGCCAGCCCATACCTTCCTCCAGCAAAGCTTTCCTAAGGTTGGGATGCGCTGTGGCCGACCTGCCTCTTCTTGTTCTCTGTGGTTCGGCCTCTGAAATTTGCATTCCCCATTTGTGATAACGCCGAGCTCCATTTCTGCTTGCAGGGAAGAATGACAAGGTGCCTGCTCAGAGACAGCGACCTGATCAAGACTTGACTGAGGAGGAGCTGGCTAGATACGTGCAGGAACTGCAGAAGCATCAGGTTAGCGTGAGGCTGGGACGCTCTGCTCACGCTAAGTCCCTCCTTGCTAGAGGGGTTCCCTCCGTTTCTGTCACTTGGAGACTTCTGGTAGAAGGGGGAGCACAGCAAAGGGGGATCCCTGTTGCCTATGGGGACAAACACAGGTGTGGGGCTTTGACGTATTAAGCCAGTGCTGGCACTGCTTGTGGATGGACCACAGGCTTCAGGGCCGTGCCAGCTCCTGTGTCAGCGCAGAGCTTCACTTTTGTGCTCTCTTTCTCTAGGAGACGGCCGAGAAGACCAAGAGAATGAGCACCAAGGAGATGTAAGGGGCCTCCACACCGGGGGAGCCCAGGAGGATGGGCCCAACCTGCCGCCCTGTCCTCCAGTGCTGATCTCAGTATGCACAAGTGTCTGCTACAGTTGCCCAGTCACAGATATTTACATTGTATAGCAATGGGTTATTTGTTTTGTAATACACAGAGAATGGGGCCAGGGAAGGGGAGCAGAGCCCACCTGTTCAGGGAGCTTCATTGCTGGGGCCTTGGAAGGCGGGGAGGGACTTACAGCAGCCTCTGGGACCCCTTCCCAAGGCAGAGAGCTGATCCCCTCCAAGAGCTCACAGGGATTTCTTGTTCCCCTGGATCTGGGGAAAGGACGGAGGTCAGTGCTGGATAGAAAAGGGGGTCTTCGATTGATATAATTGTCAGCACCGGCCTTGGCTGCAGAAATGCAGGCCCGGCAGTTTTGTGGCTTGGCACGTGTGCTGCAGGGCATCGCTAGCCAAGGACCTTGCCCTGCTTACCCTCCCCTTTGGTTCGAGCTCCTCAAAGCTGGGCAGCCTGGTGTGACACCTGGAAGTTGTGGTGCCATGCTGCTGGCCTGAGTCCAGCACGTTCCTCCTTGCTTTCCACCGGACCGTCCCCAGCAGCTCCTCCAGTACATTGTGGGCTCCAACACAACACGGTTCCTTTTGACCTCATCTCACTCTCACTCTCCCTGCCCCCTCCTTAGAGGTGCTCTCATATTTTTTCTTATCACATTCACATGCTGACTCCCCCTTTTGTTTTGTTCTTTTTTTTTTTTTTTTATTACTTTATTTCCTATGGTAGTAATTCAACTTTTGTATGTTTCGTAGCTCTAGATCTTTCAAGAAAACCCAGCCTGTGGGTTTTTGTTACTGACAGTGCTGTAATGCCCATGCACAGTTTGTATCGCACTGCGCTCGGCCACCGCCAACACCACAAGCAACTTGTGAGCCCTGCAGTACAGGGTATTTCTCAACTGGGGACAGCAATGTCCTCATGGGAAGAAGAGACAGGGCTGGATGTAATCAGTTTCACCAGGCACGGATTGACACTGCAGCTCTCTCTAGCTCTTGCTCCCTTCGCTAGCGTTGACCGTGTGCTCAAAGTCCGTGCTCGTGCCTCTCTGAATTGCCCAGAGGGAAGTGCCAGGTAGTCTAGAGACAGAGGGACCAGGCAATCCCATTAGTAGGGTATCTTAAAAGGCTTGACTACATAGGAAACTGTTCAGTGGGAGTCTGGGCTGTTAGCCATCATCTTGGGTTTCCCATCTCCCTCTGGGGTGAGGCAGCAGCAGTAGTCTTTGATTCCGGGTCTGAGTTTGGAGCCAGGGCTGGAAGCCTCCTTGCGGACGCATTTCACGGGGTCTTTGATCAGACCATCTTTGGCCACCCTCGCATCCCTTCGTGGGTCATTTTCGTCCCGTTTCCCAGAGCATTGGTCCTAGATACAGGTGAAATGCTGTTTTGTTGACAGTCACCTCTGTAGCCTCAAGCCCAGCTGATTTTCTCCTGCAGCTGTCAAGTGTACTTCATACGCTCACACACCTGAACGTCCTGCTTCCACATTCCCTTCGTGCCCCTGCTGTGCATCCCAAGCAGCTGCGCATCCCCTGAGTCGAGACGACTGCTTCTGACTTCCATCCTCCTGTTTGTGAGCAACTTCAGCAGTTGCTGCCAGCTGTCTCGCAGTCCCTAGTGCTTACTCAAGCGAAACTCCACTTGCATTTGCATAACCATGTTCGGTTTGAGTGAAGATCAGCAGGGCTTTTGTCCCAACCTTCCCCTTTTTGCACAGTGCTTTCCTTGGAGAGGAAGAACGAGCTGGTACCTAGCAAGTGTAGGCAAAGAAAAAAGCTTGGTCCCTCCTGTGGTCTCGCCCACGAGCCAGATTTGTTAAAGGCTGTCTGGCCTTGGAGCTGGTTTCCTGATGCGAACCCAGAGGACTTCCATTGACTTTGGCACAGCGCCGCATTTCCAGTGAGAATCATCATCTACCCCGCCATGCTCGGAGGTTTTGGCGTAACAAATACAGAAGGGGGCTGGTTCTTTTCCCATGAGGGTCTGGATGTGAGAAGCTGTCACCTGTGAAGGTGAGGGGGATGAGTCCGTAGGAGCTGAGGGTAACGTGGGCAACACTACACTGGGATGGAGTCATTCTTTGTGTGCTGGTGGCACTGGGGGAAGTGGTTGGTGGACCAGGAGCACCCATTAGACATACCCTCGCTCCTCCCCAACAGCATGAGCGGAACAGCTTCATGTGCTGGATCTGGAGTCGCAGGAACATCGATTAACAATGTTTTGCTTCATTCCGACCCTGCTCTGAAAGGTGGTTCGTGCCTCCCAGCTCACTTCCTTCCAGCTTGGATCATTAAAGTGCCTTAGAAAAAACACAACAGCTTGCCTTAAAGGCTTTCCCTGGAAGCGGGTAACATCTTATTGTCCAGTCGGGAAAATCTCCGACGGGGAGAAGCAGAGCATGTGCAGGAAGGGGAGGCTGATCCACAGCTGAAGGGCTTCTGTAGGCTGCATTATGCGATAGGTTCTCTAGTCCCCCTCCGGTCTCTTGTGGACGTGCGGCCTACGAGGACGGCTGCCGGGGTCAGCTGGAGAGGTGGGCGCTGGCGGTTGAGGTTTACAGAGCTGGCGCTTGCACCGAAGGCCGAGGGATGGGCTGCTGACTCAGCCGAGCTCTCTGACAAGCCATACAACGTAGCCTAGGGTACCCGGGGCAGCGGGGTGGGAGTGCGGTAACACGCTTCCACGGAAAGGGCTGCTGCCTCCGGAGCCTGTTCCTCCTTGTGCCCTGGGAGGGACGCGCAGCTGTGGAGAGCGATGCCAGTTCGAAGGGCTGCTGTGCCCGAAGGGGACCGAGACATCTCGCCTCCCCGCGCCGAGGGAGCGGCGAGCGGCTCCGTACCCCGCAGCAGGCTGGGCGGCCGCTAACTTCTGCAGGGTGAGCTGGCTGCTGGGGAAGGAAGCGCTGAATTCCAGCCGTTCCCTCTGGGACAATCGCTGTACAGACTGCAAGGGGCAGGGAAAGCATTTTTTTTTTTTCCAAAAAGCCAAATTTAAGCAACAAACAAAAAAGTCCCACTCCTCCCTCTATATTCCCTCCTGTACGTGTGTGAAATTTATCAGTATTCTGTAGGTTTCCTTAGTGCACTTATTTTACTTGATTTTGTAATTTTTTTTGAAGTGGGGGGTTTGGATATTACTGCCAAATAAATGAAACAAAATTTAAAAAATAACACGTTTTGTTTTATTTCTCACAAGCCACATTCCTTGTTTAAAAAAAAAAAAAAATCAGCTGTCTTTTTGCACATTTATACCCAGATCTCAATGCGCTTGACAAATGTGAGACACCACTGTCTCTGTTTTATAGCTGAGGGGAAACTGAGGAACGGCAGAGAGAAGTGGAACGCTGCAATCACGTGGCGAGCCAGCGGCAGAGATGCAGCCGGCAGCCGTGACTCCTGCCTTCAGCTTTTAATGATGAGATTGCTCCGCAGTCCTTTCCGTATCCCCCGTTGGCTCCCCCGGCACGTGCTCCGCCTGTGCCGTTGGGAAAGAAAAACCTGGCAGCTCTCCGTGTGCGATGCCATCGCAAGATGAACGTGAGTTAGGGTCATGCTGCCGATGGAAAGGCAAACCGTTGCGGAACGGGAAGAATGCAGAGGGACGCAGGCAGTGGATTGCGGGGCGATCGCTCTGTCCCGTGTGGCATCGGGGCAGCCTCAGCCGAGTCCCTTCTGGTTTGGGCAGTGCCGTTGACAAACGGGTGGAAGGAACCCGGAGACAAGTAAAAATAGTAACTAAAGGCCTTGAAAATGTGATTTGCGAGGACAGATCGGAAGCCTTAGGCACAGTTAAGAAGGAAAGCTCTAAATGTTTGTCTTCAGGTGGAGACTGCTACCGAGATGAACGTACCCACCTCGCGGTGGCGGATGGGACGCTAGCTTCAGTTGCGGCAGTCGGGGCAGATCCAGATGAGACATCAGGGAATGCTCCTGAATGCCGAGGTTAGCAAAGAACTGGGAGACGCTTCCTTAACAATTTCACAGACTTCCTCCCTGTGTGGATTTTAAGCGCAGACTAGAGTAACAGCTATCAGGAACAGACCAAGCTGGTCCTACCCTAAGACAGGAGAACAGGCTGGTGACCTTCCCGAGGTCCCTTCTCATGCTGATGTGACCTTATGAAGACAGGGCTGACTGGCTGATGCCACCTTTGCTGCACTGAATGATGAAATGGCCTTTAAGGGTGTCATATAACAGGAGGATCATGTCTTACTGTTCAACATTGCCTCTTACATGTTACTTTTCACACCAAATGGCCTCTTTGGCACGTACCAGCTGCTGCGTCTGCACTCTTAACTCTGGCATTCCCTGCCCATTCACTGCTCAACTGCAAAGTGGGTCTGCTTTATTACTTGAATTTCTACTGCTAGAATTTCCTAGGATTTTAAGAAGGAATGAAAGGAAGCATCAGCCACAAATTTAACTAGATGGCACTATACTTTGCGTTGTGCGTCGTGCATACTTAATGAAGCGAAATGATTTTGGGGTGGGAGAGAGGAAGGGCAAAAGGTCTGTTGCCCACTGCTAGCACAGGCCTGGCAAGGCCTGTGACCGGTCTGCTTATGGAGTTAAGCACACGTGAGTGTGAGCGAGCTGCTGCGCTATAGCGACATGCACTTAATCACAATTCTCCAGCACTGTTAAGCTTCAAACTGAGAAACAGGCTATTTACATGGTTGATCAAGACTCTGAACTGCATTTGTAAGGTATTTATTAACTTTTAATTCTGAAGATGGGAGAAAACTGATCTGTAATAAGACTTGGTTCCTGAAAAAAACGGAACCAGTTCACAGGACACAACTTTCGGAGAAGACAGGCTTAAAGCACTGCAGGAGGCAAGAGCAAAATCCAGATGACCTTCCTCTTGTGCTTAAATAAACCCTCCCACAAACTATCCTGATCCAGCTGAAACAGCACAACCCTTATAGAGTGGGCAAAATTATACTGAAAAGAAATAACTACACTGAAAGAAATAACTATACCGGTACAGCGGCCGCTCTTACGCAGCTGTCTCAGGGTTCACATCAGGGGTCGCATCTCTGAATCCATAGAGACCTAAAAAACAAACGAAGCAAGCGCAACGGAAGGTGGCCTGTTCATTCCCACCCACTACGGCACACCCTTTCTTGAAGGCTGGGCACAGCCCTGACAACTCCCTGCTCTTGGGAGCGTGAGCTGTCGCTTCAGAATATTTGTAGTGGTAAAATCCAGAGCTCATAGGAGCGCCAAAGGAAGGACAAGTGGACCATGGGTTTCGTCCGCACTACCCTGGCCACCTTTGAACTCACCATCATTACTGCTTCACGCATTGTTTTTAAACTCTTGGCTGGCACAAGCCAACCGTGGTTTGTTTGTGTTTCTTCCACTCTAAGACGACAAAGACTTTTGCGTATATGAAGCATTTTAAGCAGTGGGAGATTGCCACTCCCTTCTTTTTGGTTCCTCTGTGCATCACAAGGAAGCAAGTCTGTTTCTTAAGCCCGGACTTTGTCAGGGCAAAAGTTCCCTTGGGCTCTTCCCCCTTCTCATTGTCATCACACATGGCTGCTGCTTCTTCCCGTGGGCGATTACTGATTGCACCGCTGTGAACCTGCGTCCGAAGGGCGATGAATTGAAATCGCCAATCTCGAGTTGCCTGCTTGTATACGGTACAACCAGGGTCAGCTCCGTATCAGTCTGTAACCTGCATCAGGCCTCTTCGCCTGACAGACTTAGGTGGTGTAGATGAACTCCTGCCAACGTTCAGGATCAAAGCCATCTTTTCACACCCGGGCAAGGAGATACACCGAGGTGCTTCTGGGCAGGCGTCTCTCTTTCGGTGCCCGGCAAGCACCAGAGCAGACAAACCCTGGGCAGACCACCGGCCGCCGCGGGCCAGGCCCCGCCGCCAGCGGCGGGAGGCCGTGGGCACCGGTGGCCCAGAGCGCGCCTTTCCCTCGGGGGCTGAGGATGAGGGAGAAGGCCAGGAGGAAGGCTGTTTTTTTTAATTTTTCAGTCAGAGGGACTCAGAGCTGCAGCGCGGCCCGGGCCTGGCGTACAACCCTTCGAAGGGAGCAGGTGCCATTCCCAGGCCCCCCCGCGGGCACCCGGCGGCTCTCCACAGCCCGGCTGGTCAGGCCCGCGGGGAGCGGGCTGTAACGGTGACCCCGGCGGTGAGTAACGGTCCCGGGGCAGTAACGACCACCTCCCCGCCGGTGCGGGGGCTGCTGGCCCCCTTCCCACAGACGCTGCCCCCCCCCCCGTATGCTCGTTCCGGGGCCGCGGCGGGGCTCGCTCTCTCCCCGCCGCCAACCCGCGGCCGCCCCGCAACCTGCATAAGAGCGCTCGCCCCTCTCCGGCCGTGGGGGCCGTTCTGGCCCGGGATCGAGCATGGGGCCGCGAGGTGGGGGGGGGCGGGGGGGGACCGGCGGGGCTATTCAGGTTCCGGGGCGGGACGGGGCGGGGCGAGGCGTGGGAGCCCCCGGGGTGACGCAAGGGCGGCGGCGCCGCGCGGGGACGTCGGTCGGGGCGAGCGGGATGGCGGCGGCGGCGGGCGGCCCGGCCCCGGAGCTGTCGCCGGAGCCGGCGCGGCGCGGCCCGGCGGAGGGCGAGGAGGAGGAGGAGGTGGAGGAAGAGGCGGCGGAGCTGGAGCTGGCGGCGGAGCTGGAGCTGGCGGCGGAGCTGGCGGCGCGGCGCAGCGCGGAGGCGCGGCGGTTGGTGCTGTCGCCGCGGCGGCTGTCGGGCCCGCTGCCCGCCGGGCTGTCGCAGTGGTTCCCGGCGCTGGAGGTGCTGGACGTGAGCGGGACGGGGCTGGCGGAGCTGGGAGCGGAGCTGCTGGCCCTGCCGCGCCTCCACACGCTCCTGGCCAAGAACAACCGGCTGGGCGGGCCCGGCTCGCTGCCCAAGGGGCTGGGGCAGGCCCCGCTCGGCCGCTCCCTCCGCGTCCTCAACCTCAGCGGGAACCGCTTCGCCGAGGTGCCGCCCGCCCTGCTGGGGCTCCGCGGGCTGCAGAGCCTCAGCCTCGGCGGCAACCGCCTCCACGGCATCCCGCCCGACATCCAGGAGCTCCGCAGGTGAGGGCAGGGCGCCGGGCGGGACGGGCCCCCCGCGCCCCCGGGGGCCGGGCCTCTGCCCGGGGGGGACGAGGAGAGCCCCCGCGGCCGCCCGGCAAACCCAGCCGGATTTCCTCGCCGCGAAGCGGGCCGCCGCCGGCAGCACGCCTCGTGTCTCGCTCCCGCTCGGGGAGCGACTTTTGTTCAGCCTCAGATGTCTCCAAGCACCGCTGCCGCTAACGTGGCTCTTCCCCTTCGTCAGGTTGAGTTACCCAAGCTCCAAGCCGCTCTTCAGGCGGACGACGGGCCTTCTGCGCTCGCAAAATGGGCGTCTCGCTCGGGATCTCCTAGTCCTCGGGCTGCCTGGGTGCAGGGGAGGCTCTCCTAATGACAGCGTGGTTGGTATGAGTGTTGACGTGCAGAAGGCGCTCTGTGGCTTTGCTTTAATACAGAGCTCTGGATGACAGCAAAATAAACCCCCCGGTCTGGCGCAGCTCACGGCTGCACGATGGACAGCACAGGATAATAAAGATCTGATTGTGGCTTATGCAAACAATAGGGCCTTTCTGCTGGTACAGCTCCAGTCTCATCAGGGTGCTTGCTCGCATGGTTGGGTTTCTGTTGTATTTCTCTCCACTCATCCAGCCCGTGTAGATCTGTCAGATCAGCTGATGGGTCTTCCGAAGCGTAGAGCCCTAGGCCGTGCTCAGGTGCAGTGGTACGTCTGGCTCTGGGGCTAGATCAAATCACCGCAGGCCGATGACACAGAAACCCGCGGCTGAATCACTGCAGTTGGGAACATTGGTGGGGTGGGAACAGATCTTGGGTAGGACTGGGTATTAACTGCCCGCATTGACCTGGGATGGGTACTTCTGAAGGTCATCATCCTCCTGGGCAAGCCGGGGACCGTGTTCTGACTCGCGTGTTACACGCGGGCACCTCGGTGTGTTCTGCTGGTTTCTCAAGCCTCAGACTAGCCCCTGTGTGGCTCTGTGCTAAGAATTTGGGTCTGAACTTTCTTCACCCCAGCTCTTTGCCAAGGGACTTGCCAGAGGCAGCCTCTCTCACGCAAATTCCAGCAACCTTGACCCTAAGTAGCTGGATTCACCCCGATGGCTCAGCAGAGCTGCATCCAGTGGAATCATGGGATGCTGTATGTGGGGTGCTGTCTCCCATGGTCCTAGGTTGGAGGTATGAGGACTGCTTGAGTGCTGGCGGGAAATGGCTTTGTCCACTGCATACAACTGGGTGTGCGTCTTTTGCCCAGATGGCACAGCATGCACCTGTTTGAGGATCTGGAGCAGTGCTGGGTTAAGCTAAGTTTGAGAGATCCTATGAGGCATTTTGAGTGCTAGAGAACGCTCGTGCCCATCTTGGCAGAGTTGGGCTGCGTCCTAGGCTGGGGCTGTCGTGAGGAGGAGGAACCTCAGCTTTTGCTCTGTTCAGAAGCAGTTGCTTCAGGGATAACGGCAGGAGATGAGGACAGTGGCACCAGCATCATGGGAGAGAAGGCCAATGGAGGGCGGCAGTCGTGCGTGGGAGATGATCCACGTTGCCTCCATAGCATGCCTGGTAGCATCCAGGACGTGTTTGGGATCCACTTGTTGCGCCCACCTCTGAGGCAGAGGCTCCCTGCTGCTGCTTACGTGCTCTCATCTGTGGTTGTGGTTTCACTCTCTTTTCTTTTCTTTTTTCTTTTTTTTTTTTTTTTCCCCCGAAGAAGACAAACCTCAGTCCTGCTTTATGTTATGCTGCTGACCCCGGAAAGGTACTGGGCTGCGTGGCACTGCACGTGGTACCCCAGTGGGCTGCGTGCTGTGCTCCGTGCTGTACCGCTGTCAGACTGCGGCTGCATGGTCACTCTGCCTTCTTCCTCTGGCCTGCCCTGAAGCAGGGCTCCTGTTTGTCCTGTCCTGCAGCTTTTCGTGGGCTGGTCGTGCTCGAACCCTAGAATGACAATTCTGAGAGGGCAAATGCGGACAAGGCTATTGAACTGTTTATCGTTACAAAGTGATGTGTCAGGTAGAAAAACTAGACGAGACCCAGCTTGTGTCCGCTGCCCGCGTAATCACTGCTAACTCATTGAACTTCTGCTAACGTGTCACCATAATATAGTTGGACTCTAGCTCAAGATAGCGAATCTGCGCTCCACCAGGAGTGTCAGCTTCTTTACCACTATGCCACCAGTGACCCTTCTGTATCTAGGACTGCTTAAGTAACAAAAGGAAGCAGCAGCACACTTGCTTGCCAGAGCTGGGAGAAAACAATACTTCATGATCCAGTATTCCTCCAGAGGGAATCCTGAATCTGCTCATTGGGAGCCAGATAACCAGTGACCTGATACCCTTGCCAAAAAGACAGTAGATAAGTACTGGAGAGGAGCTGCTGCCAGACCGTCCTCCCGCCTGCCAACAAAAGAGGTGTCCGTATCGTGAGCGTGCATAGTGTTGGAAGTGGGTAAAATGAGCCTGAGCAAGACAGAGCAGAGCCGGGTGTTGTGGCAGGGAAACACGGAGGCATCTGTTTGTTTCTGAACTCTGGGAGAGGAGGTGGGACCTGGTGTAGGCGTTGGGGCTTCTGTTCACCTCACAGCTCAAGCTGCAAGTGTCCATCTCGCTGTTGCTGGCAAGCCAAGACTTAGAGCCTTTTTCCATATGCAGCTTCCCATAAAAGAAATTTTTCTCTTGTCTCGTGGTCTCTGACGCCACAGAGGAATGCAGGCAGCACTTTGACCAGACACGTTCCTCCTGCTGGTACTAGAGTTCCTGAGGCCAAGCAGTTCTCTTCTTCCCGTGACCCTGGCAGCTTCCCATTTGCTCCAGTCACTGATTATAGAGCTGGGCAGAGTTGCAGAGATCTTGAAATACTTCTTGTGTTTCCAGGGAATGTTTGAGCTCTGATGAGATTTTTTTTTTGAAAAAATTTGTGATAACTAAGCCTCATGTCTTTCCTCTGCACCCCACACAGTTTCTCGTTGTGGTTTTTGAAGGGGTAGCACGTCCGTTTTAATGAAGGCCAGGAATACAGCAGGTAAGGTGTCTACGTGGTGAAGTTGAAAGAATAGAAGGCTGATGGGTTTGATCTGCCAAAGTGATGCTGGCAACTACAAATGCAAAGGCCCTGGAATGAGAGATGTGCGCCATGTGTTGTTACTTACACGAAGATGACAAAGCCACAACTTTGCAGCAAGGTGGGGTCAGGCATTTTGTGCAAAAACTTTTCTTAGCACGTTCCCAGTGATTTGGCAAGTCAATGAACAGCGATAACAACCACGGCCAGTCCTGCTGCTGTCTTGTCTGACTCCTTCCAGCTTTGGCCATCTGCTCCATCCTTGCCCACGGAAATCTTTGTGTGCAGCGTGAGATCCTGCAGAACATATGTGCCCTTCACCTGATTATCCGTTGCCTCCTAGGCTGTTGTAGAAGGGACCACCTGTAGATGTCCTAATGCTTGCAGCTTCCTTCAAATGGCTTCACAGGTGGATGATCGTGGTTGCTCTGGCGATGGCAGCAGGGTGATGCTGGTCATAGCGTGCTGGCACCAAGGATGAATAGCCTTTGCTTCATGTTTTCCAGTAGGAAAGCATTGTGGAAAATGCAGTGCTCTTTCCTCCTAATTCCACCATAAGTGTCTATGGTGACCTGCAACAGCCTCTTAAGTTTCTGAGAAAGAAGGTAAGTGTGGGCCCTGCTGAGGGCTTTTTTTAATCGTGTTGAGGCTCCTGCATGCCCACCACCCCAGTTACTGTCAGCTAGCAGTGTCAGTACAGTGCAAGGCCTGAATTGCAGCATTGGCTGTTGCTGTGAATTTAGAGTAGAAAAAGGACCAGATGGATGAGAGCAGCCCTCTTTGCATTGCTTTCCTGTTTGTTGCCAGATAAAAGATGAGCTTAGCATAGGTAGACATAAGCGTCATCTTTTCTGTAGTTCTCCCTTCAACCTTGACCTTGCTCTGTTTTTGGTGTGAGGTGTTATGGTCAGTCACTCTCTCTCAGACTCGATTCACAGCCTCCAGCAGCTCCTGAACTGTCATCTGCATGGACATCCCGCTGCTGCATTGCTTGTGCGTGTCCTTCCTCTGCTGATCCAGCTGGGGATGCGATAAGGGGCATCGTGTATTAGAGCTGGTGAGCTAAGAAGCGTGGTCATCTGCTTGTGCCCGTTCTGGACAAAATTTGTAGGGCAAGCCTGGTAAAATACAGCTCTGATCTTCACTGGTCAACTGTGGCTTTTGGCTTAAGGGTGCACGGATTGCCCTCATCAGTGTGCACGCTTGGGGAAATGTCTTGCAAGTGTCCTGTAAAGGGAAGAATTCTCCAGGGCTTAGCAAAAGGCAATCGATACCTTGAATCTCCTGATGTGAATTTCCAGTTTAGTCTTACTCTTCTAGTTAAGACTCTCGCGCTCAGTAGAGCGCCCGGAGCAGCTGGAAAGAGCTTGGAAAAGAGCCAGGCTCTTTCCAGGCGTCTGCCATGCGTGCTCCTTCCCTTCTTGCTTGGATTCCTCTAGTAAAGCCCAGTTGTGCAAGGGCTGGGATCAAAGGCCTCAAATGCCTAACTGGATTCATCCAAGTTTTGTGTAAAGGCTTAGATGCAATGAAAACCAGAGTATTTGCTTTTATTCGTGGGTAGTATTAAGCATGTTAGACAAGCGTACGCTTAAGAACGGGTGTTACAGTGTGGGAAAAACGGCAAGCGAAGCTTTGATAAAGATACAGCATTAGGAAATCTGCTTGCTGCCTCCCTTTTTCTTCCCCTCTTCAAACGTTTTGCAAATAGTTTTCAGACGACCGTTTGATCTTAAATTTGCGTGTCAGCAAAGGCTATGCAGTTCTCTCAGGAATTAGCAAATCGTAGAACAGGGTTAACAGGAGTGTATTGTGGGCTGCTTTTAAATTCCTCCCTTGCATGAGCCTCAAAACTGCCCTGGAAATTTCTCGCTAAAAAGTTTATCTTAAAAAGACCTGGAGCTATCTCAGGCTCATTATTTCATTTTTAGATTACTTATTTAGATGCATCTGTTTGATGTCAGCTGTTAAATTTTATCCAAAGAAGCGTCTGTGGGGAAACGGGGTGGATTGAAAATTTGAGTATCATCATCTATGCCAGAAGACATTCTCCCCTTGTTTCAGGAAAGTGTCATGGTAATTGATAGGGTATCAAAAATACCTCTGGTGCTCAGAGTAGGCTCTTCTTACTTACTGTTTTGGGGCTTTTTGATTTGTTTTGTGCTGTATGAGGACCTGGAAGCCTCAAGGCCATACTCAAGCAAGAACATACAGTCTCTCGGTGTGTTTAACTTTGCCACCACCTGAAACAATTCGTAGTTGTTTGAGCGTTTCCCCACTCCCTTCCCATGTGTAAAAGGCTTTACACAACCGCCCTACAGCCCGGTGGTACGAAATCCCCTGCTAGAGAGGAGCGACACACGACGGGCTTGGCGTGCCGGCGGCTGCTTGGCAGCAATTAGTACTGAGCGAGGGGCCTGCGGGATATGAGGCTGAAAGGGACTCTGGCCTTTCATTAGTCTAGTTGTAAACATTGCTAAAAGGCAGGAGAGAAAGTGTCAGCCCCCATTACTTACTCTGTCAAATGGTTGGGTTTTGGGGTTTTTTTTTCAGTTTTTGTTGAGATGGATTTTGTTAGTGTTTGTCCCCTCTTGCAACTTGTTCAGCCAGATCCTGTGTTGCAGGTTGGAAGTACATAATTTATTCTAGCTTCAGAAATAGGAACTGAGCTTACGTTTGTTTGAGGCTGGTTGCGCTCTGGCTTTTATAAGGTCCTGGACTGACTTTTGAAAGTACAGAAAAATCGCAGCTCTCCCTCTGTGTACACAGCGATGCAGGAGACCTTAGCTGGCTGGTCCAAATGACTATGCAGATTAATGATTGTCAGAAAAACTAGGCCTGAGTGTGAAAGGTTAGTTAGAAGTATTCACTAAGCTCGCTCCTGCCTCTGTTACGGTCCTCCCATGAAAAACTATGGTGAATGTTGTCTCGTTAGAAGGGTTCTTCTGTGAGGAGGGCAGAGCTCAGCAGTGCTCTTGCTCGTCTTACCGAGCAGCAAACTGTCCCCCAAGCAGGACAGCTCCAGAGCCAGCATTACCTTGGCCTCTAGGTACGATACGGGCTTAGTACGGCACGAAAATCAAGCCAGGAGTAGAAGAGCTGGGAACGAACTGTGGCCCCAGTGGGATCATCAGTGCTCGCTACAGAAGGGTTGGGTCTCTTGGAAGTCCTTGCCTGTGTCGTGATTAGCTCTGCTCAAACAATTCTTGACACTTTAATTTGATGCAGAAATGACTGTTAATTTCTGCATCTTGCTCAGCCGAGACTAGGCTAGATCCTTCTTTCTAGCAAATTGTATTTTGGGGGGCAGGAGTTATAGATTTCTTTTGCCTACTGAGCGGTGCTTCAGTGGAAGCTATAAGAATATCTTCGTTGTGTTTAAAATAAGGTTCTTTATAGTTTCAAAACCTTCTCCCTGTGCTTTTTAAATAAATTTACCATCTAATTCATATCTTAAGTTGACGTTGGAAATTCTGATTTTGCTATAGTAGGCTGAGCCCAGTGAGTTGTTAATCTATGGACCTCAAAAAGGTGATTCAGACAATAGGTAAAAAGAAAACAATTTTTAAGAAGCTCTTTGTTGCCACTGAAGGAGCTATCTTATTTAGTGGATTTTTAGTTAGAGACAGTTTGTAGACTGATCTTGGGGCTTTATATCCTAGCTAGTATAACCGAGTGTTCTCATTACACAGGCTGGATTTGAAAGCTGTAAGTAGTTTGTAGGCAGAGGTTTTGCGTGCTTAGTTTGTGCAGTAAGCTGCTCTTGAAACTCTCCGCATTTCACGCCTAGAAATGAACTTCGAAACCATTTTTTACTATATATTTTGCACCCGTCTTCCCCTTCCCCAGTAGTATGTGTTTTTACACAACATGGCTTTATGGGCATTATTGTCTTCAAACACAGAGAATGAAGAGTTAATTATTGACTTTTCCTAGGAAGTGGAATCTTGTACACATCTAAACCTTGTTTAAACATTGAAATCCACGTTGCTAGAATTCCCTTGCCCAACAGTTTTCAGTGTGGGCTCCAGCAATGGCACGGAGTTAAAATATGCTGAGGAATTGTATGATCAGCAGTTAAGTCCCTAATGAGAGCCAAGCAGCCTAAATCTACCTTGGGAAACAACGGAGGTTGAAGGAGGAATTTTGGTTAAAACTCAGGGCTTTGTTAGGGGATCAAAATTTAATTAAAAATAATCTCCCCTTGATGTGGTGTCTGCAGAGCAACCTTCCTCCTGCCCCCACTCCTCACCTACAGGTTGTCTGTGGAAGGGAGGCTACTTTTGAACAGTGGGGGTTTGGTGGTGGTTTTTTTCCTGTGTACTTTCTTGCGTGTTCAGAATAACCTCCAAATGTGCTGTCCCGCTTGATCTCTCAGCTGAAGCAACTATAGTTACTTCCTTTCATATAGTCAAATTCAGTTTAAATCTAAGGCTTAGAAATGGCGTAATTCTGTGCCCACTTTGTCAAATCTCGGGTATTTAGCTTTCCTCTGACGTACTCCAAAAAGGTAAGCAAATCCAGGGGAAGTTAAGCTCCGTGAGCGTCTCCTCGTGTGTTGCAGTGGTTCTGTTGTTCTGTTCTTTGCTGATGGGCAGGTGGACCTCTATGCTGTGTTGGTGGCCTCTCTAGCCCAAGCAGATGCTGCCATTGGATCTTTGGGGTTCAAGTTTCTTGCAAGAACTCAACAAAATAGCCTCTTCTGCTCCATTCCAGGGGAAACTTCTTGCAAGAACTCAACAAAATAGTCTCTTCTGCTCTTCTGCTCCATTCCAGGGGAAGCTTCTCTGGCGCACCACACACGCTGTGGCACAGTTGCAGGGTTTAGGCCTTCTCTGGGTTGAGCACCGTGTCCTTTGGGTGGTTTGGTCGTGTGTTCCTTTGCCAGCTGTATCTGTAGCCTCTCTGAGGTGCTGCAGTGAGATGGAGGTGTCTCCTATTCCAGGAAAGGCTGACGGAGCCTGGATGACTTCTTTCTGACCTGCGGGGAACGCTTGGTAGATCACAGGGGCCATGTACACTGTAGTTAGGCAGCTAACCCAAGTATGTACCGGAGATATTGAACCAGCATGAGTACCACAGACACCTGCGGACAGGACCGTGAGATCCACCTGTTTCGGGCCTGGGAAGAAGTGTTGTCTAGCCCGTGATGAGCAATGGTGTCTCTTCCCAGCCAGAAGTACCCAAACTGAACTCGCCTTTGTTCTTCCAGGCAAGGTCTGAGGACAGAGGAGGAAAGCTATTTGGCTCTGTGAAATGGGGAATTGAAGCTAGTATGTTGAAGAGAAGTGCTTGCCAACTGTTTTTCCTAGAAGGGCAGAGATGCACAGCACATACTGGATACTCCACCTGGCAGAAGGGTGCTAGTGCCTCTCTTTGTTCCTGTCTCCCATCCAGTCAGTTTTCACGGGACGTCCAGGGAATTTATTCTTTTTATTTAGGCAGAAACTGCAGTTAAGCCCAGCTAATGTTTTTGGTAGCTTTGGGCTCCATGACTTCAGTATACTGAAATCAGTCTACCTGAGAAATTGCGTGCGTGTACTTGTGTGACTTAGATGCACTCTGTGCTGTTGCGGCTGTGGTGTTATCGGTGCGTGAATTGTATCAAAGTGGGACTGGCTGCCTCTGACTTCTGCTGAAAGGTTGCATTTAGTCACCGAGGAGTCAAATGATGCCACAAAGAGCGACTAGCGCTTGTGCAGGGCCAGGATTTTCAGGGAGAGCCGCTGCTCTCTTGCTTTGCTCCTGCTGAAACTGAGAACTGCTGGCTGCAGCGAGAGCTGCGTCAGCGCCGCAGACCCCACGTACGCAGGCTGCTCTTCCTTGGAAATAGGAGCAGGAGCTTTGCGTGTGGGGTTGGTGTAGGAACACATGGTTGTCTGGTGCCTGCCTGCAGACGTAGTGGTGACTGCAGGAGGCTGGAGGTAAATCTCAACATTATCTGTTGTGAAACAGCAGCTCTGTTGTAATTTTGATGTGCGACTCAGCTTTCCCCCCCCCCTCCAGCAAATTATCTCATACATAGTCATCTGTATTTTTCTTTAAGAAATGCAGGAAATGAGAAGACCTAGTGCTAAATGAAACTGGAAATGACCTTAATGAAATAACGCAGTGTTTTCGCTTCTCTTTTTCAGTTTAGAGTTTCTGTACCTTGGAGGGAATTTCATTACTTCAATTCCACCTGAATTAGCAAACCTGCCTTCTCTGAGCTATCTAGTTCTGTGTGACAACAAGATCCAGAGCATTCCACCTCAGCTGGCACAGTGAGTATTTACTGTCATCAGCCACCAGCTGTAATTAACTCTTTGAGCTTTTCCTTCTGCCTGTGTGGATAAAAGCACCTAGGAGGACCTATTTGTCCTTCAGTTTGTTAATGTGACTAGACTTGAACAAGAAGATCCTTAGCATGGTGCACTGCAGGCAGACCATGAATATATAATATGGAAATCTCAAAGGGTCGTGGTAAAAAAAAAAAAAAATGTCACCGAGTATACACTGTAAGGTGAACTAATAGATTTGTACAGGGAGCCCTGAGAAGTACCTGGGTAACTCAAAAGATAAACTGCCATGCTACCGTATTCTTAGCCATGAATGCTTGGTCTGTTTTGTCCTTCACCCAAAGCCTTTTTGTGCGTGCTTTTGTGTTGTACCATCCCCTGTGTTCCCTTGGCATTTCTTACTCTAGGGTCTCAGAATGGTTTAGTGTTTGTTAAATCCTACAGCACAGCCCTAGAGGATAAGTTACTGCTTTTCTGTTTCATAATGGGGGAAAGAGGACACTGCAAACTCTGTATGGGCAGCCTGAGATGGCAGGTGAAGAATTCAGTGTGTAGCTGTAACCCAAAAAGCAATTGAATGGCAGCACAGAGTTTTCCGAGTTGGAATTTGATGGTGTAGTGGGATTATTCTTGATGTACGATGTCCAGTTGTCTTGTACTGGTTTGAGAGCATCCCTGGATGCTGTGCTGGAGCGTTGCTTTGTGCTTCCTGAGAGAGGAGAACGCCTCTTCCAAGAGCCAAAAAACTGCTTGTCACCCGTGCCGATGCTAGCCTGGCCTGACCTTGCCTAGCTTTTGAGATCTGGTAGTATCACAGCGCAAGGCGATGCAGCTGCAAGCAATGAAAACATGGGGTTTTCCAGGGCTGGCTGCCTACCAGCAATCATCTTTTTAATGCATGAGCGAAAGCAGGTGACTTATTCAAAAAGTATTGCATGGAACCGTTCTCGATGCATGCACTGGGTACAAGGAAACATTATCTCCCCCAAAAGCGCTCAGTTTGTATGCTTTTGTTCTGTGCTGCCTTTTCTGGGGTGTATGTGTGGGGAATACTGAGAGGGACTGCAGCATATTTAAGACTGTTTCTTTAACAGGCATTCCGGAGCTGAGCCAGGTTTTCTAGGGCATTGTGTGTGCTGGAGTAACAGCAGCTCTTTTAGCACGGATTTATGCTTTAAAAGGAAGAAAAGCCAAAGGAGAAGAAATTGTTGGAAGAGAGGAGAGTAATCGGGTCTGTGCGTAAGGCAATTGTGGAATGATTTTGCTTGCACATCTTGACTGGGTTTCCATCTCCATCCTCAGGCTGCATTCCCTGCGTTCCCTGAGCCTGCACAATAACCTGCTGACTTACCTTCCTCGAGAGATCCTTAACCTGGTTCACCTGGAAGAGCTGAGCTTGCGTGGGAACCCACTGGTGGTTCGGTTTGTCCGTGACCTGACCTACAATCCCCCGAGCCTTCAGGAACTGGCTGGACGCACAATTAAAACTCGCAATGTTCCCTACGCTCCCAGCGATCTCCCGGAGAATCTTGTCCGGTATCTGAGCTTGGCCAGCAACTGTCCCAATCCTAAATGCGGGGGTAAGTTCTCCTTAACTGCTCTGCTCCCTGCTTTTACCCTGGGGGTTTTCTTTCCCTCTGACTTGCCACGACTTTAGTAGCTCAGTCAGGTTAGATGTGTTGTTCCATCCAAATTCCAGCTGTATTTCATTGGCTCCAGGTCTCCTGCAAATTTGTCTTTAAGGAACCTTGTTCGCTTAGGAACGACGTTCAAAGTTGTCGTGCTGGTTTACTGTATTCACATGGGAACGCGAGGCAGTGTTTCTGTCAGAGTCTTTGCAGCTCATCCCAATACTCCACTACGCTTTTATGGTCTGAAGTTTCCGATCCGTCTGGCCTGAAATAGCTCAGACTAAGTAATGGGCAGGAGAACTTTCGCAAGCACTCCTGCTGAACAGGAAGCTTCACTTCTGGATGGAAAAGAGGAGGGAGGCTGTAGTGCTTGGTAGTTACCAAGAGCAACTTGTTTAGCTCTTGCTTGGGACTACTAGCATGTAGTTCCTGGAAGGAGAGGACTTCATAGAGAAGCCTGGAATGCTTGGGCTTAATTTGGCTTAATGCTTAATCTTTATCCAGAGTAAATGATCTGTGCATTCGGCTTTTAAAAGATTAAGGGAAAAAAAATCATTAATTAGTATCTACCCTGGAGTCATAATGCAGTATGTTATCTTATCTCCTTACCCGACAATATCAAAGCGTGCTCTGTAAGCGAAGACGGAAGGGCTGGAAATTGTGTTGGAAGGGAGAGAAACGGTTCCTTTTTTAGAGTTTTGCACAGCTTGGATAACAGTGGATTGGGTTTGCTCTTGTTCACTTTTCCTTATGAACTAGCACAGCACTGCAGCATTGCTCTAACACTGCAGGAGAAAAGCTTACTCCAGACCAGCTTGGACTTAAAACACAGCTGGAAACTTCTGAAAATGTCAATGTCTAAAATCACCTGCTGTGACAAGAAGAGAACGTAATTGTGTGTTACAGCAACGCTGTTGCCATGGAAAGTAGCATCCAAACTCAGCATGGTGACTTCACTCAAGCAGAAGAAAAGTAGAGCTATGAAGGTCTATTTGTGAACACATTTTTGCTAGCTGGTAGAAGAGGTTATACAGGTTTGAAAATAGAGTGGATGAATTAATTTGACATTTAGGAAGTTTGCAAATTCCCAGCCTGAGATTTCTCCCTAATGGTTAGAAGAAATCACCAGATTCTTTGGAAGCAGCTGCCGTGTGTCTCTTCATGTAGAGCGTGCCATTCTGAATCACCTACCAAATACAGTTTTACAGGTTTGTTTGTTTTGTTTTGTTTTTACTAAGAAAAGAAATTTCACACTTCCGTAGGTGTCCTGGTCCCTTCTCTTCCTCCAGTATCCCTTGTGCTTCTGCGTCCAGTGCGTTGTCAAATAAATCCTAATTTGAGGCATTTGCAACAGCCTTGCAGAGCTTACAGATTTCTCCGCGTGGGGTCTCACGTGTTGTTACTCTTCCCTCTGCCCTTACAGGCGTCTACTTTGACAGCTGCGTCAGACAAATCAAGTTCGTTGACTTCTGTGGGAAGTATCGCCTCCCGCTGATGCACTACCTGTGCTCCCCAGAGTGCTCCTCTCCCTGCAGCTCTGCCTCCCAGAGCTCGACTTCCCAGAGCGAGTCTGACTCTGAGGACGAAGCCAGCGTCGCTGCGCGCAGGATGCAGAAAGTCCTTCTGGGATAACAGGGAGCGATGGGAAGACGGGAAGGAAAACGTATTGGAAAAGCGATAACGGAACAGCGAAGCATGAGCCTCTGGCCTGAAGGGCTCACGAGAAACTGTCCTCAAGTCCACGTAAGGGGCAGAACATCTTAGCAAGCCTAGGCTTGCTTGGTGCAGTGCTACTTAGGAGAGCTAACTCAGTGGCATGCTGCCTGTAGGGTGCCTGGGGTTGTTAGAAACATCTCCTGTCTGGGAGACACCCCCCCTTCCCTCGTACGGGCTGGGGAGGGGCATTTGTTCTCACTGGCGGATTGAGAAGGGTTTTAATATATGACACTTTGCTGGACTTCAGTCATCCTGCAGAGCAAAGGAGACTGTCCAGAGCTTTTAACACTGTGGTAAATCAGAAACAGGCTAATGATGCCATGTGAGTATGTATGGACCCCAAGATCTTATATAGCGTTTTGATTCTTTGCTGTATCCTTTGATTTCAGTTACGGATTTTACACCCATCCACTAAAAATATGAGTTGGGGGTTTTTTTGTTCAGGAGTAGATTTTTCCAAACTCTGGTTACCCTTCCTTTGCCTAGAGACGTAAGATCTCTGTGCTGTTACAGATGTTACAGCCATCATAGAACTGAGCCACCTTTCTTCTCCCTTGTTAGACCAAGCTGCTTTTAGTGTTTCCTCCTAACCGTATTCGTTATCTTTCCTCCCTCTGCCTCTTCCCATTACACCGGGAGTGTTGCTGTCTTTATGGTGCCTTCAGAAAACAGACGAGTTGTTCTATTGAGACTTGGTATTACTTCAGACTTGCACGTGCCTGTGCAAGGGACCAGATGCGATGCTCTGTTATCATGTTTTTGAGTCTCAGCTTACGGGAGCAAATCTGCTTTTCGATCTGTGAATTGCAGGAAAGGTCTTGATTGACATTTCTTGTTTCTAAACCACCATGTCCCCCTGCCGCAGCTAGCTCTGCTATGCTTGGTACAGAGTTAATGTCCGTCTTTAAGGTCACCTGCTTAAAGTAGGCAGCAGCTTAATGAATTGGAAGTACTGAGAGAAGTGCCGTGGAGAATGGGGTTTTTTCTTATTCGTAACATGAGAGGAGAAGCCAGTAGGGAGGCTAAGGCGCGTTGTCTGAGCATCTTGCACGAGGTGGTTTTGAAACCTCTTCCTTATTTATTTGTTTGCATTTGCCCTTGTTATAATAGCTTTGGCAGTCTGTCGGGTTGTTCAAATAACACGTTCAGTTATCTTGCGCGACGTTTAAAGGAAAGCCGCAGAAAATAGCACAGAATTTTTAAGTATCAAGAAATAGCTTATACAAATTAATAGTACGAATTGACAGGTATCGATAAACCTACTGTATGGGACTGTTGTGTGTTTTGCTCAGTGAGTGCTGCCCCTTTATTAATATTTCATGGCAGACGGTCCTTTTGATGCAGTTTTGGATAGAGCAAGCCCAACGGTGCCTTTGAATGCGTGAGCAGAGCAAATACATTGTGTTAAGAAGCTAAATGAACAAGAAAAACTTTTCTTAACCCACTTTGGTCCTACGGGGGAAATTAAAAACCTGTGCTCCTCTCCTGCATTCGGAAAACACATGAAACTATTGGAATATCTTATGGCAGCTCTGTGTTAATGGTCCTGTTTAATTATATTTGACACTTTAATATATTAAAGCACTTTGATAATTCTCCTCTTTGTAACTAGCTTTAGTGATTTTTTTTTTTTTATTAGACTACAATTTTTCCTTTAATGTGACCTGAAGAATAAGGTCTGTGAAACTTTGTACGTTCCAGCCTGTCTCGGTGTGCAGGTTGAACTTCTTGCCTTGCATTTCCTTGACAGCACTGCTCATTTCCCCAGTTTCCTTTGGATAGAACTGGAATTTGAAAGAAATTATCTGGTTGTAAAATAGCACCCCGTCCATTATTAATCATTGCAACTTAGTCTGAAGATTACACGCACACACAGATCCACAAGGAACTAAACTGCACATGCTCTGTGCCTTTCCAAGTAATTTTTTTAAAGTATATTTTTCAGACACAATATGGTACATGTGCAAAGCAACTGGATGTCACTTCAGCAAATTCTGTGGGGTTTGCTTGGGAAGAAGAACCTACAGATTTTGAGAGAAACGGACTGCATGCTGTTAGTTCAATCGGGATCTGTGTTTTGTTCACTGCCTGTGTTTTGTTCTCCGTCTCCTCTTTCAGATACTTCTTCCTGTCCCAAGTGAATATCGTCACACCAGTGCTGAAGGGCAGTACACTGATTGCAGGGCGGGAATTTTAAATTGGCTGCTAGTATAACAGTAGTGAGCAACTGAGTGATCTAGAGCTTGGCTCTTCTGCCAGTGAAAGTGAGCCACACAAGTTGAGATCTCAAGATCTTTTGAACTCAGGGCCATGAGGTACCACCTTCCTTTCTTCTCTTTAGCAGCAGCTGTCTTGAAGGCATGCATTTTTTCACTTCCCAAAGTTAGATTTCACCACGGTTCCTGTCTGCATGGTAGCACCTCTGTGTGTGACGGGTTAAGACCAGTGGTGGCTGGTTCTAATTTAGCTCAGTCCTTGACTGCGTTTTCTTTCCTAACTGAACAGGCATCCCATTTCTGCCCCCATTCTAATAGGGCTAATAGGCTAATCTTTTTTCACAACTTCTTCACTGTAGCCAGTTCGAAACTTGACAGCTTATGCAGTTGATATCTCTATGCATTTTTAGACTTGATAAAATGTCTTGTCTCAAAAATTTATATATATTCCCAAATATAGCTACCAATTTTTCTTTTTGCTGCTGGGCTTTAAAGTGCAATTCAAGTAAGTCAGAATTTAAAACAATCAATGACTTGTAAGAAAGACAAACGGTGGGTTGGTTGTGGGGTTTTTTCCCTCAGAGGTGGATTTGAGAGGACTAGGGATGCAGGTTCGTACTGTAGTGCCTAACGTACTGAGCGGGAGTCAAGTTTTTCCAGCAATTGTTAGCTCCCAAAGACTGGAAAATGTACTGGGCAATAAAGTAGGTAAGACAAAACTTGAAGATACGCTGTTGGATGGTCGTTGGATGGCCCCTTCTCAGGGGCCCTGAGAAGTAGACAGTGGTTTTGCCAGCATTACAGCTCTCTTTGTCGGTTTTAGAGAGCGGATTTCAGTTCTTACAGATGCGTTTCCGAGTGAAGTCTTCAGTCAGTGTTTTGGTATCAATCCCCTTGTTGCTACAGCAGCCCAGCACGTCTGGCTTTTGAAACCGTTCTTCAGGCGAGACCCAAGTGTGTGAAGCAAAGTTGCTCATTCCCTCTTCGCCGCGGGGTCCGGGGCCCTGCCTGCATTCATCCTCTGCCCCGCCATCTCTCTGCCAAGGGGAGCTGCTGGTGCGTTTCTGAATGCAGGTGCTTAACGCGAACAGTGGGGCCGTGTTAAAAAGAAGCAAAATATCAATTTGACTGGAGGCAACTTATACAGTTGCCAATTCTTTTATGTTTCTCTTCCTTCAATAAGAGGTGAGACTCAAGGAAGTCAGTAATGAATATTTAAACATACTCTGAAGTGGCCAGATGCAGTTTTTCATGGGCTTCTGTCCTGGTCATTTTAAGTCTTTGAAATCTTGTGTTGAATTATAATGGGAGTAGGGGGGAGGGAGGGGAGAACCAGCTCCTTTTTGTTCCTTACTCTTGTTGGCAATAATGAATGGAAGGAATTTAATCCAATGAAAGTAACGAAATTTAATCCCTGCAATGTGTCTTTGTTACCCAGTTCAAAGAACTATTTTAATGCATCTTATTCACCCCATGCCCTCCCCCCCCAGCTGAAGATACTTCAAATAGACTACTTCAGAATGCACACTAATACAGCAGTAACTCTATCTTGGAAACCTTTCTATTGATTATTTCATTTGCCTGCCTGACTAGAGGATTGATCTCTTTACTGACCTGAACATTAAGGGTAGAAAGGGTTCTCATCCAGCCCTCTTGTTGAATTTTTATCATGAGCATTTGTTTTAGGAAGTCTTAAAGTGCCTTATGTTTTTAAAAGTGTATTTTGCTAGAAATGTATGAATGTAGAATATCTCTAACAGTATTTCATTATGAGCTGTAAAACAAATTGCAAACACTAAACCAAAAATGTTATTTCTACAGTTGTCTGTCCATTATTTGCCGGCATCTCGATTCTGGTATTGCTGCAGGCAGAACCCTTGCAGAATTGTAAACATGAAAAATGGGGCTATGCCTGGTGGGGGAACAGATGAGATTTGACCTGTGCCGTATAAAACCAAGAGCAGGTGAGACTTCCAAAGGGACTGCCGAAACTCTTGGCTTTTGGGGCCCACTTGCGACAGACCAGAGAGCGTTACAGCCCAGACCCTGTTCTGCTTCTGGTATAGCGTTGCAGAAATTTGCTCCACAGTTTAAAGGTAGAAGTAACTCACGGACAAGATAAATGCACGAACAAGAGAAGGCAGTGTCATGGCCGAGTTTTCCAGCAATATGAAACAACAGTGCTAAACTACTTGAATTGTTTCCCACTTAATACACTAACCCTGAAACCTGTGAATGACTTTTTGAATGTTAATTTTCTGATCATGTTAACTGGCTAATGTGTTCCCTTTTCTTGTGTAATCTCATGTTTCCTCCTACATCCTGAAGAGTTTTTGTGATCTATTGCCAAAATGTTTCAGATCCTGCCGTGCAATTACCAGTTGTCAGTACAGAAATGTGGTGTATTGGAAAATGGGACAGTGGGAAACGAGAATTACGTGATATTTACTTCAGCAGGAACTATTTCAGAGGTGGTTCAACTTCCTATGTAATGAAAAACCTCTCAAATTACGTAGCAGCCCCATTTCCAATAATATAAAATACTGAGGAATGCAGTGTCCTTGCCTGTAATAACCAGACTGAGAATATTCTTGCCTCTTTTCGTTAGCTAATTTAAAGATACCCTTTTCTGTGCCTTCTTAAAACCTTTCTTCTATTCGGAAACAAAATCATAGAAGTGCTGGTTCAAAGGAACCTCTGGTGGTCTCTAGTCCGGCCTCTTCGTTTAAGCAGGACTATTGCCAGCCCTAGTTCTGTGGGTTTGTCTGGCTCTTAGAAACCTCCCAAGGACGAAGAGTCCACAATCTCTCTGCCTCTGGTGCTATAATCTCCTCCTCGTGCAGAAGTCTCTCCAAATGTCCAATGTCTTCCTGACATTAGTTGCCCATCTTCTGATCTCAAGGAGCAAATCTTGGCTCTCAAACTTTCTTCTCCGCTTTTAGCACTAATGCAATGAGAAGAGTGTAAATGCAACATGAGTTACGTAGATGCCTGAAGCAGATACTCAGAATGTCAAACTGACATTTTAGGCTCATGCAGAATTGCACAGATCTAAAAGGGAGCGCTATGTCGATGCTTTGGAAGTGCTCTTTGTAAAGTAGAGCTATATATTTCCTACTGAGATGGGCTGCCTTGGGTGGTCAAGACAACTAGAGCTGAATGTATCCGCCTTTTCCATGGCATTAAGGCTGTGAGTTGCAGTTGCCAACCATTTAAAAAAAAAATTATAGGATGAAAGTTAGTCCCAGTGCTGCACTGAAGAAGGCCAGGGCCATCTACACCTTTAGGCCTGTCCGAGTGTCTCTTCCCTTTCCAATAGCCACTGCTCTATGGTGCCTTATCAGAGGAGGGTTGAGAGCGTGTGGTCTTGTAGTGGTCCACCCAGCCTGCTGCGGTCTCCTGTCTTGCCAGTCAGCGAAGTGGAGAGTTTTGACAAGGAGGTTTAACAGCAGCCAAGGTCCTTTTAGGTTGGAGGGGAAGGTAATCCATAGCAGAGCCCAAGTCCTGCTTCCAACTGGTCTTTTGTGGCGAGGTGAGGGCGCAGCTTGTCTGGTGTCGGTTCAAGGACTGGTCACCCAGGGAATGCCCAGGACCCTTCTCTTTGTCCTGGCCTGGGACTTACTGGTGGCAGCTCAAAGCTTGCTACCAGACTGGCAAAGGATTAACGTACCGTCAGAGCGTTGTCCAAACGCCCTGTCTGTAACCCCTTCTTGACTCTGGAAAAAGCAGGACCTGAAGTCAGTACCGACGAGCAAGTTGTACGGTTATCCTCAATATCACACTTTGATCAGAGCGCCAAAGCCCCGCAAGGCTGGCTGCCATTTACACACCTCCGAAGATCATTGCGGGCGTGTTGGCAAACGAACGATTTCGCCAAGCTGCGTTGTTGCTTGTGTAAGGGAACGGGACAGACCAGGAGTATTGCAGGGTCCTTGCCTGCGCTGCGACACGGACGCCGGGGAACCGGTAAGCTGGGAGGGCAAACAGACCCTTCACCTGGGTGATGGTTTGGGTCGGGACGGGGGGGTCACAGGCTGAATCCCAGCAGGTCAGCATATCACCCTTTACATCAGCAAGGACACAAATATCTACTGCTGGTGAAAGGACCTGTGTGAAAGGTGTGGGACTGTCTTGTTTGCTGGTTCTCCCTGACAGAGTGAATTTCAGCCTTAGGGCTTTGGAAATGGATAGGAAAGGAAAATGCCACTGTGGAAAAACATTTTTCCATAATTCCTGGGGGTCCTGGCATCCGCAGTAAAAGTGACTTTATAACAAACGTGCGTAATATTGAGCAAACGTTGTCCTTTGTGCCAGACGACGTTATGTGGTGGATCTCCAAAGCCTTGCTTTGCAAGTGCTGCTTTATTGACTCTGGGGAGGGCAGCACCGTTGTCCCTCGGGAGCAACAGCCGCGTGGTTGGTGTAGGTGACTTAATGGGTTCTGCTTGCCAGCAGGATGGCACCGAACAAGTCTTCACCAAACTGGCAGATCATGGGAATGGGAGGAGTGTGGACACAGAGCTGGACACTAGAAGTAAGGGATTTGTATTTCGCTTAACAATAGCCCTCTGCTTCAAACGCGCCGGGTGTTTTTTTGGAGGTGGGAGAAGTCTGGCCTTTGGGGACCATCCTTTGCGTCAGGTAAACGGGTCACTGCAACCCTCCTACCTCCTTGGAGGATCCTCTGAGCCGCTCAGGGCAGCGCCGCGCCTCCCCGCGCATTGCCCTGCTCCGGGCCGGGGCCCGCGGGGCTCCCTGCACTCAACCCCCTGCTGATAAAACCTCCCCGCAGGCGGAGGGGGCTGCGGAAAGCGCTGGCTGAACCCGGCGCTCTGCTTCTGCTGTGCGCAGGGCTGCTGAAAGGGACTCGCTGGAAGATTTTAAAACATCCCTTGCATTTATATAACCAAACACCCTTTATAATCTAAATCAGACCTGAGTGGCTTGCAGCAGTGGTTTTTTATCTTCAAATAAACACTGCGGTGTGTTTTCCAAAGTTGGGTTCCCTAGGTGCTCTCTTCAGATATTTGGAGTTAAATTGCATCTTTTTGTTTGTTTTTCTTTCTTTCTTTAAAGCAGTCGCGAGTCTTCTACTGAGAGATATAATCATAAAAGGCCTTGCAAGAAAACCCCATGTGACTGGGCTCGTCGAAACACGTTTTGAAACGGTCCAGGAATGTCTGAAACTTTATGTTGGTCTTTCACAACTTGCAACCCCATCTGGCTGCCTTGCACTTTGAAAACCTGTTCAGAGATGACCCTTTGCCATGGTTTGTAGGGAAAGCCCACCCCGAAAGCCTGGGCACCTGGCCACGGCTCGTCCCCGGTCCCAAGCACAGCCCTCCAAGCATCCTGCCTAGAAACACTTCGTAGTGCTTTTAGGAAAGCAAATTTTGTTTGGTGTGTATATGTGGAGGGGAGAAGCATGGCCTTAGGAGGCAAAAACTTTCCTTGATCGAATGGTGCCAACTGGCATACGCCAGGCTCGTCGCGGGAGCGGGCATTTTCATCCCTGCACCGTGAGCTCTCTACGACTGTGGGCCACAAGGAAGAAAACTGCTGTGAAGCGTGTCCAGGAGCATCTCGTTTGCTTCTCCACCTCTTGATAAAGGGCTGTGGGCAGCTTACCCTCTTCATGTGGAGTTTAAAAGTATGTGTCTGCTCTGGTTTATTGCTATAAATTTGGCCTGCTTTAATAGTGGCTGGCAAAGCCCTGATGGGGTGTATTCCCGCTCCTGTGTTCCCCACTTCAAGCAGGGGATTGTGGCTAATAAATCCCCCCCAGGAAAGAGGGCAAAGGCAGGCAGGCCGTCTCCCAGGGCCAGCATGTTCCCATGGCAAGGAGGAGCCTGAGCTTGTGCTTCTTTACTTGCACCAGTTGCGTGTAAATGCCCCCACGCAATGCCGTTTGCACAGCAGGGGATTAGTGGGGTTTGTCTTCCGTCAACAGCATGGAAAAATGCATGTGCAATGTGGAAGGGGAGGGGGACCTACTGTAATTACTGCTGGCGGCGTGGGTGGCTGTCCCAGAAACAAGCTCTCCTGAGAGCTGGCTGGGCTGCTAGCAAGGATGCTAAAAGCACACAATCTCGATGTGGTTTGGGGGAGGCACGGCTCTGGCCTGCACGCAAAACCAAGAGGGGCTCATGTGAGGTGCCTCCTAGGCTTAGGAAATGGCAGGTGCTTTTGCCATGATGCAGTTGAGCTTTTGCATCCAAAAGGTCATTTCTCTTGAAGAAAGAGGTTCCCCAGCGGCTGCATCCTTCTGCTCAGGGTTGTCACAGGGGCTCTGCTCCCACCATCGCGGATCTGCCCCTCCAAGGTGACTACCTTCAATCAGCGTATTGACAACGGGTGGCAGAAGTGTCACTGCTGTGTCACGCTACCAGTTACCTAAGTTTTGGGGGGGGTTCTCTTATGGTTGAAGGAACATATAAACCCCTGGATAATGCCTCAAACCCAATACCAGCTTCCGAACCAAGGGTCTCCCGACAGAGGACACCTTCCTCGTGGTCTCCTGGCAAAAGTACAACGCAAGGTGGTGATCTGTGCCGTTTGTCACGGGGGTCTGAAGGTGGCCTCTCTAACAGGTGAGTGAGGAGGGAACGTGGTATTTCCTGAACTCCAGTCCCTCTTCAGCCAAGCCGTAGCTTTTCAACAAATTTATGGAATATGACTTCTATCCCATCCCATCCATCACAAGTGTCTAGTGAGGGTAAGTCTCACCTGATGCTTTTTTTAAACCATCATAGTGTTGTCCCCAGCTTTCTGGGGACAAAGGTGAAGTCTAATGATACGTTGGCATGACCAAATGAGGCATATCTGCTCTGGTTTGACATTACTTAAATAGCAATGGTGGTGTGATACAGGGCCTATGGAGAGAGGCAGAACATACTTCATGTGTAAAGGTAACAGATGTTGCTTTTTCCATGGATAGGGATGTAGCAAGTTGGAAATATGCCTCACAAACAGTTATTTCACATTGATCATATTAACGCACCGACAGATGAATCCTCCTGTAATATCAGGGATGATGAGGAGGCTCATGGTTCTCGTGACCCAGCAAATCCTTAAGATGATGGCTGGTTCATCACCAATGGAAAACCTTCTCATCCTTCCGAAGGCTCTCCAGACAACTCTAACGGTGGTAGTCCTGGTCCAGGCAACCACAGGAGGTGGACAGGAGTCCGCGGTAACTTTGTTCATGCAGTGCATTAATTCCTGAAGTCCAGAGTAACAGCCTGGCAACAGAAAGGCTGAAATGGCATTTGAAAAGACTGTTCCAGTCATCTTTTGCTACTGCTCCAAGTGCCAGGATAATGTATTTTCCCAAGCCTACTTCCCAGAAACCTGGTAGACCCGTGGGTTTAACTCATCGTTGCAGAAGCTGAGCTGGTGTTTTATGAGAAGGTGTCAATGCTGGCACTGCTGGTTAGAGCGATAAAAAAAATCCTCCGTCGCCCATGTTTTCTCCTGGTCGTAACGTGCCTGAACATCCCAGATCTGAGAGGTTTCCACCTGACCGTTGAATTTTACGTGGCAGCCCAACGATTTCAGCAAAGACTTTCTCTTCTCCTCTCCCCTTTCCTTTTATAGAAACAACCTTTTCAAACTTGAAAGTCCTGCTGCTTTTGTCATGAACTTTTTTCATAATTCTGCAGGGTGAAAAAAGCTGACAAATATCTTGTCTTCATGATCTTTTATTCAGTAATAAGTGTCTTCTCTATGCAAATTTCATTGGTAAACATCTAGTCATAAACTTTTTCAAAGGCATCCTTTTTTCTTTTTTTTTTTTTTTTTTTTTTTAAGAAAAGAAAGGTGTGTTTCTTTTATTTTTAAAGCAGCCCACGATTAATGGCTTTCAAAGCCTTCAGAGAGACTGAGGAGTTCACAACGTCAGGGCTGGTGTGTGTCGCTCTATGAAGTCTGTGATTATAACGCTTTTAAATGACAGCAAGCAAAAACTGTTGAGGGTTGTAAAATATTTTCCCATCTCAGTTTCTAAATGTTGGGGTAAAGCAATCTGCAGTCGCTGCTTTGAGTTTCTTTTAGCGGCAACAAAGCGGTGAGCTTATTTATCAAAGTGCTTTAAAGCTGAGTTAAAAATTCTGTACTAGAGATCTGTGATTTTTGAGGTACACGTCCTTGGCTCAAAATAACTTTAAAGGCCATGGAAAATCTATCACCTGACGTGTATTTTAGGTGTAAAATGTGGGCATATTTAGATCAGTGCCCATCCAGGATAAGATGTACTTAAGCAGTTGTTAAATTGGGTGTTGCGCATCCGCGGAAAGCTGCTGCAAAGCTGCATTTGAAGCAATAGTTCTGCTTTTAAAATTTATTTGTACCGGCTTTTACAAGGAGTAAGAAACAATTGTTTCCTTGCATGCCAGGCTCGCATTTGCCTTGCTGTTTCTCAGTCATCGCTCCTCCTCCTCCTCTTCCTGCTCCACTTTCTCTGTTACCTTCAGCTGACGAACTCCTGGCTTACAGCAACGTTGTGGCCTATCTTAAAGCACACCCCTTAAAACCAGTAGTGCTTAATGTTGTTCAGCCACTGTTACTCAAGTCCTAAAGCTCAACCTATTCTTTCTGCAGGATGTGCTTGTCCTCCCCACCATGTAAGTTCATTGTCCAACATCTTGTGCTGATGCCATAAATGAATATTATATCCTGGGCATGGAGGAACTCCACAGCAGCCCTCCACAGCAGCAGTTCCTTCAGAGATACTAGTCCTCTTTTCACCTTCCCACCTGTTCTGGTTCCTTCCTTGAATTCAAGTTTACTAAATTATTCTTAATATTACAGATATCAAAACGTGGATGGTGGTAACTTCCATTTCTTGACGCTGTTCTGCCTTTGTCTCTGAAGTCAGCAGTGCTGTCCTTGTGAAAGTCGAGGTTTCACATTGATTTAGCAGATTGATGCAGCTTTTCTGGCCTATCTTTACTCCCTTTCGCCTCCATACAGCACCCCTTTCTTCTCTCATTGTTCTCTCTTTTGCATAAGGATTTTTCCGTGACCCCATCGTACTCCTTTTCCCTTCCGTTCCTCACGCTGCAGTCCCTTCTCTGGCAGCCAGCGCATACATCCACTCTGCCAAGGATCCCCATTTGCATGGACGTGCATTTCCACAGTGCTTGTGCAAGTGGTTGGTGGCCTTTCGTCCTTCTGTCCTTACTTCTTCATGCCTCCTCTTCTTCCTCCTAGTGGGCCCAGAAACACCTTCTTCCACCACTGGCCCCCAGCACGCCGTAGCTGTCCTCACGGGGCTGGGTAAGGATGCAGCCAGCTGGTCTCTGCTCCAGGATGGCTCATTTGGGATGGACGTGGGAACCTCCTCATTCAACACGCTCCCACCAGCCTCAGGAACAAACATCGAGTGATGAACATCTCCCACCACTACCCTCTGCTCCACGTGGTTGTCGGCCTCAGGCTCAGACTGAAGTCTTTGTCTCTAAGGATTGCCACGAGCAAGGGTTTTCCTTGACTGTGAGGATCCAGAAACAGGGATGTGCTGTCCTTGCCGGGCACCAGAGTGCTTAGCAGCCAGGGAGACAAGTCCCAGGCCCCTGCTGTGACAAGGGACCACCTTAAAAGAAAGGGGCTGGCCTGTCTTTCCAACTCTTCTAAGGAAAACTGCTTCAGATATAGCAGCTAGAGCCAGAAACAAGGGATGCTTCTGTTGTGCGCTGCATGTGCATCAGATCTGCATTAATAGAAAGGGTTTTGTTTTTGTTTTTATTCTTTATTGTTAGAAAGAAAAACATCTTCACCGTGCCAGGTAGAAGAAAGAACATGGTGAATAACTGAGGTGAGATCATTATATGACTTCATGAGTAGTCACGAACTGCTACAATTGAAGGAAACTATCATTTACCACCTGTTATTTAGCAGACGGGCACAGCTGAAACTCGGCTCCACTGCAGACTTTATTGTTTCCCTGTCAAACCCTAAGAGGCTGAGATACCTCCCAGGAGACCACTAATCACTGCTGGGCTTGGGTGTTGCTGGCAGCACTAAGTGAACCTTAAAAGGTTTGGTGGTTCAGATTAGCATCAAAGAGGCTGAATGCTTCCCCTGGGTTCCAGGTCATGCAAAACCTTTAATAAAAATCCTACATGGAGACTCGGTATAAAAGGAAGGAGCGGGCAGGTTTATTGACTGCATCTGGCATGACCAGTCCCTTACCTAAAATTAGCTAAACTCCTGGTATCCTGTGTCAGCATGCACTTGGGCAAACCCTGGCTGGTCCCTCGGGAGTTCAGTCCTCTGCAGTCTTCTCTGAAGTGTGGCACCCAGGCATGGTCTTGCACTGAAGCACCATCTAACCTTGGTGGGCATTAGTCATCCACTCACCAAAAAATGGGGACTGATGAAAACCAAGTTTCCAATGGAAAATACAAGTAAAAAAAACGACAAGCAGAAAACCACTTGGTTCTTTGGGGTTTTCCCCATTTATCGTAAGGAAAACACCATTCTGTGGGTGGCTCAGTCGAGGATGCCCTGTTATCCCACCAGCAGACCCTCTGGTTTGCCATAAGTTGTGATTCTGCCTGATCCCATCCCCGTGAGAGGGATTCGCCGGTGTCTAATAAAAGCTGTGCACGTGCTCCTTCTCCCCGTTGGAGTGGGAGAGGGAACGATTCACCAGGTTTCTCTCTCCCTGTCCAGCCACTGCAACCTGTAGAAACTTAACAGCTTTGAGACTCCCAGCTCACTGTTAAATTTGTTGCAATTTGCCAGGTGGTGTAAAAATTGTTGGTGAAGAGGGGATGCTGGACAGAAAAACACGTGCACTGAATAAGCCTTGCTCCCTTAGGATATCACCCTAAAACTGGGAATGGTCCTAACTGGTTGGAGAGGATCTCATCAAAAATGAGGCAATCGTTTGTCTCGGAGTCCTGGCACCAAATCTGGATGAACATCCGTGTTTGCCAGAGCCAGATGGGTCCTTGGTGCCTCCTCTACCAGAAAGCTTGGTCACAGCCTCCCTCGGCTCCCTTACGCACTGGCTACGCGTTGTGGCATAGGGTCAGTCTGCTGCTTTCTCAGAAGCCCTACCCTGGCCCCCTCTTCCTTGACGCAGTACGTAATTTATAACCTCATGTTTTCCCCTTGATGCCATCCCAAAAAAATAATAATTAGAAAGCGTGTGGGAAACCAACTTACAAAATGTTGGCAACCTCTCTCCCACATCCGACAGAGGATTTGCTGCCTTGCTCTTGCGGCAGATCCAGCCTCCCTGCCCCGTCTGCAGGCGGACTGATCCCCACCCAGCGTTGTGCCACTGCCGGGGTGCAGAAAGTCTTCACAGAGAGTTTTTAACGCCCCATGGATCTCCTTAACGGGTGGAGCAGAAAGGATTAGGCAAAGTTGAAGCAGACCAGCCTTTCCACCGGCAGCGAGCACCAGCTCCTTTCTTACAGGGAACCAGCCAAACGGTGGCTGGAAGGAGGTCATGTCTCAGGCCCAAGCCTTCCGTGACTTTCTGACCTGACCCCCTGCCAGGTGAATCTTGGATTAGCCTTATTTTGCGTAAGAGACAGGCGGGATGAGTAGGGTGTTGCTAGCAAACCAGTTTTCACCGGTGGGAGTGAGCTTAAGCTCTAGGCACGGTGGAAACCATGCTGGAGCTGATGTTCCTGCCCTAGGCGTGTTCGAAGTGCCACGGTTTCTGCTTGCAAGGGGATGTGGGTCTCATGCTGCTAGCAGGTGCTTTTCTTCCACCATCTTCTTAAAGTCTTTCCTTGGATTCCTCTGGTTCTCCCCACATTTTCCTATTCCTGACCTCATCTGGGTCACTCTTAAGATCTTGGCTTGTCCACCTAACAACAGTGGGGTCCACGTCAACCATACAAAGATTGTATGATCATCTTTCCGAGAGATTATTTCAAATCTGGGAAGATGCAGGGCCGCGTGTTACAAAGAAAGCTGCTTTTTTTTTTTTCCCCTTGCCCTGGATGGAGCAGCACTACAAAGCCTAATAATTTGCTGTGGCAGGAGTGAGTTACAAAGTTATCCTAAAGCATGGAAGCATAGAAAACAGGCTTGAACGGGAATGTGACCTGGTCCATACTGCTGTCCTCAGCTACGCCTAACTTCTCCTGGCAGGGATTTCACCATCCAAATGAACAGTCTTCCAGGATGTATTGGGAGGAATGGAGCGAGCAGCGGGAACCTCCCTGAGTGCAGCTCTTTTTGGCTCAGTTTGCAAGGGTGGCCCACACGTGTCCCCCAGTTGCCTTAACAAGGCAAGCAATTATAATGGACAGCTTCCGTTAAGGAGAATGAAGAGGAGTTAAGAAGAGGCCATTCAGGAAGCATCACAAAGCCGACAGGGTGGTGTGGGAATAGCAAAAGATTATTCAAGGCTTCAGGAACCTCAGCAAAGTAGAACGTCCAAGTGGTCACCTCAAAGGTCCTGTTCCTGTGAGCTGGAGGAGAGGATAGAAGCTCCTGGAGGTTGAAGCAGTGGCTGGTGTTCGCTGAGAGGCTGCGTTGCGTGGGGCACTCAGCCTTGGTCCGTGGGGACGGAGTGGTGCTACGGGCTGTCCTGCCTGTCCAAAGCCTCATGGCCTGGAAAGGGGCTGGAAAAGGCAGGACGTTTTCAATGAACCCTGCAAAGAGAATCTTCAAATGGGCAAAAACTTCAACAATATAATGCAAAGGACCATGGACTAAGCGGGTATGTGAAAAGAAGAAAACAATCAGTTGTTTAAGTTCCAGAATAAGCAACTTTTTGTCAATAAGAGGAAGAAGTTTCACTTTTAAGAATGAATTGGACAAAACTGGTATTGCCTAAGTGTGGACAGATGCTTTCTTTAACGGCGATGTTACGACTGCTGGCTACCGCATGCTGAGCAAGGAGACAGTGAGTGAAAGAGATAAGGGTGGTGCTTTATGCTAATGGCAACACCATTACCTGTTTTAGAATCGGGTACCTCGGAGCAGACCGTATGTAGATCAATGCGCTAATTAGCAAAGCCCAAGAGGGAGTACTGTGTGCACGCCTGTGTGTATAACTGACTACCTCATCAACCGAGGCCCAGGACGGATGTCTCTCTACAGGCTTATTTGCAACGTGTGAAAAGAAAACTATATTTGCATAGAGAATTTAATTCTAGGACGCATCTGTGGAGATTGCCTGCAGGCCACAGCCAAGTCTCATGAGAGCTTCTAAGTGTGCTGGATGATGATTTCCCAGCGGAGGATGCCTCCATCGAGCACACGCTGTCTCCCTTTCAGATTCATGGTGGTGAGTAAAGGAGAATTTATCGCTGAGCTACCAGCAGTTAGTTGCCTCCTCGCCATCAACGTGAGCAAAGTCAGGACAATCGTAGGTAGTCATAGATGAATTTGGATTTTCAAAAAGAAGCTAGTTTTCCCCAAACTGAAGAAAATACAAATTGCAGTTCATCCTGAAGAAAACTTAGACAAATTTAGTGAAATTTGACTGAAAAGTGAGTTGCTTAATTTCAGCAGATGACCAAAAGCCGTAGTTAAAATAGAGGCCAGTTTTGACGTTGCTCTGTGTGACACTCTGGTTGAACATGAACTCCTGAGTATGGACAACGTGTACGTGTTGACCCCAGAAGAGAGGCGTTACTGCTAATGACTGACAAATAGGGGGTCTCATTCCACAAAAATCGGCTCCAAGCCCGCTTTTTTCAGCAGTAAACTTGAAATAAATACAAAATTGTTGCATGCATCTTGGAGCAAATGACATGGGCCAAACCTCCAAAAGGAGGTGCTGTGTGTCAGGCGGCCACAGCTCCGAAGGAGGATCCAGCAGGCATAACGCGTAAATGGCTCTGCGCAGGATGGACGAGGTGCTGGGGATGAAGAGCCAGAGGAGCAGTGAAGAGGTGGTTTACCCTTCCTATCAGGCAGCGTTGTGATGGACACTGAACCCCTCTGGGTAGCTCTGCAGTCTAACTTTTCAACAAGGTGTTTAAAAAGAGCGGGGACCGAGCCAAGCTGAGCTGTGGAAAACAGCTGGAGAAAACCGCATCCCGCCTCCCTCGGCAATTTCAACTGAGTTCAGCTTTTGCTTTCCCTTCCTAGGACCCAACCCCGCCGCTGCTGGGCTCGTTGTACCCTGGCATGGGGTGATGTGTTCCCAACACAGGGTTGCTGACGGCTCTCTAGGCACAGCAGCATCCTTTGGGATGAAAGGGGCCTCATCCCTGCAGAGATAATAAGACAACTCACCTTAACTATGGGCTTTCTGCCCTCACCTGTGCCTCTCCAGACTCCTGTTCCTGCCTGCCCAGCAGCACAAATCCTTCCTCGGTGTATACCTGGAGCGCAGCGCACGCTTTCCTGCCTCCAGACAAAACACCTGGGCGTTTTCCCGGAGTCCCTAACACCCTGGCTGCAGCCGTGTGCTGTTTGACGAGGCCAAAGGACAACCGGAGGGATGCCCCAGCCCTCGGAGGGCTGCAGACCTTGTCGGGATGAGGTCGCGGTCCCGCTTCTCCTGGCTGAGGAATAAGAGGTGACGCACGTGCCCGCGTCTGGAACAGTCGCCGCAGAAATGTCAATACCCCCCGAGCTTTGATTTTTTTTTTTTGAGAGCTAAACCCAGGAGCAAAACCCAAGCACGGACAAAGTGGTGATTTCTTGTTATTGCTGTTTACAAGAAGCATGAGTCAGTGGGGCACCACGAGCGCTTTCTGTTGGCATTGGGAGGAACCAGAAATAAGGCACCTAGCTCCTGTTTCTGTGTGAACAGTCAGGTTCCCGCTCCCCTCCCTCCCCTTCCCGCGGTGAGACATTTCGGTTTATGATCCTGGGTTTACAGAGGCAGAGGCCAGATTGGTAAGTCCAGTCTAAGAGCCTGCATGTTTTAAAAGAGATTGGATTTCCAGTGATATCGAGATATGGGGGACCTTCATCACAGCCACTGTGAGCTGCAGATGCTCTGTGCCTCTTCAAATCGAGGTGCTGCTTGCAGTGCCAAAATGCAGATTTAATCCATGTTAGGGCCTCCAGCTTTCAGACTGCTGGCCACCAGGGCTGGCTCTTGGCCTCTCAAGGCTTTCCAAGGGGCTTTTTCATTCTCCTTTGAACGTGGGAGAAGAAGGCTCCTAGCTCCTTCACCTGCTCCGGACATGACCCTCCGCCCCACCAGCAGCTCCAGGTGCAGGACTGACCCCCAACACCTCTGCCTTCGTCACCCATCGGTGCCCCAGCTGGAGAACGCTTTCCAGAGGGCGATGTGTTAGTCTCGCTGGGAAAGGGCCCATCCCTCCGTTTTTTCCTTCAGAAGTGGGTGGGAGAAGGGAGTCAAGCGGTCCTACCGCGGCTTACCCGCTTTCTCACCTGGGACGTCCGTAAAAGGGGGTGGGAGCTGCTGCCAGAACCGGTGGCCGCAAACTGGATGCTTTTACCGGGCTGGGGAACTAACGGGTCTGTGTGTTTATGACAGCGCAGCCTGGCACAGCGTGCCTAACAGGGCCGCGCAAACCTCCCCGCTCCCGTTCGGACCAAGGCTGTGTCTGGTCCGTGGCTCTGAAGGTCTGGGAACGGGCAGGAGTGAAAAACGAGCACCTTTCACGCCAAGGCCTGGCAGAGTCAGATAATGAGGTAAACAGAAGTGTATAAAGAGAGAAAACCTGCACGGCCCAGTGCCTTTCTGCAAACTGCTCTTTCCAGTAGTGCCTGGCACTTCGCTGCAGGCTGGGAGAGAAACTTTGATGCTTGCAGGAGAGATGAGCTTTCGGCTTTTGGAGCTGGGGAAGAAAATCCAGGAAAACTGAGTGGACGTCTTGTGGGGAGAGAGCAAGAAGTTAATGAAGGCATCGGGGCTGTGGGAGGCAGGAGAGGGAAACGGGCGGCACGGGGATGCTGAGCGAGGTGGTGGGTCTGTCCACATGACACTGAGTGTTGCTCACACAGACATACCTATTGCAGTAGTCACGTTGGCTACTACTAGCCATGGGGCTGCACAAGCAGGTCACGGAGCGCAGGGCTGGCCACCCTCGCATTTACTCACCTTCTCCGGCCGGTTTTGCCACAAACGTGGGGTTTTTGTGCTGCCTCAGCTGCTGCCAGCACCCGAGCGAGACGGCCGCTGACCGGCTGGGCCGCGTCCCCCCCGCAGCCGTGGGGCAGGGACGGAGACGGGCAGTGCCGTGGGGCAGCGGGACGGACCGTGGGGCTAACGGGACGCGGCGTGGGGTCAGGTCAGGCGGGGCCGGAGGGGTGACGGGCTGTGCTGGCGGGATCGCTGGTAACCAGGCTCTGGGCACGGCGGGTGTTTGGTTTTTGGGAGGGGGTGACGCTGCTGCGGGGTGAAGCGGGCGCGATGGCAGCCTGGGGGAGAAGGCGGCCGGCGTGAAGCGGGCTCCGGCCCCGGCTCCCGGGTGTTTGGCGGCTGAGGAGGAGTTTTGCCCCGGGGCGGGCGGCCCGGGGGCCGGAGCCCCGCCGGGGCGGGCGGGGAGGAGCGCGGCGGCCCGGCCCCTCCCCGCCTGCGGGGCGCTGCGGGGCGGCGGCGGGCGCGGAGCTGCGCGTCCCCGGGCGGCGGGGGCTGCTCCCCGCCCGGCCCAGCCCGGCCCGCCCCGGCCCGCCCCGGCCCGCCCCGGCCCGGCCGGCGAGGGCTCGCCAGCCGCCCGCTCCGCTCGCAGCCGGCCCCGCAGGGCTGCAGCCCGGGCCCGGCCGCCGTCCCCGCAGGTGGGTCGGGGTCCCCGGGGTGCGCGGGGGGGGGGTGGGCTGAGGAGAGGGAGGCCGGCTGCGGTGGATGGGTGGTAGCAGAGCGGGGTGGCCGAGACGAGGGGTGCCGCTTGCCTCCCGAGTTGCTTTGCTACCCCGAAACGCTTCGCTTTGGAGTCTTTCGCTGCCCGGGCCCCCTGCCCCGCGGCAAGCGGGGTGCGGTGGGTGCAGCCCTGCGAGCCCCGCAGCGGCTGCCGAAGGGAGGAAGGTGGCAGCACCCCGGGGCTCCCGCTCCGCCGGTGGCGGCCGGCCGGCCGGGGCTGGGGTCGTATTTTGGGGGATGGAGCGCTCCTCCTTTGCCGTTCGCTGGCTTGGCGGTGCGCAGCGCGCACCCCTGAGCCCGAAATGGTGGTGGAGTTGTGCCGGTGCTTCGTAGCTCCAGAGAGCTAAAAAACCCCGTCCCGAACGCTCCGAGCAGCGCTGCAGAGGGAGGCCGTGGCCCCGGAGCCTGCCGGCGCCGCGCAATGCAGACGGGCCGCCTTGCAGGAGGCAAAGATGCGAAGTTGCCGCGCTGGTTAGTTTGTTCTAACAAAACTGCTGCTGCCTGGGCGAGCTGCGTGCGTTGCAGGGTTTAATTTGGGGGGAAGAAAGGTTGTAACCCACCCCACGGTGCAACCCGCCTCCCTGGGGGAGATGGAGAGAGGGGGACCCGTGTGCCCCTTCGGTGCTGGGTCCTGCCCCTGCTTGCTGGGGGTGAGAGCCCCCCGGGAAGCACGCCGGGATCCCGGGCGTTTGCTCCTCCTCGGCTGCTGGAGTTGAGCATCACGCAGCACCCCGGGGTGCGGGCACGTCTCGGGGAGGGCAGCTCACGGAGCCCTCACCCAGACCCGGATTTTCCGCTGCCCCACAGGTGCTCTACAGCCTGAGAGGGACAGTGAGGAGGCCGAGGAAACTGGATCCCTGGCAACCAGGAGCTGTAAGTGTTGAGTTGCAGCTGGCGTTTCATATGTATCCGTGATGTAGCTGCCGCATCGCCTCACCCGCCTGGTGCCGGGGCATTGCGTCCCCCTCTCTTGTTGCAGACCCCTGGGCTTGCGCAGTTTACAAGCAGCGCTTTCCACCCAGATTCGGTTGCGCCTCCAGTTCTGGAGCTGCACCTCTCAAGCCCTGAGCGAGCCTCTCCGCCGTCTGCGGAGAGCCCCGGCCGGTGGACCTCATGGAAACCTTGACGTGGCCATGTCCCTTGACGGGGCGGTTGCTTTGCCCAGCAAAGGGACAAGAAGCCTGAGTGAGGGTACAGCTCGGCAGCCTGTGGTACCTGGGAGGTGAGACAGATGAGCCGTGGACATCTCTGGCTTTCAGAGCCTTGAATTAAATCTGGCTCCTAGGGGGAAATATTCCCTGCTGCTCGGTCAGCAGGGGCAAGGCGAAAGAGCTGTGGCGCTCCGTTCTGCCTCCTCTTTCGGGCATACAATATGTCACTTGATTTCCAAAATCTTGCCAAATTTAAAAGACAGAAAAGAAAGAAAGAAGATGCTGAGCTTGTTAGGGTTAGCAGCTGTCCCCATGTTTGCGGCTTTGCAACCTGGCCATCCTAGCCCTGCTTGCGAAAACACGAGCTGGTGCTGCAAAGGCTGCGAGGGGCCGGTGTCTGATTGCATGAACTGTGCCTTGCTGCCAGCCTGTGAAACGGAGAGCTCTTGAGGGCATAGACTTGATCTGAAATGTAACTTTATGAAAATATCCCCTCTGCGGCCTCTTCCTCCTCTGCATTTGATAGCTCAGCAGCAAACAGCTTCAGTGGGGGTGAGCCTCTGCTTTTTAATTAAGTCATACACACCTCAACCACAAAGGTAGATCTCTCTTGTAAATCAAAATACTAAATCATCAGGCTTTTTTACCTCTTATTCACGGCGGCTCTCTAAAGATGGTACAGTTAAGAGAGGAAAAAATTGCAGGCTACACCTTCCCGTAAAGCTCCTTAGCCCGTTGCAGTTCACGAGGCTGGTGCAAACACCCTGAAGACAGGGGGAGCTGACGGCGCGAGAGATGCTGGAGCTGCCAGCGGTGCTCAGGGCTGAGCCATGTCTCGGAGCAGCGTATCAGGGCGCACGCCCAAAGCAGTGGCATTTGATAGGAATAGCCTGGGAAAAGGCAGTTTTTTGAAGGAGGTCTTGTCCGCGGCTGGAGGGAAGCAGGAGAGGACCGTATAGGCAACGGAGGCAACGTGGATAGACAGGGACCCCAGGCTCTGAGCGCTGAGAGCTGGCGATGCCGCGCTGGGATGCTGTCGTGGTGCTTTGAGTCAGCATCCCAGTGGGCAAGTGCCAGCGTCACGCAGCCACAGCGGGGTGTCCTGCAGCATCCTTGTCCTGCGGCAAGGTGCCAGCCTCCGTGGGGCAGGGATGCGGGAGCGATCCCTGGCAGGGATCCAGGATTGGCCAGCCCCGCAGATGGGGGGCTCACTGCTTGCCCCGCAGTGGCTGCAGGGACGGCAAAACGCGAAGCAGATGCTTGGGGATTCTTGCATGCCTCCAACGTTTCTTCTCCTTGGGTGTGCCAGGCAGCCTGGTGGGCAGGAGCCGTGTTTCTGTGGGCACAGGGCACAGTGGCCGCACAGTCTGGTCCTGCAACCAGCCGGGGCTGTTTCCGATGAAGGTGTGGTTCAGCATGGAAACGGCCGCGTGTCTTTGGAAGGGCAGCCCCTGCCACCCCACTTTCAGGTCATCCACCATGTGCCCAGTGCTTGGGATGGGGACCCTCCTGGCCCGGGCCTTGGGGACAAATGGGGAGGTTGCCCCGTGGAGGCAGAACAGCACTTACGGGTGCGGTCTCCCACTAATAAATGAAATGATTGATGAAGTCGGTGGGAAGGAGCTTTCCGAGGGGTTTCTGGCTGTTTCCCGCTGTGGCTGTGCACTGCGTGGGGCGCCCTGCCGAGCTGCCCAGCGCAAGCGGGGATGAGCTCAGCACGACGGGGTTCAGCCCAACCCCTGGGCTCCCAGCCGCTTCGGGGAGGCAGAAACCTGGAGGTTTACACTCATTTCATCCACGTGCTGCTCAGCCGCTGCTACCGCCGGGCACGTGGGAGGGCTCGGGTCTTCATGCAGCACAGGGTTGCTCGGCGGCAGCTCCCGGCACTCGGCTCACCTCCCTATCGGCTCTGGTCACGTTGGTCTCATCTGCAGCAAGATCCCCTGGGCTTTCAGTATTTCCTCATGGTTTTCCTTCCTTTGAGCATCTCCAATCTAGTCTGTCTCTATTTCTCACATGCCTATCATGGTATAGCAATTAGAGAGTTAAAAGCCTTATCAGTTCCCTGGTGGGAGATTGGTGAGTTGACTCCTTGCAGGACCGCGCGGTAGTTCAAAAAAGTAATGACTTTTTTTGCATGGAGGTTTCTTTAAATTCAAAACATAAACCACAGAACTGAAAAGAGCTGGGTGGGTATTTAACCTGCATTTAAAAAGTTAAAAAGACTAGACACAGAGGTAAAGATGCCAGCCTGGTGCCATCCGCAGCTGGAGCTGCAGGACCTGCAGTGGACAGACACGCAGCGCTGGGGTGACCAGTAAGATCGGTGTTCAGAGGCGATTGCCTTCATGATCACGGGAGATGCTGTCAGAAGCGGATAGGAGGCTTCAAAATCATAGCTGTCTTCAGTCAACACAGAATTTCAGGTTTCAGAGTCACACAGTGAGCTCCCTGTGTGTAGGGAGACAGAAGCCACTTGTCCTGCATCTCCTGCCTTTGCGCGTAGCAAGGTCCTGCAGCTCCTGGTGGTTATCACCCGTAACCTGGCGTGGGTCACAGCGCGGGAGCATAGCCGGGGACACTGCCTGCGAGGGAAGATGACCTGATTTGGGTCTTGTGTCGTGACGCACGGCATGGCTGTGCAGGGAGTCTGCCAGGGATGAAGATATCCGAGAGGCCGGGAGGTGCCTCTGGAAATCCCAGGGGCAAGAACGGGATGGAGCAAGAGTGTGGCGCGATCCCTGAGAAGCAGGGTGATGGCTTTGCAGCTCCCTGGTGTTCCTGGGGACTGGGGCTTTGTAACCCAGGTTTTAGGATTATGTGATGAGCAGAGTTTCTTGGTTTTCTTTCTTTTTCCTTTTGTGTTTGTAGGGGAAAGTGTGAAAACTTAGATGCTGAAGTTTTAAATATAAATTAAAAATAAGCTTCAGATATGCTATGCATTTTAACTCACGATTTTTAACGAGCTCCGTTGTGGGGGTGTTGTAGTAAGTCTAGCTTGTGATTTTTTTGATCGCCTTGGGGTTGGCAATATTGCAGGTTTCTCAGGTCAAACAAGAAGGGATCTTGTTGGACAAGAAGAGCAGAAGGGAAGAGCAGGAGCCTGTCTCAGAAGTGCCAGCGTTTTCTGAATTGCAAAACCCCACCTCGTGTTCATCTCGCTGGAACAGTTATCCGGATGACTTGCCATCTTAAGTGTGCGGCCCAGCGTCCTGTCTAGCTGGGGCTGGTCCCCACCAGCAGACCTCCATCTCCCACCAGCAGTGGTAGGAGCAGCACAGACCCGCCGTGGGTGAGCCGAGGTCCTCCTGCTCCCCTCCTGCGGCGGTAGGAGCGGCTCTGCTGTCCGCACGTCGCTCCTTCCCCCCGGTTGTTCTTTGTCTCTCTAGCATGCAGGAAAGCCGCGGGTTGCAGCTGGCCACACAGACGTCTTCCCAAGAGGTTCTTCCCAGCAGATGTGCTTCTCCAGATGTGCTCTGCTCTTCCCTTGCAGAGCCGTACATGTACCATTTCTCTGTCGGGCCTGATATGACTGGACAGGATTGCAGGGCTAATGAAAACTGGCACATTTCTGAATGCAATTGTCCTGTTGTCTGCGATTTGACATCTTCAGTTTTCCACTTTTTGATTCACTGAGCTGTGACATCGCTTTGTTCTTTGGGAAGAAGTCTCCCTTACAAGGCTCGATCAAAAGAAACTGGTTGGGGTGAAACATTCATTCTGCCCGCTCTGGGCCCACACATGCTGCATCAATTTTTCAGCTTCTCTAAGTTTTTTCCTTCTGCTTTTTCAAAAGAAAGGTTTTGAAGGGAAGAAGAAACTTTTGAGAGAGCCAAGATGTGCATTTACACATTATCAACTGCGTCTTTTTTGAGGGATATTTATGCATTAGTCTATAGTTGCTCAGCATTGGTAGATAAGTAATCTTGGGTCTTGAAGGGTCTAAAGAAACAGGTTTTCCAGCCCTGAAGATCAACCATTGAGATGACCGCAAATTGCTTTTATCCGAATATTGTTCTTCAGAGTCAGTGCTTCCTCTTTACGTTAGAAGATGATGGTGCTAATGTTTTTCATGTGGTCCAGTCACTTGTTTCCTATCAACTTCAGGCTTGTTGGATCATGTCCACCTGCAAACCGATGCTCAGCCAAGGCCAAATATTAGCCGCTATGACCCAGCCAGCTGGCAGATGTAATACCACGGAGACCGAGGGCGGCAAGGGGAGGAGAACAAGGCAAGCAGAGCCAGCAGGCCGAGCAAGGGCTTTACTTTACCTGATGCTGTGACTGCTTCCATGGGGTGTGCGGGCTGTCGGAAACTGCTCTCGTGGTGTTCCCTCACATCTGTTGTTTGAAAATCAAATGACAGTAAATTCCACTTACAGTCGGCGTCACTCTTTGCCTTCCCTTTTCCCTCGTGATGTTCAGGCTAACAGGAGCACAAGGAGGTGTTAATGCCCTCAGCCTTTCCCTTCCTTTTTCTAGGAGCTGAATTTTCTTCTGAAATTACCCAAACGGGAGCCTAATGTTTCTGGAGTGACAAATACAGAAAATGAGAACTACCTCCTCTTGGGTGATGAAGGGATTGAGAGCAGCCCTGTGCAGAAGGTCTTGGGGATACTGGTGGATGAAAATTTGGACGTGAGCCGGCAATGTGCGCTTGCAGCCCAGAAAGCCAACGGTTCCTGGGCTGCATCAAAAGCAGCGTGGCCAGCAGGGCGAGGGAGGGGATTCTGCCCCTCTGCTCTGCTCTGGTGAGACCCCACCTGGAGCCCTGCGTCCAGCTCGGGGGTCCTCGGCACAGGAAGGACATGGACCTGTTGGAGAGGGTCCAGAGGAGGCCACAGAAATGATCAGAGGGATGGAAAAACCTCTGCTATGAGGAAAGGCTGAAAGAGCTGGGGTTGTTCAGCCTGGAGAAGAGAAGGCTCCAGGGAGACCTTATTGCGGCCTTTCAGTACTTAAAGGGGGCTTATAAGAAAGACAGAGAAAGACTTTTTCTCAAGACCTATCGTGACAGGACAAGAGGCGACAGTTTTAAACTGAAAGAGGGTAGATTTGGGTTGGACATAGGGAAGAAGTTTTTTACAGTGAGGGTGATGAGGTGCTGGAACAGGTTGCCCGGAGAAGTTCTGGATGCCCCATCCCTGGGAGTGTTCAAGGTCAGGTTGGATGGGGATTTGAGCAACCTAATCTAGTGAAAGATGCCCCTGTCCACAGCAGGGGGGTTGAGCTAGATGATCTTTGAAAGTCGCTTCCAACCCAAACCATTCTGTGATTCTGCTCCAGAAGTGATCCACCAGGATTTTTGGGCATTTTGGCCTTAAAAAAACCCCAAACCCCCCAAAAACCCACAAGTCTCTGCCCTCAAGAGACCCTTGAATTTTAAGGATGTGTTTTCTTACCTGCGTTGCTGTCTGTCCCCCCAACCATCGCCCAACCTCACCCTGAAGGGCAGTGACCCTCTGCAGCACCGGTCCCCCTCGGATGCTCTCCAGGCCATGGAGCAGCCTTTCTGCTGGCTCTCACAAGAGACAGGAGACGGGCTGGAAATGCCTGTTGCCTTTCGGCGACAACCACACTAGTGCTTGCTTTGTTGCATACTAATAAGCGCTAATTGGCCTCGGCTTGTTATCAACGTTGCGCGGGAGCCATTTGCGGCATAGTGGTGTGGGGGCTGGGGGGACCCCAAGGGGCTCCTGCCCTCCGCTGAGGGGTGGCTTCTCAGAGGGATGGGGGCTGAACTGATGCTCCCCATGGAAACGTCTCCATTTGTGAGCCATGGGAGGGCCGTGCCTGCTGGCCTCATGCCAGCCTTGGTAGTGGTCCACCTGGCAGGTGGGCTCCATCTCTGACGTGGCAGGAGGTTACAGGGGTTTATAGGGAGACCCCTTTGTCCTTAAACACACTGGGGGGCATGGGGAGGAGTTGAGCCCTTTGGGGGGCTGGGCAGTGCTCGTCTGCAGGTCTTCTCGGTGTCAAAGGTTCAGCGCCTCTCTCCTACCCCCATCCCCAGGCACTGCACGCAGCCCCTCCACACGCTGCCTCATTTACCAGTGTTATCCCTGAACTGTTCCCCTGGGGCCTGTCTCCTCCTCTCCACTGCCCTTCTACCGTTGTTGCAATACCTGGTGTTTGCTGCAGCAGCTGGATATCTCCTGCAGCCGTACCCCTTGTCTGATCGCTCAGCCTGAGCGATGAAGGGCATGGAAACCTCCAGAGGGTGGTCCTGCCGGTGGGGAAACACCACCGCCGTTTGCTACAAGCTAGAGAGAGAGGGAGGCTTGATGGAGCTGGCTTGCACCAGCGCTCTTGAAAAAAACCTCTATCGTGCGTGTAAAATTGTAAGTCTGGCTAACGTGTGACATTGTGTTTGTAGGACGCGGTGAGCTGATCTCGCGCTGGGGGCAGCCCTGGCGCGGGCAGGACGGCGTCCGGACCCACGGTACATCGGGGCTTCTGCCAGCGGGAGAGTTGCGGTTGTTGCTTCAGAGGTGGCTCTGCTAATTTTGGATGAGTGGCCCGCTGACCCTGACGTGTTCGGGCTGGGACTTGTGACTTCTCTGAAGCTGAAAATCAGTTTACACAAGATGAGAACGATGCCTGTGGCTTTTCTGGCAGTTGAATCCTAATTATTCCCTGTAAAGAACAGCAAGTTTCAGACCAGGTCCTGGTGACCACACTTCGTTTTAAATTTACTCTTTCTTTGCTCGTGCAATGACGGGAGTTTTTCCAAAGAAAGGCTTGGTGAGGAGAGGGGATGAAAGCGTTGGGAGTAGTGGCAGGGAAGGATGGAGCACCGGCCAGGCGCGGGGTGCGAGCGCAGGGGATGCTCGGCTGGGGAGCAGCTCCGAGGAGCACGATGTGGATAATTTTTTTTCCTCCCACCTGTTGTTAGGAGCAAATAGGGAGTGAGCTATTGCGCTTCCTCCCCAGCTGCTAACGACGGGAGGCTTGCTTATGGTCGTGCACTGGAAGCTAATTAAAACCAGTGACAATGGTAATTGAGTAAGGATGCTTGAGGATAAGTATGACCTCATGTCTCAAATGGTAATGAGGCCTATTAAAATCTCCACCAAAAAGAGAAATGAAAGAGGGAACAGAGGCAAAGGTGGTGCGAGGGGAGCGGGCGCAGGCGGGGACGATACCTGGCAGCCAGAGCGCCGGGAGGGATGGGGAGCACGGAGGTGCCGGGCTTTTAAATCTCCTTAATAAACAGCCCGCTCCGCAGCTAGCCGGGCTGCCGCTGGGGCCGAGCCAGCCAAAACACTTTGGTACGCGTGTCATTCAAGCGTGTTCCTCCCCTGCTTGCCCAGGCCGGGGTTTAGGTCCCATTAGGCGATGGCAACACTTGTTGCTGTTTGTTGTTGTCTTCCCTTGCTGGTTCTTTGCTGGAAGAAGGGACCGCGCCAGAAAACCAGCGGTGGCTGCCGGGGCCAGAGCGGGGCCTGCAAAGATACGCCCTGAAATTGCAGTAGTGTGGGAAAAACGCATTGGCAGAGGAAAGCTGCGGCAAGCTCGGGGTGCCAGGGTGCCATGCTCCGGCACGGACCAGCACAGCACCCAGTTTCGGCTCTGCAACTGGGGTGTAGGGGCCGGGGGCCGCCGTGACCCCAGCGTGTGTTGGTTTGCAGGGTGGTGTAGCGGGGCTTGGGATGCCACCGTGCTCCGCAGGGACTCGCAGCCTGTGCTGACTCGCCTCGCCGCAGAGGACACCCCGAGGGACGCCGGGAGGTGGGCGCTCCCCATCCTGGCTCTGGATGTGCACCGCATCGCTTTGGGTAAGCTCAGCCTTGGGCTGCCAGACCCCTTCCCTACGCCCTGCTGTCACGGGGGAGATCTGGCGTATGCCAAAGTCGTCTTCTCGCTGGAGAAAGCCGACCCTCATCCTTCTGGCAGGGGCGAAGGTACGGCTGGATGACGGCTGAGGATGTGCTATGGAGCCGGGATTCAACTGCTCTGAGCTCTGTGATGGCAGCTCCGGTTTTGGCAGCCAGGAGCAGCAGCAGCGGGTGCTGCAGGAGCTCTGCACTGTCACGGTGGTACGTACAGAGGCGGGGGAGCGCTCTGGGGCATGAGGTTTGCTCCGCAGAATTTGGGTGGAGGGATGGAGAGGGGGGCACAGGGGCGCAGCCACCAAGCAATCCCGATCCAGCCAGAGGCTGCACGCTGTCACCTCCTGGGATGGCCTCCAAGACCAGCCCTGCCTAGGTGACACCCAGCAGTTAGGCAGACGGTGAGGAAGCAGCCACGACAGCCAAGTCGTGTCAAGCAGCCCTCCCGTGTGTCAGCCGGCGTGACAGCTGCTTAGGAGTGGCCTGGGATGGCCTCCTCTGCCCTTGACCTTTCCCATCCCCTGGAACTTCAAAGTGCTTTTCAAATATGAGTAGAGCAGGATTTAATTAAAAGTCATCATCTGTAATAAATGGTACCTCCCCCCCACCACTAAGCCAGTGGAAATGACACCGGGATGCACTTAGTTGCAGTTGGCTCCGCGTGAGGCTGCTGGATGGACCAGCGAGGCTTGGCCCGCTCAGCTCTCCACCACGTCCTGCACAACCATGGGCCTTTAATTAGAAGACCATAAGCTGCTTGGCTCCTCTGGCTCTGGCAGCTGCCTTACAATTAATATTCCCCCTGCTAGGGCCAGGATTTACTCCGCTCAGCAGCAAACGAAGCGCTCCATCAACTTCAAGTAGCATCAACATCCAGGGAAATAGCGATCGGGGTGGGGAGGTGTTGGGAAAGGAAAGGTGGAGACCACAGGGATGTTTCTGATCCCTGGGTGGTTACTGGGAAGAGGGTGCAGTAACGCTTTTGGCAGCAGCCAGAGGTGGAAAGATACTGCTGGTGGATGCAGCTGGGAGCGGAGTGTGGGAGCCCCGGGATGCTGAGTCCACCCTGCTCACCTTACTGGCAAAAGCCAGGTGTTGCCCTCGGGCTCAACGCAGAAATAGGATGGCGTTACAGCCTCGTACCGGCCCCGAGCAGCCCCATCAGCCCCTCTGAGCTCCAGGCAGGGGGGAAGATGGCTCCGATTCACGCTGAATGATGGGGTTTTTGCACAGCGAGTCCTGGTGTACGGGGAGGGGAACCGACCTGGCTGACCATCTCCACAGTCTGGTGTGGTCTTCATTTCCCAGAGAGCCAAAAGACTCCCCCAGGGAATGGGGAGAGGGAAGAGGAGGTGGGGAGCAGTTTGCAGGAGGGAGATGAATATCTCCCCAGCGATCCCTCCCCGCTGCTGCAAAGCGGGGCTGAGCTGTGCACGCAGCTGTATCCCAGCATAACGCAGCAGCAGCGGCGGCTCTCGGCTGGCTGTCTCTCCCAGCCAGGGGTTTGCCTTACCCAGCAGCCCTGTGACCAGTATGGCACCCGCGTGTGAGCTGCCAGGAGCCCGCGGATCAGCCGTGCTCGTGTGGCGGTGACACATTTTTGTTTTAAGAATTACGTGTTGGCTCTAATTCTCCAAGCTGTGCCTTGTTCTTGCTCGCCCAGAGGAGATGGAGCCCGGCTGGGGAAGAAGGAGACAAGGCATCGGCTTGAAACGACTGCCTTACTTCTCTCTGCAGATTCATTTCTAGCAAGGCTGGAAGCAGAAACAGCTCAGGCGTTGAAGGAAGAATTGGGAGTTTGGGGCAGTGGCAGCTGTCAGGAAAATAGTCTTCTGCCGTAGAAATTGCGTGCAGGTGAACTGGAATACCTGAGAAAGGGCTTAGCACCAGGGGAGTTAGTGAGGAGGTGTGCGATCCCAGCTCAGTCCCTGTCCTCCTCCTTCCCCTTAAAGGGGATGCGCCAGTAGTTAAATAAAAGTAATGCTTTTTTTAAAGCAAAAAAGATGTCAGTAACATGCACACAGAGTATGTGTGAACGAACCCACACATGCACACCCTGTTAAAAACGCTGGAGTATTTTAGATCCAGAGTGGAAATAGGTTTCTTGTTTCACATAGGATCATTTTATGCATCCTATGTTAATAGGGAGATAGTAGAGAATATTTTTAAATGGAGATTTGAAACCATGAGGTCGCTTGTGTGCAAGGAGAGAGGTGCCTCCATCATACCCGCTTTGGGAGTGTCCCTCAGAAGCCAGTTCTCAGCTGATGTCTACCTTGGACCAAGTTAGTTTCCAGCCAGCTGGGAGATGGGTGGAACCCAGCTCGGTGTGTCACTGCGTAACGCGTCTGAAAAACGCTGTCCCACTCCCTTTTCTGTGTTTTTTTTCACCGACTGGCAGCTCTGCTGCTGCCTCCCAGTCACGTCAGCTGGCTGGTTGGTTATCTGCTACGTGCAGGGGTAAGGGTGGGAGCCAAGGATGCCCTACCCAACTTTCCAAAGAAGCGCGCTTCAAACTGGGGTACCACAAGGTCTTTCTCCAGAGAAGGTCCTTCTTTCCAGAGAAGGACAGTGGGGAACCATCGCCCGTTTTCCCCTCTCCCACGACCAGGGCTGCCTGAGGTTTATGAGTCACTTGCAGGGTTTCATTACGTATTTGGCCAGTTGGCCGTAAGAAGAGGGCTCCTGTAACTGCCCTCTCTTCCTGGGCACTCATCAAGTGGCAGAGTGTGTGTCCTCTCTACACACAACTCCTTAGCCCTGCCAGCGGGTCTTGGTCTACTGCCAGGTGTCTGCTCATGAGGAGGGGTTTGGGAGATGTGGTTTTGAGTCCTTTCTGGCTGAGCAGGAGCACTCGCGGGAGTGACCGTGCCAGCAATGTCCTCTTCCTTCTCATCCCTTTTGCCTCCCCCAGACATCTGACCGCAGTGGGAAGAGCTCCCCGTCCTTCTCTGCTGCTCTCCTGGGAGTTGTGTGGACGTTCCTGACTGGAGGAGTCCTGCTAGCGCTCTTCTTTCTTGTCTTTACAATTCGCTTCAGGAAAAACAGGTAAGGGCTTCCCTTTTCTGCCATGAGACCTCCCCCGAGCTGGGGCAGCGGGGTCGGGCTCCTGCAGGGTACAAGCGTGAAGGAGCAGTACAGGGCAAGCAAGGGCAATGCCAGGGATATTGCAGCTCTCTCCATCACACCCAGTGTTGATCACTGGTGGAAACAGTCCTGCTTGGACCGCTCCCTTCCTCCCCAAGTCAGGGAGCTGTGAACAAGACAAGACCGTGGATGCCCTCCGGCGTAGCACAGGCAGCGGTGCATGGTCTCATCCTGAAGGTGCTATTCAATAAAACCATCAATAGCAGTGAGCGGGAAGAGAGCTGATCTCCTTCTCCACTCCGCAGTCTTGACAGCATGACTTTGAGCAGCATAGCTCCACGAGCAAAGCCATCACGTTCTCCACAGTGCGCACGCTGGTTCCTGCTGCTGGGCCACTCGTAGTTTGAAGATATTGCTAACCTTTTTTGATCTTGGTGGTTGTCCATATTGGTGGGGAGCATGATCTCCATTGGCGAGAGGAGCTGGTGGTGAAGTGCAGGCTTTCTTTGGTGCTGTTCAGTCTGCACAAAGGCTGTAAAAAGTCCTGCTCCCCTGAATGCAGCATAAATCAAGCAAAAGGCTCAGTGATTCCTCATAGCTCAAACTGTCTCAGCCAGCTCTTAGCCTTCTTCAGTGATTCTGGATGTCTCACCTGCCTCCTTGCCACCTCCTCAGCTTCATTGGTCTCTCAACTGCTTCCCCCGTAGAGATCCATCCCTCTCCCAAGCTTCACCTGCCAAAGCCTTTGTGCTCCATGTGCTGTTGGTTTGTAGAGGTGGATCTGTGTGCAGCCCAGGCTGCTGCTGTTCCAGCGCTCTGGTTGTGTTAACGCTTCTTATAACCGCCGTGCAGTCAGGAGGGTCCTGCTCCTACGGGTTTGTCTTGAGCCCTGCGCCTGCTGCAGCGCAGTAGCTGCATGACCTGCACCCCGGTCTCAAGCACTTGATTTACTGAAGCAGAGCGGTGTTGAGTTCGGTGGCCACCTTAATTGATTGCCAAATTGTTTCATCCCCTGAAGATATTCTCAGAGCAACGCTGTAAGGATTGTGCGTTTTTTTATTTGCACTGCGGCAAATAAATATGGGTCTGCCTGCTGAACCTGGGAGGCCAAAGGAGACCTTTTTCAGCGTGCAGCTGCGAGGCTGAGCTGATGAATATCTTTCCCCGGGGGCTGAGGCATGGCGAGGAAGGCAGGGAGGGAGAGAGCCAGGTTGAATCCCAGGCTCTGGGTCTGCGAGGCAGCAAGCTGGGAAGGAGCTCAAGGGTAGAGAAATGCAGTGACTTAGCAGCAGATTGAAGGGACGGAGCTACATGGGGGGATGGCAGGAGCTACGGCTTTCGCTTGATGGGCTTGCTGGAGAAGGGTGACAGGTCGGGAGAGATCGGTGGGTCGATTCTCCCCTCCCTGAATACAGTTACGGGATTATGAGCGATGGGGTGAAATTACAGAGGGGAAGCTGTAACCTGAACGTTGCTGGCAGCTTCCTGAAGTTGAGACCATGCCGAGGGCGGAGGTATCTCCTCAAAGGGAGGAGCAGTGGGAAGAGCCTGTTCCTGGAGTCATTTGTAGCTGCTGTGCCCAAAGCTTGCTGCTGGGGACAGCCACCCCGGGCTGCAATGGCGAGGTTTTCCACTTCTGCCCCTTGACAGCAGAGGACAGTGGAGGAAGATGTTGGCCTTGAACCTGGGGGGCTGAGCTGGGCGCTGTGCTGCATGCCACCTGCGTGACCGCGGGGATGTGTGGCCACAGCACGTGCTGGCACCACTGCACGCCTTTGCGTGCCTGGCACAGGTACTGGTAGCAGAGACCCGCCTGTGGTGACCCTCTCTGCTTTGCTGCTAAAAGCCCATGGCTTCCCACAGTGTTGTCCATAAAGATGCTGTCTGACGCTGCCTGAGGGATGCTTTTCTGTGGTGCAGATCCATGTAGGGGGTAGAGGTGCCATGGGGCAAGCCTGGTACCCATCTGTTTTGGGGAGAAGGGATCTCGCTGTCCCACAGGAGTGTCAGGGTAGGGCAGAACGAACACTTTAAGGACAGTGAAGCACTCCAGCAATACAGGGGAGAGGATGGGGTATGCACCATGGAGAGGATGGGGTATGCACCATGGAGCAACGGCTGAGCTTTTGGAGGAGCTGCGAAAAGCAGGGGCTGGGGGCGGGGGACAGTGTGTCAGCATTCCTTATGGCCGTCATCATCCCTGTAAGGGGACCTTGCCCCTGTGCTGCCAGGTCGTAACACTCAGTAACTGTCACTGCCTTCCCTGCTTTGTTTCCTGGAGGATTGTGAAGATGTCCAGCCCCAATCTGAACATTGTGACCCTGCTGGGCAGTGGCTTGACTTACACTAGTGCTTACCTCTTTGGGATTCCGGAGCAGAGCCTGCCATCCGGAGACTCGGAAAAGCTTATTCAGGTGAGCGGGGGGGTTTGCTGGGACGGGTGCCTTCACACATGCACACATGTGCACATGTATGCGTGTTTGTACGTGCTCGCTCTTAGCTGCAGCCTGTCGCCACCTCGCTGCTGGGCGCGTTTGGCCGGGCTGTGGTTTCCACATACCCAAAACGCAACCAGATGCTCTCCGTCTGAATGGCTTTCGCTGTTTGTGCAAACCACAGCCGCGCCGGGGGGGGCAAGGCAAGGCAGGTCCCCAGGGGAGAGGCAGGCAGGCAGGCAGGCTGCTGGCCTTGTAAAAGAGCAGTTGGGAGAGGTGAGCCTGAAGGGAGATGGGATCCTCCGCACAGCCGCTGCCCGACGTGGCCCAGGTGCCGCGAGGTTGCAGGCGAGTTTTTTTGGCTGCAAAGCAGATCTTCATCAAAACGCTGGCCTGTGTGATGAACCCCCGTGTCCTGACCTGGGGCAGCCGCCCTGCCAGACCAGGGACTGGGCGTGCACCCGCGTGGCAGAGTGGGACGTGGGAGAGCGCACGCTCTGCCGTCCTGCTCAGCTGCCGGGCTGAGGATAATTAACGGAGGTGCCAGCGAGTGATTTATTGGTGCTGGGACCCTCCGTGCCCCTGCTGCTCGCAAGCTGCCTGGCTCTCCCTGCCTGCTCCTCCGACGACAGGCTCTCAGGGTGGAGAGGAAACGGCAGGCAGCAGGCATGCCTGCAGAGGAATACATGCCTTTTAATTTATTTCACCCTGCAGTCAGCTTTCTGGTATCCGATATGACCCTCCAGAAGCCAGAAGACCATAGACACATCCCCGCCCATCTTTACCTCGTCCCTGGGTGGGAGGGCGCGGGGTGGCCCTGCGGACCCCGCGGCTGCCCCTTCAGCCCCCTGGCTCTGCCCCCCGGCAGGTGCGGCTCTGCCTGCTGTGCGTGGGGACCTCCCTGGTGTTTGGCCCCATCCTGGGGAAAAGCTGGCGGCTCTACAAGGTGTTCACCCAGCGGGTGCCGGACAAGCGGGTGGTGAGTACACAGCACCCGGGGGGGAGGCAAAGTCCCCAAGCGGAGTGAGCACTAGCAAGTCCCAAACCGGTGCGGGATAGCAGATAAAACCAGCACGTGACAGGGGTGGGCGGCACAGTCACAGGTCTGCTCTCACACCTAGCTGGGCATGGGCCCCTCATTTATTCCTGCACAATGAGGCAGGAGCTTTTCCACTCTACAGGCAAGCACGTGCCCTGCCAGGCTGCCTGTTCCCCGGCCCCGTCACCGAGCGAGGTCTCGTTCTCATTTTACATCAGCTGTGTGCCTTCATTACGCTACACGCCAGCGTTTGTTTGTGTCCAGGTCTGGGCTGATTGTTTTTGTGGGATGAAAATAAGCCAGGTACCCTCAAGGGTGTCTGATGTAGGGCTGCCCGCAGATGCATCTCATCTCCTCTTGAAGGGAACCCCTCTGCAGCACTGGAGGAAGGGGGATACAGCAGCTGGGAGGGAAATGGGAGCTACCTATACAAATCTGTGCATGTAACAGTGCACTTGCAGCTTTCAATGGCCTCTTTCCAACTGTGAAAATAGTAGGTCTCAGAGGAAAGGTGAGACGAGAGGGTTTGCAGGGGAACCGGGTGCCAGCAAGGACTCCCATTCCTGAGAGACCGGGATCTGTGTTAAACCTGTAAAATCGTAATCCTACCAGCTTTTTTTTTCCCCCCCATTTTGGTCTCTGCTTGTGATATGGGCATAAGGGATGCTCTTAGTTTGGAAGAGGTGTTTTCTGTCATAGCATTTACCAGCTAGCCGCACCACCAGGGAGGGTTTATACCTGGCCCCAAGCCTGATTAGGTCTCCAAGAGTTTGGGAGCTAGAGGCAGACTGTAGCCAACTTGGATGTAGGTGAGCCACTGGACTCCACTCTGGGGGAGGTATTAGGATGGACATGCCCCTTGGAAGAAACAACCAGAAAGAGACCCGGGAGACAGAGGTTATTGGTATCCATTTGCCCCCCACAGTAACACTTACTTCTTGCGTGTTTGCAGATTATCAAAGACCTGCAGTTGCTGGCGATGGTGGCAGCGTTGGTGCTGGCGGATGCCATGTTGCTCTTGACGTGGGTATTCTCTGATCCGGTCCAGTGCTTCCGAAGCCTCAGCGTCTCACTGCGGGTAAAGGGATGAGGAGGGCTGGTGGAGCGTTGCACCGTGTCCTGTCTGATCTCTGTGGACAAAGTTGGTGGGTGGTCAGGCTTAAACAGGTACTGTTTAAAAAAATAGAAAGAAAAACAAGCCAGAAAGCCGCCTGGGTGCTCTGGGTTGGGTTTCTGTCTGGCCAATTACAGAGACAAGGTTCTGCTGCAAAATTTCCCTGTTTGTACACCCAAACCTGGCAAGGGACAGCTGGTTGCAGGGCTTTGGTTTGCCAAGCAGTGGGGTCTGGTGGGTGATCTTCACCAGCCCGTGCAGGTCACCTGGGTGACACAGGAGAGGTCCGTGGCATCTGCAGATGCTTTAGAGAAAGGTTTAACCAGCCTTGTTGGCAGCAGAGTGCCAACATCTTCCTCGCTTTAACGCTCTGCCCCTGGCAGCACCAGCTTTGGCCTTTCCTTTTAGGAATTTATAGAGGAGATCTGCTCAAATGTGTAGACCTGTCTGCCCATCGGTCCGTGCCTGCTCCTGGGCACCAGCCTTCACTTCTGCCTTCTGCTTGCCTCCTAGGCGACAGAGAAAGGCATGACCTGCTCGGTGAGCCGGGTGCAGTCCTGTGCATCTCTTTATTCTGATCTTTGGCTCGTTCTCATTTTAGGGTTTAAGGTACGTAACCTCCTTATTGATTCTTGCGTTGTATCTCGCCTCCTCCCAGTCTCACAGCCTAACTGTCTAGCAGCATTCGTAGTTTTGCTGCCCTCCCAAGCTACGTGGAGATTCCAGCTACTTCTTTTCATCTTGAAAGCCCTCCCGTCTCCAGTCCTTCCTATCTTGATGTTTTCTTGCATTCCCTTGTAAAAGCTGTTATCCACTTTTTCCCTGCCTCACCATCTCTTCTACGTACACCGTGTACATACTGTCTCTCTAGTTCTCTCCCTGCAACCCCCCATGCCTCGTCTATCTCCCTTCTTAAAACTTGCGTCTTACTGTTTTCTGAAGCACGCTTTTTCCATAAAGCCTCAAGATGACCATCCACTGCAGTGATGCACTTTGCAGCTCAGCCCGAGTCCTCTGACCCCAGATCGGGGAGGTGCCGATGACAAGTGCTTGGTGCCTACCTCTGCAGGATGCGTATCAGCTTAATTATACCACCGAGGTACACTTTCACTGGCGTAGCTTTGCACGTGGCCATTCTTATTCCAGAAGAGTTAGTTATACTGATGTAACTATGGAGGTATAATTATCGCTGTAATTATCTGTGGTCTCATGTGTCTCTGGGTTGGCAGAGGCTGGACGCAGTTCAGAAAGCTGATGTTGATGAAGCTTGTGAGATCACAGCCTTGCTGTGGGAATGGCTCCATCTCTGCGTGCAGTACAGGCAGTTCCTTTCTGACTCACTGTAATACAATACCCATTGGCCATCTACCCAAAATCGTAGGAAAAGGAGCAGGAAGAGACCTCACGACACGGCCAAGTCCTTCTCCCCCCTATACTTCATTTTAAAGACATTAGTCTAGCCTGTCCTTAAAAGTCCTTTGGTGCTAGGGATTGCAGGCGTTCCCTGGGCTTTCGGTGCTGTGTCTCCACCTCTGATTTTGTCCGCAGTTTGTGTTAGGGTTTAGACAGGTAATGCTTTTGCCTACAGCCCCTACAATCTGCTTTTTGGAATAAAACATCCCCAGTACTAGTCCCAGGTACTCTTCGTTAGCGTTGCGTTGAACCTGACCCTGATCCTGTCTGCCTACTGGGGGTCACGGAGTTCTTTCTTTAGTGGTTTCTCTGGAGTTTATCTGGATTTACACTAATGTGAGAGTAGGCTCTATCTCTGGGCGCACTGCTTATCTTCCATGGCATTAATGTGCTCGGCCCTTTGTGAAGCCGCTCGGTGTATTATCTTGGTTTTACTGGCACAGAGCAATGAGCAGAAATGACTTGCCGAGGACATGCCTGGAATCGGGAGCAAAGTCCCCTGCTCAAGATTAAAACAAACAAACAAACAAAAAACGTAGTCCTGTGCTTACTGAAAGTCCTAGTTTACCAGATGGCAGTGCTGTTGTCGGTGTCCCAGATGGAATTATAAATGGGACTTTGGTGCTGGTTTTTTTTTTTTTCTTGCTTGGGGATTAGGAGTTGGCTTGCCTTTGAGCCACGTATTTGGAGGTGCCCCTTGGTGAACGTGGTTATGATTCAGTGCAGATCCTATGAAGCAGGGTTGGGCATCAGCCTAATTCCCAGTGAGGCAGGTCTCACTATTACAACCCCTCCTTGAGAATTCACGGTGCTCTGAAGTTGGGAGTCTCACCAAAGGCCATGGACGTGAACCTCTCTTGCCTATAAGAGTGTCATTCCAGACCTTAACTCTGGCAGTGGCCTTCACGGTCATCAAGCAATGGAGGGGTCCAGAAGGGTCTACAGAACATCTGCACCACAGGTCACAAAGCACTTCTTGATGCCCAAATAACAATTTAATATCTCTTAGTAAAAGGTCAACAGTTGCCCTTACTGTGTAGCACAGGAATAATGTAGGAGTCACATTCCTGGAATTCTGGGTCCTTGCAGGAGCAGGGATTTTGTTAGATGGTATTTCCAAATGATCCTGAAGGCAGCCCATGCCCAGCCCTACGGAGGCAGGCAAAAAATACTCGGTGTTTCCTGCTGGTGTGCCCTAGGGAAGGAGGGATTCAGCCTGCCGGGTAGTTTAATCCTGAGCACATTGGAAAGATGCACGCGTGGGATGCTTCAGAGGCAGCGTGAGAAGCCTGCTCCGAAACAGCCGACCTGCTCTGGGGGAGGGAGGGCCTCCGTGCACAGAGCACTTCTCTAAGCCCCTTTCGCCGCTGCTAGAGTCAGGCAGGAAACGGCGAAGGGAAGGGAGAAGAATTGCACCTGGCCGTTTCCTGGATTTCTATTTAAAGAGGCACCAAGTACATCCTCTTCCCTCCAGTCTAAACCTCCACCTCTTCTGCCTTGCTTTTTCCTTCTGAATGTCCTTCTGAATCTCCTTCCTGCTCCTTCAGAGGCAGGTCGTTGCTTCTTGATGGCACCCCACCACTGTATCCCTGCAGGGACCTCCATCTCCTGTCTGTCCGTCTTTGCTGCTCCTGTTCCAGGCTGCCCAAGGGGAGGTTTTCACATCTTGCCTCTCCCGGCCGTGCCCTGCTCCGTGGCATCGCCTGCCGACCTGACCCTCAGCTCCTCGCACCCCTTGGTCGGGACCCCCATGGCCTGCCAGCGCCTTCGCTCCTGCCCTCCCTCCCCAGCCGCGCTTCTGACCTGCAGCAGCGCGCTGGGCGTCTGCTGCGGCGTCACCAGTGCGCGCCGAAGGTCTGCATTATAGATCAAAGAGCATTAATTAGGATTGCGCTGAGCGTATCTGAGCTCACCGGGCTCGGTATGAGGTGGGGGTTGACACCATCAGGCTGTAATTTTCCACACTCTGGAAACCTCTTTTTTCTGCTTCCAGAGTATCCTCCTGCTGTATGGGACCTACTTGGCCGGTCTGACCGACAATGTCAGCTCCCCGCCAGTCAACCAGTCCTTGACGCTCATCGTCGGGGTCAACCTCGTTTTCCTGGCTGCCGGCACTGTCTGCTTAGTCCACCGTTTCTTCCGGACTTGGCACAACTTGCTGTTTGGTTTTACCTCTGGAGGCATCTTCGTGTGTACAACCACGATCAACTGCTTCATCTTTGTCCCACAGGTATGCTGCCACCTCTGTCCCACCACCTGGCTGGAAACGGGGACATTTTCAGAGTTAACAACAGCAGCTATGTGGGCCAAAGCACTTTTATTTTCCTGCTTCTTTCCCCAAATGTTCTGGGCTCAGCCGCACAGCTCATCCTCCAAGCCCCAGTGGCTCTGCTTCGCCAAGCAAGTCCCCCGAGTCTCCAGGGAGTGCTGGCGCGTTGCAGAGCTACTGCTCAGAAACCCTCCTGCAAGAGCGTGCTGTGGGTGGCAGCCACGCAGAGGGCATGCATGGAGGCGAGGCGGCTGCCACCCTCCTCCTCCTCCTCCACGTGGGTGGTGGGATCAGTCTTCCATGCCGTTGTCCTCTCCTCATAGCCCACGTGCCTGCTCCCACCGAGGGTTTCTGCCCACGGCAGGGATGGAGGTGGGCTCCGGCAATCCAGATGGCCTCGCCAGGCTCGGAGGCTTCGTGGCTGCCGGTGGTCCCCAGGGGAGGCTGTCCTCCTCTGCGCTCCCGGAGGAGGAAGCTGGGCTTTGTTGCAAGCGAGGGGGAGGACGCGGAGATGGTTTGAGGAAGCCTTTTGTGGCAAGGCAGGGCTCTTCTGCTTGGCGTGTCCTCCAGGAGCAGCCTGGTCACGACGTTAGTGGGAAAAATGCTCCCATTGTTACAGGGAGAGGAAACAGTTGTTTACTCAGTGTGATGTTTGGAGGGATGTTTGGGCTCAAGGAAATGAGGTGAGAAAGGGAGGAAGAGGTGAAGCTGAAGAAAGAGCAGATCTGTGCAAGAGAGGGCTCGGGGGATCTCACCAATGTGCATAAATACCTGTGGGGGTGGAGTAGGGAGGGGGGAGCCAGGCTCTTCTCAGCGGTGTCCACTGACCGGACAGGGGACAATGGGCACAAACTGAAACGCAGGAAATTCTGTTTAAACATCAGAAAAAGGTTGGGTTTTTTTTCTGTGAAAGTTGTAAAGCACTGGAGCACGTTGCCCGGAGAGGTTGTGGAGTCTCCATGCTTGAGGATATTTAAGACCCAGTTGGACACGGTCCTGGGCAGCCTGCTCCAGCTGATGTTGCTTGAGCAGGGCCGTTGGACTAGATGATGTCCAGAGGTCCATTTCCACCTCAGTCAATGCAGTGTAACTGCGGAGTCCCAGCTCACTAGATGACCAGCCCATGGGAGCAGGATCCAAACCTCCTCTGACAAGCACCAAGCCTGCTGGCGATGCTCTGCCAAGCGTGAGGTCTCTCGGAGTGAGGGCGGAGGAGCTGATGAGTACTTGCACTCTGCCTGTACCATTTTTTTGTGCTGTAGCCTAGGGGCCTTGAACATTTTATTTAACTTGGATCTTTTAATTCATCAACTTGTTTTTCCTAATGGGCTTGCTCTTCTATTGCTCATCCGAGATCAATAAGCAGTTGGAGCTGGGCTGCACAAGGCTTCCACACAGACACGAGACAAGAAAATGGATACTAAGTGTTGCTGTTTTTCAGCTTGTCACCAGCGATTCAGGGATAAGGAGGCGTGCGTGACACTCTCTTTGTCTGTCGCAGAGTCGGGGACTGGGGAGAAGGGGGCAGGGGCTTTTACGGCACGCTTAGAGGTTGCAGCGCAGGCAGGCACCAACCGTCTCTGCGTTAAAAGCTGGAGCCAGGGACAGGGTAGGGCTCAGATGGGTGGGAGGCTCCAAGCGACGCTGCAGCCCCTCGCCCAGCCATCTCTCGCTGCCCGTCTCTGCTCCTCCGTCACACCCTGCCTTTGTCTCCCCTCTCCGTCCCTTTGTCTCCTTCGCGCTGGAGCTGCGCCTGCCTCCCGCCGCGTCGGCAGGGGCTGTGCGTACCGCGCCGATAACGCCCTCTTCTACTCCCCAGCTCAAGCAGTGGAAAGCCTTTGAAGAAGAAAGCCAAACGGTGAGCCACATGGCAAAATATTTCACCAGCCCGAGCAGGAGCTGCCGCTCGGTGTACAGCGAGGAGCAGCTCTACCAGCTGATAGGGGAGAAAAACTCCATGAAGCGGCTGCTCACCGAGGTACGGGGCTCTGCCAGCCCCGCTCAGCCGCGCTGGCTTCTCCCCTTCCCTTTAGTGGGCTGAAGGCTTTGCAGGTGGGAAGCCCTCCCTCACGCCCTGGTCCTCACTGGTGCTCCCCCTCCGGCCTCTTCCCTCTGGAGGGGAAGAGCCGCTTTGTTTTGTCACATCACTCTGCAACCCAAAGCACCAAAATACAGGCATAATCTGGAGGGTTTCAAAAAAACGTGGAGGGAGAAGAGCAGGAGAGCCTGGTTTCCACAGCCCAGTCAAACATAGTTCATTTAGAGGGGAGATGCTCTGTTTTGGGAAAGCCCTCAGCCTCCTGCTCCCTCACCTGCACTGCACGGGTGGGAGCATCCCGGCTCAGAGAGCCGCCTGTCCCAGTGCCCCCCTTCCCAAACCGGCATCTCGGGGGCTCTGGGGGGCTCCGGGGGAGGAAGAGGTCACACACGCTGCCCGTGTGGCTCTTGCAGGCCAAACCTGCAAACCTGCCACTGTGCTGCCTCAGAGCACCTCTCGGTGCGGAGAGGGGCGATTCATTTTCTGGCAGTGCCTGCTTCCAAATCGGCAGCATTTTTGTACCCTGTGCCCGCCCCACGCTTGACAGGCTTATTTGTTTGATGCAGAAAAACGCCGTGATTGAAAGCCTGCAGGAGCAAGTGAGCAGCGCCAAGGAGAAGCTGATGAGGCTGATGTCTGCGGAGAGCAGCTGCGACCCCCACGCACCTCCGGCAGCTCCCTGCACCCGGAGTGCGGGGCAGTGTGGGGATGGGCTGGGGGACCACTGCCCCCCGGATCCGGAGCGGGATGGGTGGCAGCCTCCCCGCTTGCTGGGTACACCGCCTCTTTGCAGCGATGCTCAGGACCTCCAGAAAGATGTGAGCCATGAGCCTGTTTGCTCTCGGACGCTGATTTTTGACATGGGGGACGGCCTCGAACGTGGCCTGAAAGACGCCCAGGAGCACAGGATGCCTGCGGGGCAAGGGCAGCCTCCGGAGCAGCTGCCAGGCCAGGCCATCTCAGCTGGCGTGGCCTGGGAGTCGTCCCCCAAAGTCAGCTATGTCAGCAGTGAGAAGCTGCGGGAAATCTTGCAGGAGCTGAGCCTGGATGGCAAAACCTGCAGCTCGGCCTTACCTGGGGGGACCTCACACGGCGGCCAGGGTCCCCCAGGTGACCAGGGAGGAGTGTGGGGAGCCCAGGAGGGCTACCTGGGCATCCACACGCCCCTCAGCCCCTACCTGGCGAGGCGGCGGCGGAGGATCCCGCTACCCCCTGCCTCCACCCGCTTCCCCGGGCACCTGTCCCCCCGTGCTGGCCGTGGGGTGAAGGAGGTGGGCGGCTGGGGCCGTGGGGAGTTGGCACATATCTCCCTGGGGAGGGAAGGGGAGATGGCTGGCGGAGGGCTCCTTCACCCACCAGCACCGTCCCCTCCAGCCATCCCTGGGGAGGGCTGCTTCCAGCCAGAGGGATGGCCGGGATGGCCGGAGTCCCAGGGTGCTTCCCCATGCATCCCGTGGGAGCAGCGGCAGCAGGGCGCCCCAAGGGGACCCGCCGAGGCCTCCCTGCGCTCACTGTACTATTACCCGGACTCCGACTCCAGCAGCAGCAGCTCCGAGGAGATGTTTCACGGCTGCCACCGGCCCTGCTGCAAGGTCTGCTTCCAGAGCCCGCGCGGCTCCCTGGCCAGCAGTAGCACGGACACGGACACAGAGCCCAGCGGGCACACGGGCCACCGGACAGAGCACCACAGCGGCCTCCAGCCCGTAGTGAATTTCAAAGAAGATCTGAAGCCCACCTTTGTGTGACTGGGAGCACCCCTGCACCAAAGGCACGTGCCCTTCCGCCCCCAAAACGCTGGGTGTTTTCAGTGATGCTAAAGCCACACGTTCCTCCGAGGGATGCGTCTTGCTCTGGCATCTGGGGGTCGGGAATAAGTCTTGCCCTGTTTTGGGTTGCTGTTTCAGCCCCAGCCTGGTCAGCGGTGACTGCAGACCACGTTTGCCTGAGAGGTGGTTGGCAGGACTCGGGGAGGTGGCGGTGGTTTTGTCCCAGCTGCTCTGGGCAGCTGCCTGCACCCCGCAGACAGCTGGCACCTCTGTCCATCTTGCTGACAGCAGTGGAAAGACTGGGGCTGAGCGGCCTGCAAGAGCCCAAACTTCATCAGAGGACTCCTTCCCCGAGGCTGTTGATGCCGAGCCTCCCACCAGCGTCGCACCCAGATGGAGATGGGAGAGAGTTGGACGCCAGGAGCGCTTGCAGGCTGCCGCTCGCCTGGGGATGCTGCTTCTTCAGCAAAGCAAGGACCTCGGAGCGGGATGCGCGCAGGAGACTTTTGGGGCAGGTTTTTTTTTTTGGTAGTGTCTGAATGAGAAAATGGAGTCCAAAGGTGACATCCCTGGAGGTGTCCTTGCGTTTTATGTAGTTCAGTTGCATGGTCATAGGTGAGACTCAGGTCAGGGCTGAAGGGAAAGACAAGCTAGCAATCGCAAAAGAGGATCTGAAAAGGTTTTTCTTTTCTTTTTTTGCCTTGTTTTTCTGGGGTTTGTGCCCTTCTGTATGCCTTTGTATGGATGACGTAGTCTGAAATGAGGTTTGTTTAAATTAATGTGGTCTGTTTAATTTTTATCTTAGAAATATCAAGAACAGTAAATCTGGCGTGCCTGCTTTTTCATGAAGGCATTTCAGAGTGTCGTTGCCTCCACGGGAGGACTTGGGGGTGCTGAGACCTGGCACCCAGTGCATTAAAAAACCCTCTGGAGAAAGGCTTTGTTAAAAGGGCGGGTGACAGAGGAATCCCACACCCGGTTTTGAATGATGTGCGTTAGCACTGCCCTCTCCGTTCTGGTGAATTCCCTCACTGCTGTGTCCCTTCACCAGCGTCACCTTTTTTTTCCCCCATTGCCGCCACAGTTTTCCAAGCTTGCTGAATTTCTAGGGCAAATCACCAAAGCCGATAATCTTATGGGGAACGATATTCCCATAGCCCCTCTTCGCTCCTAAAATGGAAACACCCCAGAGGGCGATCCCAATTTTTTTTTTTTGTCACCTTTAGCTAACAGAAACCAGTTTTCTTCAGTTTTTCTTTCACAGCTGAGCACTTCACAGCTCTGGCCTGGGTGAAATGCATTGACTGGGTGTCTTCTACTGCTGCGGGGCAAATCCGCAGCGGGGGCTGGAGGCAGAGAAGCCCAGACAGGGTGCAAATGTGGGAAGTCTCCTGTGGTCGCAGCGGAGGGGAAGGCTGCCAGCGCAGCCCTTGCTGGCCTGGAGGGATGCTGAAGACGCAGGTGGGTAGGGGCGGCGCAGGGGGAGGTCAGCACAGGGATGCGGTAGCATGCCCCTCCACATGACTTTCTTGGGCATTCCCAAAAAGCGGTTTTTATAATCTGAATCCATCCTGTGCCAGACTGAAGCAGCAGGGTGCTTGTATAGAGCCAGAAAGCACCCTACGGCCTGGCCCCAGGGGAGCGGGAGCACCCTGCGAGCACGCAGCGGCCGCCCATTTATTTATAACCATCATTCACTCAACAGGCCGGAGCGTGTCGGTGGAGCCGGGGTGCCAGCGGGGAGACCCCACGGGGTAGGGGGTCCTGCGGGGGGGACTCGGGTGGGTCTTTCCCCATCGCCTTCCCTCCCCAGGGCTGGGGAGAAGGCGCCTGCAGTTTTGCAGAGCTCGCAGCAGGGGCTGCTGCTGCCACATCGGGTGCGCAGCAAACCTCAAGTGCCCCAGGCAGCGCGTCCCACGGCATCCCCACGCTGGGACACCGGGTGGGACGGGGGGTGGCTGGCACACCCTCTTAAATATGGGGCAAAGCCACTTTTCCAAATCGGGGCTGGTTTCTCCCCAGCCTAAAGCATGTTTAGAGTAGCACTTTGGGGCTAGGAAATATTGCAGCACGGTCATAGGAAACAATCCAACCATGAAGCCACCTGGAAGCAGCTGATATAAAAATTAACTTAAAATCCACTAGTGAATGCAGAAAAACCCTCCAGAGGACTTTGAACCTAAGGTTTGTTTGGAAACTCATCGCTGGAATTGGGGGCAATCGCTTTTCTGTCCAGTGGCCAGCAGCCATGAACTGAAAACTGCACATCATGTGGATGCACCTACTAAGGTGGCCAACAGCATCCTGGCTTGTATCAGGAATAGTGTGGCCAGCAGGACCAGGGCAGGGATCGTCCCCCTGTACTCAGCACTGGTGAGGCCGCCCCTCGAATGCTGTGCTCAGCGCTGGGCCCCGCACCCCAAGGCGGCCATGGAGGGGCTGGAGCGTGGCCAGAGCAGGGCAGCGAGGCTGGGGCAGGGGCTGGAGCACAAGGCTGGGGAGGAGCGGCTGGGGGAGCTGGGGGGGCTCAGCCTGGAGAAGAGGAGGCTGAGGGGAGCCCTCATCGCTCTCTGCAACGGCCTGAAAGGAGGCTGGAGCCGGGGGGGTCGGTCTCTTCTCCCCAGGAACAAGCGATGGGATGAGAGGGAACAGCCTCAAGCTGCGCCAGGGCAGGTTTAGGTTGGATATTGGGAATAATTTCTTCACCCAAAGGGCTGTCAGGCCCTGGCCCAGGCTGCCCAGGGCAGTGGTTGAGTCCCCATCCCTGGAGGTATTTAAAAGCCATGCAGACGTGGTGCTCAAGGACATGGTTTAGTGGTGGGCTTGGCAGTGCTGGGTTAACGGTTGCACTCGATGATCTTAAAGGTCTTTTCCAACCTGAATGATTCTATGATTCTATGAAACTTTCATCTTACAGAAATTGAAATGAAAGGTAAGTGACTGGAAGAAGGTCCCCTGCCTGCTCCCAGGTGAGGTACTCAGGGCACTTCAGGACACGTGAGAAACTCCTGCAACCCAGGAGCAACAGAGGAGCCCTTGGCAATCCTGTACACCTTATCCCAGCACCCTGTCCCCATCCAGGCAGTAATTGCCAGCAGAGAGCTTGCCTCTTGCAATGACACACGGGGCAGCCACAGCAGTTAATGCTGATGAGGTCCTTTGAATGTTTTTAGCTTCCTGAGCCATGTTTCCAAGCCATCCTTCCCCCGCTATCGGTGCACCTTTGCAGGCTCCAGCTCCGTGACTCCTGCTGCTGTCTGCAAACCGTAGGAAGAGATGACGAGTCCACCTCAGCCGGCATCCTTGAGCCCTGCTTTGCCCAGTGCGGTAGCAGATGCTCCACTGAGTGGCCTTTCCCTGCCCACACGCCCATTTACAGATCCTGCTCTTCTGTTTAAAAGCTCTGCAGCCTCTGCCCGCTCCCCCTGACCCCAGCGGTGCCCCAGCACCTCTGTGCCCTTTCCTTGCTGATGGCTGTTTAGAAAGGGTCACATCAGAGCTGGTGTGACATGTCTCCATATGCCTGCTTGCTGGGCCTTGGCAAGAGCCGGGAAGGCAGGGAGCCTTGAGGCTCTTGTGCCACAACCACCTGCCATCGCTCAGCCTGCCTCTGTTACCCTGTCAGCTTGCCACTGTTTAGGAAATAACAAAATTGATCTTGATTGTGATTCAGCAGCCTGGTTTAAAAAAAAAAATAAAAGGGAAAATAAAAAAGAGCTTTGTTAGCTACGGCAGAGGAGGATTAAGCCAGGCTCTCTGGGAGAAGAGTGCTGACGGTTGTTGTGGAAATTTCCCCACTGCCTTGTGTTAGTGTTAGCAGCGGGGCTCTGCGGGGAACCTCTCGCTCTGAGCTTTGGTACCAGGGGCAGTTATTAGAAATAATGACTATTCGAAAGTACTGCAAGAGGGAAAACCCAGAGATGCCCTTGGCCCAAGTAACCAGACTGTGTGACCTGTGGAGATGGTGGCTGTACAGTGGTACCACACCTGTGCAGGGACATTCTTGTGGCACAGTGGGGCGCAGCAGTCAGGGGCCCTAGGTCTCCAAGTAGCCTGTGCGGCAGGTTTTGAGGTGGTGAGGGAGCATTCACAGCTGTACATGATCTCCACAGCTCTGGAAGAAGCTCCAGAAAAGTGTTCCTCAACAGCCATGAGGGCTGTGAAGAAGTGCTCCCCTCCTGAGCAATGTTACTCTCCTGAGTCCAGAAACCAGGTCTGTCTCTTACCTTATCCAGTTTTTCATGTGTGCCTTCTACTCGGCCTCTACCTCTAGCTATGTACTACTGAAACTGCAGCTGCTGCTGTTACCCCAGGCTCTGCTCTTAGAGCCAGGGCAGCAGAGCTGTAGATGTCCAGCTGCGAGGCATCAAACGCATCAGTGTAAGCTGCATCCGGATTGCTGGCCTTGTGCTGCAGAAAGTGATCTCACCCTTGGGGGACTCCTAGGAGAAAGGAAAAAACACCATCAGAAGAGTTGTAGATCCTGGGCTGGCGGGAGAACTCTGGATGTTTTAGCAGCTGGTGTTAATTGCAGGACCTTTCTGCTACATTCTACGATCATGCCCTGTGGAAATGATCCCTGCACACACCTGGCTGAGCTAGTGCATGGGGTACCTCCGCACGGTTCCGAGCACTGAGTTTCTTTCCCACATTAAAATGGTGTATCAGAGCTGCTGGAGCGCGTTCACCTCAGAGCGTGTACCTCTCAGTATTTACAGTGAGGTCTCTTGCTTTCATGCCCACGCCACCACCTTTCCCCTGTGTAGAGGAGCCTGTAGCTCAGCTGGTTTTCTTCTAACTCAGGCATCCGTAGCTTTATGCTTTGTGCTGCCAGAGCACAATCATTTACATAAGGGTGTTGGTTTTTTTTTTTTTTTTTTTTTTGTCCTGGAGCTTCTTGCAGACAGGATGGGTGCGAGGGACTTTGTCCTGCCAGGCAGCTATATAAAGCACTCAGTGATTCAGCATTTACTGCGCCCTACACGGATTCCTCTGTTATCATACCAACAGGAATGCAGGGCTAGAAGGGATCTCCTAGTCATCATCATATTCCCTAGCTATGACAAGCACTGAGTCATAAAGTCCCTCTTGTTAATTTATCACAGTCCGTCTTAAGAGTCATTGGGAATTTTCTTGGCAGGTTATTCCAGAACCTCACTCTGACAGAAGGAAACTTGTTTCTGATTTGCAGCCCACATTTTTTCATAGCCTATTTTTATCTACTTGTTCTCATGCCAATGCTGTCTTCTGGTTAGTAGCTGTTCTTCCTCCTCATTCTCTAACCTACTGTCTCACATGCCGATGAAGAATGTGGCCTTTTCTTCCCAGGATCCCTGGTCTACTCAGAGAAAAGAGTGTCTATTTTTAGTTCCCTCTAGCTGCTCATACCTGCCCCTCTTTCAGTCTGCAGGGAGGCATTGAGGGAGAGCCCTGGTTTCATCGCTACCAGGTCATATTCTTCCCCTTGCAGCAATGGGAGGACGGCTGTATGCGCTGCTCCCTGCCTCCAGCTGCAGAGGAGGCTGTAAAGAGTTTGGCGAGATGCTAGAACAGGATTGTGCTCACCTTTTGAAAAGCGCATGAGAAGAAATACTTGTTGGTAGTTAGGACATCAGAAAGGCAGGCCAGAAGCAGGCAAATTTCCTGTGGGTCAGCAGGAACTTCGCATTTTCTCTGCAAGTTTGCAATTGCCATGGGGTTCCCAGCACCCATCGGGTGCTAGGTTTAACAGCAGTATCTTAATATACTCACAGAGTAGGGCCTGTCCATCCATGTTGCCTCCCAACACACTTCCTGCAAGTGCTGAGAGGTGCATCTGCGCCTGGCAGGTGCAGAAACCCTGAAGACCTTTTGCTTCTTGGAGCTTCCCATGGTTTAGGAAACCCATAAGGACCCGAGTTCCTTAGGAAGCCCCTGGTACCTCTCAAGGGGCCCATAGGAAGGGAAAATGAAGGCACGCCCTGCGCAGTGTCCTGATGACATTATCTGACACAGGAATAGCATGGGCATTTTGTTGGACAAGGTGACTATAACTAGCAGGGCACCCTTCTGGAGTTGTGTGCTGGTTTCCAGGCAATTACATCTCGTATCTAACCCAAATGACTCGGGCGATATTTCAAACCAAAGAGAACTGCTGGAATAATATTAGCTGATGCAATCGCACCTTGAATTTACAGCAGTGCTAGGCAGAGCCATGAACAGTGGGATACTCTGTACATGATTACAGCAAATTCAAGCCCTTGTTTGAAAGCAGCTGGTCTTTGGTTGATTATTTTTAACAATTTCCCCAATAGAGGTGCTGGATAAAGACTTCCTTTCCTCTGACAGGTGAATCTTTCATTTGATGGTGGATTATGCTTTTGCAAATATCAGCTCATTTTCTCACAATTACAGCCTTTTTCATACCAGTAACAAAACCACATTTAGTGCTCTCCTGCTTCTGCAATCCATTCTTCACAAGTCTCCGATGGCAAGGTCTTTCTCCTAGTTCTCCTAATACCTGATATCAGCGTGCTGCAGTCAATGGGGGAGGCAGGCTCTCCCGTTCCTGGAAGCCTGGCGTTACTGCGTCCCTGCTGTGCCACAGTACGACACCTTTGGGCTAAATTCCACCCTCTGATGGAAAAACCTCTCAGCCCCCACTGCCTTCAGCAACAGCTGCTTGAGGGCGTCTGAATTTAGCCTTTAAAGCAGACAAACCCAACAACATAGTACCCAAGGATGATGCGAGGTCTAATTTACTCAAGACGACTTGGGAGTCAAGAGCCTTCTCTCTTCTACTGCCTGTTTTGCTCATCTCCAAGCGGAAAACCACAGTCTCTTCTCTGTCTCACTGGCATCTGTCATTCAAGTGAAGACGAGGCCACCTCCCTGAGATACATCAAGGCTTCTTCAATATAAGTTTGCAAAAAAAGGCTTCACCAGGAAGACCTGAGAGACAGGTCAACCCATCAAAGAACAGGAGAAAGAGAGCTGATGGTCCCAGCTGGGCCCTCATAACTTCTGCAGCCAGTCAGTCTTGGACCTCAGTGAGAATCCAAAACATACTCCAGAAAAAGTAAGTGAGAGGCCGAGGAAGGAGTTCGGGCAACAAACTGGGATACCGACAGCGGAGACCGATGTTTTTGCTGTCTAGTAATCAGTATTTGCTGTATGTGGATTGTTTGTTCACAACAGCTGGTTTTAGTGAATCGAATCATATTTCTGTGCGTGCTCTTGCATATATTTGTGTCCTGACACAAAGGGGAAACATCCCAGTTTCTCAGGATCACCCCACTGGTCTGGAATAATTGGAATTTGACAATCATAGATTAGAAAGAGCCAAGAACCCCGCTCACCATCAGCAATTCCAGCATCTGCTGAAGCAAGTACGAGATTTCTACCACTAAGTGGAGATTTTTCTAGATAATGACAGCATTAGAAACAACCCCACAAGCATGTGAGATACGTCTGGAAAAGCGCTTAAATAAAAAAAATCCTCTTGCAGCTTTCCCTTGGGAAAAATGAGTGCCCTGCTGCGCAATCAGACCCTGGGCTGCAGGAGGCCACAGTCCTACAAGGAGAGACAACGCCTCTATGCTGGACACAGCAGGGGCCTATTTATTTTGCAGAATTGGGCTATCCTCCCCCTGATCCAGACAGCATCAATCTTGCAGCAGCAGTGGGAGGTAAGGTAGGGTTTGCGCTGACCACCTACCTTCCGGTACAACTGGAAATCTAAGAACAATACTGTTTCAAAAATTATTCATCGGGTTTCAAGGTTGGTGCCAAGATCTGTGCAGCTAACAGCAGAGCAACTGAGATTTTTTTTTTGTCTCTCCTTTTACAGGATTATTATAAAATAATTTCCTTCCGTGACCAGTTTAGGCTGTTCTGATGCACAGTCATACATGAGACATCATTGACTTTTAAGGATCTTCCTACCCTTAGGGTGGCAGATGAAAGAATAGGTCACAGCTTTGTTCTGCCACAACACGCCTGGGAGTGTTGAGAGACATGCTTTCGTTACAGTGAAATTTCCGCTGTCTCATTGGTTTTTGCAAGTTTGCAACCTACCTGCAGAGTATAAAGGAAATGCTGGGCTGACCAAAACAGATAAAAGACCTTGATTTGCTCATGCCATTTGGGCAGCAATAGCTGTCCTACTGATGGCTGTGTCCGTTGGAAAGCACACAGTGACTTCCACCTGTCACATAAAACCTTGTGGCATTTTTCAGCAACTCAGCAAGCATGCCCAAGCCCAAGATACCATTAATTCGTTTAATAAACCTGAATATCATCTTTGCAAAACAAAGTGATCAGTGTAAGAGAAGTCCATGACACTGTGCTGGGAAGGATGTTGCTCGGACTAATTCAGCTGCTCAAGCAGATTGCTCCTTTAACACTGCTTATGACTTAAGTCTCCAGTTTAATACCACTATTTTAATGACTCGGCAGTAGCCAATGGAATCAGTTAATTCAGGGGATGTTCAAGATAATGAGGAGTTTGTCCTGCAGCAAAAAGGTCTCCAATGAAGAGTAAAATGCTAGAGGCCCAGAGTATGCAGCAATTATCCGATTTTGATAATTGGTGAGAATGGAAAGGAGAAAAACAAAAATGAAAGTGAAATACTTTATGATTGCATTATCTAACAGTTAACGTCCCTATGCACAGGGATGTATAATATCCTCCACATATTAAGACTGGACAGCATGTCCCATAAAAATATCTTGGACTCGCTTACTTATCATTTTCCTAAAGCTTAAGCAGTATACCGAAATTTTCATGCTGAGTGTTCTGGAAACTTAAAATGAAAGTGATTCAGGTAATTTTCCACAACAAGGCTAACAAAAATGCATTTTCCCCATTTCAAGTATGTCTATTAGTTTTTTTGTCTGAGACACTTCATCTCCCTCACACCATACGAACTGGAACTCTAGTTTCTATGGGTCTTGACAAAACCCATCCAAACTGGACCAGACTTTATGACTTCAAAAAATCACAGGCCACACACAGATCTGTGGAGGCTTCTTAGCATATAGTGGACAAAAAGCCATCCCCAAATCACCCCTGGAGACTCCACCCTGGCTGAGTATGCTAATCTCCTTGCAGCTGCTAGAGCACCCTGCACCTGGGCTGTCCACAGGTGGTGGCCAAGCCCACCCCACCTGCGAGTCGTTGCAGCTACCATTGCGGCAGGGTGCACTGAGCTGAGAGCAAAGTGGGGTTTCTCTCATAAAGGTGATGACCACCATGCTGGCGATGAAGCAGCATGGCAGAAGAAGCAGTTGTGAGAGCCAGTCATGGGAGAAAAGCTGTAAATCTGGTTGAAAAACCTGCTGTGACTGGGGCTGGAATAGCTGGGGGAGGAGATGGTGGGAGAGGAAAAGATGGTGTGACCGGGGCAGAGGAGGGAAGATGGGGAGCTTCATTTTCTGAATCAACAAAGAATAGGAATGTGGATAGAGAAAAGGATTAAACCACCAAGGCTTCAGGGTCTGGGAGCAGCTGTTGGGCAAAAAATAAGGCAAGGGAGTAGAGGAAAAAGCAGAGGTGAAAAAGGTGTGATGGCAGGACAAGCCAGGTGACTGGGAAGGGGACAGAGGTAGGGTAAGGGTGTGACTTGAGGTGGGATGCAATTAGTGAAGGCAGGAGGCGGGAGAGGAGAGATCCTGACTCGACAATGGTGGGACAGGGAGCAGAGGAGATGGTGAAAGAGCTGTTTGTTTTCAAGGGTCTGGAAAAAATAGGGCTGGAGAGAACATGGATGGAAACAAGCAAAAAGCTCCTGGTGTCACACATTGCTCTCCACAGCTTGGAAGGGAACCCAGGTGTCCTGAGACTCTCATCTCATCTTGCTGCCAACATGTGGATTTGAAAGGCAAGCCTCTGATGCGGGCCAGCAGCACGGTGATCTCTTCCTACTGCCACCCTTACCTTGATTAGTGGGACAGGGCACAGTCACCGGGGTTGCCTGTGCCAGTCCCTGGAAGATGTCCCTGTGGGGGATCTGTTACAAGGTTGTTGATGAACCTTGTGGATATGCGTATCATGATATCCTTGCTAGGTTGAGTTGGCTTTAAAAGAAATCAACCAGGATCCTAAAAAGCAGCACACTGTGTGCCAAAAAGGCTCTGAAATCAAGCATTCAGAAGTTAGGGAAGACTGGAATGAAAACAATTTGTGCAAATTTAATTTGGCTTAATTTTGGCATGTATGACTTTGCGGAAAACTCTTTGTTCCAAAGCAGGACCAATTATTCCTAGACCATTCTTGACAAATGTTTCTTCTACTCTTCTCTTGCAAGACAGCCATTAATGACATGATTGCGTACTTTTTCTTACTGGGATCCTGCCTCAGTGCATAAAATATACCAGGACCATGCTGTGGAGGAGACTGGGAACACAGCTGGAGAAAGGACACGCTCATGGTTCAGCCTGTGGACTGCTGCCCTGGAGAACTGTATCTGCTTCAGAGTTCTTGGGTGGTCATTTAAATCAGACTTTTCCCAGGCAGTCATTGTGTTTTCTCCATTTTCTGGGTGCTCAGCTTGAAAATACTGCCTCTGATTTAATTGTCCCTGCTTGGCGCTCTGGTTTGATACAGTGTTAGGGCTTTAATTTTACAACCACCACACAAACAGCCCAGCCCATGCTGTATTGGTTGCCACAGACTGGGAAATAAAACTGAAATTCTTATGCACAGTGCTCAGCAGTGGCTGTCATAAGTCACTCATCTCCCACTTCTCATCCACCCCTGCCCTATGCACTCTGTCAGCCTCCATCTCCCCGCACCTTGCTTATTCTGCTGAATAAGAACCTCAGTCATGAATGATGATTCCCAGTTCCTGTATTTTGTTTGTTGACTGTTCCTCTGTCTATTTTATTAAGTTCAGGTAGCTCCATAACCACCTCATCCTCAGAGGTATATGCATTCAGTGTAATTAATTACACCAGTAATGTCTATAATTACCTCAAGGAAAAAAAAATCAGTGAAACGCGTAAGAACTAACAGCATATAGGACACCAGGAACTGCTGCAGCAGGTCACAGAACCATCACAGGATCATGGAGGACAGAAGGGACCTCTGAAGATCATCTAGTCCAACCCCCCTTGCTCAAGGATGGTCAGCTGGAGCCGGTTACCCAGCACCATGTCCAGTCAGGTTTTGAATATTTCCAGAGATGGAGACTCCATAACCTCTTTGGCCAATCTGCTCCAGTCTTTGATCACTCCCGCAGTAAAAAAAAGTGTTTTCTTGTGTTCAGGTGGAGTTTCATGTGTTTTAAATAGTGCCTACTCTTTCTTGTCCTGTCAGTGGTTACCAAGGAGAAGGGCCCATCTCCTTCTTCTTCATTCCATCCCACCAGGTATTTATACATATTGATGAGATGCCCCGAGCCTTCTCTTCTCTAGGCTGAACAGCCGCAGCTCTGTGACTTCCCTCACATGAGAGATGCTCCAGTCCCTTAATCATCTTTGTGGCCATTTGCTGGACTGACTCCAGGAAGTCCACGTCTGTCTTGTACTGGGGAGCCCAGAACAGGGCACAGGACTCCAGGTGTGGCCTCACCAGTGCTGAGTAGAGGGGAAAGATCACTTCCCTTGACCTGCTGACAATGCTTTTCCTAATGCAGCCCAGGATGTTGCTGGCCACCTTTGCTGTGAGGGCACGCTGCTGGCTAATGGCCAGTTTGACGTCCACCAGAACCCCTCAGGTCTTTCTCTGCAGAGCCCTCAGCATGTACTGGTGCATGGGGTTATTCCTCCCCAGGTGCAGGAATTTGCATTTCCCTTTGTTGAACTTCATGAGATTCCTCTCTGCCCAATTCCCCAGCCCGTCCCGGTTGCTCCAGATGGCAGCATGCTATCTGGTGTATCAGCTCCTCCCAGCTTTGTAAAATCAGTAAATTTGCCAAAGGTGTACTCTGCCTCATCATCCAGATCATTAATGAAGACGTTAAACAGTACAAGTCCTAGTAACAGGATATCCCACTAGTGACCGGCCTCTAGCTGGACTTCGTGCCACTGACCATGATGCTCTGGGTTCGGCCATTTGGCCATTTTTTGATCCATTTATCTAACCCATACTTTGTCAGCTTGTCTATGGGGATGTTATGGGAGACAGTGTCAAAAGCCTTACTAAAGTCAAGGCAAAAGACATCTGCTGCTCTCCTCTCATTCACCAAGCCAGTCATCTCACTGTGGAAGGCTGTCAGGTTGGTTAAGCCTGATTTCCCCTTTGTAAATCCATGCTGACTAGACCCGACCACCTTCTTGTTCTTCATGTGTCTGGAAATGGTTTCCATGATTTCTTGTTCCATCGCCTTTTCGGAGATTGAGGTGAGGCTGACTGGACTGTAGTTTCTCAGATCCTCCTTCTTGCCCTTCTTCAAGATAGGAATGACATTTGCTTTCTTCCAGGTCTCAGGAACCTTTCCTGATTGCCATGATCTTTCAAAGAGTGGCTTTGCAACGATATTAGCCAGCTCCTTCAGCATTTTTGGGGCCCCTGCTCAGGGCCCTGGGATTGCTGAAGGACATTCTTACCAGTAAGGATTCCTCCTGGGTCACCTACCTCTGCTTCCACCTTTTGTACATTTCCTTTTCATGTCAGAGTTTAGTCAGGACCTCCTTGTTCATCCATGCGTGCCTCCTGCCACCTTTGCTTGATTTTCTTCTTGACAGGATGAACACTCTTAGGCTTGGAGGATATGATCCTTGAATATCAAAGAGCTCAGCCCCTGGTTTCTAAGTCCAGTATCTTGTTCCTGATGGTGGTCAGGGTGACATGTTTCAGAGTGTTTTATAAGCGTTTCCATACCTGGCAGGTGGCTACATATCCATCTCTATAGAGACAGAGAGCAATTTGAATTCAAACAGCATGCTTCGTATGAAAAAAAAAAGGGGGTTAGTACTACCTACTTCAGTGGTCAGTATTATCCAGGTATTTGCCCATCAGTGATACACTGCACCAGTGACTTTCAGAGTCCAGTTAGAAATATGACTATCTTCCTGTCACCTAGTGGGAGGCTTCTTATCCCTGGGCCCCCTCACTAGGCAGGTATTTCTAGGGTCCTTCCATAGGTGTGGAGAAAAGAGAGGCTCCTCCAGGTGAAGTTTAAGAGCAACCCCACTTGAGAACTTGAGTCATCTCCTGGAGAAGTCTCTCACCTTCCAGTGACTAGACAAAAACTCCTACTTTAAGAACCCGGCATATGCAATAACGGTTTAATTTAAAAATACTTCCTTCTACTGCTTTTGAAAGTGCCACCTTTCCCGTTAATTGCATTGTCCCTTTGCTCCCGTGCTATGAGGCAAAGAGAATATAACTTTGAACTCAGAATGGCATCATCAGCTTGATATGGCTTAAATCCAGTCCAATTAAAAATAAATAAATGTAGCACTTCCCTTAAGTCAGATGTCCTGAAATGACTCCTTTATAAAAAGGCGTTGTTAATCCTACCAGGCTTTTTCTGCTCGTAGGCTCTTTTCTCAGGGGTCTTTTGGAGTGACTGCTGCTCCAATCACACTAACCTTGTTTGAGCTCACCCATTTCCCTTCTGCGTCCTTGCATGCCTACTCATTGTTGCCTGTTGAGTTCAGCTTTGCTCTTGCTGCTGGCTTGCAGCCTCTCGCAGGGTCAGAGACGAGTGCTCATCCAAGTCTTGCAGAACAGCATGTTAGCGATAGCGGCTGGGCGAGATCATGAGATAAGCTTTGCTGACCATTAGCAAAACAATGGACTGTACGCTCAGTGCTGTTAAATACACAAAATAAACAGGGAGGAAAAAAAAATAGGTTGCTTGTAACAATCACGGTCACAAAATGTTCTGGAGGAAATGAGATTCTGGAAAAGATTTTTTTTTTTTTAAGGAATGCAATTGTTTCCATTGATTTCTAGGGCTTTTTGGTGCTTTCATGCTACTGGTTTCTTGTCTCCAGCCAGTTAGATCTTGCTGCCTGATCCTGAATCCTGCCTTATAGAAAGGCTTTTGAATTACATCTAATAGGCTGAAGCAAAAGCAACATGGCTTGTTAGTCTGATCAAATTAGGAGGTGTGCTCTGTTGTGCAGAGTGTAAAAGATTTCGCCATGTCAAGCAGTCAACAGGGAATTAGGGGAAATAGGCATTTTTAATGGGAAACACCCAGGACTTGTGTTTTAAAGGCACAGCTGTGAGCCTTTTCTGTTCCGATTCCTGTGCCTATTTTTAAGCTTTGTGTTTGCAGACCCTCTAGCCTGTCCACATATTTGCTAAATTGTTATATTTGATAACTCAGTTTCAATGCCACATTTTCCCAGATGTTTTAGAGATTTGGGAGAGAGCTCTCCTTTTAAAAACAGCTGTCTCTCCATCTCAGGGAACGACAGCTGTCAACACCAGATGTACAATGCAAGATGCAGCAACAATTAGTAACCATTTGCAAGCCAAAGATGAGGGAAGTAGCCTGCAATGGTGATTAGTGAGCAGCCAGGGATAGGGATCATTAAATCAATTAGAGTGCTTGGCAAAAACCCAATGAACAAAATGAAAATACTGTTACATTTTTGGCCACTTCATAATTAACTGTGCCTTTTCTCCCAGGTTCTGAGGAGAATCACCGCCTCTAATTCTGGGCTGCAAGCTAACGACCCCCATTTCATAGGTAAGACGTACAACAACAGTGCAAGTTCACTACTGTGGCTGACGTATGTAGAAAGACCAAGGTTTCATAGCTCTATTCAACCATTTTGCTATAGGTTGCATATTGCAGAGCAATCATTCCTCTCTGCAGACATGAGTGTATTATACCCCCCACAGTTTGCCTTGCGGATATCGAGAATGGCTCTAACCCACCAAGCACTATTGTCCCCTTTCTCCCCCAGGGAGCTGGCTGTCCTGGGGAGACCTGTACCCATGCAGTTATTTTCAGTCAGGGTAAAAGCAGCTGCGGCAGCAAGAGCTGGATGAGCATTTCGTTGCAGCTAAGGATGGTAATTTCGGTCTGAGGGGAGCTCTTGTGGCGAGGACAGCGTCCCAGGCAGGCTCCACCAGGCGTGTTGCTGCTTTCTTTGCTTCTTTGATGATGCAGACGTCTATTCCCAATGGCCCTTTCTCCTTCTGTTGGCACCTTGCACTGCATGCAATGCTTTCTTTCAGAAAACTATTTCAATAGGAACTAGCGAATCTTCTTCCTGTATTTGTGAGAAGGCACAGTAAACCTCGTCACCCTGGTGCAACATCCCCCAGCTGTCTGAAGGAAGAAGTGGAGAAAAATCTCCTCTGCTGGCTGTTGTGCTTGGCTCCCTGTACAACTTCTAGGTCACTGTGACTGCTTGGAAACCCAGCCTGGGTCTTCTCCCCTGCCCACGCCTCTCCCATATGTCTACCAAGACCCAGCTAAAGAGTAGTGCTAATCCTCTGTCTCAAGTTAAGGCTTCCTAGCCCTACAAGATTTTCTTGAATGCACTGAAGGCCTCAGGGATCAGTCTGGCTTTAACTCTCCTTATTCAGAAGGTCTCCTCAACGGCCAGTTTGGAAGTCGATTGGGGAGGCAGGGAAATAGTGAGCGTGGGACATTTATGGGCCCGTCCACCAAAACTGCAGTACGAGAGCCCCAGTAAACTCTGGGGAACGGGGTCGTTTTAATTTCCTGCTGTAAGAATGACCCTTCTGCTCCTTGGTATGCCTTTTTCAGGAACAGACAGACCTGCTGACAGCACGGGAAAATACAAATAGAAAGCAAACGGCTGTCAGTCTTGGGCTGCTTGACTGAATCTAATGTGAGGGAGATGATACACACAGAAGAGCCCAATAATTTTTGGGATTTGAACCCTTTCAAACTCCTGAGGAAATGGGCATCATTTTTGCTTTCCAGAAAACAAATGTCTGGAGCACTTGTCAAAGGCTCATTAGACTGACAGAGCTTCTCTGGCTCTGGACACTGGTTTTCCAGGGTTATTTATGAAGAAGGTGTGGTCAGACAAATGCTGGAGCAAGGGGGACGGTCCAACTGAACAAGACGTTCTCCTGGCACAGCGGGAAACCTGATGCCTCTTTCAAGAGCCAGTGGATAAGACCAACCTTAAACCTGTGCAGAACATCAGCGGGGAGGACTTCCACAGCAGGACGCATTTGCCTGCTTAGTGAGTCACTGATGTTTTCCGTGTGTCGCAATGTTGCCATGAACCTGTATTCGGTGTCTCTGCTTGTTCGACTGCGCTGCAAAATTGGGAAACAGAAGTTGTCCGTAGCTTCTGTTACATTAAACTTGTTCGGACCACTTGGCTCTATTGGCTTTGGCGAACTTACCTGGAGTCTTGCAAGGCCTAGGTGCACCCACACACATCCAGATCAGCAAAACATCAGCTGTTCTCTGAAGCAATTGTCAGTGATGACATATTTTGTGACAGGAAATCATTGCAAAATGCCGGGTTCTCAGGATTAAAAACTTCTGTCCTGCTTAGAAAAATAAATGCAACTGGTACATTCTAAAGACAGATTTCTTTGGATTTTGTTCTGGGACAAAAATCAAAACCACTTTTCAGGATTTATTGTCTAATCATTAACGCCTGAGCAGTCAGTAAATTTGTTACTGTTACAATCTCTGATTTTCCACTGGAAAAAAAAAGAAAAGTTAAAGTTCAACCATAACCATTGCGTTTGCCCATGCCAATCAAACAAGAGACAAGCCATTACAATATCTCACTCAATTGTTCCGTGGATAATTCCCTTGGCAATATTAAGGAATTAGATGCAAGACTGGCTGATCCATTAATATCGGTTTGATTCACTAGCGTAACAAAGTTCAAAACAGCCTTGAAGGATTGAAACCTTATCAGGCTAGCGGAGGCAGCCCTCTCACTGCGGGTTCTGGTGGAATAACCCAGTAAGAGCTGCAAGGTAAGCAAACAGAAAATCTTCCTGCTGATCTCCTGAAAAGGAAGCAAAGGAGAAAGGAAAAGCGGGAGTTCCCTGTGCAGGAACATGTCTACTGGTGCGTGGTGGAGCAGACCTATTCAGCTTCTGATTAAGATGACTGGATTTGAAGTTTATGGTGATACATGAAATGTAAATAGACCAATGAAAATCCCTAAACAAACAAAAAAGCCTCCCCTCCCCTTCTACTGAGCTCCTTAAAGCGTTGTTCTACCCAGAAATAGTACCAATTTTCCAATTCACTGCCACCTTATGGCATTTCAGAGAGAGAACACTTCAGTAATTTCTATCGGATGCTTCGTATTTTCAGGCAGCCTCCCTGGGAACTTGGATGTTACAGAAACACAGCAGCTGTAAAACTGCCCCTTGCACCCAGATCTGGAACAATATTAATGCCTGAGACGCTGGATTATTCTTGCTTGTGAAAACTGATCATTAAAAAGTCAATTCTATTTATATTGGCGGATTCTAAAGGGAGGTCATTTCATCAGCCACGGGGCCAAAAATAAATATGAACTTTGCAATGTTGTCAGAAGAGAATCTTTCAGTCTAAAAAAGCAACTAGCTCACTCATGATTCTCCCAGACGATTTTAATTGTCAGTCCATTTTTGAAATTGAGGATGAAAGCTTAACAGATGCCCTCATCGTGTGTTTAGGGTTTTTCTGAGAGTAGTCTTAGCTAAAGAAAGAATCTAGGAAAAGACTAACAGAAATTCGAGACGCTTTATAGCTTCCCATCCCTTCAAATAAATAATAATCCTCCTTTAAGCACACTTGCGTGGTTTCCTGGTAGATGGGAAGACACTACGACATGAACGGACAGGCTTTGGAGAGTTGGTTGGTTAATTATTACTTGGAAGTGTGGGCAGGATTGCCTAATAGGAAATCGAGCAGCTGGGATTTCTGTAGTGTGCGTTCCCGCAGTGGATGGATGGGCTTGGCATGCACAAAAGCGAGATTAGCAGTAACCGAGAGTTTTGGGTTTGATACGGATTGTTTTGGTACTGAAGAGGAAATGGGGTGATTTTAGGGAAGGGCTACACCATATACAGGAGGACAAGCATAAAGCCGTTTTCCTGAGGTAGCCTTGTTCTCTGTAAGGGAATGAAGTTGGTTTCCCATTTGTATGATCAGGTTGCAGACTCGCCACAAAGCTTTAAGGGACGATTTTCAAACGGACACTGTCAGTGTGTATTATGCATTGGTCCGATTTTTATTCACTCCTATTATGAGTACCAACCAACGCTAAAGCAAAGAGCTCACCCTCCCCTACCTGCTATTTTTCAGACAGCCAACTTTTTCAACTAACAAGGCTCGACTGTCTCTCTGAAGTCTGTTCTCCTGTTTGCGTAGTCTTCAGAAAGAACTTTGTCAGAAAATACGAAAATGCGATTTGCGTTGGCATTTTGGTGCTTAAGGCCAAAAAAATAATTTCAAGCTCATGACTGGAATGTCTGGTGCTGCATTTCAGGTAGGGGAGAGCTGGACACTGCCTAGTTGCATATTTACTTTGTCTTTTTATGTAAGATTGCTCTTCAGGGAACGAATCCAATCTGTAGCCCTAACTTTTGACAAACAGTCATGGCTGGGGTCAACAGCTCTACCAGAACAGGAGAGAAAACATCATTTTCATGGTTGGCGGTTTACTGAGACCGTGCCTCAGCAACGTTCGACGCAGTGGTGTCTCGGAGCGGGGCTGGAACGATGAGTACGGTAGGGTGGTTTGGGGTGGCTGCAGTACCACTCCAGTACTGTGATTTCAGACTGTCTCTTGTTAGGGCACACCACTCTCAGCTGCCAGGTTTCCAGCTGTACAGAGCTGCACAGGTAGCTCATGATGAATCAAACCTTAAACAATCCCAGGTCCTTTGTAGCAGGTAAAACCATTCATCATTTACCAGGCAGGAAAAAAGATTTCCAGCAAACCAAGCACCCCGGGGCGAGCAAACTGCTGAACAGGACCATTTTGAGAGACTGGGTTTGTTTTCTGCTTTGGAAAACAGCTCTTGTAAAGGATAAATTTTAGCTGCCTTTCGCCAGGTCTTTGTTCGCTCACATAGTGATGTGGTTCAGAATGGGACTGGGGGAAAAAAAAAAAAAAAAAGTTTAAAAAAAAAAATCTGGCAATATTTCGATGCCTTGAAAAGAAAGCAGCAGCTCCTAGTTAGACTCTAACACTGGCAAAAAGTGCTTCTGCTAGTCCAAGTTATTTTATTTTGTTTGTGGTATAAACTATTCCGGCAAGAACACTTTTTTTTTTTTTTTAATGGCATAAGCAAGCGGTGCTCAATTTTTGCTGAGGTCTGCCGAGTAATTTTACTGAGGTCACAGCAGGGAGCAGTACTCCAGCGCCTGCTTTGCCAGGGCTGCGAACTGATGCCCTCAGGGATGCTTCAGAGCCCTGAAGAAGTATGGGCTCTTCCAGAACAGCACCTGGGACTCTGGCCAGAGCCAAGCAAAATCCACTCGCGGTCGCACCGAGATGTGGATACGAGGGCCATTTTGGCGGCTTTAATACAAATTGTGTTTTCTGTAAGAAGGTCTCGCTGGTAACAGCTGAACTGGGAGAACTTTCTAAGTCTTCATCTTCTTTCCCCATTGCTCGGCTCATGTTTCTGCAAAATAGGTTCACCGTCACTTCCCGTGCCACCTCTGCGACTTCCAGCATCCCACTGTCGCATTTTGTTACCAAGTCACCTCACCACGTCGCTACCCCTTTCCCACAGCGGCCGCCTTTTCCCACCAAAGGCCCACAGACGACATCGCACGCGGCAGCAAACGTCTTTGTCTTCCACAGCTTGAGGAGGGACCGCGGGCAGGCCCACGGGAACTTAGTCCCTGACGGTTTTAGGCATAAAAGTCGTTATTTTGGGGCGTTCGGGCAGGGCTCTGCGCTGCTCAAGTGACCTTGCCGCAGGCTGGGCCAGGCCTCGGAGCCTCCCCTCAGGCGCGAAGGGCGGGCCCGAGGGCGCAGGGCGGCGGCCGCCGCCCTGCGCCCTCGGGCCCGCCCTTCGCGCCGCACTGAGCATGCGCCCGGTGAGGTCATAAAGGTGAGCGGCCGTGGCCCAACGGGAGCGGGCGCTGCCCGCGGCTTCGAGCTTCGGGATTGGTCCGTGGCGGAGAGCTGGATTGCGTCTTCGGGCCGCCTCATCGCCGCCAGCCAATCGCAGCCCGCGCTCGTTCTCCGCCTCGGGCTGCGGCTTGAAACCGTCCCAGGGCTGCGTGACGGGGGAAGCGCGCCCTCTGATTGGCTCTCCCGCTTCGGCTCCCTTCGGGTTGGCCCGGCAATATCCGGAAGAGAGGGTTCCTCCCGATTGGCTCCCCGACCGCGCTGCTAGGGCGGCGGCGGCGTTTTCCGATTGGGTCGCCGTTTCGCTTCGGGGAGACTCGGCTGCGCCCGTGATTGGTCACGACCCGTTACGGGCATTTCCCTATCGGCCTCGGGATTGGTCCCGAGGCGGCTCGGATGTTTCCGTAAGGGCCTCGGGCTGGGGGCTAGCGAGTGCGTCGGGCGCCTCGGCTGGGTATTCACAGAAGGTGCTTAGGGCCGTTCCGCAGCGTAGGGCGGCGACGGGCATAGGCGGCTGCGCGGCTTTGGCGCACACACAGAGCGCAGCAGCAGGAGCCCGGCACGCAGCGGAGGCAGCAGCGGGGACAAAGGGACCGATCGGCAGAAACGGGGAGGGGGGCCCGGCGAGAGGCAGCCGGCGCCGGGAGGGAGCGGCAGGAGGCTTCAGCCGGGCGGGCGTGTCCCATGTGCCTTGGACGCCCGGGGAAGCAGCAGCAACCGCCGCCGCCAGCGCTCTGAAGCCGGCTGAGGAGGAGCCGGGGAGCCGCCGCCGTCATGGCCTGCGCCGCCACCGCCGGCCGCCGCCCGCAGTGCAGCGTCCCCAGCCTGAGCCGCCGCCAGCTGCCCCTGCGGGCGCAATGAGGAGCCGCGCCGGAGCCGCCGCCTCAGCGCCGCACTGAGACGCCTCAGCGAGCGAGTGAGGCCGCCCGGGCCGCTTCACCTCTACTCCGCCCGCCGCGGATCCCACCGCCCCTGCCGGATCCCCTTGCGAGCGGCCGCATCACCTCCTGTCGGCGGATCCGGGAGCCCCGAGATCCTTCCGCCGAGGAAAAAATAGTCCCGTTCTCTGCCGCCTCCCTCAGAGGCGAGGGGGAAGGAGAGGAGAGGGGAGGGGGAAGACAGAGGAGGAAGAAAAAGAAGAGAAAAAAAGGAAAAAAAAAAAAAAGAGAAACCCGGCGGCGGGATCGGAGGAGCCGGGCCCTGAGCCTCCGCCCCATGTGACTGGCGCCCAGGGTGGGGGCAGCGAGGCCTAGCAAACCCCCCTCGCTCGGGGCCGGGAGCGGGAGCGGCGCCGGGGGGGCTGCGGACTGGGCGGAGGCGGCTCTCGGACCCACCGGCGCTGCCGGGAAGGATGGTTTTGTGAGAACCGGGCGGCGTGAGGAGGAGGAGGAGGAAGAAGCAGCCGCAGCCGCCGCCGGGCGAAGAGCGCGACAGAGACCGAGAGGGGAGGGGGCTTCCCCGGGGGGGGGAAGGGGGGGGCCCGGCGTTTCATGTGGCGCGTCCCGCCCGTCTCCTCCAGCTGAGCGAGCGAGGGAGCGGCAGGCGGGCCCGCCGAGCCGCCGGGGCGAGGCGGAGGGGAAAGGCAGGAAGAGAGAGGTGATCGGGGCAGAGCAGGAGCGGGAGACCATGTCCGGGCGGCCCAGGACCACCTCCTTCGCGGAGAGCTGCAAGCCGGTGCAGCAGCCCTCGGCCTTCGGCAGCATGAAAGTTAGCCGTGAGTATCCCGCCGCCCGGCGCGGGGGGGTGGGGGGGTGTCTTGTCTGTCTGTCTGTCTGGCCCTGCCGGGGCTTCCCCCCCGCCTGCCTTCGCCCAGGCCGAGGGATCGAGCGGCCCCGGCCCCGGCTGAGGCAGCTCCTTTCTCTCCCCTTCCCCCCCACCATTAACCTTGAATAGGCGCACGCCGCCGCTTCGTTTGGGGCCTGCCGGACAAAAAAAATACCGGTGGGTTTGTCCCCAGCCTCTGATGGCTGCCAGCGTTGTAAGCGGCCTCTCCGGCTAATTAAAAAGCCCTTTTTTTTTTTTTCCCCCCCTTTGTGAAACGGATTGGGCGCTCCATAGCCTGTATTTCCTTTTTATCCCCCCCCACCCCCCGAAAGGAGGAAGCAAATTGCGGGCACGCAGGTATGGCCGTGACATTCAGGTTCATTATGTGTTTTTAAGCACCCCTGTCTCTGAAGGAGAGAGATTGGAAGATTTTTTCCATGCCCCCGTAGATCGGGTGTGAGCACCTTTTAGTCCAGCCCGTTAAAAAAAAAAAAAAAGGGAGGGGGGGCTTACAAAAGCTGTCTCTCTCTAATATCCTCCAGGCTCTAGTAAAACGCTCAATAGAGGGGATAAGAAAATGGTTATTTTGACGTGTGAGCCTATGGAGTAGTTATTTCAAGCTTGGCATGCCTTTTCCAGTTTTCTGATCAGAGGAATATTTTTAAGAATGAGGCCTGTGCTTTATTCTGCACAGGCATGTTGGAAATTGTGTTTAATATGCGCCCATCCTTCATACTCTAGCTTATGGGATTAGCTGGTTTATGTAAATTAAAAAAATGTATTAAATCTGAAGAAATGCACAGCGCGAACGGAAAAAGGCCCTGTTCTGAGTCGCTAAAGATTGGCTATATGCTTATAATAAGAAATTTCTTAACCCCTGATTTGAATATGTTCTTATTAACAACTAAATTGCTCTTTCAGGTTCATGTTAATAGCGTAGTTTTCAGAGATATTTTCCTTTTTCTTATGGAAACGCAGGGTGGCATCTTTATGGGACCCGGAATGCTTGATACGCGTTACCATTCAATTGATCTACTTGATACTTGCATACAGCCACACCTGACATGGCTCTCTGTGTGCATGCGTGCATCTCACTCTCTCTCTCGCATCATTTTATGCATTTCATGCCAAGGCGATATGAGATTGTGAGCTTTTTGACAGATCAGAAAGTCTGGCGTTTTTCTGCACCGAAATGTCTTCCACTGCGGTCGAAGCCTTGAAGAAAGCATTTGGCTTGGGGTCCGTAGCCTACCTCGTATCTGCATGATCAGCGTGCCTGCAGCACTTCAAAAAACATGGGTGCATATATTAGCAGCGTAAGAGCATATGTTTGATCAGGTCCAGCATTAGCATTTATCCAGGATTCTTGATTTGTATGGGGAAAAACTGTGGGCGACTCCATTTTAATTTATTGATTTACTTTATGCGCGTGTGGAATAGGAAGCAGGTCTTGTTGATCAGTATTTCTGCAGGTGGCTGTCTAAACCAAGCAAGACCTAGACCCGTCATGCTCAGCAACTAAATTTGTCTTATTCAAGCGCTACAGCTTGATTCTTGAAAGGTCATTGATGCTCCTTTCCCGTTTATTTGAGGTCAAAGACTAGACAGATGCTTGCCTGTGAAGAGGGTGCTAACTGATGCAGACTAACAAGTTTGCAAATATGGTTCAATCCCAAGTGTATAACACTGAGGGAGAAACAAAGGCCGTAGCATAAAGCACACGCACTTGTGATAACCCCCACAGTCGCTCTAGTCATGTGCTCCTGGTCCTTCTGCTCTCTGGAAAAAAATGTCAGAACAAAGCAAGGGAACCACATACAAGGACTCTGTGGGAAATGCAGTTTATATTTTCAGTTAATCCATCCATGTAAGACAGTCTAGGAGGTTAACTCTTTATTTTTTTGCTTTGTAAGAGAGAAAAATTCCTAGGTGTCAAAAAGGGTTATATTTTTCTGGTTCTCATGAGTTTTGGTAGCATCTTATGGCATGATGTAGCAAGTTATCTGTTATCAGTGTTGAGTTCTTGGGGAGAAAAAAAAAAAAAAATCACTTGTGTGGTGAACCCTTTGGCTCTTTCATTTTGCTGTATATTTACAGACTGATACTTAGTTACATTCTGAGCCCTTTTGAGTGAAAGCTGGGACAAAAGCGTCCTTGTGGGGTAGGTGAAAATTGATGGATTGGTATCTTCAGAGTCTCTCAGACATCTTTAGTACCTTTGTCTTGGTGCAGCTCTTTTCCAAGTCATTAGGGAACAAAACCTGACTTGTTTGATGTCAACCTTTTTGCTTTTACTTGTAAGCTCAGAGTAGCGGCGAAATTAAATGATGAAGTCACTCTTGGTGGCTCTGCAGCTATTGCTGCTCCTGACTGAGCACTGCAACAGTTATCTAGGAAGGATGGATCCAAGCGATGAGGAAAGGATTGATGAAGTCGTGGAGGAGGGCTCACTGATCCTTGTGTTACCTGGGAGGAGCAGTACTAGAACTGTACGGTGATTGCTCTTGTCTCCAACATATATGGAGGAGAAAGAGTGAGCAAGGATTTTTCATCTCTCCCCTGCGTAATTTATTAGACTTAATTCATGAGACTTTGTTCTCAGAAGTTGGTAAGAAAGCCTGAGCCTTGAATGAAAGGATGGGAGATGACCAACAGCTGCTTCTCCTCTGGCTGTTGGGAAAGGTGACTTCTCATGCATGCTGCTCTCATCGCTCTGTAATAGACGTTACAAGAGTTTTAACATCTGTGCAAGAGTAGGAACCCTGTGGTCTTCTTGTATCTCTTTCAAGCCATACCAGAACCAAGAGTACCTTCTGAAATCTGACTATTTTTTGTTTCTCTATTTATATTTTGGTGGTTTTGAAATCACTCCACCATCCTTTCCACCCCACCATATAGATTTCTACATTGAAGTAATTCTCAAGTAGGTTATTCTTTGTGCAGGTGTGTATTGCTGGGTTTGTAGGCTTTCCCTGCACAAAAAAGTGCGTGTGCTCCTTGAGTTGAGCCTGTCCCTCAACAGGAGGGAGCTGAGCTTCCAATTTTCCACTTGCTCATACTATCAACCTGCTGGTTATAGCATAAGAGAAGAGGTATGAGCTTGAAGCTTTCTTTTGTTCTTCACCTAGTTGTTCTTGCATTGCTTCCAGATGTACGTTGTTTCCCAAATGGGACAAAATTAATCCTGAAATATAAAGGGTAGTCATGCAACACATGACCAAAAATATCTGTATAAAAATAGAAGTCTTGAAGTTTGCAGTTTGAGAATTTTCATCTAATGACTGTGGAATTGATTTTTTTTTTTTTTTTTTTTCTTTTTTCCCCCCCTTCCCTGAGCTTCTGGAAAATAAGTGTTTCAAGTAACACCAAGTCCTTGTAGGCAGCACTACTTATTGTAACTGTAGCCAATTATCTTGTTGGTCTGCAGTAAATAATGTGGCTAATGCCTACCATAAAGAGTTTCTTGCTCCATGTGCGGGTGTCATGGCTCTGTAATTGGTTATGCAGCATTTGTTAACTCGGAGGGTGAGGAAGGCAATTTTATTTGCTTTAGCTAATTCTGATGTTGTACACAGACTCTTGGTTGCAAAATCTAAAGGACAATCTTGTAATAATTCATTTTGGACTCTCTGGAAGAATGTTACAGTGGTGCCAAACTTGGTTTTTGTTGAAGTTTTTCTTTTCTTCTTGGAGTCACTGTTTTTTGTACCATATAATCTCCCGAAAGCACAATAGCTTGCTAAACCGATTGCTGTGTACTGTTCACACGTGGTACTACTGCTGGCATTTGCGTGTGATGCATCTTTCATTAGTGTAACGGGCTCTTTAAAAAGTGGTTCATGAAGGAATAAAGTCTGGGAGTTTGTTGCTCTGTCAGTAGCCACTCCACAAACCAGGACATAAAAGTGGCTGCTTTTTAGGCAGCGTGCGGTGTCTAGGTGACGGTTTAATTTTAATACTGTGTGATGTCCAGGTAGGTGTGTAGAAAGAGCCTTGGAAAAGAGCACTCTGGGCAACTTCAGTGAGAAGGAATGAGTGGGGCTGTTGAAACTGGCAAAACGACTGAGATAATGCCACCTTCTGTTTCTCAACCCAGTTAGGGTAGGGCCCTCTCTATTGCTTTGATAGCAGTTTCTGCCTAATTGGTTTCTGCAGCTGGAAGCCGCCCATCCTGCTCTCCTTGCTGGAGAGAGGAAGATCACTCCCTTCCAGAAGCCTGCTGAGCGTTGTGTCTGGCCGTTGCAGATCCTAGCCCTGTCCAGCTTTCTGACTGCTGCTGGGTGAACAGCTTTCCTCATGCCGAAACTTGAAAAAATTGCACTAATGGGGTCAGTTAATGACCACGTGCGCTACAGTGAAAAGTGCCTCATGCTATAGTGCCCCAAAGTCATGCCTTGCAGTCTGAAAAGGAATAAAACAGCTGTCTGCTGTACTTCTAACACTGCCAAACTATTTTCTCTTTATTCATGTCATTAGGGGTAGTTGAGCAGAAAAATAACTAATAAAAAAGTGAGGCCTGCCAGTGGAACCTGTCAGATGATATTTTGACTAATTATTCTGCTGTGTCCCCCACATCTTATTTCTGTGGGTTGGTGGGTTGGTTGTTTTTTTTTTTTTTTTTCCTTGTAAGACATATTGGGGTTTATCCTCAACCTTTTCTCCTCGTTCCATCACTGTTCTGCACATGTCCTCTTCCCTTCACTGCTTCGGAGGTGATCCCCTATTGTATTATCACTTGATTCACCTTTTGTCTTTCTTAGCAATATTTTAACCATCTTGTTCACCTGTTTACACAGCTGTGGAAAGCCATATGGCTTATGGAGTATGTTCCTTGCCTGCATGCATCCTGGCTCTGGAAGTTGTTGTATCGCTTCATCCGTTAGCTTGATAGGGCCTTGTAGGTAGCAAAGAGCGGTGGTGGTTTATGTATTCTGATCTTTTTTCTGGGGGATAAGAAAAGAAGTAGTTCTTCGGCATATATTGCTGAAGACTACCCCACACGCTGAAGGGTTTCCCTCTACTGCCCCAAGAGTTCTTTAATTTTAATGTATTATGTCTTTAAGCGCTATTTTAGATAGAACATAAAGGATTTTTCCAATATTGGTGTCCAGCTTACTCATTGCAGGTCTTCATAATGATACAGATCTGTGGGATGTTGGCTGTTGCAGTTCCCTCACCCCATGCTCTTTCTTGAACTGGATGGATGAGTGATGTAAAGAAGGTTCTGAAAGCCCATAGGGTATCTGTGTCTGCAAAAAGCCTGCAGTTAAAGCTTTGTGCTGTGACCAGCTCTAGCATTTTCTGAAATGAGTTAATGCTAAACCGCTTAGCTAATGTGTCCAAATAACTAATAATATGCGAGGTGTTTGGAGAACACTTGCAGTCTCTTGGTTCAAGCTGTTGGAGTCTTTTTGTTTTGAATGACTTGATGAGTCCTGTTTTAAATTGGAAGGTCTGTTACCTTTGAGTTTCCAGAAATTTCTATAGACTTGAACATTTTTCTGGAGTTCTCTCCCTTTTGTTTTTGTTAAAAAAATTTAACTTTACTCTGAGGACTTTTAGTCACCCATAGCTAGTGTGGGAAGTGCTAAAGTGGCTGTCTCCTGCAGAAGCTCTATGGCTGGTGGAGTTACTTGGCTGCTTTCTGAATTTAATGAGCATCAGCCCAGTGCAGCCTTGAAAGACAAACAAAACTTAAAGTCAAGCAGCTATGAAAAGGAGTTTATTGAAAGTTTAAATGCCTCGCAGAACAGCTCTCCTCATTTTTCTTTGACCCAAGTCCACATAAAATCTAAAATCTTCTCTTGTCAGCACTTCCTTCAGTAAGCTGCACAAATAGATGCTCTTTTATTTATGTATGTTGAAAATAAATGCTAATTACAGCTTTTACAATGTGGCAAGAAAAGATACTCCCTCAGACATAAAGGCTCAAACCCACAGAGTGCTGTACAGGTCAAACCCCCTCTCTTCAGGTGCAAAGCCAGGAACCCCCTTGGCACTTCTCATCTGATGAAGATTGTTGCCAAAGTGCTGCCTGCTGCCATTGGGGAAGATGTAAGTTTGGAGGCATGATGGTCTGTGCCACTTTATATTTTTTGAATTGATTTAAAGCGTAGCCATATAGCGAATGCACTGCAGCAATCTGGTCTTCAGGTGAGAAAGGTGTGAGACATGGTAGCAAGATACACCTCTGTGAGAAATGGTTACATCATGGTCATGCTCAGACGAGGTGTTCCTGGTCAGCACTGCTGTAGCTCATTAAACAGAAGCCTAAAATGAAGCTCTACCTGAACTTTCTGGAAATTAAATTTGACTAACCACTATAGGTAGAAGAACTGCTTTCACCAAATCTTCAGTATCCCTCCTGCCCCCATTGGTAGTGGCTTGCCGTGTCGCAGAGAGAGGGTCAGTTATCTAGGTGTAGTCTATGAGACAGCACGTGTTCAACTCAATCCTGTATCCTCTAACAGTGCGGCTGCGTGCTGTTTTCTCTGTACGGTAGGAGAGATGATTTCAACAGAAATCCATGTTGGAGACCTTACTGAAAGCATTTGTATGTCACCCTCTGAGAATTGTCAAAAATGCGGATGCCCAGAAGTCGTACTGATGCACCTCTAAAAGAAGCGGACAGTGATTTTTCTTGTATGATCAGTGCTATCAAAGAATCTTTTCATTAGGTGCTCTTGCCACAGATGGCTTCTCTGTTGTTCAGAAAAGGAAAGAAAGCAAAGCAGTTCATTCTGCGCTTTTATCTCTTGCAGACGGGAGGTAGATCTAAGCATTTAAGGCAATTTGTGTTCTCACCTAGTCTGTCTTATAGTGGAAGAAAGGAGAGTGGTAAGATAGCTTGTCAATGTCAAGCACTGACGGCTTTTTTTTTTAAACAAAAGCCATACAACAATGGCTCCTTCTGAAGGGATGGCACAGGTCATTGCCAAGAGTATTGCCACTTCTCCATAGCCGGGGACCTGGTATTTTCGGGCTTAGCCTTATCAGCTGAAGGGCTGTAACTTAATATCGGTACCAGTGCTTCCGGCACATGCACTTGACTAGTGAGTTGATGTTAACTGGGCGAAAGCGAGTGGCCAAGTATCTTCCACGTGATTAATTTCTTGATGATTTGCAAGGTTTCTGCATCAGTAACATGGGGTCAATTCAGCTGAAGAAATAGCGCAGTGGGGTTTCAGAGGGCCTTGGTGCTTGCCATAGGAAATTCACTTTATCTTGCTTGCTTGTAAGAACTTAGAGCTAAGAAAAATACGGTTTCGTAACTTTGTAATAAGCCTGAATAGGGCTGAGTGTCTCTTGCTTTGCAGGTTATAGTGACCAACATAGTCATGTTGAAAGTAGTGAATGACTGTTGTGCTGGTATTACAATAAGGTTGAGTTGAATTATTTCGAGATAGCTGCTAGTATTTTTCCTTTGTTTAGGTAGCTTCTCTTGATTTTATTTTGGAGTCTGGAAAGCGTCTCTTAGACATAATGCATCACAGGAATGTGTAGTGGTATAGTTACATTGCTTGGCGTGTCTCTTCAAGCAGTTGGGCGGATTTGAAGAACCCTGTTAGTAGTCCAAGTGCCTGACAGTAGATGATCATAAGAAGAGACCTGCTGATCAGAAGAGGAAGGGAAGATGTTCCTGGTTGATACCACGGGATAAGTAATGCTGTAGAGGGTGTATGGGACTTAAAACACTGGGCTGCTGCGCATGCATGAAGATAAACGTTTGAGTGTAGCGGCAAAAGTTGCCCCAGGCTTTTGGATCAGAGCACTTAGAAGGAGAGAAGTTGGGTGTTGGCTCTGAAGTTATAACCAGAAGGGAAGCAGCAGCTGAATTTTTCCAACCAAGGCAGACTTCTTGCAGCCACAACTGTAGAACATCGTCTGTTTTGACTTTTTTAGTAGGAATATAATTCTTGTCGGCTACAAGCCCTGTAGTTCAAAGAAGTATCTTTTGCCAGGAATGCAGGCAATTGTTTAATTTTCAGACAGGCCAAGAATATGTTTTGCAGAAAGATAAACTAAAATGTGACTGTTGCTGCAAAGAAAAATTTGATTTTTCTTGCAGTGTAGAATGAGGAAAAACTATTTAGTTGCAGTTGGTAGTGCCAATCTGTTTGGTTTCCGTGATTCACACCCTGCTGCAGTTACATAGAACCTATATTATTTGTATCCCATCTCTCATCTGCTTCATTTGTTTTAAGTATCTATAAAAAAAAAAGTAACATAATGAATTGACCTGTATGAGTGGGTTTCCTTGAGGGAGGAAGGGGACACAAATTCATCAGCCTAAATAAACAGAATATTTGGTTGTTGGCCAAGTAAACATGAATCATTTGGCAGAGATCTGCATCCCTGTGAATGAAGTCCATAGCCATAAATGAATTTCCCCACATTTGTAGGAGGTTGAGTATCAGCATCAGAAAGAATGTTTTGTGCCTTGCTGAGAGAATAAAAGCTTTCTGGCAGGGCATACTTTTTGCAGGTGAGTAGATGTAAGGCTTCTGGAATGGTTTTTCTTTGTATGTACAATTGCTCAATTGAAACCTAAAGAAGCGGAAAATAATGTTGTCCTTGAGGAGATCGTATCTGTTGACCATTTCACTTCTAATCTTGCAATCTTACTCATGATTATATGTACTGGCTTGGGAGCCGTGGGTACGTATAGTATAATGCAGCGTAGTAGTTGCAAGTTAACATTTTTTTCTGTGTTCCTCAGAGAACAGAGAAACCTTACTAACCAAATTTCAGTTTTAGAGACTTTGAAATAGGTTTACAAAAATTGTTAATTTGGTTTACATGTTTTAGTAACCACAACGGACTGCAGAGTTGATTTGAGTCTTGGGGAAATGCTTTAAAGGCCCATGGAAAGCTAGGTGGTTTTTTTGTTTGTTTGTTTGTTTCTCTGGTTTTGTTTTCTGGTGGATTAATCAGTGAATGTACTAGAGACAAAAGCATGAAGTTTGAGCAGAGTGGGAGAACTTTACTGTTCCAGAAATTTTGGGCCTGAACTTCAGAAGATATTTGTCAGTGGGAGGGCAGGGACAGCTTTGATTGCAACTCCCAGAAGGTAAGGTACTGGCTTTTTTAGACTGAGCTCAACTTTGAGCTTGCTCTTCCTCGATCAGTGCAGTAGGCATGAGTTTGGGATTGCGTATATAGATTTTTATTATGCGAGTGACATGTGAATGGCAGTTGGGTGTGTTTGTTGGACTCTTTACGTGTCTGAGTGATAAAGTTCACCGGCAAATTCTCTGAATGTTGTTCAATCGGAGCGTGTTTTAGAAATGGAGTTGGCTTAACTGAAGATCTTTGTAGTGTAATGAATACTACCAAATCTGCAAGTCTCTTCTATTTCATGATAGGCTTAACTTCCATGGACTGAAGCTCCTCTTCGGCTGGAGTTACTGGCTTTCAGTGTCCATGGAAGCTGACAAGGGCATTGCTGGGATCTCTGACAGCAAAAGAATGGCGGCTGTTTTCCCAGGAGGCACATTTGAAATGCCTGTGGGATTTTGCAGGCAGGTATAGATATTCATGAGGCAGCAAACAACATTTTCTGTTTGCTGTCAATGCTTTGGCCTTATGCAATAGCCTGTGTGTTTTGTTTTTTTTATAATACACTAGATTATTTTTTCAATGGTAATGTTTGAGTAGTTCATGATTGACTGTAAATTTTGATTATAGTGGGCCAACTCTAAAAGGGGAGTAGTGCAGAGATGTTTATCCTATGTCCATAACTTTTCATAATTACAATACTTCAGAAATACTCATTGAGACAATGATACTGCCTGCATTTCAAAATATCTGGTGAAAGCCTAATTTTCATTCTTATCTGGTGGCATAATTATAAAATGTAAAGTTCTTCTAGAGTTACTTTAGAACACGTGACAGCTACATATGCCTTTTGGTTTATTCGGACATTGTGGGGATGTTGTTTTGGGTGGGTTTTTTTGTTTTGTTTTTGTTTGGTTTGATTTTTTTGTTTTTTGAAGAGCAACTGGAATCAGGAAGGGGTTCCTGGCAGACCAGGTCAAAATCAGTAGATTCCACATGAGGAAAAAATCATGATAAAGTGTCCCCTAGCAGCTCCTTTCACTCTGTTACTTTTTACATGTATTTGTGGGTGCAGAGAGAGACAGACACACGCATGCATTGTCAGAAATATGATATGGTGGGGAGGAGATGATCTAGGTTTCTGGGAACTGGAATTTAAACCTAGACCATGTGTGAAGGCTTTGCTTTAGAGCTTCTGGTTTAAAACCTTTACAGACTGCTTTAAAATGTTCTGCCAAATCTGGGTTGACTAATTACATTTCTGCAGACGAAACTTGGGAGTAATGTTTTAATACTTGAACAATAATTGTTTTGTCAGAAATGGCGAACCTGTTTCTCATTTGACTTCGCATGATACGTTCTGTGACTCGGTAATGTCTTATCCCACTAGCATTACCATTTAATTTTGATGCTGCTAAGGGAGCTCTGAAAGAAGCTTCACTGCAACCTAATGTGTTGTCTTCTGTTGCTCTAAATGCCTTTTTCCCTTTGAGCCTTCTGACTATGGGAGACTTCTCTCCTGGTCGCAGATTTTGCATTTAGGTTGTCAGCAAGCCAATTGTTAAAGAACATACTGGTAAGGTAGGAAATGGGATTTCTGACTTTGATAAATTGTCAAGATTTTTGTGAGTATGTGCCTATAAAATTGAGTATTTTTAAAACTCATAGGAGATTAGTTTTCAAGTAAGGACGTAGTCACTGTGTGACTTTAAAATAAGACTTTTCAATGAGTTTAAAAGTTTTTGGTATAGTGGGAGGCTTGAGACACACTTAAAAGTTTTGCAAGTATTTGCAGCACTAGTTATTGAACCTATAACAATCTGTACTGAACGCTGGGATTCAATACCCGTGGATTTTTCAGGATATTATTGCAAAAGCAAAAAAACCAAACACCAAAACCCCCAAACCAATTATAACCCTGCACCTGCAGTAGGTGTACATCTGTCTTTTTTTTTTTTTTTTTTTAAGGGAATTATAGTCTGACACTTTTTTTGACTAGGTGATTCAAGCGTTACATTGAACTATTCTTACTGTAGCGTTGCTATGAATAATATATGGAAAAAGTATGGGGATTTGACAATGCTGTTGATATTTCAAGCTAAGTTTGTGCTAATGTAGCATATACTGTCACAGAAATGCTGCAAACCTGTGGCCTTTTCTTGTTCTGAATTTTGGGTAGGTTGATTTGGCGCCTTAATGTATGAGTACAAAAGTTTATATTTGCTTTCAAAGCTGCTCATGGTATTCTTGTTTGAGTATCTGGGAAGACTGGTAACACGTAGGTTTTAACTTGTTTATTTTGGCTGTTCACGCTTACTGTGCAGCCCCGTGTCTTCTGTACTGTGGCGCTTTCACCTCTCCCAGCGTTCTTGTGTACTGCTGTGCTTCTAGTGAAGTCCCAAAGTCGTGGTGCGCCGGGCTTTGCTGGGGTATGGATTCATCTGCGGGGGTGAGCAGCCCTCACCTAGTACTTTGCAGGTATGCCTGAGTCTGTGTGAATGGAGTAAGCAGTTCTGGCAGGGGGAAAAAAAAAAAGGCTGGTAGGAGTGACATCTCTGTCTGGTGTCTTAGTCTGCCACATATTTTTCTGGGAAATATGAGGAAGAAGCGCATGAAAAATGTATTGGTAGTCCATTAAATTGTAGAACTGATGCAGGGTGTTTATGCAGTAAGGAGAACAAAGTGTCGGTGCTGAGGACTAGACTTTCTAGAAGACTGCTGTACATAGCGTATTACAGTTTTGCTTTGAGATTATAGATGCAGTTTTTTATGACTGTAGTATATTTGAAAGACCTGGTTTTTTGAAGTATAGTGGAGAACAAAGGCAAGTATTTCTAAAAATTCAAATAATGTCCAGGATTCTGTCAGGAAAAATAGTTAATAAAGGGGTGGGGAATTTGTCTGCAGATGAAGAGGAATAATGAGCTTTCATCTGACACTGAAGAGAGCAGATGTTACTGAACTCCTGGAGATTTGTTTGTTGAAATCCCTTGAATTGCTCTGGGCATCTCTTGTGCTGTTTTACTTTGATTTCTCATTCTGTCTGTATTGATATGAAATCCACTCATACTTAAAAAACATGCAGCGAGTCAGGTAGTGATTATTTGGCCATTGTTTCTTACCACTTTCTTCAGCTCTACTGTATGGAATTATTCTGTGTGTGGAATCAGCCCTGCCATATTTATTACTAGTTTTTGTGCTTGCTTGGAAGGTAAGTCATTGAACATTAAAGATACAACTCCCTCATAGTACCCTTCCCTCGTTTTTAAATTAAAATACAAAGAGCTAATGCAGTAATACTGGCATTCTACCAGATTTGTAAATTATATATGAAGTGTTCTCCTTTGTTAAATGTACCTCTTTGGATGTCCTGAGATAGACTGTGTAATATGTAACTCTTCAAATGATGTGAAAAATGGAGCTGAACTATAGTGACATATTGGAGGTTGGACGATCTGACTTGAGAGTCAGTGCTGCTACTGAAAGTTCAAGAGTGCATTTTCTTCTGTAGAATGCAGGAAGGCAGGCTGGTGCAGTTATGAATCACTTTTACTTCATCTTGGCGTAGTATTAAGAAAAAAATACGCCTTTGTGCTACTAAAAGAGAAATAGCTGAAATCCTGTAGAAGTTATTCGAAACTGCCCTTTTAAAAAATATGCTACTCTTCAGATTCTTACAAAGTGACCCACGCCGTGACTGTTCTTTGAAGAAAAGGATATGTAGACCACATAACTGAAACATCTTTAAAGGAGATCAGCCATGGAACATGCTGGTAAATGGAGTCAATTGTGTGGCATGAAAGTGCTTGTTTAAAAACACATCATCCACTAAAAACTTCAAATGTGTACTTTTATGGAATACTGTTAATTTTTTCCTCCAGTAATTCAGTCACAGCATCATTTTCATTTTTTTTGGCTTTATGCAGCTGAGAGCTCTTTGTTCCCGTAAACTGATGTTGGACATGGGCAACAAGATGCAGTGCTGGAGAACGATGTCATTTATTGTTAGGTAAAGCTACTGAATGTGCTTAAAATGTATGGCATACGTGTATATATAATTTAAGGCGTATATGTGTACCTCCTGTTAATTGCTGCGGTATTATTCTTTGGGTGTTTGCTTATGGCTGCTCTCGAAGACAGGAAAGTGGATTAGGCAACGCCTTGATCTGACCCAGTATGTCTGTTCTTACAAATGAAATGTCTTTATATTGTCTGTGCTCACTTTCACACTGTTGACTATTTTATATATCCTGGCAGAAACTCAGGCTTTTGTTTGTCGAAGAAGGGTCTGCAGCCATTATAAAATAAATGTTCCTTTGAAGTTAGTCAGGACTTGTGGTCAAACTAGAAGGATGGGTCAAGGGGGTTCTGTAGAGTTTTCTTAAGTGTAGTAGTAAGTTTTTTTGCAGCTGATCTGAGTAAACTTTCTAGATTTGCAGATTGCATTCCCTTCAGAGGTGCTCCAAGGACTAAAGGGCATGTGTTCAAAACAATCTTGACAAAGCGGTGGTACCTAAGTAGGATTCAGTTTAGCAGAGGTAGATGCAGTCTGTTAGTCTTCAGTAAGACTGGGCCGTGCAGATAACAAGGGGGGGGATAACTGGGAAGGCAGGAGATCTGCAGAGAAGAACCTGGAGTCAGATGTTTGCACAGTGGCCATGAATCAACACGTGCTGCAAAAAGAGCAATTTTTTTTTTTCCTATGTGTGTTAACATTAATGTCACGTAAAGTACAGGGAGTTAGCCTTCTCGCTTCTCAACATGCGAATAAGCCGAAGTTGAAGCGCAGCACCTGGTTTTGGTATTGGACTGGGGGAAGAATAGTCTGCAGGCAGAGGGGAATGATCAGAGCTCTAGAAAATGTGCTCTAAGGGAAAGTTGCAGGCAGTTTGGATGATTTCTTTTAGAGGAGACAGAAGGGAGATTTCTTTTGATAATGTTCTCCAAGTACATTAAAGATAGTTGGAAAGAAGAGACTAAGCTGTTGTCTTCTCCACTGGAGATGAAACAAGCTGTGGGCTTAAACTGCAGCAAGCATGCTTTAAGTTAGTTGAGTCAACTTCTAAGGACAACACTGGAATAGGTTAGGAAGGCTGTCAGATTCCTGGCAGTGCCTGTTTTAAAAATGAAGACGTTTTCCAGGTAGTTTAGATGTAGAAGTTTGGAGAGGTTTCAATTAAGACAGCCTGTGGTCACTTACGGTCTTATTTTCTGTCATTCGGGTTATTTCTGCATGGTCTTGGGATGAATTTCAGTTACAGTGCACTGATCCTGTTCCTTCTCCCCTTGGGATGAAGTAGCCTTGTGCTACTGGCAGCTTGCTGGCAGTTAGTGGATGTGACGATGAGGATCTGTGGAACTGGCCACAGCTTTAACACTTAAAGGCTGGATAGATTATCTTAGAGAGGATAGCTTCAGTCTGGGAATTTAGCATCTGCAATGGTTTGTCCTAGCTTTGGCATGTAGCTCTAATTTTGAAAGAATCATAGAATAGTTTGGGTTGGAAGGGATCTTTAAAGGTCATCTAGTCCAACCTTCCTGCAATGAGCAGGACATCTTTAGCTAGATCAGGTTGCTCAGAGCCCAGTCCAACCTTACCTTGAATGTTTCCAGGGATGGGGCATCTACCACCTCTCTGGCCAACGTTTTCCAGTGTTTTACCACCCCCAATGTAAAAAATTTCATCCTTATATCTAGCCTGAAAGAACTTCCGTAGCCTTGGAGCTTAGGTAAATGTACTGTATTTGGAAAAGCTTAATCTGGTTGAGCAGTCTGTATTTTTAGTTAGAGGTTTAAATCAGCTCTGAATTTTGTTTTTTGATATAAGAGCTGTTCAAATGAAAGCTTGCTCTAGTTTGGTAATCCTGTACTGCAGTTGAGAACCGCAGACTTTCTGGGGGGGATCTCTAGAGATTGCTTCATGTGTATCTTGAGAAAACCAATGCTTTCCTTCAGTTTTTGATCCTGTGGTTCTTTCTTCAACACAAAAGAATTTAGCGCACGTGAGAACCGCTCAGAGCTTCAAGCGTAGACCGGGACCACGTTGCAATAGCTGTGTAAGTACCAAGCTTATGATCGGGGGCGTGTGCCCAAAAGAGCTTACAGTATAAGTAAATTATTTTGGTGTATAATGCCAGTGCGTGAAGAATATGCATCCTTTACTACAAAACTGTCTATTCACAGTAGTCGCTTTAGTTTTTATTTAATAAATGGGCAAGTGTCTGAAGATTGTCTGTAGCAATCAGATGTTGCGTAGAATATGAGCCAAGGAAGAAAATAAATTCTTGGTCTTGTACATGTAAGGGGTGTAGATAGGTATATTCTTTTCTCTGGTTCAAAGGTCAAAAATTTGATGTGGACCTTGAAAATCAAAGTGCTGCCTTTTTGTCACTTCTTTATTCCCTACGATTTTTAGGGATTTTAGTTGATTTATACCTAGCTTTTTGACATACAAGTAAGAGGGATGTGTGAAACTGTTAAGTCTGGGGTTGTCATATGAGAAACTATAAAGATACAGTAGAGCAAAAATGATCTTCTGTACTGGTACGTGGTTTCCCATTTGGTGTGGAAACTTTGAGTAGAACTAAATTTTTTTTTTCTTTTTTCCCCTGTGCTTCTCAAACCTACAGTCTTATTTAGTGTACATATGAGGTTACTGTGGAAGGCTGGAATCCTGAACTACTGTTAATATAACTTCTTCTAAAATTATAATTTGGTTTTGTAAAATTCCATTGATGCCTTGCTTCCATATTCCAAGTGATTTTGAATATGCAGAAACAGATTGATGCAAAATTAAATTTTTTTTCCTTCTAATCTGCTCAAATGAGAGAGAAGAAATAATAACCCTGAATCCTTATGTCAAAGTCCTCCTAAGGTACAATAACAGTCCAGAATGCCTTTTATTCTTTCCCTTTTAAATCTTTGGCTGATGAAAGGATTAGACGGTCAGCTGCAAGAGAGGCTCTTGCTGGAGACCGTCGCACTTCATTTCTAGACAGCGCTTTGCTTAAGGCTGTGCTTAGCGTTCGCTCTGACTTTGACGTGCACAAAATAGTCCATCTCTTAGATGGCTTAGACTGTCAGGGCATACAGTTCTTTTTTTGTCTGCAGCTGTCATCATCTGAATGATGGAAGAGTTTACAACTTAGGTATTGTGGAAAACTTGTTCCTCTTCGCTGTTGATAGCTGTGAGAGACTGGGGCGCTTCTGTTGACATTCTTCAGCTTCAGTGCTGTGATGGTGACAAGAAGTCAACAGAATAACTTGGCATCAGAAATGGCTGCTAGGAAAGAAGTAAGGTAGAGCCTAACCAAGTGGTCTTTTTGCCTTATTGGAATCATTCAGATGAATTGAGTTTTCTGAAAACAGACAAGGTTAAAAAACCACACACACACACACACACACACACACAACCCCTTGCTCTTCCCTGAGCTTGTTTTTGAGTTCAGGATGCATTAAATGAGTATGAGACACTTGGTACGCTAACTGAAGTTGCAAGTTAATGCAGGTCTTATTATTGAAGTAACATCATCGTGGAAAAGAAAAATTGGAGAGAAGTACTTGTTCCTTCTCTTCCATATTTGTCAAAATACAACTCTCTTCGTGTCTAAAGACTCTTTTGGTTTAAATTGCCACATCTCACTTTCTTGCTCCTTTACCTTTGTAGTCAGTGTTTGTGCTTGAAACCACGTGGAACCACAGCTCTTGAATGGAGTTATCTCTAGGAAACATTGAGTTTATTGTTTGTAATGCCAGAGTTTAGCTGATGTTACCCTCACAGGTTTCGGGGGTTTTTTTGTGGGTTTCAGTTTTATGCAAATATGTTTTACATATATAAAAATGTTTTTTGAGGGAAAAGAGTAATGGAATGGCAAACTTGAAAATGGGTCTGGTTTAAAGAACGCAAAGATGCACCTTAGATTAAAAAAGAAAGCAATGATAATTTGACATTTCAGATCCTACTAATGTCTTAAATAGGGCCTTTTTTTTTTAAATGTTTCAGACCTTTTTTTGCTACTGGCTTTTAGAGCTCTATAGAGATGGGTGGTAGAAGCATACGCAAATGGGCTAAGTTTCTAGATTTGGACTAAAATTGATGTGCAGATCAGTGGATCCAACTGGGAAGTTTTTAATTAAGCATGCTAATTAAGTCATGCGATGTACCCAAAAGCACTGCTTGGTTATAGGGGAGAAGAACAGTTGCCTTGGCTGTGAGTGCAGGAGAAATACTTTATTGTGCCACCCTTCAAACCTCTGCCAGTGGGAAGAGAATATGAAGTCTAAAGTCATTCAAGAAAATTTGAGTAACAGCACTAAAATTTATACTCTTATTTTGGTGCATCTTGCCTTTTCTACTTTTAAACACTCTTTAATGTGGGACGAATTCTTACTTTCACTAATATGAGAGTACACTAATGTACAGGAATACTTCAGTGGCCATGAATACAGGTGTCTTGGAAATAGCATGCTGTAATGTGGAGAGCTCGTATGTTGAAAGCCTACCGTTTGGAAATGGGCAAGGTTTTGCGCAAGGACGTTGGTATGACTGGGACATCTGAATGATACAGCTGGAAGTGTGGTGCGTGATTCTGGGTAACGTACTCCAGTGGAGAGAGGAAAATGAGCAGAGCCGTAGCTGCTGCTGCTGAGGCCGCGTGTGGGGTACTGCGTGCCTGTCTGATCACTTGGGCTCCACAAAAGGGGAATTTAGTCTGAAGCACAAGCCAGGATTATCGGGGGAAGGCGAACCTGGAAGTGACGCTGATGATATTTGTCTTAAATTTAGCAAAATGGTCAGAGAGGATGTTGATTGTATTTTTTTCCTTTGTAAATACTTTGAGGGCAGAGTGAGCAAATGTTAGTTTTATTATTGCATTTACTTTCCTCAAGTACAATGCTTGTGTAAAAACAAGGATGCTGAAGTTATAAAAAGATGTATTTTTTGTCTTAAAAATATCTATTTTCTGTTCTCCCCACCCAAAGGAAAAGAGATTTTTAGAATAGCTTTCCTCAAGAAAGGGTAAGCACCTTAAAGACTTACCTTGATTGAGTACACACTCAGGGCTACACAGTATAGTAGGAAGAAGTTGGACTTGGGGATCCAAGAGATCCTTTTCATTTTTCTGCTTATTATAAGATATATATGAGAAGTTAAGGCTGAGAGGCTGTGATGATTTTAAAACACCACCAACAAAACCCTCAAAAAACCAACTTCAGCCATGCTGAGAGGGATGTTCTGGCATATATGGAGACATCCTTTGTTGTGGCTTGAAGAGAAAGCCTTGGTTGTTCTTTTTAAAGAACAGTTGTGTGCCTTCAGACCACTAAAGTGGCTGGAAAAAAGCTAAAATGAATAAATAGAAACATACTAATTTAGTTGTTCATGAGCGTGTATGGAACATTTCTTTGTGGCTAGTAGTAACTAGAACAGCCATGTAACTTTATCAGATGTTGAGCTGTCTTGACTTGCATTGGGTTTAGGAACTTTCTATACCAGCAGACTTGTTTTCCAGTTTCTCTCCTGTTTAAGATTTGAGACTGGTACAAAAAAGCATTTTGTCTAGATAACATCAACTTTTTTCCTGACTGTTTTCTGTGAGGAGAAAAGTAGTAAAAGAAACTCTACCCTGTATTGAATTTGTCTGGTCTGTCCAAGTTTTCTGCCATTCTTTAAGAGGGCATTAATATTTTTTGGTGTTGCCTTTAGCATATTAGGAATGCTCACAGGCTGTTTAGGGGAATCCCCTTCTCATTTTAAAGTTCATAACTACCAATGTTCTGGTTGTAATCCAAGCTCGTGGACTAAATGAGTATTACGCAATGCATTATGTCTCACTTGACGTTTAAATTGCTTTTAGCAGTCACCATTTGTGCGGCCGGGTTTGAAGTTGGATTATTTGACATTTAGAGGGGAGTTGGATGTAGTATCTGACGTGAGAGAATGTACTAGCTAGTACTACATGTTAAGATGTAGTGAAAACCAAGTTGATTTGAAAATACTGTAGATGTGCCTTACCTTCTGAAACTTAAGGTACAGTTAAATTTCTGGGGAGTTCTTGAGAGGAATGGGATTAGACTGTTAGAAGAGTCTTCTGTAAGTCATCAGCGTGGATATTTAAATTCAGTGTTTTACAGTATTTATATATAAAGCCAATATATTGGAGAAGAAAGTGGGATAACTACTTAAAAGTCATGTTTAGGGTTTTTCTTTTTTTAATAGGGAAAAAGTACATGTCAGGTTTTGTACACAAGATCCTTAATAAAATCATAAACCTTATAAGGACAGCTAGATAAACTTACTTGAGTTCTGTTTTAAGTGTGTTGTTACCTCTCCATGCAGTTTTCTTTTCCATTTGTGTTTTTTTTTTTTTAATAATAATTTTTTAAAGTGCCTCTTTTTACTTTTAGTGAAACCATTGTATTTTAGGTGTGGATAGAAGAGTTCTTTCTCTGATCTTCTTGACCTCTTTTCTCAAAGGATTTTATGAAAAAAAAAAAATTGAAAACAAAACTGGTTTTGGTCAGAATGCCACACCTATTTCCACTTACTGTTCTCGAGTCCCTGACCTACTAACAGCAAAACCTTTTCTTGAGAGCTTTTTATTTCAAGATGTCAGGCAAAAATCTTGGACAAATTAAGACTATCGGCGTTGAATGTGGTTTGATTGTGAAAATTCTGTTCTCTAATGCTTCTGCAAGTGAGGAGGTTCAGCATCATGTATGCCCAAACAGGATCAAAAAAACCCTGTGTTTTGGCAGGGAGTTTAAATATAATCAAGTAGTAAAACATCAGTACAGTTTGTGCTGTGTTTCCAAGCACAGGTAGCCTTGATGAGCTTCTATTTGGATCATGACTTTCTAAACTTTTCTTTACTTCAGGTCCTGTTGGACTTTGATAAAAGTGCATGCAAGTGTCTGCTTATCATGGTTTATTTATTTTTAATGCACTGTTGAGGTGTGCCGGTTCTTCTTAAAGTATCTCTTCCTCTCCCTGTTGACTCTTCCACCATGGCCTTCTGCATTGAACATTTTGGCTAAACTCTTGTCTTTTTTTATTTTTTCCCCTCCAACTGACATCTTGTAAGCACAGCTTTAAAGGAATCATTACAGGGAATTTCTTTTTTTGGTTGCTATCATGTTACTGAAGGAACATACAGTGTATTGTCCTTGGACAGTTGAGCTTTACACCTTAACCGGTCTGGTGACAGTGTTGCTTGTTGCTGAAACAGAGGCATGCCTCTGATCCTACGGGATGCTACCAGATAAACAGTATTGGGAAGACCTACCATCAGCACACTGAACTCTTGCTGAAGATGTGTGTCTGTTCCATGAAAATAACATGCTTTCTTGTTGCTATCAAGTAGTCCAGAGCGTGCGTGCGCTTTGTTTGTAACAGATAAAAAGAAATTGTGATACGTAAAAATGAAGTACCAGTTTAACATGCTCTTTGAGGGCGTTTCTGCTGCTTTTGGTTATTGTGAAGCTTTAATGCAGTGAGCAGTGAAATTAATTGTATTTACAAAGTAACCAGTTGGTCATTTGGAGTCACTTCCTCGCTCTTCAGTAGCTTGATCACTTCAGGGTTTGCAAGAAGCGTGCTCAAGTCTTGGCATAACCCTGCAACAACTTCTCGAAAGCCTGGCAAGTCATGTCTTCCGGCTATGAGGTGTTAGCCTCTTCCAGTGCTGTCACATACATACAGTTTATAAACGTGTGTAAACAGGCTTGAACTTCTAAACCCTGGCTTAAAGACTTCTTTGTTTGTTGTGGTTTTTCATGTTTTTTTGTGAAACCAAAATACTTAGCCTTTTTGATGTAGAACCATCTGGTTTTGAACTTGAGTACGAGTTAGTTCCCCAGACCTGCAGGTGGAATCTGAGGTGCTAAGACATGTAAGTTGCTGCATATGTTTGAGGGTGATGCTCAACCTTGTAGTCAGGCCATAAAATAACCACAGTTATAACGAAGGTGTAAAACGTTGTATGTGAATTCTCTGTGTGGCCAACGATGGCTCTCCTTGGTTTATTCTAACTGCTAGCACATTTCCTGCTGGTGGGTCCAGAAAGAGGAATTGAGGTTGTTTTACCTGTATCTATCTTGAAAATCTGAATTCAAATTAAATGTTCATCTACACTCAATGAATGGAAATACTTATTTTGGCCTAGTTTTTGTAAACATGCTTTGTCCGTTATTTGCTGACAAACCAGGCTGATTTTTATGTAAAAAAAAAAATGTAGTTAAAGAAATATAAACTCTAATATCATTGGCTGATATTTTAAAATATAAAATATTTGAGAAACATTTTATTTTTGAATGATTTGCAGTAAGAGCTAGCTGCTTTATCTTGGTTGGAAACAGAGTACATGGACCCTGTGTCCCTCTACCTCCAGATCTTGGCTTTCATATTTCTCCGTGTGTGTTCAAACTCTCCTGTTTTGCTTCCATATGTCCCCCAGTACACACCCGAGTTACAGTTGTTACTTTTGGCTGTGATCCAGGGCTCAGAATTTGTTGTTTTGCAGAAAAATAACATTTTTCTACACAGAATCCCTTGAAATACAATATGGCTGCCATCCGTTGTTCTGAATGCGAGGCTGATACTGTCCTTAAATGAAAATGCCTGCTTTCAAAATGTCCCAGTTTCCTCTCTTCCCAAAGGAAGTACGGTTAGATTGCCATCAGATGCTACGTGTTGGTCCTCGGCATTCCTCTTCATGGTAGACTTCAATTTACTGGGAAAAAGAGTCATTTTGAAAGTCAATAATTACCTGCAGAGCTCCCTATAAAGAGATTTTTGTTTGAAATGTTGATGTCTAAAATGATGGCCATAGTTACTACTCTGGGGGCGTGAAGGGTTTCAGGTCTTTCAGTGTAACTAGCAAAGAACATGAGTATATTTGAACTTCATAAACTCTCTTAAACAGCCAAGATAGTTGGGATCTCTGGCTTATGTGAGGTATTAGGCTTTTTGAGGGCCCTCAGAGGACTCTCTTGCTTTCATATGTATAATATATCCACCTGCAAATTCTCAGATCACACAGCGTGCTTAGGGAAAGCCACTGTTAATTTGTTGAGGCAACACTAGTTTGTTTACGCAGCAGGGTGGTTGAATCCTTGCTTTAATGGTAAAAATTTGGCTATATACTTAATTTAAATGTGTGGAATAACAAATGTTGCTTCTCTAAACTTTAAAAATATGTTCAGCATATTTAGCTTGTCCTTAGGAAGCTTTATTCCAGCAATAAACATGGTGAGTTTCTGTTATGTTTGGAATATTGAAATAATGACACATTTAATTTTCTACTATGGAAAGAGTTGTGAAAGTATGTATTGCTTTTTAAGAGTTGTTTCTTGCATTGTGGTAACAGCTCTAAAGATGTTGCTTTTGGAGTTGTCAGAGTGTTGCACAATTTTCTTTGAGCCTCCGTATGGGAACTTACATACCAAATCTAATGGTTGATAAAATCTTGACTTCCATTCAAGTTTGTGCCTTGTTGAGTCGCTGTCTTGTGATTTATTTAGTTCTCTGTATGTGGAAGACTGAGGTCAAAAGAAGGTAAAATACATAACTTTTCTTCAAAGAGTTGTCCTATAGCATGGTGAGTCTTTAATGCAAAACCTAGTTTTCGTCCCTAGGGTTGCTGTACAGTAGCTGCAAGCCTTCCGATGCGCTGGGGTCAAATGTGTTGCTTGCTGCCATGGAGCTGGTGGGAATGCGCTCTCTTTTGGCAGAAGTCAGTGTTACTTCACTGTGGTAGTACATGTTTTGAGGCTGCAAGTAGAGTTTATAAAAGGTGGACGCTGTGTAGACAGCAAACACCTTATTCATAAGTAGTGGAAAGTATTCTCTTTTGAAGAGGCTCTGGTCTCCTGTATTTTTCTTTTGCATATAAACGTGCTTTACTTCAGCAGTGACAGTGTTATTTCATCTCTGTCAGGCCCTGCTACAGGCAGGGGAAAAGTGGTTGGACTTGGAGATGTTTAGTCTAAACCAGTCGGTCCCGAATTTGGGTCGCTAGGTGGCTTGATCTGTGGTCGGCAGAGCGCTGGACACTGGGCAGGTTCCAGCTCCAGTAAACCCCTGCACGGTTAATCATTTTTTGCCTTGTGGTGATGGGGGGAACGACTATCCGGTGTCTTGCCTGAGTTTGTGGTAAAATCACCTTGTGGTGTTGTGATAGCTTCTTACGTAGCTTGGTTTCGTTTTATAGATGGGGAACATCGGAGTTTTCAGCTTCCCTGCCTGAGCACGTACCTTTCTGATGAGCAAAAGACAGCAAGGTTTTTTGAGATGCTAGGTTTTGTACTGCATTTTGTCTTTTTATGCCAGGTGGTGTACATTTTTATATTGGTTTTATATAAATGGTGTACAAAGATGTGGGGTTTAGATGTCTTTTCCCAACCTCAAGGCATACTGAAGTTGTTACAATGGTCATATTTAGAATTAAAAGATTAGGTGATGGTCTTTTTTTTTTTTTTTTTTCTTTCTCCCCTGTGTTAGTTAAATAAGGCTTATTTGACTTAAAACGGCAACATGTTGGGTAAAACTGCATCTTTATTTAAAAGCAGATGTTGGTTCCTTTTTTGGTTTATAATAATTTTTTTTTTTTCCCTCCATCTGTTCACATGTGCTTCTATAAAACAGACAATGCAATTTTACCACCTTTTGGGATGTTGAGGTTCCAAGTCCCTTGTTATTACAGTCTGTGTTCTGCGACGGGCAGCCCTCTACATTGTCTTTAGCTGATGGAAAACCGTGGTGGTGGAGAAACCCACATCTATCCTTTTTCTCAGACACTTAATGATACGGTGCGCCATGTGTAGTAAGTTCGTCTGATAGAAGTCTTAGATATGATACAGCTGAATGACCGAATCAATTAAGATTTTGATTTGAAGAAGCAATGAGAAGTTCTTTAACAATGTGTTTATGAAATGAGTAGTTGCTCTGATATGTTTAGACAATGTTCTGCTCAACTATTAAGATACATTCTGTCTTTTAACTGTGATTATAAAGTCAACCTTTTCCTTGTTGTGGAAATAAAGCAGTTGCATTGACCTTGGTTTATCAGGTCGAGGTATATTAAAGGTGAGTTGTGCATACCTAATTTGAAGTAGGAATACCTGTGTGTAACATGTCTCACTTTAATCTTACCTAATTTACGTTTTCCTCAGCCCTGTGTAGATAAGCCCTTAGGATGATTTTTATATTATGTTTTACTAGCTCAGGCAGCTGCTTTTGGTGTTAATACAGACCAGGGAGCAAACGGGACATGCTGTAATAGCTATTGCATGGGAGCCTCACACGTGAGGAATCCAGAATGAAAGCGTTCAGAGTAAATTATGCAACATGTACAAAGGTTTTCAAGTCATCAGGTTGGACAAAATGAGTATGGTAAATGAAATGATTAGGCCTAATGAGATAAGAAGTCAGTGTTCAGTGCATGTTTTTACTAGAAGTTAAAAACTAGCAAAGAATTGAAGGTATTACCAGATGTCCTGTTAACCTAATTTCCCTAAAACATTGACATTTTTTTTTCCTTCTTTTTTTTTTTTTTTTTCCCCTCCTTCTTTCGGTCTTCAAATTACCAGTAGAGGCGGGGAAAGGGCACTTTCCCATTAATGAACTGACATTCAGCTGTAACCAAGTAGAGCTGTAGCTGCCTTGAATCGACCCTGACCGGTGACGTTAGCATGTGTGAGTGAGCTCATAGGCACCACCACGCACTTCTAAGAATGCGCCGCTGTGGAGTCATTCATGGTTCAGAGTCCTCTCTGTTGAATTTCACATCCTCCTACAAAATGTTTACAGGCAGGAGCAGCAGGGTAAGCAGACAGAAATAGAAAACCAAATTGTCAGTTCTGTAGATCTTGAACACTTTAAAACACGTTGGCTTAGCTTTTGTGCGCTTAAAGCAGCAGTCTGTTCTAAATGTAAAGGTTAGGAATTTACTTGTTCTGCTTGTTGTCTTCTTGATTAGGAGAAATTTAATTTTTTTTTTTTTTTAATATTTGTTGCTAAAGATTTCCTTCTCTCATTTAGAGCTGTTTCCTGTCTAGAGGCGTTCGGCTGGATGGTGTGTGAATGCTAATTTCCCAAGCTGTGTGTGGGCTGGTCTCTGCCTGTCTCTGAAGTACTTCTCCCAGAAAAGCGTGAGCATTGGTGGGTGAGCGGCTTTGCTGTTGAAGCCTGTTAGATGGCAGCAGCATTAAGAAAATGGAAGTACTCAGCCCTTGGCAGCTGAGTTTTGAATTCTCCATAGGGTATAGAATTGAGGTAGATTTATCATGTATCTCATCAGCGTGGATGGGTCTGCTTTAAGCTGTTACCAGGTTGTGCCAAAAATTTTTTAAAAAGCAAAGATTACCACGTTACAGGCTATGGTTTGGAAATAAATTCTCATGTTAGAATTATATTTACCTTGCACCTTAGAATTACATTTACTCCACAACCAATAGTCTCCCTGTTAATCAGACTTTTGGGCCTTATCTATAGCTTAGAAAGTTTTGTAATGTTTTTATCTATCACCACTTTTATTATGGCCTGTCATGCATGGATTCTACGTAGGTAATAACTGGTGGCAGAGATGCCCACTGGTGTAACAAAAGCACACGTGGGCTGTGGTTATAATTCGGTTTGCAGCCTGAATATCCGTAGTACAAATAAAGTATCTACTTCACGCGCAAATACATAGGTGTAAACACAGAGTGACCTTGCTCCAAAAGATGTAGCTCTCGCTATTACAAGTTTCCTAAGGGTGTGTTGTCAAGATTTTAAAGCAGGTTGGGTGAGACAGGGTGGGTAAAGAAATGAGGTCAAATGTAGGTGGAAGCGGAGCCCTGGAATGCTTTAAAGCAAAGGCTGAGGAGTTTGTGGACACGTATGGCACAGACTTCTGAGCAGTGGAACTAATGATGCCTCCTTTCTTAAGGATTTGTCCAATTTTATTTATTCATATGCTGTAACTCAGTGGCCTTGGTTTCTTCCTCGCACAGGCAGAGAAGGCATGGATTTTGACTCGTCCGTAGCGGAGCATGTTTTTGCTGGTGCCAGGGATGTGCATGCTGATCAGTTGGCTTCCCGCTGCCAACTGGAGTAAAAGAGCTGGGGGAGCGTTACCTGGTCCGCTGGTTTGGCAGGGGGTCCAAAATGTCTCTGAGGTTTCTGCTCTTTCAGACTGGGCTGATAATGGTCAATGAGGTCCAGGTCTTTTGGCGGTGAAGGGTTAAAGCAGATGGACAAACTAGTGACCACGTAAGCCTGATTAGCTCAGGGAACCAGTTTAAAAGCAGTGGTAGCCAAGATAGAGAATGTACAGAGGAAAGAGAGTAGAATATAAAACAGAGGGAAGCAGAGATGAACTTTGCTTATAATTTGTCCCTTCAGGCAAAAGTTTAATTTTTTTTACTCAACATACCAATTTGCAAGTCGTATCTTAATCCCTGTCATTACACTGAGTGCCTTGCAAGCATTGCCTAATGAAACTACCATGGAGCACTGCCTCCTAAAGAAACCGTCAACCAGAAAGATTTGTCCACTATATGGACAAATCTATGAGGCTTTCAGTTCAGTCCCGCGGTCTATCGCAGTTTTAGTCTTGCTCTACTTTAGTCACGGGACTCTTTTTCATTAATAGCAGAAAGACAAGAGTCGGCTTGTCCCAGTACTCCTGTATTACGATGCCTTGTGTGAAACGAACTTTAAATGAGCGCTTGGTTGCAGAGCTCCTGCAGGCTTCGGTTCTCTCAGTACTGGCAGGGGACAGAATAAGGAGAACAGGGTGAAGAGCATCAGCAGTGTCTTACGGGTGAAGGAAATGTGGGAGCTGGGAGGTCCGGGTTGAGTTGCCGCCTCCTCCTGCTGCTGTCCTGAGGCCCTGCACAAGCTGCGTATGCCTGCCTGCCATCCTGCTGGCTCTGAGTTTTTAAGAAGCAGTGCTTATTCTCTTGAAAGCTCTGGTGTGGTCGGATTGTGCCAGTACAGAGAAACTTTATATCATCACATGCAATTCTTATTCTGTGTGGAAGTAGCTCTACCAAGGTAAAAATGCCTTTATAACCTCGTGATTATGTCCATGGTAGGGTTTTTACTGTTCAGTCAATACTGCTGTCTGATATAGGCAAATACTGCTTTGGGCAGTGCCCCAGCTCAAAAATGTGATTAACGGCCTTTTCCTATCTTATCAGATATTCTAAGAGCAGTTACAGATGATGAAGCCCTTGTGTATTACAGTAATAGGGACCCAAGGGTATGGACACAGGAGCAATCATTGCAGATCAACTGGGTGAAACTCTACTTTCTGATAGAGCCTATGCAAGGAAAATAAACTAGAGTGAAACTAGCCCAGGGTGACTGTGCAGATGGAAAGCTGTAACGCACTAATTATTCCGTAGGAAGTTCAACCATGTCTTTGCCACGCGGTGGCTTGTTTGCATGTCCATGTTCTGAGGGAGAGAGTCACAGTCCACCTGAGCCCGTTCCTTTGCAAGGCTTTGGGAAGGGGAGCGTCGCAGTGGATTACGAGTGTTTGATACGTAAGGACCTAGTTTCAGTGGTAGCAAATGTTGGGGGAGGAGGGGGAGCGTCGCAGTGGATTACGAGTGTTTGATACGTAAGGACCTAGTTTCAGTGGTAGCAAATGTTGGGGGAGGAGGGGGCCCCTCGTACCTAGAGGGGAACAGGGCACTGTAGCACCGCTAATACCTCCCAGCCTATGCTCCTTTCTGGGGCCGTGCTCCGATTCCTCCCTCCCCTCGAGCGCAGAGGTGTTGGTTGCAGCATGCATAGCTGTATAGGGCTTCTCTGTACAGCCAAGGGGATGCCACCAAGGGTTGCTTAAAATACATACACACCTACTTTTTCTAAAGGTCATTACGTAGCTGGCAAACGGTTTATAAATAATACGAATGTGATAACAGGTTTTGGTCTTTTTAATGAAGTACTGAGACACTGTAACCCAATATGCATTGTTTTATACAAGTTTGAAGTCATTTAGTAGGAAGAGGTAGGGCAGCTTCATCTCGGTACTTCTGGGAGGTACTGACTAAACATCCTCTTCCTCCCCCTGCTCCTGAATCCCTGCTGAGTACAATTACTTCATATTCTGCGTCTGTGGTCTCCTCCCCTTCTCTCTCCCACACTTGTTATTTTTAATCTGTTTATGGAAGAGAAGAAATCTTTTGAGTGTACTTCTGAGAAGTTTGGGTGATTTCCTTTCAAGCCAAAGGTCCTGCCTACTCAGATTTGCCAATAGCAAGCATCTGAACTCACGGCCTGACTGCTCAGTCCCTTTGATCTGTTCCATGTTTTCAGTCTTGCCAAACATGGTGATTTTTTTTTTTTTTTTTTTGAGGCAGGAGGGTGCTTTTTGGGATTGCGATTGCTGTGAACTGAAGCATGCAAAACCAATCAGTAACGTGCTCTGCAAAAGATGAGATTATAGAACTTTTTGCCTTCCTATTTTCACATATGATACCACTTCCTTGTCTAAGTGACCCTTTCTCAGCAGTTGATTGGGAGTAATTTCATTTATGTACTTTAAAACTCTAGTAAAGGATGTGGCATTTTATTTTTCTCCTTTTCCTTTTGTAACCATCCGTTAATTTTCCTTTTCGGCACATTAACTCTGTTTTCCTTTATTGTTCTCCGCCTGCCTTCCACAAAACACGTTCTTCTTTCCCTCTCAGGGTGGATAACACTCTTTCCTTTATTCACTATCACTCCTCAGGTATCCTCCGCTTCTGCGGCTACTCAGCTTTCCCTTGTTGACTTGTCATCTCGCACATCAGGTTATATTGATACTAATGAAGTTTCCTTTCTCGTTTCTATTTGTACAGTGTGTGGGACGCCATTCTTACAGGGCAGTCTGTGTTGCGATACATGGGCTGTAATTTCTGGTTTTGTTGCTAGGTGTTTACCACTGCAAGTCAAGATTATGAGAAATGGTGCCTATCCTGACTTGAGGATGAGTCATCCTCACACCTAACATAAAGACGGTTTTTCATCACTTGAAGTAATGGATTTTGGTCATAATATCTGTAACAAAACACTTGATGTGAAACTTCTGATGAAGTCAGTTTTGATGAGCTGGATCCCACAGGAATCAGTGAATTATAATGAAATAAGTTACAACAACAAAATAATTAGCCAGTTCTCCCTGTCAGCACCTTGCTCACAAGAGAGGACAGAGCCAGCAGGTTATTTTTCTCAGCCTTTTTTTTTTTTTTTTTTTTTTTTTTTGAGAAGCCTTGACCAAATAAGTGGATGCCCTCAAGAGGGCATTGGAATTAGAAAACTGTATTGCCTTAATGTTTTTCCATTCATAGAGTTCACACCTCCAGTGTATTTTAGGCCTCGAAATTACTTTTTTAACAGAATTACTCAGGTCAGGGCTTACTTTTAGGGGCAAACTCAAATAAGTCTTCTAAATCGAGGAAATTCTGTGACAGATATTGAATCACCTTCCCCATTTTCTGTTTAATGATTTTTTACAAACAACAGACAGTGGCAGTACCTTGTATGTGAGGTCAAGAATTGCCCTTACATGTGTTTGAACTCTTTGAAGTAAATGATGTATATTTATGATACATTTATATTTGCACCCTTGTATAGTGTCTGTGCGTACATACATTATATGTATTTGGCAAGTCTTGGTTTTTGCTTGAAAGTCCTAGGTTGTAATCTAATTTGATGCTTCTCTTGAATATCATTTCTTTTAACGTTGGAGCGCATTTAGCTGTTGGTTCAGCAGAATTGTCTTGTTGCTATCGAAATGGGGTTCCACTACTGACCGTATTCCTGCTAGTTCCTATATGTGGTCTGCGTGGAGCTTACATGACCACACAGCGAGCCAGCTGAACTTGCTTGTTCATCAGAAAGTTAACTCAACAGGAGAGTAAACAGTTTTCTGCCAGGGTAGGGAGTTGAATTGACTTATTTTGAAGTTGTGATGACAAGGGATGGGACGGACTGTATGGCTGGGGGGAGTGGGGGGGCAGAGAGGAGTGTCCCTTTTGATGACAGCCAAGTATTAAGTATTAGGTCACCTTAGCAGCCTTGTCTAACCACACCCGTAACAACATAGTTAAAGACTAAAGGCACTCACATGTTTGTCCTGGGCGGCTGGCAGGCATCCTTCCTCGAGTAGCAGTTTCCTTCCTTAGATGGAAACCTGCAGACGGATGTTTCGGACGCAGGTCTGTGTGCAGACGGCTGGCCTCATAAGGTGGAGAGAGTAGGTTGAAACTTTCTGTGCTCAGAATTCAGGCTTATCGTGACAGTGGCTGGAAACACTACTGAAACGGTTTTTTCACTATTGCGTTCCTACTGATAGCTAATTGAATAAAACCTAAGACAGCAAAGAGTGTTTTTTTTGCAAGTGGAAGTGCGTAGTTACGACTTCAAAACAGCAAGGCTTCAGCTTCGTTCAGTTAACGACACTTTCTTTTTTTGGGATGTGCTCTTACCTTCCCTCTCTCCTCCACAAACAGACAAACAAAAAGCTGTAAAGGGTGAGGCGCTAGTCTGGGGTACCTATGAACTCTGCGCTTGAATTGCAGATGGTGTCAAATATAAGGAAAGGAGGGGGATGGGAGATGTGTGTACCTGCTAAAGATATACTGGCAGTACCTATAGATCTCTGTTGGCCTCGACATTGCTTTTTAAGATAATGGAATAGGTAAACGAGCTTCAGACAAGCCCTGGGATGTGGGGAGCTGTACTTGGCAGCTGATTACTTGTACCTGGAGTTTGCTTGGAAGAAGAGCTATTCTGGTGTACCAGTTGACTTGTTGAGTGTCGAAACTTCTGCTCAGGTTCTGTATTTAGGGATTGTCTTAAATACAGGCATGATGGCTAGTCAGATACTGCTGTCTATATATATGGCATGAGAAAAATACACATATTTTATGTATACTTGTGACTAGTTTAAAGGTGAAATTAACATTTTAAAGTTTGGCTACACTTTTGGTGCAGCAATATTAAGTTAATTCTTTTTATAGCTGCAAATAAGTTTTGGGAGTCATTTTTATGGAGGAAGTGGTTTTGGTGCTTATAGGTATTTCAGATTTTCAGCTTTTCCTTTGCGAGGTGGACATCTAGCCTAGTGGAGTAAGTTAGCATCTAAAGTAATTGCATGTGGATGAGGGTTTCACCTCATCCGCTGAAACTTGTACTTAATGGGAGGAATTGGGAAGCCTACCTTTCTTAAAGCTCATATTCTTCAGCCTGTGCTAGTAGTGTTCTAGTGTTTCTTGTAACTATGCTCAGCTTGGCAAAATCATTTGAAAAAAGCCGATTTCTGAAATTAAACAAGCAGTTCCAAAAATTATGCACAATAAGTTCTGCTGTTTGCCATCATCGAAGTAAACAGCTTCTCTGTTCCAAATTGGCATTCGGAGATGTGGGAATCCAATTAAAAGTGCAAAGCTGTCTTAATTTAGAGGCAAGCATGAAAGTTAAGTGTTTTTTCTGTAAGTAGCAGCAGCGTTTGCTCTGTGCGAGTGGTTAGAGAGGGGAGAGGTTGTCAATGCAGGGTGATGCGGTTTTGTAGCAGTTTCTTGATGCTGCCTACAGAAAACTTCCAGCATGAAATCAGTCGATTTGACGGAGAGCTCTGCACTGCTTGGGCACAGGTCCGAGCTCTCCCCTCACACTGTGCGAGTCTCGACTTCCACCCAAACAGTTTAAAAAAAGCCTTTTAAATACATTCTCCTGGTATTTTTAGGTTTGCAAAATGCACGTTTACATATTTTACATGTTGAATGCTGTGATGAGTGGAAAGGAGATCTGCAGTTGTGATATGACAGTGTGGCGTTTGAGCCTGTCTTTTTCTAAAACCTCATCTGTATTGTAAAGACATTTTAAACAGGCGTGTGAATTACAGGACAAAGTGAAAAGTGTGTATGAGTACAGAGGTACTTCAGGTAAATGGTTCTAGAATTTAGTATCCCTTTTGGGAGAAGATAATGTGTTTTGCTATACAAGAGTAAGAAATGTTTTGAGTTGCTTTCAGTGTGCTTCTTATGTAGAGAAATACAATTTACTCAATGCTTCCTAGTCCATCCTTTCAAAAAGCATATATGCTGAAGGCAATCAAAAAGACATTTGAAAGCTGCTGTAATTGCTTCCATAAACTTGGATTAGGAGCTTTTAAATGTCCTGTGAGTTCTGGAAACTCTACAAGCACTTGCTCAACCTCTGAAGGAAGAATACTTTGCAAAAAAAAAAAAAAAAGCATTCTCTTGAGCAGTAAACACGTACAAATACCGAAGTGACACCGTGGGTGATGTCCCTGGAGACACCACCATTTGGAGAGGACACCAGTCTCACCAGTATGAATGGGTTGTTGGCTGTCAGGTTGTTTGCCTTTGGTGGTTGGAAGCACCTTTTAAAAGGTAGCCAGAAGCTAAAATTGAGTCCAGCTCTTTTCAGTGGGTTGACTTGGATTTGAATGTAATGGCAGGCTAATAATTAACTTTATGAATGCAGTTTCTGGCTTGCTAGCTGGTGGCCCTCTGTCCAGTACTGGCATCAGACTGGTTACTGCGGGCATGGTCTGTTTTCTCTGGCTCTTCTGTTTCAGGAGTGCTGGACCAGGTGAGGGGCCTTGCACGTGTGTGTGTGTGTGTGTGTGTTTTTTCGTTGAAGGCTGAGCTGTTATCAGGGTGGGGTGTGAGTGAGGCAGTTCTTAGTATCAGGGGTTGCTCAGCCACCTGGGATGGCCAGTGCTTGGAGCCTCTTCAGCCATCCTTTCATTTTTCCTTTGTGTGCTCTGCAGTTTGGGAATTGATTTTCCACACCCCAGCCTTTAGGTGGGATGAGTTTAAATTCTGGGAGCATTTAAAGCCTAAAATGAGTAATTGGTATCCCCACACCACAGGCTATTTGTGATTGCTTGATTAATTTTCAGTAAAGCTGAAAATTTAGGTGTTCAGTAGATGTTCAGTAACCCTTCTAGGAAAAGGATCGTGCTGTTTGTGCACCTGCCTGCAGAAGTATGGGAATATGAATTGTGATCGGTTCTTTCCCAGCTGCTGGATAAACACTACATAGACCAGCATTTGGTTGTGCCTACATCTGGACAGTGATGATTTGTACACAAATTCAGCTTTGCTTTTAATCACAGGGAGGCTGTATAGCTGCAAGGATGGCTGAGGTAATGCCAATGACTTTGTCACTCACCTCTTCAGACAGGTTTGAATAGACGATGGGGTATGAGGAGAGAGACTCCTCCCATTTGAGGGAATTGAAGGGGGCAAACGAGAGGTGCGTGCTGTAATTCTGAGTCATGGGCGAGGAAGAAGCAGGACAGGAGAAGAGCTGAAATGAGCAAAATAAATCTGAAGAGGCAATGGGAGTAAACAGTGAAAGGGTATGGGAATACAAATTAAGGAAGAGATATAATGAAACCAGGTAAAATAAGGTTCTTGCAGATAGAAGCAACCTGTCTGGAACACTGTGCAAGCATGTTTGGAAAATTAATTTTAGTTTAATTTCAGTAACTCCACCAGATTTGTGAAGCGTACGTACTGCAGTTTTATAAGAATTTGAACGTGTGCTTGCCCTCTGAGTAAACCAAAATGTGCTGAGCTCTAGTTGGCTATGTTTTGCATTAAAACAAACAAAAACTGCCTGTTGTACCTAATTTTGTAATTGTCAACCGTTCACAAACAGTGCTGCCCAGAATTACGACACTCCTCTAGCTTGAGGTGGGAGAAAGAAGTTTTTGTCTTTTGGGTTATGCCTCTTCATATTCCCCAGGGTTCCTGCTTAACGATGAGAAATATGGGTTGCTTTTAAGGAGAGCTGAGTTTATTGTATGATCAAATGACTCCAGACTCTATAAAAAGAATACTGCCTATTCATGGTAGTAGTAATAAACATATGGCTTGTAGCCTTTTTAACTTTGAGGGGATTTTATCGCCTTTTTTTTTCCCTTAGCTGTGTTAGTTAATTGACAGAAATTCAGTGTTCAGGTTACTTCCTGGGCTCCTCTGCTGTTCTGTTGTCTCTGCCCAATACGACGATAAATAATTCCTAGTGTTTTCCTTTCTATTTCTGCTCCTTTGATTTCTGTTCGGAAAAGCCCCCAAATCGCAAGGTCCAAAAGTTCCCCAAACAATATGGTAAACTTTACTAAAATCAGGACTCTATAGATAGATTGCCACACAAGTAAAACAACCACGGAAACCCTTCCTTCCCAGTTCCTCCAGTTGAATATGTGAAGTTAAAAATACTGCTGAAATAGATGATCTTACCGCTTTCTGTTCGCTGGCAAGTAACTGGAAGACTGTTGGTGCCTCATGTCATAGAACAAACTACTGTTTCATTTGGAGTTGTAATGTTCTTGATACTCCATCTCAATTTATTAGAAAAAGTACTTGATTTAAGTGTTGGAGGTAATTAGGAAAGTTATGCTGTTAAACTGTTAAAGGGTATGTGGTCAGGCAACAGTAAAACAAGACAAAATAAAACATGATCTGAAGTCATGCAAGCATAAGATGTAGGTGGCCTCTGGGAAAGGGTTCAGTGACTTCAGTATTGTGATACTGTAAACATTATTTTCAGGAAACTGCTTATATTTTAAGAACAAAAAAGTGCAGCAGGTGTAGTAAAGCATTAACAGGACAGCATTTAGTGTTAGTATATGGAAAATTCTCTGCTAATGTAATGCATACTTAAACATACTTAAAAGGACCAGGATATACTGCAAGAAACATGGCCTTGACATTGTTCTCAACACTCATCCACCAACACATTGAGGTTTTAACAGCCCGTGAATCTGAAGAACTGCATAACTTGTAGAGAAAACAAAAATGCATAATTTTTTCATGGTGCTTTTATGGTGATCGGTGATACGGATTTAAATTGTATGCATTTAATGACTGCAAATTGGGCTTTGGACAGTGTATTCTTTTCATTGTTGTCTTCTGCAACATGGTGATTTCATCCGCATCCTTGTGAAGGAGGTGGGAAGGCTGCGTCCTGCTCCATGAGACTCTGAACATGGCTGATATTCTTTTTATGCGCTGATTTAAAATACTCTTCCAAAAAGTTTTAAAACTAAATTTTGCAGTAGAGTGTTGGGACATAACAAAAAAAAAAGCGATACCACTTAGTATATCTTAATTTTGGTGGAGTGTCATTCATGATTTGTCTTCTATAGAGTCACCTTGACTTTTTCTTATTTTTGGTTTGGTGTTTTTTTTCTTCTTCTTTTTTTCCAACCCAAGTACAAGCTGAGCGAAGACATTTAAAAATATATTTGTCTTCGTTATATGAAGTGCAATATCTGAGAAGTGTTGACTTAAAAGTCAACTAAGACACCTTAGTTTAAATACATGGGCAGAAACTGTCTGATAATTAAAAAAATACTCTTCTTGAATTTATTTTAATTTGTTAGTAAAACAAAACTTGTTGCTTTTATACCCTCTTGTTGCAAGCTATGAGGATGTGTTCTTAACTGCTTGAAATGGCAATTGAAATGTTTAAATGGAGATGAAACCATTGGTCTTTTTAATGCTTTTGTAGGGCTTAGGGTATTTCACACTGCTGTATACATGATTGATCAAGTGCTGTTGTGGATAAGAACGCTTCAGGTGGCTCTTCGTGGTTCTAGTGCCTCAAGCTGCGTTCTTCTCTTTGTTGCCGCTTAAATGGGTCATTTTCTTTCGCCGGGATCTGAAGACATGGAAAAGCCCCAAGTAATTTTTCTTACAGTTCTTCTAGTGTTGCCATGGATGCTGGTTCCTCAAAGCCTGCAAATGGAGGGAGAGAGGGCATGGTCTTGCAGCAGGTTCTACTGGTGGTCGGTTTGGTCACCCCACAGCCTCCCAGGGCCCTGGAAGGTGTCACCAAGCTCCATCTGCGGTGGGGCTCAGGCTGTCGACCCAAGGCCAGAGTTGCACTGGATCCCTTGGTCCTGCGTGCGCCACTGCCTTCACATCCAGCGTGGCTGATCAGAGCAGATACCAGTTCAGGGTCTGTTTGTGTTGCCAGGTCTCAGCTCAGTCCAGCGCTCCTGAACCGTTTTGCCTCAGCTGTGATTCAGGCTCTTGAGCACTGGATAAAAGAGTTTTATTCTATGCAGCTCCTGTCTCAAGGTAAGAAGAGCTGGCGTGCTCTAGGCCTATCTTACAAGTTGTCCATCGCAATCTCACATAGTATCGAAAGCTGTTTCCAGACGACCTTGTAAGGAACAAGAGACCAAAGCAATATTAAGGTGTATTCCCCAGTACTAGCGCTGTACTGAGACACCTCCCCCCCACTGCCTCCAAGCTCAGCCCAAGGAGGAAACGGCTCTGCCCAGCTGTGGAGGACCCAGTAATAAAAAAGCACATCTGTCATCACCTTAAGATATTTCTCCAGGGATTGTGTCAGTGCCAGTGCTTTCAGAGCCTGCTTTTCTTCTGCCGTCCCCTGTGGTAGGAGCAGGAAGCAGTGAAGCAGAGCAGGTGACTGTGTTGAGGAAAACGAAGCCACCTGCATCTTAGGTACTCGAGAGGTCTGGGTCAGAAGAGCAGGCTGTAGGTCTGTTCAGCAGCAGAAGTTAGGATGAGAGCCTCACTACCTCCCTGCTTCCATGGCATTTCCAAGGCAGAGGGGAATACCAGTGAGACTGCTGTATTTGCTAGTATTTGAAACCAGCCGTGTACAACTGCTTAACGTGGCCTTGGCTCTTTTGAAGAAACTTCTGTGGCTGAGATACTAGGCAGTGACTCAGTTGTTTTAAGCTTGTTTTTCTGTCCCTCCTAATTTAATATTTGCCTGGAGAGGATGGGCCTTCATGGAGAAATAGATGTTGCCTTTTAAAGGTGTGTTTTACTCTGGGTGGAATTCCCTTGAGATGACATCAAGGAACCGTAATTATGGTTGGTCACGCAGCCGGGGGCAGGCAGCCCACTTCTAACCTGGGCTGCCTTTGCTGACATCGAAGTTTTCAGAGATGGAGCCTGTGGCACAGAGGTGTGTAGCTGTTTTGGAAGCAAGCTTTTCCTGACTGTAACTGCCCGGAGTAATGGATAACTGAGATAGCTAATCTTGTCTTCTTCCTGTTTATTCTCCTCCATCCCGAAAGCCAAGCTCCTCACCACATCTAACTTAGCATCTGTACTCTTCTTCTCCGAAGTGGGTCTTCTTGTAAGAGTATAATGGAAATTAGACAATTCAGTTGTATTTTAAGAAGTTTTTCTGGTATTAAGTCGGTTTGAACTATTTCACATTAACACTTTCCTCTGCACTTTTGATTTAGAAGGTAAGAAATACCGTACTGGGTCAGGTCAGTAGTTTGTGTAGCCAAATACGTGGTCTTCAACAGTGGCAGTGACATTGCTATTTAGGGAGAACATGTGAGCATGGCCACTCTGTGACTCACTGTCCTCCTACTCTTCTAGCATCCAGCCATCAGACTGGCAGTGTTAGAGGCTACATCCTTGTCTGTTCCCTTTAGTATCTGCTCACGATCCTGAAGTAACAGATTCCCAAAGTTCCTTGCCAGCAATGTTGACCTTCTCTACTGCCATCAGGTTTTTATAAGCTTTGAATATATTACACCCTTCCACCCCTCATCACCTTGCATCCAAATTGAAGAACCCCAGCCTCTTCTGTCTTTTCTCCCAAGGCAGCTGCTGTCTCTTTAATCCTTTAATTGTCCTTTTCTAGACCTTTTTGAATTCTGCTCTGCCCAGCTTGTGTGCTGTTCTTGTCTCCACGTCTTGGTTCTTACGATTGCAGTGCACCCTTTACATAGCAGCAAAATTACTCTCTGCCTTGTTCTCAGTTCCTTCCTGTTGATGTCCAATATCTAGATGACATTTTCAGTGAATGTTGCACACTGAGACAGTAATTTCAGAGGACTGTCAACGATGACTCAAAGATCTCTTTTTTTGAATTGTAAATTCCAGCTACAAATTCAGCATGGACATACAACTTAGATTCCCCCCCCCCCCGTATTGTCTTAGATCTGTCTGCATTGAAGCTCATCTACCACACTTTGCTTATTCAGTTTAGTGAGGTCCTTCCAGAGTTCATAGTCATTGCCATTGCAGCTGGCTGACCTGAAAAAGCTTAGCTTTATCTGCAGACTTGGAGAATTTCACTGTGCACTTCTATCCGGGTCGCTTCTATCCGGGTCGCTGAAGATGTTGACTAGAGTAAGTCCTAGCAATGCTGCCAGGTCAGCTCCGCTATTGACTCTTCTCCATAGTGGAAAGTTGACTATTGAGTCTTAGCCTTGCTTCCTCGTCTTTAGCCGGCTTTCTGCCCATAAATGGACCTTTCCTCTATAACCAAGCAGCTTGACTTCTTGCCATAGACTGTTAAAGAAGCAGCCTCGGCTTTTTGAAAGTCCAAGTATGTGTTTTCCTTGGATCCCTTTTACCTGTTTGCTTGGAATGCCAGCAGGGTTTCTCTTTGCCAAAGCCATATTCAACTTATCCCAGCAGGTTGTTTGTGATACCCTTATATCTGCAATCTTGCCATGAATGGAGATCACATTTACCAGCCTGTAGCTCTTAAGGTTCCCACTGGAGTCTTTTTTTGGAGACCCCACCAGGCCAATTGTGAAAGAACTTGAAAGAAGCTTACAAGTAATGAGAAGTTTCCTCTCCTGACCCAGTATGCCCAAAAGCACAGGTTTGGATAGTGTGAAGTGAAGACTCAATTATAACTAGAGCAGTCCTGCAGACTTTAACTGTACTATGTTATGTGGTATATTAGACCCAAATTAGGCACATGGTTTCATGGAAATGTTTATATGACTTACAGTTCCGTGAAGTTAATACTGCATAAAATGTTTTTTTTTTTTTTTAAAAAAAAAGTGATTGCTGATCTGCTCCTAGCACTTGGGTTAAAGGTAAGTCTGTTCTGATAGTGGCAGTTACCTGTGTTAAGGCTGACAAACCTCTTACCCCTTGCTGAGCTTTTTTTTTTAAGTACAGATTTACACCAGTTTTCCTAGTGGGAAGGCTGGTTTCATTTTCCTGCCTGACCCTGACCTGTTCAGTCCTCCACTCTGGTTTCTTCCACAGCTGTGCTATGAACCCAATCAGTGAGGTGATCCAGGCTTGCAAGTGTACGTGGTTTTTTTGGTTTTTTTTTTTTTTTTTTTTTTTAATAAAAAACATAGCTTGGTTTCCTTCCCAGATTACTTCAGGGATGTTTATAGCGTAGCCACACAAACAGCTTCATCAGCATGATTTAGTGCGTGATGAATTACGGTAGTAGGGAGAGGAATAAGCTGCCACGGTGTGTGGGAGACTTCTTAATCTGACTTAGCTACCAGGGAAAAGCAACGTGCAACTGCACAATCAACTGTATGTTAAACCAGTAAGTCAGGAGACCTAGCCATATTTTTTCATACAAAAATACTTTGCAGTTGTGGCTGCTGGGATGATTGTGATGTTACTTGCGTGAAGCTCACCACTGCCTTTTCTTGGTACAGTGTCATAGTTTAAGTGCAAATACGTAATGCGCAGTAAATGTTGACTTGTGGCCATAGGGTACAGTAACAGAATATTGAACTCCTGTAGCATTGCTTTGATCTAGAAAGACTTGTGTTGGTGACAGTAAGTCATTATTGAATCCTGATAGGAAATATGGAAGATAGCAAGTTGCTTTTCTGCTTGAAATAACCTTTATGTTACATTCAGATTGTCCCTGTTGATGCCAAAACTGAAATAATGGAAAGTAAAAGAACGTGTGCTTGTAAAACTGAAATGCATTGAACCAGCGTGTGACTACATACTTGCAAGGGATGTGCTAGTGCTGAAGCAGAGCCATCACGCTGGAGATGGGAATGATGGCTGTAAAACCCTGGAGCTCAGCTTGGCTGTTGGAAGCTTATGAACATCTGTATATTAAACAATCCTTGTCGTAAGGGAAAAATCCTGTTAAATGTTTTGTTTCTCATAATTGGACTGGCTCAGGGTGTTTTTTTGAAAGATGGATTGTCTGAGTTAATATTTTGTGTTGAACATGGCTACAGATTTTTCTGTCCATCTGAGTGCCTTTTGCAGACGATGTTGCATTGGTCTGTCCTGTGTGGCTTCTTTGGGGACTTCTGTATCTGATGGGGCAAATGGTAGGAGGATGGATTGTGAAATTGAAAGGAATAACTTACGACTATTAAAAACCAGCACGTATATCATTTATTTCTTATGTTTAAAACCACTGAAGTGGTATTCTTAGGATGCCCTTTTTTTTTTTTTCATTATATAAAACCTGTGAATGCTAACCCTGTTAGTTCTGGTGACTAATGTTTTACTAGTGATGTTTCTTAGATAAGTGCGAAGACCTAAGATGCTTTATGTTTTTGTTCACAGTCAGTTTGCAAGGCCTCTATTCGGGGAGCGTGTTCTTTATCTTAGCTGTAGATCTTTCTGTTTTAATATATCATGGAAATAATGAACTTCTCGGTTTTAAGAAATGACAGTATCGTTAATTTGACAGTGCTCTCTTGTTGCATAAGCAACTTTCTGCTTCCAAGTCTTAAAGGCCACAGGTCCCTGTAATGACCAAGAGCATCTTCTCCTCAGGATATGATTTCTAATGCTGTAACAAAATGCCCTAGCTTTCCACTCTTGAGGCATAATTTTGTGTCTAGATTCTCTAGTGATGAAGAGACCTTCTGAAATACTTAGAATTATGGAGGAAACCAATTCATCCTGTACAAGTATGATGCCTCTTGTCCGTTCCTTCATCTGATTCTAAGTTTCTGAGGAATAGTTCTGCTGCCTTGGTAAATGAGCTAAGAGTAAAGGTAGATGAAGATCCATCATCAGGATAGCTGGCTATCAATCGGTAAACTAAAAGACCTGTCTTTGAGTCATTTCAGTATTGCCATAATCTTTGGTGTTGGAAAGGGGATGAGTTTGAGTCTGACTGTTTCCCAGCCATCTAATTTTGATGAACCCGCACATTAACCCCCTCTGATATTTTTATATGAAAATATCTAAAGGTTTTTCTTTGTTCCTTCATTTGTGATGCAGGCAGCATGCATTACTTTCCATAGTTCATATCTGCCGTATCGGCTGTCAGACTCTTCGGGTGTGACAAACTGAAAGGGGCAATAATTGGATTAAAAAGTAGATTGTATTTTCAGGTTACCTTACAGAGGAAATAAGTCTTTTGAAAAAAATTACCACTAATTCCAAAATTGTGTACCAACTCAATTACATGTCACTGTTTCAAAGAAAATGCTGGCAAAAGAGTTGTTTCTCCTTAATTGCACACTGAATTGCAGTGCTGTTTGATTTATCAAGGATCTAAAGTGAAATATTAGATGTTTTCTTATATGCAAGTGTAAAGGAAAACAGAATCCCAGTTTCATTTCTTGGCAGATAAAGAACAATTACTGATTTGATTGTTAGAAAAACATGTTTATTCGGAAGAATGCTTTTACTGAAGGAAGAAAAAAGAGTGTATTTTGTAATAACTTTATCTAAACTGAAACATGAGCAAATTTTTCTGCTTTTTTTGTTGGTGTTTTTGCCATAGCTTTCTACGATGATGAGTCTCATCTTGCCTTTGCCGAAATCCTTCTGTGATAAGTTTGATTTATGCATTCATTATCTCTGCTACAGTGTCAGGCTGTAATGTCTTTTAATGTCATTTCACTGTGGGTTTGTGGGTGAGTGGCTGCTACAGTGGAAAATAACTTCTGTTCAAGACTTTGCTTCCTGTCTCAGCCAAAATGCAAGCATTTAAGCATATTCTATGCGCTCCTTTCCAGCCTTGCTTTAGTGAGAGTTACTGTCTTTTCAACTCTAAGTCAACATTACTTGATCTTTATCTTATGTTATTGTGATCTTCTGTTCCTAAACTCATCTAAGTGTTTCTGATCTTATTTAAAGAAATCAGTCAGTTTTATATTATTTCTGTCCAATCCCAAGATGAAAGATGAATTTCTGAAGAAGGTGAAGACTAATCCTGCGTAATAAAAATTGCCTGGATGCTGCCTAGTATGCACATGCCTTAGCCATCCTGGGCTTTGAACAGAAATTGTCACTACTCGCTACTGTAGATGTTAAGATAAAATTTCAGCTTTCTGCTAGATAGCCCTGACACTGATATGCTTTAGAGATGTCGCTTCTCCTTGTATCTGTTCAGAAACAGTTGGTCGGCTTATTGCATGTAGTATCTTCAGATCTTGGGCTGGGTTTGCAAAGTCAGAAAGAAAAATCCAGAGATACTGCCTCTGGCTTGGGAAGTTCCCAAGCCACCCGTCGCTGGGGGTTGGGAGAGTGTGCTGGGATAGCTGTCCCTGCAAGCTTGTCCTGTTTTTCCTTCGACATTTACTGTTTGCTGCTGTAAGAGATGGGAAACTGGGATAGATGAACCTGTGCTTTGTCTCTTACGTATCTTGATAGATACCATTTTTGAGTATCTCTGTCTCTGTCTGAGCTTTTCTAAAAAAGGAATTGTATTCTTCAAAAAGTGCTTTATTTGTTCATATTAGTTACTGTCTTCTGAGCTAGTTAAATAAACCCTTGTCTGCAGAAGAACGTGCTCTTCTCATCTTTACTCCCCTTGGAGGTGGGGGTCTGTATTGTTGCGTTGAAAGTAGCCTCCTTACCTGGACCCCGATAAAGCATTGCCATTATTCTTCGGTCCTAGCAGCACTAGAGAAACGATAGGCTCCACTGTCTCCCCGAGAAATGGAGATCTCTTGCGTGTACCCGCAGTCTTGGCTTAATAACGTCTGGTTTATCTTGCTTGCGATTCCTAGGATGAGGGGCATGCGTAAGAAGAGAAGGAAGAGCTAGTGTTGTTGAGACTCAAAGTCTGTTTTCTCTTCATTCAAAGACAATAAAGCTTCTAATTAAGAAAACTTGCTGCACTGCTGGCAAGAAAGCCTCAGGTGCTTTCAAAACCTACGAAGATTTGGAACAGCAGCCCTTGAAAAACCTTCATTTCTGGGTAGGTATGCAGCTTTTGCAGACATATATATAATAATTTCTCAAAATTTGCTCTCTTGAGTTTTTAGGCTTATCTTCTGCTTAGTATCACTTGTTTTCTGGTTTGTCATATCTTCAAAAGCGATACTCTTTTTGTCTGGCATGGAAACCGGCAGAATCTGGGAAAGGTCTGGTTTTGCTGGTTATTTTCCTTCTTGCCTGCATAATTGAGAGGAAGTTTTGCTAAAACAGTGCTGCTCGCCTCTCCCTGTTTCCAGATACCTGTCTCTATTTTAGGATTTCAAGCTCCAGCAGTCTTCCTTAACAAACAATTACAGGAACAGTTTTGAGAATTATTTCGGCTGTATGTGTAGAGATTGTCCCTGAAAGCCTCAGTCTGCTCGTGTGCTGGCAGAAGGGAATTGAAACCCCAGATGTCTGGGCTCATTCTTACGAGGAGAAGTATTCCTTTTGTCCATGTTTTTCTTTGCGGAGAAAACCGATTCCCCTTGTGTCGGATTTTTTTCTAGTAAAATCTGTATAGTGCAATAAAATATTTGGAAACATCTTCTGTAGTTTGAATTACATTGTCGTCCTTTCACCGGGGAAAAAAATCTTATTGAAGTAGGTGCATTGTTTATTTTTCCTCTCTCAGAAACAAACTTATTATTAGGTTTATAGGAGAAAATAATTAGGTTATAGGAGAAAATAATACTTACTATTTGCTAAAGTATGCATTGTAAGGCAGGATAGTTACTGTCCGGAATAAATGCCTGTACTGGTGTAATGTAACACTTTATTTTTAACCATAGTTGAAGTATGTTTCAGTTGTTTGACAGTCTGAGCTTGTGCTTTGCTTTGAGAAAGCAGTGGATGTGGTGCCCAGGTGCTCTCACTTCGGTTCGCCCGAGCCCGCAGTTTGACGGCGTCAGCCCACCCTCGACGCGGGCCGTCACCACGAGGAACGGCTCCGGCCGCGTTGCCTGCTTCCACCTCCTTCCTCGGCCAGCCCGAGCGCTCGCCGTGCTGTGGGGTGAATGGGGGCCGGGGGGTTGGTTCCTCCCGAAGCGGTTCTGCTCCAGCTCGCTGGCCGATAGCGGCTGTTCGGTACCTGGTACCAGCGCAAAGCGGTGTCGGGGCACGAGGAGAGGTGGGAGGGCCAGCACTGCCCTTCTGAAGGCAGCCTCCTTTGCAGGGTGCAGCTCTGCTGTGGCGTTGAGTCGAAGGGTGTGCTTTTCTGTTACGCTTGGCGTGGCTTATCTGGGAGCATAGGCAGTAAGGAACAGTCTTGTTCTCTGCTCCTCACCTTGTCAGATCTAACAACTGCCTGGCCTCAAGATGAATCGATTCAACCTACTGACTCAAGGCTTGTTGTATTTTGGAGATGGATTAGTTTGTCAGATCAGTAAGCTAAACTGACTCATCCTCAGGCTACAAGATTGCCAGATTTGCCACGGCGGGAGCGTGAAGGTGAGAAATACGACCATCCCTTTTGGCAGTAGCCCTCGCTTTGATCAAATTACGTATAATGTGAAAATAAGCTGTAGTTTCTCTGGTTACCTTAAATAGTTTTAGAGATGTCCAACACTTAATTCTCTTGCCTTTCTTGTCCTACTGTTTTTATTATTTAAAAAAAAAAAAAAAAAAAGACTTGCCAATGATGAAAAGCTTATGCATCTAGCTTCTAAAATGCTGTCTCATCTGTAATAAGAGCTCCTTCACCAACATAGCTATTTCTGCCGTGGAGAATAACTACATTACATTGATGGCATGCTTACAGTTTCTTAATGTTAATTGAGATAATGCTCTTCTTGAATTCAGAACCGTCTTTAACCTGGACTGACACGTTCCCTTTCTGTGCGTTTCTGTGGCATAATGTAAAGCAGTAGCACGGGACGAACGCAGGGGCTGTGTAGTCTCTTTGGGGTCTGCGTTCTGCAGCGTGACCCGGACAGTGCAGCGCAACTTCATTTTGCTCTCTGCAGAGCTGGCTGCGATGCCCCTTGCGCTCTTAGGATAGCGTTCAACCACAGGTCACGGTTCAACATAGGGATTCAGATGAGCTACGACTCACTTTACTTTTTGACTTTTTTTTTTTTCCCCACTGTACTTCCCACCCGAGGTGGATGTTGGTTCTGAACAGCTGGCAATTTTCTTACTCCTCCTCCAGCATTAAAAGATAGGCATCAAATGAATGCCTTTTCATAACTAGCTTCATCTGTCTTTCTCTTTGGATTTTGGCTGCTCTATCAGATTCCAGACAATCTGTTTCTCACTGTGATTTCACCCTCGGTCTAATTTACTCTCTGGGTTGGACTCTGTGTCTGTGATGCTGTTTCCTGGTCTTGCAGGGAATAGCGTGACAAGCACCTACCGTATTCCTGTCCAGTTTTCAGTGAAGTTGGAGAATAAGAAAACATATCAAGTCCTAGCAGGGCAGAAACTAATTGTGGGGTACTTGGCAGAAGGGAGAAGCTGCAAAGCAAAAAGTGGAGTCCTCTGACATCCTGGAGAGGAGAAAAATGTATGGGAAGCCAGGGCTCTGGCTGGCGGGGAGAGCTTGGTCCTCTGCACCCCCAGGAAAACTCCGCAAGTTCAAGCAGGTGTTACTTCTCGTTTCTCCTGGGTTTTCAAGGCCGCCTATGTTATTGATAAATACAGAAGTTGCTCTTTTTTTAGGCTAAAAAGTTGATGTTTGAGGATGCAGCGTTGTGACAAAGATCAGATGCTGTGGCAGATAACTGCAGTGGTGTAGTAAGAGGGACCCTGCTGAGGAGACTCCGGCAGATGGGGAACGACGTGCTTCTTGCCCTGTCCTCGCTCCACGGCCTGGCCGGGGCTGCAGAGGCCACAGAGAGCTGGCTGGAGGCTCCGGCGGCCCGGGCTGCCTGTGGAGGTGGTGACAGCAAGGCTTCGTGCGCTCGGGGAACTCGTCTGGGGGGTCTCTGTCCAGTGTTAATCTGATAACAGTCCTGCTCCAAATCCTCTTCTCTCCTTGAATCTCTGCTCTTGCTTCTGCTTCGCTCTGCTTTTTCTCTTTTTAGTACGATTCTGATGTTTTCTTGGGTTTTTTGGGGGGGTTTGGGGTATTTTTGATTTTTTCCTGTCTCTTTGCTGTTCCTTACCTTCACTTTTTTCTTCCTTTTTTTAGCCTATTTCCTTTGAGGTCTTTTCTTTCTTCGTTCCTTCCTTCCTTCTCCAATAACCATAGCAGTTGCCTGAAACAACTGGCCATTATACCGTTTCCTCTGTGGGCTGTACTGTCTCAGCCTAGGTCTGTCTGTCTGTCTGCTCTTCAGGCTGGGCTGCAGGCACGCCGGGGCAGGAGCTGTCTCTTATTCCCGGTGCTGTGCCTAGCACGGTGGGGTCCTATTCACATTTGGTACTTAAGCACTGCTGTAACAAACACGATGGAAAGATTTCTTGTTCAAACCCCAGCAGAAGAACAGAGATTCCCTCTAAGATGTATTAAGATGTTCTTAATTCATGCAAGTGTGTAGTAGGGAGGGTCTTGGCAGCTTGCAGCTACTGCAGGTGGCTCTTCCGTGGGTTTTGCTTGATGGTACGGTCTCGTGCGTTAGAAACCTCTTAGTGGATGGAGAGAGGGAATGAAAAGGAAAAAACAGCGGTGATCTCTGTTCTCAGGGATCAGCGGTGTACTTGGCTACGTGACTTGTACATCTAACTGGATTCAAAAGCTATAACAAATGCAGTTAAAACTGAGCCAGGGAGGCCTCCAGCAAGCAGACGGTGTCCTCCTGAAGCGGTTTACAAGAAGCTACTTTAGTGAAAGGGTTACAGGTCATACCGGATATTTTGATGGGAAGATTGTAGGCCTTCTAGGAATTCCCCAAATGTGCTGTTTAACATTTGTTAGTCTTCGAGGGCAGGGAGCTTTGGAGTCTCTGACAGCGCTCTTAAAGTAGGCACGTCAGTAGGTGCCCGGTGATGGATTCCCTGTATCAGCCTTGCTAGAAGACGCCGATAGACTCGCTGAGGGTCAACTGTTGAATGGCAAGAACAAGTGGGTAAATACGATCTGTTTGTAACTTGGGGTTCTCTGGTGCCCTGTCAGGGCTCAGTTACAGGGGTTTTATAAGTTATTACGTGTCAGCTGAACTGCTATAGTTGTCTTTGGCAAATGTTTGCTAAATCATGTTCCCTGATGATGTAAGAGGGAGGAACAACTAAAGGAAACTTCAAATAAGCAATCCTGGTACTGTATAGGCTGAATTCCTCAGCTAGCAGTTAACTCAGAGCTGTACAGCAAAGGGGGATACTGTTGAGGCCACAGTCTCACGATAAAACAATGCTGTCGTACTGTTTCTGCTCGCCCCTATCTCTGTCCGCGTCTCTTGTGCTGCATTTAATCTGTAAGCTCTTCGGGGCAGGAATGTCCTGACCTGAGATTATAAAAACAAGTGCTGTTATGATCGCTTCAGTACTTGCTTCCTAATCTGTGGAATCACCTTATCTAAATTTAAACTTGATTTATACAGCTAAATAACTTTCGTGGGGTGGGTTCGTCTGCATGTGTGTGTATGAGGTGGGTGGGGAGAGAGGAGAACAGAAAGAGTGCCTACTAAAAATAAGTTGTTAACGAGCATGAGACTGCTTATGAAACCCCACCGGCGGCCAGTGTTTAGATTACCTTAAGTGTATTTTTCTGTATTTTTTTTTTCCAAAGCAGAAATTTAAGTATAAGCATTCTGGTGGATATTTTGTTTAGTCACAGAAAAAAAATTTCTTTTAATGGTGCTTGCTAAGTTAATAGGGCAGGGTTTTCCCCCTACCTCAGTGTTAAATGCAGCTTGAGAAAGCTCCGTTGCTTAGAAATTTACTGTGTTGGTCTATGTTTGCCATGACAGAACGAGTGCTCGAAGCAAGCTTTATGTTACTGGGCGAGATGGTTAGCACAAGCCTTAGATGTGCCTCAGAAAGGTGTGGGCACCACCTTTACGCAGTGGTAGGAAGGAAGGCCTTAGGAAGATGAATCTTTTCTTCAGATGCTGTAAGTAAACATCCCTTTTGGATTCAGCTGCTTGGTTTATAAGTCAGTGGGATGGTAACCTGCTGGGATTTCGTGGTGGCTGATTTAAGCAGCTGGCTGTTGGAATCCCATCTGCCACAGCTGGATCTAGAGGAGGTCATCTGATGGCCAATGCGATAGGCATCCGGGCTAGCTCAACAGGGCTCTTCCCATCCTTTTTCCTCTTGTGTTTTTGTTTCGTTTTGTTTTTTAAATTGTTCAGAGTCAAGCTTATGCTGGGGTAGACTAGCACAACTGCATGGTCAATGTTGTGCTGTGCTTGCTTTGGCTTCCTTAGTTAAGATCTAAAAACCTGTAGGAAGTCAATGCCTTAGAGCTTCGTGTGACTTTGTAGTGGATGTTTTAGCAAGCCTATCATGTTGGTGTTCTGGGACCTGCTAAGTACCCTGTTCGTTTTTTAAAGGTTTGTTTACAGTCTTCAGTATTAAGCTTTCAAAGAGAGTGAATTGAATGCCTCCTCCAAAAAACTACGATAACCTCTAAAGGGAGACTTAAAGCTCTAATGGCATTTGGAATGACTGAACTGAGATGCAGTAAATCTAGATGCTGTTCCTTTACTTAAAATTTAGGGCTTTTTTCCAACAGATAAATAAAAGGAAAAAAATGTCCCTGCGTCTTGATGTAATTTTATGTGTTCATTATATCAAATATAGGCATATGAGGCACATCTGTCACACTTTCCTGGAAATAAATTTAGTTTCTCTTTCATTGTGACATACTAACCTCAAAAAGGCATGAAGACAGAGGTCAGTTGACTTACACACTCTTTTTATAATAAAATTATGTTGCCCTTCTGAGCTGTTACTGCTTATTTTATAGCGATGGTATAGTTTGATCTACAATAGCAGTGATTGACTTCTGTCTAGTGTTTACTTTTTTTTACTCCATTTTCCAGTTGTCTGCTGCATAAACTTAGCACTTAGTACTTTGAATTTGTATTGCCATTTTAGAAGCTGATGAGCAAAATGTAGAGGTACCAACAATTTTGGGGGGTTACAGGTTTTGCTGCCTGGAAGGTTTTGAAATGGATTGACAGCTAAAAAGCATTACTGTCGTTTGGTGCAAGTGGAATGAATATTTCCTTTTTTTTCTTCCTTTTTTTTATGTTCAGCTAGAGGCAAAGGCAACTTTGATTTCAGAGTGGAGTGTTTTAAAAGCTTTTTACCTTAGTGGTCTTTGGCTTGGCCGAAATTTGTCCTGATGATTTGTCTCTGTATTGAATGGAACAGAAGTGAGTTGACACGTAATTGACCGTGACTATAATTTGATCATTAACAATAAAACCAAAGAATGACTGCTTCACCTTTTCATCATTTATCACTTTACTATGTTTTTTGTTTAAATTGAATGCAGATTTTGACTGTTGTGGAAAGCAGCATATTTGGTTTTGAGCTATGACACCATTGCATTAGTGCTGGGTAGAAAAAAAAAGGGTTTATGTAGGTATTGAACTTTTCTGACCTTCTTAAGACCCAGAGAGTCATTATGTTCATCCTGTGCAGGCTTTCTTATTTCAAGCCTAGCAATTGTGTTTCAGCTGTATTGTATGCTTTAGAAAAGATTCCAATCTAAAATAAAAATGTGTTGCAAAAATCACCTTAACTTGCAGAGTTTTTTAGAAAATATAATTTCCTTATTAATTTTGTCCACCCACAGTTCTGTCCCAAATGTTTGCAGTTTCTATTTCTAGTCATTATGTGCAATATCTTCTCCACCTGCAGATCAGAGCCCTCTCTGAAACGTCTGTTCCTTAAATGGGTAGCTTTTAGATATAATCCTCCAGCTTTTCTCTCTTTGACTTAAATTGTTTGAGTTCTTAAAAGTCTCAAAGTAATATATTTTTCTGCCCTTATAATGTCTGTGGCTTCTTCCTGAATCTCTAGGGTTTTAAATCATCACTCCTGAATTTTAGTTACCAGGAGTGAGCACAGCATTCCAAGTAACTCTTGCATGGATGCCAAATGGGAAAAAGAGCTTGCTTCCTGGCTGATGTTCCCCTGCATATACATCTAAGGATTGCTTTAGATCTCGGTAGCAATCTTGCGCTTAGGCACTTCTGTCTGTGCCAGGATGCCTTGCAAGTCAGCGATGACGACTCCACTCTTTGAGTAGGCTTACTTGGTTTGGCTGTGTGGCCTGTTACCTTGGGTCCTGGATCCCTCTGCTTAATTTGTGCCTGGGTTACGAAGGGAGGCTAGCTGCTTTTTCATTGATCTCTACCCTGTCCATAACTCTCTAAATCTCGTGTCTGAGAACGTCATAGCTTTTCTTCCAGGTTGTTGATAAAAGCAGTAAGTGTGAGGCCAAAAATCAATGCTGGTGGGCCCTCCTACTATATTTTATTAGATCATAATTATGTTGAAACTTATGGGCTAGTGTATTACAATTTGATTAATAATCATGTTTCTTTCTGTGTACATGTTTCTTCTTTAATTTAGGATATGATAGCAAGTCAGAAACCCTACAGAAGTCACAATGCTTTTGCACAATGCTTTTTTTCCCCTCTCTTTTCCAAATGAACCTGTAATCTCCTTAACAATATGGAGTCCAAGAACCCAGTCTCTATAAAACCCATTACTGCTTCTTTATTCATTATCAAAGTAGCTGGTATGGTACTTTATCTAAAATTGTTGTCAAACTTACAGGATCTATGGATCATCCCATCCACCTTTGAAGTTCTCAGAGTGTTCTGATTTCTTTCAAAAATGAACATCACTTCTCAGACTTCTTAACTCTTCCAAAATCCTTGGATACAAATCATGAGATTCTTATGATCTTAAGTAACGTCTGATGGCCACTCTTATTGCAGTATTCAGTTACAGTAAAGAAGTCAGATGACATTTCCTGTGCTAAAACAAGTGTCTCTGTGTGTGTGTGTGTGTGTGTGTGTGTATATATATATATATATTTTTTTTTTTTTTTTAGTGAATGCTTCTGCCTTCTCTGGATGATGATTGGCTTGCTTACAGGTTTTTGTTCAGTGTTTCACCTGAGCTATTTTTGAAATTTCAAGGACTCCTTTTGTTCGGGGTAAAGCTAAAAACCAAAACACATTGTGTTTTGTTAAGTCATTTCTTCAATTTCCCGAGTTTTTCTAATTTGGTCCTTGAATGTTCATTTCTATCTTCTGCTGTCTCCTGCTAGGTAGCAGTTCACTGATGAAGAAAGGAAGCTGTCTAGTGAAACAGTTCATCAATACTATCTTTATACTTTGTCTCCTGTACTGGCTCATAATTATTAGCTCTGTATAAAATTAACCTTTTAAAAAAAAATGCAGTAGGGAAAATAGTTACAAAAATGTCGTCTAGCGCTGTGATTTCTACTGCTGACAGCGTATTGCCTCAAGCATGTGTTGCTCACACTGAAGACTCTTGGAGTAGCTGATGACCTCCTTCTTCCTTCACATGCCATGACCAGATACCTAAGAAGCCAGGTGTTTTATTTCATACCTAATCTGACGGTCGGCATCAGAGCCTAGCAGATAACTTTTCTTGTGCTTTCTATTAAGACATTTGTTTCGCAAAGTATTCAGATCTTTTGACCTTCTCAGTTATCAATGATCGAAAAGCCAATGCAGTTCTGATAGACTTCCATCCCCTTCTGGTCACTCGTTTCTCTATAGATAGTTGTGTCAGCTGCTGGTTGTAACCTGTTCAAATTGGCAGGGGCTAGTTTCAGCACTGTAGGGTTTCTGCGGAAGTGACTGGTTGACTGTATTGAACATTGAGCAAATTAAGATGAAGGAGTGTGGAGAAGCCTTAGACTTGGGAAGGGGAGAAGTAGTCAATATTGACTTAATATTGAGCCATATCTTAATAGGGAGGTGACACTGAGAATGAAAACAGATCAATGAAGATATTTGAATTAAGTGGAGACGGACAGTTACGTGATCTCGGACGTTGTAGAGAGTGTGGTGTAGGTCTGTGAGGTTTTCTTTTAGGACTTAAAAACGACCTAAGTAACATCTAATGGGAGGACCTGGGCGCATGCCAGCAAGGAGGAGTGGAGCAACTGGAGGAGGGAAGCAAGAGGAGATAGGTAAAGTCAAAAGAAAGAGGAAAAGGAGGAGTCTGTAGACAGTGCAAAGGAGTGAGGTTGCATTTGAAGTAGGAAGAAAGCAGCTGTAAACATCCTACTAATTTGTTGTTTCTTCCCTTCAACTTCAAAACATAAAAGAGGAGGAAGAGGGTGTATATGTAGTTAAAAGAAAAAAGAATCGTAGATCTCTGACTACATGTACATTAACGTGCATTTGTACTGCTCAGTCAGAAGCTAAACAGCTGAAGGGATGTAGGGCAGACGTAATTTTGGACTTTCTCCAGGCCCCTTCAACAGAAGGCATGGGGGGAGTTCCGATTAAGAGCGAAGGACATCTTTCATGGTCTCTGAGGGCTGAAGTGAATTTTCTTGACTGACAAGCTACGTTTAGGCACTGACAAAAAGGATACGTGCAGTACACTTGTAGAATGGTCAGCTTTGAGCTAGCAGTAGGAATCTGTAGCTGGTGGGGTGTTTATGTGACGAAATGCTTGTCCGGTAGCAGAATACCTTGAATCACCTGGGTAAACATCTGCCACCATTTTTTGGGGGGACGCATGCCTCTTGTTCCCAAACCATACGAGGATTTCATTAAAATAATACTGATCCATATTCATTTTGGTTTAATTTGTGAATTGTATAAACACAAGACAGAACTGAACATATTCGGCTTTTTTTGGGTGCAGAAAATTGATTAATACTCAGCTTGAAAGGGTAAGTGGCCATTTGCCTTAGGTAAAATGATGACACGAGCCGTTCTAAAGTTATGCCAAGATACTGGAAAATAGAGTTAGAGCGTGCACTGATGCTCTAATAAACCGTCGTCTTGTAAGCGGAGTAAGTTCTCTTTTCCCCCACAAACTGATGAGTATTCTCTGCTTTCAAACCACTGACTTCACCTAATGCTTGTGATTCGTCCCATATGGTCATCACGTGCTAAAGGTGGAAAGTGAGGTAGAAAGATCAAAACGCTTAGGAATTAAAACGTCTGGACTTTGGTTTCAGTTGCACATCAGACTTCTGGAATAACCTCTTCATCAAAAAACGCCTCCCAAATGCCACATCATGGATGTTAAACATCAGAAGTGGGGGGAAGTGCTTTAGGGGTTTGCATGAAACGTGCTAAGTGCAAATACAAGTGTATTACAGAGTGGTAGCTATTTATTTGTATTTGTTCTTCTGTCCTGGAGGTTAAAAAGGCGGTTTGCCTAGGTGATGGTTCTACAGTCACCCGAATCTGCTTTTTTGTTACAGTGAAGCTAGGTCATATTGCTGTCGGCACCAGAAAGCAGCTTCTTTTGGACAAATCGCAGTGACTCTTCTGATGTGAGCTGTGCTGTAAGAGCTGTTTAGTATTTTGGTGTTTGGTCCTTCCTTCCTTCCTTAGTTTTTCGATTTAATGTTTTAGTTCTATTGTAGACCTACAATTGAAGGTATTGAGAGTATTGTGTATTTGACAATGCACTGGGGCCACTAAGTCTGACAGTCCGAAACAGGAGGTGGAAGGGATGAGATGGAAACTGTCTAGGCTTCCCATTAAGGCTTGCTGTGGTGTAATGCTTCGCGGTGTTTGCTGTTCGGAGTCACAACGTGGAGGTAGTGAAGATTGCTGGAAAAGGGCGTTTGCTCTCTATCTTCTGTCACGCTGAGGCTAAAACTGGTATTTCTCAGAGCTGTTTACTGAACTCCTTTATATGCTGGGGGGCTGGCAAGTCAACTCCTGCTATCCAGATGGTAAAAACTGGGACAGCCATTCTGAGCTAAGTATGGTCTTTTGAACAGTACATACATCTATATAGTGGAACGAGTGGCAAAACAGGCTTGGGACCCCTGGATGCTGCTGTGGTACAAATACGTATTATTTGTATATTTTGAAAAGCAGTGACATGTTTTACTCTTTGAGATCAAAGGTGAATTTTGCCCCTACAGTCCCTCAGGTTCAACTATTCCGTAATGGAATATAACTGAAACTCCTAGCAGGAGTCTTTATGGTGTCTTTTGTGGAAGAATTTTCAAGAGCAGCTGTTTATTGAAAGAAGCAAACTGGGAGAAACATCTAGGAGGCTTAATGCTCTGTAACTTCTGGTAAAGAACCAAACAAAATTCTTGGTGTAGCTAATTAGTTAAGACTTTAACAAGTTCAGTTAGGAGCTGTTTTTCCATGGACTTAAAGGAAATTGTGTAAAGCTGACTGGCTTCTCATTTGAGCTCTGGAGAAGTTGCCCAGGTCCCTGCTGCACCACGTTGGGAAGAACCACCTGAGGTGGCCTGAAATTCAGGGTTTGCTTTGGCAGTTGAGGAGACCCCTAAGCGACTTGCAGCTCTGAAGAGTGTCCTTAGAGCAGATCTCTTGATACCAAGTTTTTCAAATCTCCACCAGTATTGCCAGGGACGTCCCCCGTCCCCCCCCCCAAGACTTCAGTTGTCTTGATTTTTAGGAAACCGGGGAACAAGCCTTATTAACAGCAATCTCGATACTCTGGTCTTGTGATCAAGGCAAAAAAAACCAAACCAAAACCAAAAAAATCACAAAAAAAAGGGGGGGGAAGTAAGGGATTACCTTTTAAATGATGAGGATTGTTGCAGTAAAGCAGATGTCGCCTATTTTATATGTGCTGAGTTAGAAAGCTAATCATAGAACAGTCGGGCAAATAAAATGCAGGGCTGCTATCAGAATTACACTTTCAACTTGTTTACCAAAAAAAGGGTTTCTTTCTTTTCCTGGCTTCCTTCCATTTATTTCTTACAGTTATCAAAGAGGAGGGTGAATTTTCCATGCAGCTTTAGTCTGCTTCTATTTCTGCTCCTCTCTCTCCCTCTGAGCAGGCATTCATCTCTTTCAGTCATCCGTCGTCGTCGCCCTTTTTTTCGTTGTTGTTTCTCTGTTTTCTCTTCAAATGTGTAAATCTGCATCTCACCTTCTCGTGAACATTTTGGGGAACGGCTATACCTGCTGTGTATTGCTTGGCGAGTAATTTGGCACCCTTTGCACTAATGTGCTATATTTATTTTTAATTTGTTCCTTTGTTTTGTGGAGCAGTTGGATGCATAAAAGCAAACAATTTGTAAGGACCTAAAAGGTAACATAAGAGATGAGTAATAGCTAATGTGGATTTTGCAGGAGCAAATCATGCCAAGCCAACCTACTTTTCTTCTGGATCTTACAGGAAGAAGTAGTAGTAGATGTTTGAAAACTTCAGAGTCAAGACACGCACTAATTTTTTCATGAGAAGCCTAGGAAAACAATGGACCTACTGGAAATCCCCTGAAAGGCTTACAAAATGGTTTAGTTGTTTTGTTTGAGCATAACAAGAGGTTCAAGATAAAATTAGGATGAGATATTTAATGGGTTTTTGCAGACTCTTTAGGCATTCTCACAGGATTCACTGCTTTTCACAGATTTGTTAGATAAACTTAACGTCGCGTCATGAAATGGATCTCTTTCTGGTGGTGACTCTGTGCTTGAAGGATGCGACAAGCTGGCAAAAGAGCGTTAAGCAACCTTGGATGTGGTTCAGTCAGGACAAATGCAGAATATTGGGCTTTGGTAAGAGCAATCAGGTGTGTAAGTGGAGAGTGGACGAGGATTGGGCAGGCGGCACCTCTTCAGAGGAGAGCTTGATACACAAACTGACCACGAGTCAAGCGGGTTGCAGCGTTGCACAAGCTGCAAACATTGAGCTGGGCTGTACAAACAAGGGTGTTGTAAGTTGGGCACAAGAAGCCACCAGCACCCTGGGTCTAGTTTTAGGTACCGTACCCGAGAGATTTTTTTAGCAGGGAGGGAGAGAGAAGAGGGAGAGGTCCCCCAAAGAGAAGTAACTTCTCTGTCATGGTAACTTTCTTTGCGACAGCCCCTCATGTATTTGAAGGGGGTAGTGGGAGGAAAGAGGGCGGGGGGAGCTGCGCCGTTTTCCATGCCTTCTGGGAGCAGAACAAGGAGGTATTTGCTTAAACTGCACTAAAGGTGATCTGAGCTACCTGTTGGAAAAAACCCTAAATGCATGAGTGGTGAAGGACTGGAAGAGACGCCCTGGGGAAGCTGTGGAAGGAAGGTTTATTAATAAGCAGATGTGACGAGCATCTCTTGAGTGCAATTTCTGTGGAGTTGCAGAGTGATGGCTGTGGAACAGCAGATTTCTTCTGTTTTTTTTTTTTTTTTAACAGCCCTATTTGATTTTGTAAACTGAGCCATCGCAATTGAAGGGCAGTACATGCCCAGCGTCTGCTTGCAAAATGCCTAAAACTTTGGTCCTGTTACAAACAAAATCAGACTTTGAACAAGAGGAAGCACCCTTGATGATAACAGTGGTGCTAAGAGTAGGTAACGGCAGCTTTGTCTTTTGATGGGAGAGTGGCTGCTTTACTGGGAATGCACGTGTGGTTGGCTGCGGGCTGCTGAAACCCAGAGCCGCTGCATCTGCACCAAAGCACGTGCCCCTGTGCAGCATCCACCGTCATCTTGCATCCTGAGTGCACGTCTCTGTCTGCGCTCTGGCTCATGGCAAGATGCGAGCTAAGTGCGGGCCATCATCATCCTCCTCCCCCTTCCTCCCCCTGCCCCAGTGAGTGCCTCCCTTCTTTGCAAGGAGGTCAGGCGTGGAAGAAGGGAGGAGCAGGACTGCGCCGTACGATGCAACCTGTGCACTTCAGGTGCACACAGCCAGCTTTGACAAAGGTTTTGCAAGCTGAAGCTTTACATGTAGGTGGGTTTGTAACAAACTTTGTCAGTGCTTCTGGTTTTTGTTGCCAGATGTGTGCCTATAAAGGACAGAGTGCTGCTCTGCAGGCTATGCTGACAGTTTGGTTTCTTCAGTTACATGAAAATATGGGGAAATGCTTCATTTTAGTAATACAAACAACACTGTGTTTAATCCCACTTACGTTAATCAGATGTAGAAATAAGTACTTTTCTTGGTCATACATCACCTTTTTTTGCTGAGCTGTTTGCTCCTGGAAAGGGAATATTTTTGTTAGCAATAATCTAGAGGAAAAATAGTCACCGCTTAATATATTTCAGTAAAAAAATACGCTCAGTGTTTTCTTTGCATTTTGTCAGGGTTTTTTATTTTTCTCTCTAATATTGAAATACACATGCTGATTTAAATCTTTACCTTCTTCTGTTTTGGTCTTGTTGATCATCTTGTTTACGCATGTGTTTTGATAATATTTGTGTATCTCTTGCTTCCCAGGAGACAAAGATGGCAGCAAAGTGACTACAGTAGTGGCAACTCCTGGACAAGGTCCGGACCGACCACAAGAAGTTAGCTACACAGACACCAAGGTGATTGGAAATGGATCTTTTGGTGTTGTGTATCAAGCCAAACTCTGTGATTCAGGAGAGCTTGTGGCCATTAAGAAAGTCCTGCAGGATAAAAGATTTAAGGTGAGCCTATGCATAAGTTGAGAATATTTTCATGAACGTTATCTCATTTTCCATGTCTTTGATGGCAATGTTTTTGATTTTTGTTTTAAAATTTATTTTCATTGGAGCACATAAATGCACATAAAAATTTCCAAGACTAAAGATTAAAGAGATGGTTTGTGATAAAGGGATATAGTACTTGAAAATCAGTGAGTCACTGTTGTTATGATTGTTTGGATTAGTGCAAAACAGGAAGCTAAAAATCCTGATTTGATGTTGTGGTGCTCTTTCCAGGTCGCAGACTAGATTTTTCAGACAATGAGCTGGGGAAACAAGGGAAAAACTTGTCTTTTTTCTAGCATAGACTCTTCTCCAGTCATTAGTAATTAAGCTGCTGGAAGGAACAGAAGCCTTTGGGCTTTGTTCTTGGTTGTTGCACCTACAAAGTGGGAGGCTGTATTTGAGTAATTCGGAAAGTCCCCAGGCCAAGCAAGAAAATAACAAATACTGAGCCCAGGTCAGTTTGGACTGAAGGCAAGTTATTTCCCTTCATTATCTGATTTATAAACGTAATCTACTCTGGTGGTTTTAATGGACTAGTGATTCTTTATTCTAAACAAGTAGCCTTCCAAAAAGCTATATTTTTATCTGGTGATATTTAAACCAAATAAAAGTTAAGGACCATCAGCAACCTCATCACTGCTGTTAGTCCTCTGCTTGGTGTGCTTGACTGCTTTCCTGTATAGTCAAGTGGCCTGCAGCTAAACTTGGGCAAGCAGTGAATGATAGCAAAGGTACTGGTTTTAGCATCTGAAATTAATGGTGTGGGTTTTAGTATCTGAAGGCCACAGGTTTCATGACTATAGAAGCATAAGGACAACATACAGAGAAGGTGCCAGGGGTAATCTTGTTGGTGTGGTCTAGATAAAAAAAAACTACTGACCTTAAAAATAGTTGAAGCATATTTAAGGAAAATCAGCAACTTCAAACTTCTTTTTTACAGTTTGATACTTAGTGTTAGTTTTAGAAAGACTTCTAGAGGCTATTGGATGACAAATTTTATCATTTCCTTCTCAGTTTCCTCGTTTTTTCAGTAAGGCTTCATGCACAGCTAGCTTCACTGGTAATGTTTGTAACTTGTGTCCTGTTTTGGTAGCAAAACCATTCTTTTAAAGTGTTTTGAAGGAACTGGTGTATACCTTTTCCTTGAGTCTTGAAATTGATGCTGTCATCACCACAGGCATCAGCATATCACAGATGCATTAGATGAAGAATGGAAAAGGAAAGATATGTTTAAATTAATGTAATCATGCAGCATTGTTGAACTTCTAATTGAGAAAGGCATGTGAAGTTCTTACATTGTTCTTACATCTGAGTTATTTCAGGACTGTATTATGTGTCGAAGGCCATGAGTACTGCGGAAGCATGCAATATGATGCAAGAGTGGATTATTTTAGAAGAATGAAAGAGGTAGAGGAATAACACAAGCTCTAAACCTAGTCACGCCTAGAAGAGCTCTTTGATCTCTTCCCATTGCATAGTTTTAGGAGGAAGGCCAGGACATTTCCCTTACCGTGTCATGCTTGGTGGATGTCAGATAGTGCTTTGGACCAAAATCTTTGATTTCTTTAGTCTCATGACTTTGAGGTTGTCTAGGGTGTCAAAATGAAAACTTGGCTGAGCATTTTAGTTCCTGCCCATCAGATACTAGTAGTTAGTAACACCTTAATGTTTTGTTTTGGTTTTTGGTTTTGTTTTTTGTTTTGTAGGTCTTTGTTTTTCGTTCAGTAGTTCATTCAGTGGCATTTTGTTATCTAACTATATATTGCTTTTAAGTGATTAGAAAAAACATGATATCTTTTGAATATTAGCCCTCTTTGTGTTTAAGGAAAAAAAACCAAAAGCTAAAAAGCTAAGTAGGGTGTTTCCAATTTGGACTCTGAACTAATTGTCCATGTATGATGACATAAGCTGAGACCATCCAGTACCTGGAGGCTTTCATACCCCTAAACTAGGTGGAATTAATGGTAAGTGCATGTGTAGATTTACAGATAGATAGCGTTAATTTAAAAATATTTTTTTTAACTTCATAATTTGCATGGGTCGCATCTGCAGTGCTACCCAAGTTACACATTTTTTCATGTTCTTAACCCAAATGTACGTCCCAGCTGCTCAACATCATCTACCTTTGGTCTCAGCTCCGTAGTTTTTCCCATCATTCGTCAGTTTAGTTCTCCCTTTCTTTTCACATTCTGATCTGGAAGCGTATGTTCTGTTGGCAGGAGGTGTAAATTCCTGCAGGCTGGATGAAAGCCTCTGCCTGGACCGATTTGGAAGCTAGGGACATGTATCTTATATCAAGAATAGCGTACAAGTACTTCAGGGTATGCCTACTCTTTGGGAACGTCTGATGTAGGTTGTAAATGCGGGACCAGATACTTTACCAGTTAAACAGGGCACTTTGAATGTCTGTTGGCCGAACAGTTTGATTGCAGCGTAGGAGCGGACCAGCTCTTCTGTTTAGGGAGCTGAGCCGTGGTGTGCAGCTCAGCTGGGCTGTAGCCACCCCCGCACGGCTGCCCGAGTCCCGATCCAAGCCCCGGTGAGCGGAGTTCCGTAAGAAATCTGCCACTTCTTCCCTCTCACTAACGTACACCCCTGCCTCGGCAACGATGAGGAAAACCGTATCACAGACAGCCAAAGGTGGCGGTAGCTTGTTTGATTTAAATCAACTTTATCGACTTCTGGGGGAAGAGAGGGAGCACTTTGGAAACACCTTTCTGCACCAGTCCAGTCTCCACCAGCGGTGGAGAGGCAATAAAAGGAAAGCAATGCATGGGAGTTGCTTCCTGAAGTGCAGATCATCAACAAAATTGTCAGCAGTATGCTTCAAGCTGGTGCCTGCTTATCTCTATATCCTGATGGATTTATCTTGGTACACACCGTATAATTCCTTTGTTGTGATGTAGCTCTTAAAACAAGGATTTTAGAAAAGCCAGCAGGAAGTCTTAAAGGGCATGATTCAGAAACTTGGGAAGTCCCAGCAGAGTGTAACTCCGAGGCTCCTGCATTTTGTGAATGTGGAAGGAGTTTATTGTGAAGATGTGGAAAATGCACCGCAGTTGCCAATTTTTAGATCTCTGTCAGGAAGCTGAGATACTTTTATCCAGGTCTAAAGCTAGCTTGAAAGCTGGAATTAACGGGGGGGTGTGGGGGGGGGGGGTGTGGGTGTGTGGTGGTGTCTTTTTTTCTTTTTTTCCTTTTCCGTTACGATGACAACTTTCTCGGCAGCCTCCACTGAAGTGGAAGCAGCATTGGTCTACGCCAGAACAAAGCGAGTGTAAAATCTTTGCTAAAGAGTTGACTATTACAGTTTCTGTGATAGTAAAGGTAGTTTGCAATGCTCCTACTTCTTTCTACCCCCTTGTTGCAGTTTAGTGGTTCTTCAGCGTGGCAGCGCAGCTTCTGCACGGCTGCATTTTAAACAGGGTCTGTGAAGTGCTCTGGGTTTTAAAATGAGTACGTCTAGAGTTCAGGGTAACCTAGAGCAATACTATCAGTACACTAGGGATGGAGACAAATGGCTGAGGGGAATAAATAAAATAAAATGTAGATATTTATGCTTAATTTTGGTTTGCAGTTCTTCTGCCTTCATTAAGCTAGATCTCCAAATTAAGCATGAGGAACCTAAGTAATGTGATTTTGGACAATTACATGATACTTAGGTGAGTAGTTCACAAACTACATGCTGTTTATCGTTCATCTGTGGGACCATTGAAGTTGTCTCTAGTCAGCATGGAGGGCCGCATTTTCTTTGGGTTTTTTCAGTTAAAAGTTTAACAAGGGTAAGAGAGAGATGTTTCTCTCTGAAAAATGGTGTAAGAGAGCTATTCACAAGCTTTTGGGGCCGAAATCCATTCAAATGGCAAAATCTCCTAAAGACTGTGTCCCAGCTTTCATAGATCTATACTGTGTTTCTGCTTGTATCCCACAGATACATAAGAATGGGTCCTTGTGCAAAACATTGATACGGATAGGTGCAGTTAAATTATTTATAATATTTTCAATTATTTTCATCCACATGTCTGTGCAGGCCCTTAACTGACACAGCCTAATTATGATGCTTGAAAAGAAAATACTGGTAGCATAAATTTTCTTGCACTGCTTTTGTTGGCGTGTTCATTGGAATATTATTCAGATTAAGAGTCAGTCGTGTTGCTGTCTGGTTCTGCAAAAAGCAATAATAAGCAAGCAGGTGTGTTAGCACAAATAGGAAATTCTCCGTCTAGTTTTTGTGACTTCTGTCATTCCATGCCCATTCGTAAGAAATCCTGTTGGAATGAATGCGCGAATTGCTAGGAATATTTCTCAGCTGACTGAGAATAAATACTGAAATTCTTCGTATCTGAATTGCAGTACTTAATGTTTCTGCTTTAGCGCTAGGCTGTCGCCATCTAAATGATGAAGAGAGTTCATAATAATCCTGCACCTTTTCAGGCCACCTAGGTTGGGCATCACATTTCTTGTTCATGGCTCACGTAGACCTGAAGTGTGCAGCAAGAGAAAGCCAAATTCTGTAAGGAGAACCACTCATGCCATCCAGGCTGTCAAGTCGTTCAGGGACTGCCTAGGTTTAGCGCTCCAGCTGTGTGTGCCCATGGCTTAGTTGCCTGAATTATTCAAACAGGCAGATCTTCTGGAGTGTGAGAGGATGTCAAACTAGGGCCCTGGCGGTCCATAAACATGAAGTCATGCATTGATAAAGCTGAGGCCACTGAATAGTAGGCAGTGCTCTTTCCTATTTTTGCCTATGGAGGAATATACATTGTGACCATTTGCATGATCTTTTTTTTTTTTTTCTTTATATGTAAAATCTCAGTGTTAACCTGAGCCTTAAAACCCAGTAAAGCAGCAGGATGGAAAAATATGTTGAGGTTCTGGTTTCTCTCTTTCTCTGCTGGGTGTGTGTACTTTTGTGAGCTATTTGAAATGCTTCTGAAAGGGCAACAGCTTTCCTTCAGTTCCTGCCTCAAATATATCAAGCTGCTAAGTATAAAAAGATCCTTTTACAAAGTAGCCCGTATCCACTGTTTGTGTTAACTTAATTACAGCAACTTTGATCGTAGCAGCTCACATGAAAAATGTAAAACCACAAGGAAGAATTCCCGTTGAAAAATGACTAGGCGTTGAGGTTCTTAAGTTCTGTTAACAGAAAAGTCTCTTGAAAAGTTTAAAGCATTCAACAATCTAAAGTTGACCTGTTTTTTTTTCTAATAGGTTGTGTGTCTCTCCTTGTGGTTGAAGGTGTTGTTCTGTAAACATGCGTGTGCAAGAAGTGTGAACCTGTTGACTAATGAGATACGTATCTCTTGCTCTCAGGATCTCAGTGGTTAACAGAGCACTGTGAGAGTCCGACTTCAAATCAGGTTGGATTAGTTCGACTCTTGGCTGACCGTCCCTGGCTTATTTCTTGGCTCTTGGTTATCCTTGGCCACTTAAGATACAGCAGATAGTAGCATTATATTGAAAAAAGGCTGCGTTTTCAGGGGGCTTCAGTCTACCAAGGTCACTGTTAGTGTAGCTGATCTGTTTTGAGGAGGGATGTACCTGGTAACCTGATAGAAATAAAAGTTAAAACAAGTCGTCTTTGCAGTCTAAGCTTGGGCTACAGATAATCGTGTCTATATACTGACAAACAAACAGGAGTTTGGCACCCGGCCTCTTGATACGTGTTGGGGGACACAGCTGGAAAGCTTTGAGGGAAAAGGTATCGCTGTCTCTTCAGGGCAGTTTGGTCTCCCTTCGCCAGGTTGAGACAGGACGCAAGAAGCGTCTTGCCTCTTAATGTCTTAGCAAATCCATCTTCCAGGCTCCTGTTCCGATGTAGTTTAGCTTTGCCATGAGAATGTGAAATGTATAGTTGAAAAGAAGTCATCGTTACTGCTGAAACTTGGGGTACCACACAACTGTGACTTCCCCTGTCTAGAGAAGGAATTGGAAGTTGTCACAGAGGTTTAGAACGAACATTGTCTTCAAGTTAAGTCAGCGTTTTAAGTCTTAAATACAATGTAGAGGTTGGACCTGCTCTGGTGTATTCGTGATCATCTTTCTCTCTGACCTCTTGTCATCCGCACAGGTTTCTACCGAACTAAAGACTGCACTCTTTGTTAATTTAGTCTCTGTGCGTGAGCTACACGAGCGCTCTCATATCTCCATCTAAGGATTGCTGAATATTCAAAAGTTACTCTGTAAGGCCTTCTCTCAAAAGAATGTCTTTTTTATTTACCCTGTCTCATCTCCAGGGACTTCCCAATTGAGTTGGAAGCACCCATGGGATAAAAAGTCACAAAGGAAAGACATGGCGATGAGAAATAATAACATTTAAGCACCTTTCTTATAAGAGTCTTTGGGGACTTGTACATCTTAGCTACTTTGAAGATCTGAGGAATAGTGAATCACTGTTCATAAGACCATTATGGAGGTGGCACTTTTAAAAGGATGCCTTAATTTTGTTGTTAAATAGCTACAAAGTACACCCAGAACAACAGATCTATCTTCTGACTACTTCAATGTGATGGCTTGTTTTTGTATCACAAGTGGGGAAGGAAGGCTGAAAACATTTTCCAGCAACATTAGCAAATATTACAGACTTGTGTAAAATCAGCAGAAGGAAGGTAATTGAGCTTGACTCAAAGCCTTTCCAAAACTATCCCTCTGGTCCTACCTATCCCCGTCGGAGGGAATGCAGTCCTTAAAGACTGGGGCTATCAGACACAGTTTGTGGAATGGGAGGTGTCTGGGCATGTGTTCAGGATATTTTTCCATCTTCTGAAGAGCTGGAGGGCTATGTTCAGTTCCAGAGAGTTTCTTCAAGTCTGTGCTTTAACTCTTGTACAGAGGCCAGATTTGTAGCTCTGGTCCAGCTTAGCTTAGCCAGATTATCAGAGATGTTTACCAAGATAATAGCACTTCTTATAGCAGTACTTGATCTGTCTCCTGAACGCTAGCTTATGAGAGCCAATTCTGTCATTTGGCTGTAATTGCAGTTGCAGTGCCTGTCTGATCACAGCACACCAAAGAGGCTGGGTAGATACCTGAATTCTTGCTCAAAACCTTGTATTTCATTCCTTTTTCCAGTTTTCACAAACACTGAGTTTTGCTAGTGAACCAAAAATTTGTTTGTACCCTTGCTTTTGGCAGTCTTTGAAGTAAGCAGCTTACTGTTCGTTGTATCAGCTCAAACCTCCCTGGATGTACTTCTGTGGCCTAGAAGAGATCTAAGAGGGCTAAGAAGTATCTTCTTCAGTCTGTATTATGTTAAAGTCTATATAAGAAAATCATTTGTAGTTGCGTTATGACTATTTCTACAGATGTTTTCTAATCTGACAAACGAATTGGATGCGTAGGAGGTGTTAATGCAAAATAGGTCTTCAGTTTGGCACTTGAAGATGAATTGGAGTTTGTATTAAGGACGTTGACTTCAGTTTTTTTTTCAGCTAGGAAGTTGGATTGAAAATTCCTGCCAAGGGAATGCAGCATCATCCAGCTGCAGTTGGCCTGGGGAAGAGGAGGAAGGGCTCTTCATCCGCATGTGTGCATGTAGAAATGTGTTTCCATAGGTTGCCATGTGGAAACCCACGTTAGAAGGGAAATATCTGCCGTAAGAATGTATTATCTGAAAAAAGAGGCGTCAAAAGAGCCCTTGAGGGCTTCCCCCACCCCGTGGATGCTAGCATGAGGCATCTGTGTAGATATGTGCCGCAGTTCAAGTATTGCATTTATATTGGATTTTGAGCTTTTATGTTTCCATGAGGTTATTTTCTATGGTACTCCCTAGACTAGGACCATAGATAGGTTTAGTTTTAGTCTCCAGTTATGCACTAGAAGTGGAGGAGAAGAGAGAAAGTTGATCGTAAACGCCTATCTTGTTTTAAAAATCCTAGCTGTCCTATGTGTATTTGCTGACCAATAAAAAGAAACTTAAGATATATTAAATATATAAAAAGACTTTTGCCCCACTGGTCCAGATAATTCATATAGCTGCTGTAATAATGATGTGGTTTACCTCCTGTTGTCTCTCATGTTTACTAAAGGAAGTGAGTTCATATGTCTGATGTTCATGAAATAATACATATATTTATATACATTCCATGAAAAATATATATATATACACACTGTGTGTGTGTGTGTGTGTATATATTCCTAAATATACATATATATATTTTTTTTTTTTTTTTTTCCTAAATTAAGCTGGAGACTGCTTTGAGACACAGAGGTTAAAGAATAACATTGTAGGGATGCTATTCTGAAATCATGACATCCAGAGTGAAGATTACAGTTTAAAAGAATTCCAAACACGTTAAGGTATGGAAATATGTAGTTTAAAGCACATAAATAGCAGTAACTCTGCCACGTACCGACAGCGTGCTATAGCTGTGCAACTATAGTTGAAGATGCTGCAGAATTCCTGATCCTAGTCACATTAAGTTCCATTTTTAAAAGACATTTTCCTTTCCTTTGACCTTCCAGTTTTGCTGCTTAAGTGCCTGAGAAGGAACTGGCATAGAAAAACAATAATTCTGCATGCAATAAGGATGTAACCTCTTTATTGTTTGCATTTGTACATTGAAGTTTTACTTTTGGGTCATGCCTTCTGCTTAGAGGGAGCCTTGTTCATGGCACGTATTCGTAGGTCGTGTAACCAAGGTGAAAGCTGACTTGAACATATTCTTGGTTTTTTGGAGTGCCATGCTGGTGTTCAAAAGCAGTTGTAAAAAGTGTGGATGTGGTGTTTTATGGAAAGATCTGCGATAGCCTTTCAGGAGCATTACCGTGAAGACTATATATCTTTGCTTGCCTGAGAATATATCCTCACATTGGATATGCACCTCTGAGATTGGCAGATTACAGGCTGCTGGAGTGGATTTTGCTTTCCTCATTCTCATTTAAAAATAAATTATTTAATGGCTGCCCCTGGTACCCTCTTAGCGTGGCAGCAGAGTAGCCTTCCTAAGCGCACAACCTGTCCGAAGCGGCGAATCGAGGGCTGCTCTTCGTGTTGCGAATGAAGCCTGAACTTGGCCATTAAAAAGAGAAAAGTCACAGTAAAATTCCCAAAGTCCTTCTGAAGCTCGGGGATTTAGCGATACGCTGCCGCGCGAGGTTGTACATAAATTCTAAGCTAGATTTTTTTTTTTTTTTTTTTACCTTTCAGTTCTAGCTAAGATGAACAGGCAGAGAGCAGGCACGTCTAATGCTCTTGAGAGCTGGATAACGCCGCTGCTGTATAGAGCTTGGGTATTAAAGAGGATGTTGGGTGGAAATGGTTCCCAGCGGGAACCTTCTACACCTGTCTCCCAGTTAGGGAGGAAAGTACTGCGCAGTGTATAAATAGAAGATTAGCTGATGCTTATTGCGACCAAAATGGTGCTTTTGAGACTCCTTGGATGTTTGGTGCATGCATTACTTCAAGGTTTTTTGTTGTACCATTGTGTGTTCTCTTTTAGAAGTCCCACAGCGTGAGATCGCCTGGCTACGGAAGATTTAGCATAAACACTTTTTACATCTAGCAACATTACATACCTGTGGCTCTCACTTGCTTACTTCATTCTTTCGTGGTTAAATTGTCTTTGGTGCACCGTGCCCTTCTTAGAGTGTGATTGGAATATGTCATCAAATGATTTGGCTTCAATTTTTGCCAGGGAACACAGATTTTTATCTTTAAAATACTTGGCTGCTAAATCAGGCAGTGGCAAACCATGTGCCCTTTTTGAACTCAGTATTTGTTATTTATTCAAATATTCTGCTGTGGTAACTATACACTTGAGGGGAAAGAAAGGATAACTGATGAAATGCGAGACGGGAGGGACAGAAGAGATCCCCGTGCTGCTCAACGGAGGCTTCCCGAAGCAGAGAGGGGGGACGGACCTTTTCATTCCTGTGTCACCAGGACAGCCGAGCTGTGCCCGCCGGCACTGTCTTGTAGGTCAGCCCTTTCAGCTTTGTTTAAAACCTTGTAAATGAGCTGGGTTTTTTTTTTTATTCCTGGTTCCTGTTTGAAGAGGGGTAACTTAAACACAGCAAACAAAATCAGGAAAGTTTAAGGAAACGTGGAAATGGGAATAATTTTTGATTGCCACTTTGTTTTCTTGAGTAGACCTGACATTTAAGAACCAACTGGCATGCTCCTTCTGGGAAGCTTTCAAAGCCTTGAGAGCCGTATAATTGATGATTGTTTCCTTTGCTGCTAAAGGCAATATGCACTGCCTGTTGCTGCTCTGAAAAGTAGTACCAAGACATGGGAAAATAATGAAAGGAAGCGATTTTAAATGTTTTGCGAAGCATCTGTAGTGCAGAGACAGAGGCACTTCAGACTGTCGGGCATATTCTAGAATGAACAAAGCGGCCGGTTTTTCCTGTGACTTGAATGCTTCCTGGTCCCTGGGACAGCTGAGAAGGTGAGATGTGAGTGACAAACACAATTATTTTTAGCCTACACAATACAGGGAATTACTTTTCTGCTACTTTAAATTGCACATTTTTGAGAAAAGCTCATTATGGCTTTATATCCCACTTTGGTTTTTCCCCTCACATTTTCCGTCTGCGTTATGCAGTGAAATTTGTCATCTGGTGCCCAAGACTAAATTTAAAGGATAGTGGAGACAGTGAGGTTTTGTCGGATGACCTTGACTCCTGTATGATCTACTGCAGGAAGTAAAGCAGAATCTTTGAGTTGCTTTGTAAGAGTTGTATCATGTAGTAACCCGAAATAAGAAATCTTTCTGGAAAGGTAATGAGAAACTTACTCCATTAAGGAAAATTCTAATTACCATGCTTGATGCTTTGGTGTTGTGTTGATACTTGTTTTAAAATATAAAGCGTGATGCCAATAAAAAGGTCTTCATGCATTTGTACGGTTTTTTGAGTAAGGTTTTTTGAGTAAGGTTTTTTGAGTAAGGTTTTTTGAGTAAGGTTTTTTGAGTAAGGTTTTTTGAGTAAGGTTTTTTGAGTAAGGTTTTTTGAGTAAGGTTTTTTGAGTAAGGTTTTTTGAGTAAGGTTTTTTGAGTAAGGTTTTTTGAGTAAGGTTTTTTGAGTAAGGTTTTTTGAGTAAGGTTTTTTGAGTAAGGTTAGTGAAGGGACCCACTCAAAACCCAGTTCTTCTTTAGGGTGAGGTGTGGTGTTTATCATATTTTTAAATACAGGTTACAAACTTCTAACTAAATAGAATGCAGTCTGCTTTCTTCAGGGTGGTTTTTTGCTTATGTAGTGCCTGGTATAGTGAACTGGGATGAGTAATCGAGGCTCCTATGTGTCATGATGCAAATACCCAGACTATATATATATATATATTCTCTAGTTCTTCTAAAATCTGAAGCCTGGTCTAATTGTTTCAGGCCCAGCAAAGGTGCTTATTCCACCTCTTTGTTTGTGATGTTCCTTTGAAAGCCCAGCTCAGGACTAAGCAGTCTAATCATCATGGCTAACTAGCCAAAATACAAACATCCAGTCTGAATCATTGAAGCATAACAATGCATATGTAAAAGAACAGCTGGATCTAATTCTGATTATTTTTTTTTTCATTCAAGAGACACTCTGTCACAGAGAGCTAGAGTGTATTTCCCTTGTTTTCCTCCCTAAATTCTGTCTTCATCCTCATTTGATAAAAATGTGACTTGATGTCCTTTAAAGATCCATCTGCTTCAGTGTTGTTCATTTGAAGATTTGTCCCAGGATCTGCTTATCAGACTGAGCGTGCAGGCCCTTGTGTATTCATCTTGCTTTAATGTCAGCAGACACATGAGTCATAAAGGTTGTACCAAGATTTTTGGGCTTGAAAACAGGCATCTCATTTATACCAGATGAGTGTAACAGTGCAAGAATGTTGATTGATTATAAATGAAATCATTTGTTGCAGGCTACTTAGTCCCTGAAATGGGATAGTGCAACTTGTCTGGGTGTTGCGGTGGGACATGCATACTTCTGAGCTCCCCAGCTCCGTTGTCCACCAGTCACATTGCTCTCACTGCAAGTGTACAGAGAAGGATTTTTCTTTTTTTCTCTTTTATTTTTTTTTTTAAAGTAAACGTTCATAGTGGATGTTCATGTTGCCTTTGTGAACCCAGTAAGGCACCTTAGTGGAAAAGCTTGGTTTTACTGGTTTAAAAAAAAAAAGCTTTATAAAGATGTGTTGCCGACTTCTTTTATCATGGGAATTAGTAGTAAGTGCAAGTGTGGAAATGAGCACTTTGGAGTTTGCTGCTCCAAAACGTAGTGCATGGGCTAAGGAACTGTAGGAAGATTCAGTTCGGTGTCTTACATGGATGCGCTTGTTTTGCTTTCTGACCGTGAGCAGCTCTGTGAGCCCGCTTGAGATGAAGTCCGACAGGGAGACACAGGCTGTGGAGCAGGAGATCGGAGGTGAGCACAGATATCTGAAGAATTCCTAGAAATAAGGATAAATTATGTTTTTCTTTGCGGACATACTTTAAGTAGTGAGCAATTCCGAGTTATAAGATTAGAAGATGGTAAGAGCTGCTAATTTTTAATTGAGGCAATGACATTAGAAGCTCCAGTTTTTTAAGAAGTAGTGCTATGTTCTTTCTAGGTTAGATTCTTCTGTTAGTGCAACATCACAGTAAACTGTGCTAGAGTTGCCTGTCTGTGAGACTTGGGGCTTCCTTGCTTACACTAGGGTTATTAACACTATCCACTTGTCATTTAGATACCTGCAAAAAGCAGCAGCACGAGAGCATATGAAACAGAAATGTTCTTTCCCTGGTGTGCTGGAAACCACAGTAGGTGATTGGAGTCAGCATTTGAAGAGCCAGAGCAAATAGTCAAGGACTTGGTACAATGCATACTTCTATATTTTTTTCCTGAAAAGTCAACATAACTTGGGAAAGGGTGAAAAAGGACATGGTTTGCAGATAATATAATGGATTTCCCAATAGGCAATGGCTCTGCTTCTGTAACTGTGCTTAACAGATATAAAGGTTATCTACTTTCACATAGGGCTAACAGATCTAGTAGGACAAGAAAGTAGTATGAGACATAGGAAAAACTAGGGCAGGTTGAGGGTTGCCTGGAGTGTTGGAGGCATAACAGAGCCTGTGTACTCATTGAGCAATTTCTGTGGCAGCACGAAGGCCATCAATTACCAGGAAGGATAAACAGCGCAAGGACTCTTGTTGGGAGCTAACCTGATGAGTATCTCCTGGAAGGGGTCCACCTTGCTGGTGGGAACAGCCCGCACCCAGCGCGGCTGCGCGGTGCTGCGTGCAGGTGGTAGTAGAAAGTCCCTTCCCGGTGGAGCACCGAGCTGTGGCATCCTGTCCTACTGGCTTGTCCGCATGGATCTGCTTGTGGGTAATGAATCTGTATGTGACTTCTTGAGTAAATTACGTGCTTTCAAAGGGAATGAAATTCGGCCGAGACCCTTCTGAATTCAGCTGTCCAACTAAACTCTGTCAGAAGTTTTAACTGATTCACCTTTCAAATTTATTTGAATTAAATTTTCCTGGATGTAAATATAACTCAAGCTACGGTGGCTCTGTCTGAATCTAACCTTGTGTGCAGTAAACACTAGAATGTGTGGGGAGCGATACTGTCTTGCCCAGGTAAGCAGACAGTACCATGTCCTCAGTGGGAAGTAACTCTTCATGATTTCATGCTGTTGGGATTTTGAATACGGAAGGGTCTCAGCACCCGTTGCATGGAGCTCGATTTCAACAAAATGTGGAAGAGCATTGTCCACTGTTGAGGGGTGGGGGCAAGGAAATGAATTCCACTCAGAAGGCACAATCCTGTGGAAACAGGAGGCAGCTGATAGTATTTTGTTGTATTTTCAGTACGTTGCTGCTTAATGCTCCTGTCAGTAGGGGCTATCCTAAGAACTTTCCTGCTAAAAGCTGTATCTGCTCTGGCTACGAAGAGCAATATTGCAAACCTTGCTCCTGTGACTGTTGATTTGCAGAGACTAACTCTGGGTAGTTAGATGAGGGTGCTGGCATTCGATTCTCGGTCTCTTCGCTTCTGATAACCAGCAACTCTTTTATAGCCTCCTCTTTCTTGAGCACCAGCTTTTAGCAGCTGCAGTTCCTATGACATAAGGTACTGTGAAGTACAAGATACCTTCAGTTGCTTAAAACTGGATTCAATTATTGCTTACTGGGATAACAGGTTTCATCTCTTGCTTCCTCACTTCTAAAATACACAATTATAAATAGTCCATGAAATGTAATAAAGCAAAACCTTAAAGGGATATTGAGACCAGTCACGTTTCCATTGGCTTGTATTCATTTTTGGAGGGTCAATTCTGTAATTTTTTTCAATGTGAAGAGAAAAAGTTCAGAATTATGTTTTAAAATGTTCAGGAAGAATACACATAAAACATTATGGAGCAAGTTTAGTTTTTCAAGCTCATAAAACTGGCAACAGAAAGCATTCTATATGGAAATGGGTAGTAGAGCACTTGTGTTTAACTTCTTTTAAGCTGTTTTTTTTAACACAGGGAAAATTTCAGCCTCTCAGAAACAGCCTAGAACCCATCTTGATTCACACGTGCTTTGACCCACTGGGTTTGCCTTCCTGTGCAGCAGCCCTGCTCGATTCTCTCGGGCTGTGGAATGAAGCTGGGACACTCCTGAGCTGAGGAGGAGGAGAATGCAATGACAGACGGTCTTGTGCAGGTTCCATCACTTCACCTGGATAGGTGTTTTAGGCTGCTTTTGAAGGTAGCTGGTTTTTAGGGAAGTGTTGAAATTTGTGCACATCCTCTTTGGTGCTGTACTGCTTAGGAAAGCTGCACAGCGTTTTCTGTATCCAGTAAAGACTCGTCATAGACAGATAACTCATGGGAGGTGCTGATGCAAATTGAATTCGGTGCCTTTGCTGTGATTTCTCATGGAAGTATTAAATAACGCCTAATCCCTAGTTTTAAGAGGTGCTGCAGAACGAGGTAGGCCCTAACTTCTAGTCCAGCGAAGGGTGCTGTGTTTGATAAAGGTGAGAGGTAGGTCTTGTTTGCTTCAAGGGGGCATAAACTAAATTTTGCTGTTACTAATCTAAATGTTAATCCCTTGGTTGTTCTAATATATGTTTCTCAAAACCCAAGCAAATGATGGGAAGAGATAGGGGTTGCTGGTTTTCATACCCTTCAATATCGGGGCAGGAAAGAGAACCTGTCAAGCAGAGAATTAAAGTCTTGAGGGGGGAAAAAAGCCTTAGCGTAGAGATACACTATTGTATTTGGGTCTGGAAATTGTTATTTGTGATTATCTTGATTGCTTTAGGTAGCAGTAGATTGGTGGTTTAAAAACTTTGTGTTTAATCTTTCAAGTCCTCCTTTTTATGGATAAATTTTGTCAAAGGTATACCTTACCATTGCTACGACAGCAAGGGCTCCCCTGTGGAGTGAATCGCTGTCCCTCCCGCATGGAGCGCTGTGATCTTGAAGGTGGTATAACGGTCCTTAAAAGGCTTTTGATTTCACCCGAAGCTACCAAGTGTTCAGGAGATACTCGATAACTTTTTCATGGGCTTAGGGTCCTTCAGAAATTAAATCTGGGGGTAACGATGCGCCTAGCTTGTTTGGCGGCTGGATGCCACCAATTTCCATGTTCTTTGTGCCTCCGAGTATATCTAGCTTTTTGAACACAGAGCAGAAATACTTAAGAACTTCTTCCATCCAGTCAAAACCACATGTTTTCTACATGATTGTGCGTAGTTTGAGTTTAGTGCGAATGAAATTTCACACTGAGGGAGGACAAGCAGGGCAACTGGTGAGAAATAGGCTAGCATGCAGAGGACTCTCGGCTTGCCGGGACAAGCCAATCTCATCTCGCTGCCGGTGGTGTTTGCGAGATACTTTGGGCCAGGACAGGTGCCCTGTCTCTCTTGCTTATCTCACATTCTGTCTCCTGATGTGAATTCTAAAGTGCAGATATTGGGAGGTTTTTTCTCATCTGTTTATGTAGTGGATACAGGACAGAAGAGGCCAATTTTGGGGTTTTGACAGGTGTGAACATCAGTGGTTCTATTGATCTCTCTCATGTATAGTTGATCGCTCAATATTTCAGAATGCTGAGCTGGGCAGAGTAAAACAGATGTAGCAGCTTCCTGGATAAACATGTTAATGTGGGTTATTCTACGTACTAGTGGGAGATTCAAGTCCATTTTTCACAGTACAGCTTTATAAAGTGCAGTGACCGAGAGAAGAGCGTTCTTGCCTTTTCTGCAATTCCTCACCTTATCCACTGCAGAGCTTTTCCCTTTTGTAACAAATGAGGGAAGGGTCCTAAAAACAAATCTCCTTTCATTACTCAACTCCAGTTCATCCCCACGGCATGTCTGTTCCTGCGTGATGTACGCGGTGAGAGACCTCCTTAAACTATGGAAGATAAGATCTTGTAGTGGAAAGTATACGGCAAGGTCAGTGAAAGGTTTTGCAACTTGCACTACTAGCAACAGTCGATGTTTTAATGAAGTTACCTTATGAGAATCTCCTCTAGTACCGTAGGTTAAATGCAAAAGAATGTGTAGTGCATTGAAAAGGTGGTAGGTGATGTAGGAAGCGCTTTCCGACATAATTTATGTGATTGACTTGCACACAGTGTCACAAAGTCATTGAGTCTCTTATGTTTGACAAATGCGTTTTTGAAAATTGCTCACAAGTTGAGTAAAAGAGGTTAAACGTCCATGTCTTCAGATTTTAGGGTCCCAGCTGACTAGGATCTAAGCTTTTTTGAGCCTTCCTTGGAAGCATGTGGTGATGGCTCCTGTTGAACTGTTGAGTGATGTGGTGCCAAGGCGATTGGTCTGACCGAGTCGTCTGTGTTCCCTCAGTCCCTTGGTTTCATCAGTTCTCCTCCTGCTCGCTCGCTACAGGGTTATGTGCAAGTTCTCATTTTACTCTGGAAGCAAGGTGGAAGCCAGGATGGCTCCTGAAGCTACTCCGCTCTTCAACAGTTGCAGTGTCACTACTGCCCAAGTTCCTAGCTCTAACTTCAGCTTTTCGTTTTTCCTCTTCTGAAAACTTGCTGGTCTAGCATCAACTCTGTAGTTGTGCCCAGGTATCTGACAGTGAGGCCACTGAGTGGACCCTTGAAAGAGCTGAAGAGAGAGGACTCATGGGTGGTGGCAGATGGGATGGCTATTGCACTCGCCGCCCCTGCAGCAAGACAGCTCTGCATTTAAGCCTACCCCAGGGTAAGTGTCACAACCAGTGTCTTAAGAGTATGTTGCAATGAGAGTCAGCCTCCAGGCCCTGATTCATGAACAGCAGCAGCAGCTTAAACTTCCAGGGCAGAGGTAGCCCTCCACACCCAGCTGCCCACCCTGGCGTAGGCTTAAATTCAGAGCTGTCTTACCCCAGACAGAAAAGGGAGCAACTGAGTCAACAGCATTCCTAGATCTGTGCAGGTACTGGGGATGAAGGGCTGAGCTTCACAGGGGTTAGGTTGTCCCTGCCCTGTGTTGGTCCAGCTGGACCTGGCCCTTGGGAAACTGAGCTTGGAGGCCCGTGAGGTGGTAGTGTAGCCTTTTGAAATGTGGTTAACATGTGCCACTTGAAATTCATGGTGCTCACCTGACATACGAAATCATTTCTCTCTGCTTCTTTCTTTCTTTTGGAGACCCCTATTACTTTTTAGCCTGATGAAGTGATGAATCTAACCATCGTGCTGTGTCTCTGCTTTTAAAATTTGTCATAAAAACGCGCTTTACTATGCAAATAGTTACTAAAACTTCTAAAACTTACTCTTCTTCTCTCTGTTCATTCCTTTTGGGCAATTTAGGCTAGAAGTGAATGTGAAGATTTCCTAATCTTTTCATTTCAGTGCTCTGACACCCTTTAGCCTAAGGAAATGATTTCTTGAAAAATGGGACAGTGTTCGAAAAGCACTAGTGCTGACGAAGGAAGAAAACCTCAAGCAAGAAGCCTGATAACCTGTTTTATCAAACTCGAACACTAACTCTTCTAGTAGCTTACAGTGGATTTGTACTTTGGCATAGTTGGCTTTCCCTTTCAAGCGTGTGATAGATTTCTTGTATGTAGCAAAGGTCAACTGGTAAAATTATTTTGCAGCTACTGGAAGAATGTGCTGCAGCCTTTTAATACGAAGATCTGTATCTGGGGAAGCTTAAATTGTTTTTATGTATGAAACTATGAAGAACAAGTGTTGAAATGTTCTTATACATGTGTGGCTATCATCTGAAAATAGGTAGGGTATTTCTTATCTTAGGCTTATCTCAGACCCGATAATCACATGTGGTGCTTTTAAATTATGGCAGTAACTAATAAATGCTGATATTTGCTCATGACAAACTTTCCAAACCAGGGGCTGGGGAACCCATCAGGAATTTTGGGAGAAGGGCTTATTGTATACGTGCATAAGGCAAGGAGTGCAAGTCCTTATTTTAACTTCACTGCTGGAGTTGAGCCCATTTCCCCTCCCGTTCCCGCACCCCCAGAGGAGGAGCTGCCCAGTCTCCCTCTGAATTCAGTGGGGAATGCTTAACCTTTTAAAAGCTCGGTCATCTGGGAGCTCATTATTAAGACTCATACTTCTGAAAGATTTAATTCTGCTTGGCAAATAATCATCTGCAGGCAGCTAATTCCACTTCCCAGTTCCACTCCCCCTTTGCTCCCTGCTCAGTCTTCACCTGTCATTTCCCTTTCTTGCGTCCTTCTAATTTGGATGATGCTTCTAAGGTCTTAGGGAGTCACAAATTTTCATTTGGATCAAAATCAAAGCCCCTAATGACTTCTAGCATCAGCCGTCTTCGTGTCATGTAGCAATAGTCCTGAGACAAAGGAAAAACAAACATTGGAGCCAGCACTTACCTGTTCCCTAAATAAATAAATAAATTTTTTTGGAGGGTGAGGAGAAATTGTTTTTGTTTTGCAAGTCCTTCGAAATCTGTCTGCATGAAACATCTGCTGCATCATATGTAAGAAGAGAAGGCCAAGAGTAATAAAGCATTTCATTAATGTTTAATAACATAGTGATTAGCAACCCAGCAAATGTCTTATGCCTGTGGGAGATTGGGACTTATTTGATTAATAGATTAATTGCAACCTGTTCCGGTTGTGATTGCAGGTGTAAGTTGCTGTGGATGTTGCAGACTCCCTGAGGACTGATGTTGCAGGCATACTTATACTTACTTTCTTCTTCCTAGTTGAAGAGTTAAAAATCAAAACATGAGGGGAAAAAAATCTGTCTGCTGTTTCTGTGGAAGGAAAATGATTTTTACTGTAAGAGTTTCAACAGAGATCCTCTGTGCTACCTCTGAAAAAGAACGGCTATTATCTCTGAAAGCATAGGGCTGCCTCTTAGCAAATACTTTTCCCTTCAATTATTCTCCTTCCTGCACTTTATTTCAATGTTGTAATAGACTTGAGCCATCTCTCTGAGCTTCAGACCTAGTTCTGGTTTTCTGCCTTTTGTCTTGGGTACGCTGTAATTCCTAGTGCATCTGGACTCGTTGCTGGCAGAGCACAGTGGATGCTGTAGGACTGAAATGTAGAACTGAGCTGTTCATCAGGTCACAAGGTTTAAAACAACCACTTGAAAATGATTAAGTGAATTTCAGGTTGTGGTCTAGAAGTGACATAATGCTGGAAATCGGTTTGCGTTCCAAGTTTAGTCTCAAGCTTCCTGAGCTGGCAGGGATTTAGAGATGGTATTAAGTCTCTGAGAGGTTCTCAAACTCCACTTCGATTCAAAGAGGCAGCGATGAGCTACCGAAGAATTTGGCTTCCACCCTTCAATTAACTGCTGAGATACAAGGCAGAAATGAAAGAAGAGTCAGAATTTTTCTTCTGTTCCCCCAAGAGATTGAGGCTTGTTCTATGTTCTCTTATGAACACAAATAAGCCATTTCTGTCTCCAGTCATAGGAAACTATAGCTGTACGAAGCTGAAGTTTTCTGCTTAGGGACTGTGTCCTGCGTTGGCAAGAGCAGGCTGGAGATGGCATAACGTGGCACTTGCCATTGCCCACTGCCTAGGGGAAGAGTTAGGAAGGTCAAAGCACGTCGTCCCTTTACGAGAAGGGTTGTAATGCCCAAGTTGAGTTCATTGGAGGCAGTAATACAACAAAAAGAATTGACAGGGTGGAAACAAGGTGTGTGTTGGTATCTCATATTTTTATCCAGTACGTCTTTCTGTCAGCTCGCTCCTTACTGCGTGGTTGGGGTTCAAATCTATCTCGTTCTTAAGGGGTTAAGGAAATCCAGCCCGCATTCACGGTGGCTGTGTGACTTTTTGCTTCGCTCGCTATTCTAGAGCTTTCGTTTCAAGCACATTTTCTCCTCTTGCTTCCCCGTTGGCTCTTTAATTTCAGTCGAGCTGTAATAAATCATGGGTTTGCAGGTTGGGAGCGTGCTGGTGGCCTCACCTATGCTTGCCTGAACCCTGCGCCTTCGGCTTGCCCTGGCCTGGCCCCAGCTCCAGCCCAGCACGCTCTGCCCACCGGCCTCTTCAGGCAGGTCCTGCCTGCTGCCGCACTCGGAGCCGACGCTTTTTGCCCTGATCTGTACCCGTGCCAGGGCTGAAGGTCGCTGTGCTCAGTAATAAATTTTGGCTAGAATACAGCTGACGCACGCGTTTTGCGCCTCTGCCTTTCTGGGTGTTCACAGGCCAGCGTTTCAGAAACATTTTGCGGTGCAACCCTGCTGTGTATCTCCATCGTTTGTTGCTTCAGGATCTTAATTATCAGACTTTTACATGAGGACAAATAGTGGAAGGTTTGGCAGCGTTGTGGAACTTGGTAGCGAAATGAAGCTGGGTTTGGAGCCTTTTCATTGCTTTTAGTTTTGTAGTAAAACGGAGCACGATGCAGCTGCGCTTCACCGGGTTGCACAGAAATGCACGCACAAGCATTCTGTATCTCGGACCCCCCACCAGCTTCCCGCTTGTGTGGATAACGTGGAACTCGTTATTCTCATGTTGTACAGGCACTTAGCAGTTGGGTTTTCCCTTGTATGAGGGCTGGGATTCCTATCGATGGCAGGCAGGAGGAGGTGCAAGGAAGGGGGAGGTATTTAAAGCAGCACGTTTGTATTTACGCTGTAAACTGCTGATGGCTATCATTGATTTCTGTTTTTTCCTTTGGGAAGCCCTGAACGTTGACAATATACTAATTGGTATTGCATCTATGTCTCTAGGATTTTTTGGATGCTAGAAGTCAAAGTGCTTTTATAAATGCTAACCCTCAAAGCTGTTTCTGTGTACATGCGGGGGTTACACATTAGTAGAGGTCGGAGCAGGACACGGTATCTGGACTTCATGACCCGTGCGTTAGGCCTGCTGGGCTGCAAGTGTTTAGCAGTCGTCGATGGACCAGCACTAACTGGGCGGTAGTTGTTGTGGCATTACAGCTCTTGGCATGTCATAGATACAAATAATTAAGAAACGGTATTCTTCTGATGGTATCGTTCTGTATTTCTGGATTAAAGGTTGTGATTGTATGAGTTTGAGGCTAACAGGTATGCTAAAAATGGAGAGCTTCCCAACTTAGATCTGCTGGCGTGGGAAACATGCCGTGACTGGTAGGAGAGGGAGGCCGGGGCTTTGTCGTAATCTGCGCCTCAAATGTAAATGAGGAAAACTGTGATCCCTGTTGACATTTATCTCTGCTTGAAATTGCTTGCCTGCAAAATGGACTTTTCATGGGTGGCTAGCTATTGATGACTGGCATGGGCAGATTCCCAGCCCAGGCCTCTGTAGTTAAGCCTCTTTTGCACCACTTTTTCCTCCAAGCACTGATTTATTTCAGTGACAGCTTGGGGCAAATACAGAAGAATGTAGGAATTAGCCTTTATTCTGTAAAACGACTCAATTATCATATATCTGTGAAAGACAGTTCTGTAAGCTATCGAATAATTTCTGTAATATTTTTGCTGATAGTAAAACAGTGTTAAAAGTAGCCTTGTGAGTGATGGTGTTTGAAATCCGCCTTTGGAGGAATGGGTCAGGCAGCTTCAGGAATTTTTAGAGAAGATGTGGTACAGCTTTTATTTTGCAGTCTGTCCTAAGTCTGTCCTATCTAAGCTTAGGATAAACCAGACATACTAGGACTGGAGCTTTAGTAATGATATTAGTGAAAATATGCTGATCTCGGTGAGGCAGCTACCCCTCGGTAACCTGTCAGGGGCTATTTCTGTACCCCAGGCAGCTTATGGTGAGTACGATGGCTTCCCCTGTGGTCTGGAGTGTTTTCTTTCGGTGCATTTTACAAAGCTCAGCCTAGGAGGTATGGCTCAAGGGTTGTGCAAGCAGCTGTCTCTGCAAGGCATTGAGCTTAGCTGGCTAGGATCACACTGAAAGACCTCTGTCAGCATGCGCCTGCTGCCCTGTGCTTGGGAGTCCAGCCTTGTTCTTGTGGTGGGAGATGGTCAGGATAAGGAGTCGTCTGCTGTATGAAAACGCTTTACATCTCTCGGGGTCTCAGCCTGTTTCCTGGGCAGGCTCAGCAGCCCAGCGGGTGAAGGCGAGTGCGGGTGACTTGTCATTCGGGCGGTTCAAGTGGAAGGAAGCAGGGGGGAAAAAAAAAGCAAGCCCTGCTGCTTCATCGCTGCCTTCATGCCTCCCACTGCAAACTGGTTTCTTCCCCAGCTTTGCCTGTGGCTCCCTGCTCCGGCTCTTCACTGTGGGGAAAACTTGTACTGAAGAATAAGAAATGTGGTAGAATGGAGAAAATCATGATGGAAGCAGGAGAAAGGAGGAAACTGTAAACATGATATGTGCAAGAGGAGGAAGACTGTGTATACTGAGAAATTTGCATCTACCTGTGCTGCCTCCATCCATCTGTAATGCCAGAGTTCACGTGACAATTACTCTCCATTTTCTGGTTTTCCAGCCTGATAGAAGAATGTGAGAAACTGAGCTTCCGCATTTGAAGGTATTACCCTGCAAAGAATAAAAATTAGTTTAAAAAAAGTGCAAAAATGAGAATTAACTTTAGTTGCTGGCATTACTTGTTTTAAGCGAGAAGACTGTTGCTGAGGTTGCTTGTTGAAATAGATTGGTTGCTTATCCCTGCCTTTCCATCAAAAAGATATCCTCTCTTAAAAGGGCAAGACATACCCAATCTTATCTGTTCACAAGAACCAGGTCACGTCCTTGGTGTGACACAAGGCAAAACCACACATTTCTAATTTCTCCCACTTCATCTGCTTTGAACATAATCCTCAAAGAACCTTGTTGAGGCTTTAAATGGGCATTTTGGAAGGAAAAAAAAAAAAAAAAAGAGCAAAACCCAGCATACCCTTTAGCTAAGGAAGCTCTGAGGAATTCTCTTCTGAACTGGATCCAGGTGATATTTCGACACTTTATTGGTATATATTGATAATGTTGTGCTGACATGAGCAGTACAAGACCTTCCACCTTCATTTGCTCTGGTCCAATTCAAGAAGTTGCAAGTCCATAAGGCGTCAGCACTGATGATCCAGTCATTTTATCCCCCGTTGTAAAAAGGCGGGGGGTGAAGAAAAGAGAAAAGGCAAAGATCCAGGTTGGAGTGATGCATGCAAACTGGCAAAGCTCTAGAAATGTCTGGATGGGGAGGGAAGGGAGTGTGTGTGTGTGTGTGGGGGGGTGATGGTTATTCTTGTAATATCTGCTATCTGTAATAGCAGATTAGAGTAGTGAGGCAGAAATGATCTTGCTTTGGTGGTTTTATATCAGCTGCAGCATTCGCACAGTTACGAGGAACTGGGGTTGTAACTTTGGAGAGAAGGCATCAGTCTTCACGCATGAGCTTTACTGGCTACGCTTTGAAGTTACAAGTCTGATGTTGTCCTGGCAATCTTTAACCATATCTTTAACCGTGATGAGCAAAAGGATTTCTTCAATGTAATGAACAGATACAGGCAGTCTGGGCTAGGGAAGTTGTCTTCAGAAGTGATGAACAGGGTTTTGTCACGTTGGGTTTGCTTCAGTAGTTAGCGAAGGGCTCAAATGCACTGGTTGTAAAGCAGTCTTCTGGAGCTGTGTGTCAGCAGCCTTCTGGATAAAGAAACAGATTTTAGAGAAAGAAACCAAAATGCAACAGAAATTTGCTGCTTAAACTGTTCATGGTCCCGTCGGTTTGCGGCTTCTCGAAGGAACGCGTGCCGCAGGAGCTCTGTCTTTCGGCGTGAACCGAAGTCTGCCGGGCCCTCTCTCGCGGCAGGGCTGGCGCGGAGGGGTAGTGCTTTCCTCGGGGCTCACCGGGCCTGGTACTCGCAGTAAGAAAACTAAACCCTGCTCTTCATCTGAATGGGGGAAAGAAGAATAATTTCCTCTTTGAGTCTTCGACTTTGCATCCATGTCTCTTAGACAAACATGATGAGTTAAGGATAAGCATGAGCTTTGTGTTTTCCTCCACCCTGTATTTTGATCATGCACTGTCAGCCTTTCTCAGCGTGTTTTGAAATGTTTTTAGTTTGCATTATATTTAGACATGCGTTTTCTCTCTTGTACTTCACTAAAGGTTCACTTCACTAAAGGTTCCCTGCTTATAATCTGATATCCTTCCCTTCCCCATGCATTTGTGCACTCGTAATTAATAGTCCACATTATAATGTGAAAAAGCTTTATTTATTTAAGATGTATACAGGGAAATACATGGTAAAGTGAGACTACTTGAAGTAATCATCTGGGAAGAAATGAGTTCTTTCAAGCATCGGTCTGTTGCATGAACATCAGTAGCTGTTCCCCCGGCACATCCAATTTGAGCTTTGCAACTGTTCGAGTATTTCTAGTTTTAACTCCACCAGGGAGTGGTGATTAGAAGTCAGCTTGGGTTTAAGATGGCCGAGGTGCCTATTTGACTAAGATGACAGTTTAAGTTTCTTTCCTTCTGTCTGGTCACAGGATGGGAGATGCAGGTTACTGCGTAACTGGTTTGTGAGTTATCCCCGGTATTAGCAGCTCCTGAAGCACTGTGCAGCTGCAGCAGATGGTCAGGATGGAGCTGAAGGCAGCGGGTCCCAGTGGAAGGCACCGAAGTGGGCACAGGCTGTGCTTGTGCTAGGATGAGATACCAGAGTATAAATATAAATTCAGCCTAGAGTTAGAATAACTTCTGCTGATTTCCGCCCCCCCCCCCCCCCCCCCCCCCCCCCAGTGTATCCAGTCAGCATATACATACTATCTAAAGAACATGAAGTGGTAACCTGACTTAAGAGTACATACGTGTATTTTAAGGAGCTAGTAGAGATATTGCCAAAATAGTATGTGCACATTCATGCTTAGTGCATTCATGTTTCTTCCAGGAATTCCGTGAGATAAAAGGTGTTATTCCCGTCTCACAGCCAATGGGAAAAAGGGAGGAAGAAATTACTTACCTTACATTGTGCTATGAATTGCTGGTGGCATTTGGTTGAGGTGCTGGAACTTGCAGTGTTAGGTTCAGTCCTGTAGTAACACCGTCAAGCGCTGTAGAAGCCAACTGAAGAAATTAATCTCTTGCCGTAGTTGGTGTTTCAGTGACCGATGGGATCTAGAGCCATCCTTGCTTCGGCTCGCCAGTTGAAATCTGCCCTGGGTTGTAAGGTCCAGGGAGAAGCCGCCGAGCCAGCAGTGGTGTGGGGTTCGGACAAGACAAGAGGATGAGGTCCTTCTGTTGGTCTGAAGTCTGAACTGTGCCGTCCGTCACAGGAACCCCAGCTGTGACTCTCAAAATTGACTTCTTTTTGATGGCATTTAATAAAGAATGAATAAGTAGAGAATATTTGAGCTCCTGTTCCTACCAGGAGAACGCTTTTCTGTGTGGGATGCGAGGCGTGTTGACAAGGTTATGTGATGAAGCCTGTATTCCTCGTTCACAAATTCACTCCATGGGATTTCAGGAGATACATGAAAGCCTCAAAGGTCTCTCCCTGCTTTCTCTTTCTTTCGTTCTTCCTCCTTCAGGATAGAATAGGCCTGTCTTGGTGTGCACCTAACGGACTTAGGCTTTAATCTGTTCGGAAGCCGGGCAGGCTCAGGGAAGGACTTGCTTTCTCCTTAACTACTAGCTGGATAACTGCCAACTGATAATTGTGCGAGATGTCACTCGTGTTTGTAAAGAGCTGGCTAATACTGAAGTATTTTTTCAGTCAGCGGGTGGCAGGGATGATAGGATTAATGATACTGCATTCTATCTAACACCTCTTTTTTTAAGGCTACATGGCTTAGAGGAATTAAAAGCAGAGTTCGTAGCCACGTTCATATTAGAAGCTCTGAGCTGTTCTTGCAGAGTTCCTTAAGCTTTAATCGTAGTGATAGGCACCCTACGTGATCCTCTGATACATAGAATATGAAATCCTGATTTCGACAGCAGCTCCACACAAAGCAGGTGTTAGCTTTGTGTATTTAAGTATGAAAATGTGTGGTGGCTAAAGAATTTTCTTCCCCAATAGTCCTGAAGTTGGCCAGAGTTAATGATGCCAGCAGGACCGGTGTGTTAGTCTGGCGTACTGGTCCTAGCGAGTTAGGATGCATGATTAGCAACCCCGTGATCCAAGTAAAAATTGGAATACCTTCTATTTTTGAACCTGCAGATTGTATAGTAATTGAGGAAGGAAAAACAGTGATGTGTAAATGTGTATTAAATGTGTAAAGGAGTATTGTAGCAACAGCTGTGAAATGAAGTATAACAAACATAGCTGTGCTAATTTTGCTTGCTTGTTTTTATTCACACCTGCAATTCAACATTTCACTCATTTGTATCTGTTAGGCTATAGGATCCCTCATTTATTTAGGGCTCGGTTACAATGGATTTTGCAGTAAAGTCCCCAGTTTATCATCCATGTAATGAACCGTTTCTATTTTAACAGCTTTTTCAGGTTGATACAAAATGAGAAAATAACACTGTTATTCTGTCTGCCTAAACCTGGTTAAACCTTGGTTGAACTAAAGCGGGAACTGAGTTGCCTACTCACTTTTAGGTGCTTTTGGTTGGTGTTGCAAAGAGAATGGTATGGGAAATGATCTTCCAGCAGAGACCTCTCTGGCAGTGGGGAGGAGGGCTGGCATGTAGGTGGAAATATTCCGTTTGCTTTTACGTTGTTTATATTATTTTTACAGTATTCAAGGGGGATAGGCTGCCAACCATTCTGGCTGATACATTGTATTATTGTAAGATCAAAAAATGCAAAGTTTATTTCTTGCCTTTTACCACTGAAACTTTGGTAATGTAAGTAGGTAATTCTTGGACTTTGTGATGGATTTGTGGACCTTTATTTTAGAGGGAAGATGTACTCAAAGATGTAGATATTCTCAGTGATAAAGTAATTGGAAGAAAGACTAATAAAAGCGTGAAAGCTCTTGCTTCTTTCCAACTTTAGTTGTTCTTTGGTTCCTTAGTTTTGTCAGCTCCTGTATCTGTATATTAAGGTGTTCATTACGGTACTCTAACTTTGTGAGAAAAGAGTTTTTCTAATTGTTTGCTTTTCTCTTCTTTCAGAACCGAGAGCTCCAGATTATGAGAAAGTTGGATCATTGTAACATTGTCCGATTGCGTTACTTCTTCTACTCTAGTGGAGAGAAGGTAAGAATGAAAAACAAGGCAGTGCCTCGTGGTAACCATCTGGGGTACAACTGAACTCTCTGAATTTCTAGAGACAGGAGTGTGAAGATAGTAGACGTGATAACATTGAGAAAATGCTATAGTGGTGCCCAACAGATCATGTTGGAGCAGATCTTTTTCAGTATGGCAGTGTGTGGTCCATGAGGAGTAGTGTTATTAGTATAGCACAACAGTAGCGTAACAGATTTGGATACACACAACCTCTTTTTTAATTTAGTGCAGCACAGCTGGGCTTCATTTGCACGTTCTAGCACTACTTTCCATATGTGCAGATATGTTTTCTAGGATTCAGTGTTAAGCACTCTAGACTTAAAGCACTTATGTGACTTCTCCCAGACACGGTCTCTGTATGCTTCTGTCCCCCTTCCTTGTGCATCTGTTCCCTATACAGGCTGAATTTCAAAGCCCGGAGGAAAGAATAATGTATGATTGTGTGATTGTAGCATTTGTCAAACCGCTTATGCTCCAGAAGAAGGAGCAAATAGATGGATTTAATAAATCTCAAGAAGTAGACATTGCCATTTGTGTTTTCCTTCAGTCTAGGTATAAAAGTTCCTTGGGTTTTTTAAAAAGGGGTTACAAGGTTTTGTTTTAATGTGAAGTTGTAACGGCTTCCTTGTCTATGTATGCATCAGCATTTTAGGAATTGTAGGAGAATGCAGGATGAAATGGACATCAAGATGGCATCTGGTCCAACCTATTGCTTAAAATAGGGTCATCCATGAAGTAAAAAAAATATATATATATATAAAAAAAATCTTTCTGTCCCATATGGGAGTTAATATAAGCCTTGCGGGGGTGAAATGGGCTTGATGGCCTTCTGAACTTCCTCTGATCTTTTTATGCGTAGTTATAAATATTTATATGCTATGTAATAATTGATATAAATGTTATAATTTTTCATTTTCTAAAGCAGATTACGTCCTTACTTGTCTTCAGATGCCGGTATACGTGTGTCCGCAATGCTGTAAAGGACTGTATACGAGAGCTGATAGCTACTGGAAGGCTATTAACTGCTGTTGCCACGAAGTGGGCCAGCAGAATGGGAGAGGCAGCCCACCCACTTCATGGTCTTAGGAGCTAGAGAAGGAGCTGACATCTCCAGGATAAGTTGTTGGTGGCAGGTCGCTGCAGGCTCGTGCAGTGCACGGAGGGGTAATTGGAGGAGTTGGAGGAGCCCCGTTGTTACCTCTCTGAGAGGTGCTTGGGGGGGACCTGGCCCTGTGCCTTGCCTGTGCCTATGGAAAGCTTGCAAAACCACTTTCCAGGAATCAAGGAGAAATGTGATTTAAATTTTTTTTTTTTTTTTTTTTTTTGTGATCAGCCCTTCCTTCCTTCCCCTTGCCTGGTGGTAGCAAGCATTTCCAGTGTTACATGGCCGTTGCTGATTTGTTGGTAGGGCAGTGTAGTTTTTTTAAACTATATTGTGCTCATTTAGCATATAACCAGAAATTCCTTGAGCAGCATGAGTACAAGAAGGGAAATACTGTGAAGGAGGACTTGGTTTTGGGTTTTTTGTTTGCTTTTTTAACCAGCTTGTAACTTGGCTAGAGCGAAGTAGAATTTCATGGGACAAGCAGAAAACAACTGCCTTATCTAATGGCTTTCAGAAACTTTGTGCCAACAGTGGAAATGTTAAAACTTCTCAGAACACTGTTCCAGGAGCCTTTGTATAACAGTAACTTGAGTAAAACTCCTTGGAAATCTTTAACTTGATGCTGAGCTTGAGACTGGATTTTCCACTTTGCTGTTTCAACTCCACGTGGCTGATTATCAGCAACGCTAGTTTTGTTTTTAAAAATGCGGTCTCTATCCATGACCAGCAAATCTTAATGCTTCAGTGAGAAGTTTTCTTTCAAATTCCTTTCTGCTCTTCCCTCTTCATGCCTCTGCCTTTGAGATTTCCACCGCTCCCCTGTTGCAAAATGGGACAAATGTGAACCAGTCCCTAGGGCAAAGGTGGACCCAGCAGACCATCGGCAGCGGTAATGTTGCAGTTCAGGTCGCAAGGCCTCTTTGCAGTTCAGTACAAAATTATACGTAATTGGCTTGCAAATATTTTCTATGTAGGTGGCAGCGTGTGGGGATAACTGTGTATGAGTTTGTTGGCTGCTGTTTGGGAAGAGCTCTAGAGAGCAGCAAGTTGGTGTTCTGAAGCTCATCAGGAAGGAAGAATAACGTTTCTTCTCGTGTTTTTGCCAGTTTGGGAAGCAATAATGTCTTTTCCTTCATATTACCCTCGAAGCCAAGCTGGCTCTTTGGAGAGTGGAGGAAAAGGGAGAAAAGCATAAGGTCCCATCTGGTAACCAGGAAGGACGTGGAGGAAGGAGTTGCAGATTTAGATGCTAGGTACCCAGAGCTTTGTAGGAAGTGATTCTTGAAGCCAAGCCCAATGGGAAAAGTAATGTAAAAATCCAAGGAAAGTATAGCAGAAAATGCAGTAGCATAATGATGAGTGGGGCTTGCAATTGTTGTCTGTCTTCTTCATGAAGAACTTAGCATAAACACAGATTAATGGCAGTGGACGGTTAATGAACTCAAGTCTAGCAGTGATGGGAGAATTTCAGCACTAACTATTACACTGCTGATCCCTTTAATGATATAGTTCACCAATGAACTTAATTTTGATACCTTCATATCAAGCATCCTCTTGCATAAAGATTTTCATGCCGCCGTGATGACTCTACCTGTTTGTTCCAGCCGGAGTGTTCCTTGGACTTCTCCTTTCTTCCCTGGAGCTTAACACCAGTGTCTCTAAGCTCAGAGACTTTTCTTCTTTTGTTTTTTGGCCAATATCTGAGAAGTTTAAATCTGTCTCGATTTAGAGGTACCTCAAAGGATTTCTCCAAATCCAGTCAGACTGGCAGTCTTTGAAAGCCATTTGCCTAATGGTCACTTTAGTTCATGTTAATCGCTAGGCATTTTTAGGCACTGGGCAACCTTAAAACCGGCTTTATTCTAGCGAAACAGAGGGTTTAATTCTCGATTCGAAAACTGGGAAGAACAGAAAATAGCATCAAATGGAAAAACAATTCTAAATAACACTTGCTAGTAAGACTGTTCCTTAGCTGCATCAAAGTTGTAGCCAGTTTGTAGAGATTTGGAGCTCTCTGTTCACTTTTTTGAAGGGCTATCCATGGAACTGGTTAAAGTGTTTGAGCTCCCTATTTTTTCTTTTTCCTTTGATGAACTCTCCTTTTTATGTCTCCCATTGACTTAAAATTCCTTCCTGCTTTTGCCAGAAGCAACCCAGCATTAGCAGCGCGGAAATCTTGTATCAAACATGGCTTTGACTGGTTTCTGTGACTGGGTGACTCCGTCTTGTCTGAGCATCTTTGAATTTGTATTGCCTTTATATAGGTATAACCTATATAGGGGTGGGGGGGTATATATATATATGCACACATACATGCATGTGCACATGTGTATTTATACCTTTATGTGTGTATATATAAAAGTTGTTTTGAGTACTGACTACGTATTAATCATGTTTGACTAATAATTTCTAGTTTGAGAGCTCAAAGAGAGCACGTAATATATATTAATATGACAGTTGACAGGCTTGGCATTCAGGTTGCTTCTATAAACTATTTCCTTGTTGGTTCTTTCCTTCTGTAAGTTTGCAGACATTTGTCAGACCTGCTGGATAACCCAGTTCTTTCAAAAGACTCTTCCTTCATGAATGTGCTAGAGTAGATTCTGATTTCTTCATTTTTTTTTTTTTTTTTTTTTTTTTTCTGAGGCTGTATGAGATATCTGATAGCAGGGCACTGACTTTTGTAGCTGTAATGTGCTTTTCAGTAGTCCAAAACCTGTAATTACAACTGGTGGAATGAACCAGAGGGGAAGGAAGAACAACCAAATAATGGGCTGGGTTGTGTATGGAAGATTCTCTTGGTGGAAGTAGTCACAAGTCTTTTCCATGCTGTATTTCTGTGATGTGTGGTTCTCTAGGTAGTCCTTGGAGAAAATGGGCAGGATTATAGGGCTAGCCAACTCTGCTATGGTTGATAGTTTTGGTATTCTGCCTTAGGATAAGGTGCCTGGTTTGCCCGTCAGCTTGCCACTGGGAGGTCAGCCAGTATTAGGAAGGCGTACATTTCTGGTTTGATTTTTCCTACTTTTCCTTAATTTTAGGGACTGCCTTGCATTTAGCATGATATATAAATGTAAATGTTGGTTTACTGAAGCAGGGGGACGTGGTCTTGCTGCCTGTCCTTTTTAGCCTAATTCTGCTGAGAACCTTTTGAGTCGTGCTCCAAGGGAGGGCGGACATGGACGTACCGAATAGTCCCTCTGGCTCCTTTGCCGAGAGTATTCCCCAATGGTTTATAGCACGACCTAACTTCTTAAATCAGTGGCTGCTGGGTAAAATTATTCAGCTTACCTGAAATGAGTTCCTAATCCCCCCCTTTTTTTTTTTTATTCTCTATTTCTGGTTTAGATCTTTCTTTGTGGTATTTCATAACTGTTGGGTTTTCTTGTGTGGGTGTTTGAATGTTTAATAGTCTGATCAATCCATATCTGTGCCCAAAAGAGGAAGAGGAGTCACCGGAGAGATTTGTTCCTGTATCAAATCATATAAAAGTAAAGTAAATGCAGTTTTTGTTGAGTAACTGCATCTCTGGTTTTATGTAACTTTTTTTTTTCCCTCCTTAAGGTGGCTTGCTATTCAGAGGAGTCAAAGAAAGCATATATGGAAGCACAGAGATCACAAATAGGCAATATGCTGACTCTTTTTTGGAGGCTGAGCTGGCCCTTCTGCGTGCTGTAATTGATTTCTTGTCTTATTTAGCCTTAGCTGTAAGGGCATGCAGCCAAAAGCCCATGCAGACTCAGGATGGAAATTTACTCCCATAGACTTAGAGAGAGGTTTAAAATAAACATGCAGGAGATGCATGCTGAGCTGCATCTATAAGCTGCTGTGCACTCTCTCACGTGCGCTTTGGCAGCAGTGTATTAAACTGCAATCAAGACATTTGGAAGAAGGGAGCAAGTGGGTGATTTGCAAATTTGGGCTTTGCTGAACAGTTGGTGTTTCTCCAGGTTCATATCCCTGTTAGGAAGAGATATATCCTCCACCTTCAAAGAGACATGAACATCACCATCCTTTCTTGCGGGAGTGTTCAGATGAGTCCTCACGTAAGGACCATCTGTTCTGTTCCCTGTTAAAATGGAGTACTTGTAGTTGAACCATTTGGTTTCTTAATTGAACTTGTTTTTTAAAAAAAAAAAAATTCTTGCACAAAAAGTTCAATTAACAAAGCCTTGAGCCCAATTTTGAATTGACAGAGCCTGTGTGAATGTTTTGCACCAGCCTGGTAATGTGCTGAAGGGCCACCACTAGAGATGAATTTAGTCACTACGATCCATTTAATCCTTGGCAGATCTGCTGTGCTGTCAACAAAGGAGCAATTAATGCCAATTATGAGGAGTTTTGTGATGTTGGTATCTCCGTAGTCCTTGCCTGAGGCCTGCCAAGCTCATTTCAAAAAGCGCACCAGTCATCAGATAATGACTATCAGTTACTGCTGTTAGGGCTCGCAACATGCTGGGAATTTCCTTAGTTGTAGTTATGAGCAGTCTCTGGTTTTGAGTAGGTTGTGTTAATAGAAATAGCAGTTTGTCTGCCTGCGGTAGGGCTTTGCAAGAGTGGAGGAGGCAGCGGTGGCTAGATCCTCAATGTAGTAGATGTGTGCAGTGGAAATGGGAAGCTCCGTGATTTCTCTCTAGACCAGTGGAACCATCTGGTACGCCTGGTTAGTCGCTCTTCTGTTCTCAAGTCATTCCTCTACCAGCTCTAGCCACTGCGCTCATCTTCCCATGTTGGATGGCCATTAGGAAAGCAGCTTGTATTGCTTGTCCTGAGGAGGCATGTAGTTTGAACCATTACTGCTTATTATCTTGCCTAGTTTGCTGTCATGGATATATCCCGATTCAGAAATTTCCCCTCAGTCTGGAAGGCAGCATACGGGCAAGAAAACAGTGGATCTCCAAAGACTCTGCTTTTTGTTTTCATGGTAAGCTATACAGGACAGCCCAGTGATCCCAACATTATCTGTTAATTTTCATCTTCCAACAGAGCTACTGCCGGCTCATGGCACAGTCCCTGCTTGGGAGCTGTGGTTCAGATATCCACAGATCACAAACCAGTCCCACCTTTTAGATGTTGGGCAGCTGTTTCCAACTTCATAGAAATATTTTCTCCTTGGAAGTACAGCTAAAAGTTTTAAAGAATTCACAGGGCATAAAATAAACAAGAATCAGTAGGGAGTCCCAAATTGTCTTCATGAGTGACCTTTTCTTTACTATAGTCTGTCTTTAGAGGGGAAAACTATGGCAGAAAACGTCTTTTTTTTTTTTTTTGGATGATGGGGAAAGGCTTAGTACATCACCTAAGTACCTAGACTCTTTCAGTTGTCAAAGGTAGACAATGCAAACCAACAGTCTTCGAACAAGACCCAGGAAAGTTCTTAAATGTGAATTATATTGGGAAGCTTGACTTTAGCCCTTGTGCTACCATCACAGCTGACCCAGCTGGCAGTTCCTCCCTACATCAGACCGTGTTATGTTGAAGAGTAATGAGCATTACAGAACAATTTGATAAGTTTTGACAAGTAAGTATAGGAACAGAAGTCCTGGGACAGATCTCAGTTCTCAAACTCAGTCACGAACAGTGAGGGAATAGGAAAGGAGATATTATACCCGACATTTGCGGTACTAATAGAGAGTATTGGTATCTTTCTGAACACTGAAGTTGAGTCTCCAAATGCTCTTACGCCCCCAGAGTTATCTGCGTGAAACTGCAGCTATACGTCTAGGCTTATGGTTCCCTTACTTTGGTGGCAGCCATAGCTCTGTTTTGACATAGATGTGTTTGTAAACTGCAAGTAAAAACAGGCACACGTGGCCACTGGATGTCACCATTCCTTCATACAAATAAGGTCAGCTACAACATTTTTTGCATTCTCAAATTTTTCCGGTGTATCGTGGCTACTCTGTAGTTAGAGTAGGAAGGCTACAAATTCTCACTGTCTTTGAAAGCAGTTCCAAAGTCTTTGTATCTTAGCGTACTATGTCAGCCTTCGAGATAAGAGAAGGAAGGTGGATCTCATGGTGCTTGATAAGGGTGTGTGAAGTGCATGCTGGTTGTAGCTTTAAGAAAAATAACCTTTCTTTGAATCTAGGGCAAAACCTGTGTGACTTTGAACCTTGTATGTTGTCTAAATCTAGACGGCTAAGCCAGGGTGAAGGGCATATCTTACCTCACGCTGATACTCTCTGATGTTTAAATAATGCACGCAGAAAGAAGGATGATCCACGTGAAATGCTGAAATCCATTTTCTTGCTTTCTGACTCCAAGTTAAAGCCTTAACGCTTTTTGACAGAACCCTTGTGTAGCCGCCATCCTGTCAGTAACAGCTCCGTGCGTAGCACCTACCTCCGAAACAGCATTGGTGGGGTGCTGTCACACGGTAAAGAAAACATGATCTCCTTGAGTAAACTGACTGGCTTATTTACCTCGTATAGCCCCAGTCCTGATGCCTTGGGATAATTGCAATAAGTAGTGCATTCTGGAGGCGTATTCCTTAATTTTAGGTTTATCTCTTATCTGTGTGCTTTTAGCTTGAATAGGCAGGTAAAGCGAGTTTCTTCAGAAAGTAGTTCCACATTTATTTGACCAAATGCAAAGTGAGTTTCAGAAACTCCTGTGTTGGTCATCTCCTCTCGGTTGTGCTCATGTAGCTGATCACGTGGAGTCTGTCTGAAAGCTAGCTCAATTAAATGATCTGAGATTAAAAACAAACAAACAAACAAAAAAGAATGAAAGCAAGCCACCTGCAAACCACACCAGAACCACCACCACCACTGTTACTGATCTGCCAGGAGATGAAAATCAAAATGAGCCTATTCATCATTCTTTCCAAATGCTGACCAGTAAATTTAGTCACCCGAGAAGAGCACCCAGAATAGTTTCTTAACCTTTTTATCCTATTACTTGATGCTCAGAGAAATTTTCCTTAGGTTCCAGTTCAGGAGAACTTCTAGCATCTTACTGACATATTCTTCAGAGTATGCCCTGTGATTTTTGCTTTTGCCCTCAGTCTGGTGTTTGGCGTGTATGACCTCCCTGGCTCCATACCTCATCGTGTTGGTGGTAAATAGGGGCAACAGCTGGACCATGGCTGACTAATGTTGATGACAGTGTTTACACATGCACATTGGAAATGTAGTGTGAGCGATATATGGAAAAAAAAAAATGATGAAAGCTGGTGGAAACCACTCAGGATTAATTTGGGGTTTGTTGAGGTGGGGAAGGATCACAGAGATTGAATATTTGTGCTTCCCCTGCAAGGAACAATCCAGAAGAGTGAATCTTTGAATTCAATAGCTGCTGCTTTATGCTGGCCACAGTTAAGTTGGTGCTTAAAACAGGTTACTTGTGGGGACTGAAGGGCAGAAGAGTTTCAGAAGTGGAGTTTGAGACCTCCACGTACCCTTTCCTATGTCGGTAGGGTAATGTTTTCAATTTTGCTCGGTCTTAAGCCATGTAATGTGTAAGGCTCATGCGCTGGAGTAGCTGTATTTGCAGCCTGGTTTATCTCCAGTTTCTGATACAAAGAAAAAAATTAAGTTGCTGGAATGTTTTGGCTTTCATGTCCTAGACTTTCTCGTGCCTTTTATTATGTCATATTCAGTATTGGTATCTACTTACATGAAGTGTTTCCAGCCGAAGTGAAATGGTGCTTGAATTGTCGGTTCTTGAGCGGTGCAGAGCGGTTCAATGGCAAGGCCGTGGTGATTTTGCTCTGGCTTGTTTCGGAGCAGTGTTTGTCAACTGAGCATTTATCAGCCAAGTGACAAAAAAGCAGCTTCTAACATTTGAGGCGATTGCAGGTACATGAGCTGTATTGCTAAAATCAAAATCCTTATAAAATACATTGATATTTCAGGATCTGCCTCCCTGCCCTTCCCCCCTTTTTCATTTTCAAGAGTACATGGTCATAACCTTAGCAGCAAGCACAGGAGAACATGGATGCACATTAAACGTTTGACCTGCTGAGGAAAGCTAATAATCTATTCAATCCCAATGACTGTAGAGAGGAGTGAGTTATTAAACGACACTTTGTGTTTGCTTTCTGTCGTTTATACAATGCAGTCTCGTCTGGACCTCTCTCTTCTCTGTAGAGGCATTTCAGAGGTGCTCCTGATGGTTACTTTACCTTGGGAGGTTCCCGGCCCAGTGATTTTGAAACAGCAGCGTGGAAACGGAGTCACGTGTGGAATACGCGGTGAGGTTTGAAAAAGGCTTCCTGTAATGGAAAGATAAGCCTTGATCCTCCCGCTTGATCCTCAAGTAGTTGCCCTCATTTGGCAAGCTCTTTGAGCTAACCCTGTTTCCTATTGCAATACATCTGGGTCACTGGAAAAATATGTGTTTAGGAGGAATGCATGAGGTAGGCAAACCAGGTTACATCATCCTCAGAGCTTGTCAGGCCATGACTGCTTTCTAGCTCATATTGAATGTTGTTCAGGGGAATCCAGGTAACTCAGATGTTATTTTCATCCAGTTCATGCTCACAGAGAAGGGTGAGGGCTCTTGAAAACTGAATTCTGAGCATTTATCAGATTTGTGCCAGGTTACATCAGGAGGAAGTAGGTCAGAACACTTGAATCATCTTTAATTCATGAAAGTAGTCATGTAGGGCACTTCTGAAGTGTCAGTTGCTTGTGGCAGGAGTGCTGCTACTTATATAGGCAACACCATAAGCCTTGCCTTTGTAGTTGTATATTAAAGTTCTGGGTACATCAAATGGTACATCAAAACTTGGTTGTCGGTTGGGGGAAAGGCGTTTGTGCCTTCACATCTTCTAGGTGATAACGTGCGATACGTGTTTACAGAGGAGCAGTGCCGTGTGAAACCCATGTAGCTTCCAACAGAACATGAAATAAAAATCAAAATGGAGGAGAGAAAAGTAAAACAAAGGTGGTGTGAACTAAAGAGAGTTCTGTAGTTCTCAAAACTTGCTGTTGTGAAGTAGCATAGGTGGGGTATGTTTGGCAAACATAGCATCTATGGGACCTATAGATGGGTCTTACTGGTTTACATGTCTCCTTTTACTTGTACTATGAGAGGATAATGAAATCCCTGTAGTTCCATTTCTACTCTTTTTTTTTTTTCTGTCTCTCTAATCGCTCATGTACATTTTTTTCATACATGGAACGTGAATCCTCTGAATGAAAGTAATCAGCCTCAGCAACGTAGTACTTTGTGCAGTGACTTGCTGCCAATAAGGCTTTCCCACTCTCCAAGAGGAGGCAAGCATTAAACGTATTCATCAGGTTGTATCTACACCGAATCAAGCAGAATTCATATTCATGAGACTGTTTCTTCTCTTGGTGTACAGGTTGCCTTACCAGGCATGAGTTAACTTTGATTTGTCAGGACATTTATTTTCTGTATTTTATAATTAATACCTTGAAGGCTCTCACCTAAGAAGAGGTGGTGGTGGATTTTTATTGGCTTGAAGTGAGAGTCAGGGAAGGAAGGACTTCTCTTGTTGCAGAAGGGAAAGTGCTAAAATACAAGCACATCGTTTTCTTGCATACATTTGCACGTCCGTGGACTTCCAGAGCCATCTGGTATTCCCTCTGCGCTGCTGGTAGGTGTCCCTCCTCATCCATTTCAAAAAGTTTGTTCTCCAGCCTGGTCCTCAGAGTCCTTCACCTTGGTACCCAGTTCCTGGGACGGCACTGGGAGAGGCACCAGCGCAGGCACGGTCTGGGAGGCTGCTGCTCTTTCTCTCTGTTGCAGAATTACCATAAGAGCAGATACAAGTTAGTGGGCCATTGGCATTTACTTAGTGCTGGTGCTGTTGCCGCTGTCATTTCGGTAATGATATTAAAAAAAGAATATTTTTTTTTTGTGGGGAGGAGTGATGTAGGCAGGGCTTTGCAAGGTGACTTGGCCTATTAGGAGGTATCGGTAAGAGCTATTAAAACGTCCTGAAAATACGAGCATTTATTGTCAAATAATGGTGAACCGAGATATTGAATTCCGAGTCTTTAATAACACACAAAAGCAGCAGTTCTTCGCATATCGTGTATTCAAGCTGCGTATTTCTGCGTGCGTTACCACGTACCATTTCTTTACTCATTGCAGACTGCTGCTCTGTGCTGACGCAGGATAGAGACCGGTAAAGAAAACGGAGCACTGTGAGAGTAACTCGCCACACTCTGTGCTCTGGGTGATGTGTTAAGGCACAGTAATATCATTAAATTGCTATAGATAAATGAGGTTTGGTTTTGGGTGTTCAGATACACAGCCAGCGGACCTGCCGACAAGGGACTCCAGTTGAAGACTTGGGCGTTCTGTACTGTTTCCATCCACGTAAAGTCTCTTTGCATCGTCTTTCTCTATAGAAAGATCCAGCTGTTAACACAGCAAGCGCAGGAGAGGTTACTCCTGGTTAATTCACCTAGCTTTCAAGAATAATTTTTCAGGTTGATATAATTAATTATACCCACCCCCCAACATTAAATGTATTCACAGTCTTGATAGGAGTTGCACAGAAGACTGAATTAAAATATCTGAAGTCTTTTTAAGACCTGTTTTACTGCTGAAAATTCTCAGTTCCGCAATTAGGCACTATGTGATTATAGTACTTTGTCATTTAATTCCTCTTTGTTCCTTCTGTCCTTTGCTAATGTATTCTCTAACGAAGCACCTTATTATACAGCTACGTTTGTTGTTTCTCCATTTGTTGTTTCTCTGTGTTACGTTCACACGGGCCTCTAACCTGATCCTAGATATTACAAGTAATACTCAAGTCTTTATTTTTGTCTTGTTCTGTTTTGCCATGAATAAGTTCATATGTTTAAGTTGGAGATAACTGTATGTAAACAAAATGGTTACAAATGTTAACACTAGCCTACTGTGTGTGAATGGTTAATATGTGTTATTAATCCCTTAATAGTTAGAAATTCGGTAAGATCAAAGGAACATTTCTAAAAGATGCAGGAACTTGTTTTTGATGTGTAGTTATGGGATGTGAGTTTGGGACTTTTAAATTTGCACTTCTTGGGTTTTGGTGGGGAAGGGACTACTGGGTTAATAGACTGCTTTAAATAATGATGCAAGTGTCACCGTGTCTGCTAATGAAAATATTGAATGGGCAGAACGATTATATCCTTCTCCACATTTATAATCAGAAAATGCCTTATGTTGGAGACCATATTAATTAATGTGACCTTGAACGTAAGTTTGACTTAAGTATTTGTGCACAAGTGCAAAGCTGAAAGGAAAAACTGTTTGGCAGCAGCTTGCACTGCCACTAGAGACATGTACTTAAAATGTCCACAGCTTTCTCATCCTGGTGGCTTTCTGAATGCTTTAATTGTACTTCATGCTTCAAATCTGTTGCTGATTTATTTTTTTTTTTCCCCCTGCTCTTTTCTCTTTCAGAAAGATGAGGTGTACCTCAACTTGGTGCTGGACTATGTTCCTGAAACAGTATACAGAGTTGCCAGACATTATAGTCGGGCCAAACAGACACTCCCTATGATTTATGTCAAGGTAGGTAACTGATAGATGCGGTTAGATGAAGAAGGTTATTATAGGAATAGACTCTGCGGATACCTCTTTTCTGACATAACTAGTTTTCTGAAATTTTTAGGAGCGCATACGTCTTGAGGCAAGGAAGAAAAAAAGAAAGATTAAAATGATTATTTGTTACGGTGAAGGAAGAATAGAGGCATGAGGCTTAAAGGAAGCACTCCTGATTTCTCATTTTACAAAAATCTTGGAATGGGTGGGGGAGGCTGAGCGTGGGGGGGAATGTTTTGGTTGTTAAGCAGCTTAGATAGAGACTGACACCAGCCAGACGAGCAGCCCCAGTTTCCTGAGATGATGAAGACACAATAGCACAAAGGTCAGGAACTGAAAGAGGATGTCAGGAAGAACAGTGCTCTCTTATCTGTTATCTTCCCCCTTCCCTGGCATATGAGTAGGAGTTCATGTGCTTCTGTTGGGGGCATGAAAGGCATATTTTTGTCCCCTTCCCTTGTGGGAAGCCAAGTGGCTCTTGTCTTGAAGAGCTATGTGGGGTAAGAGTCTGTATGCACCTTGTAGGCTCACGACATCTCTTAAGTTGTCTGCATCTTTTGTCATCTTTTGCAAAGTGGTTCAAATGAATAAAATTTCATTTTTTTGGCCAACACAGGACCCGTCTGGGTCTCATAGTTCCATTTCATATATTGTGCCCACAATCCACACGCTAGTGAACAATCATGTTTTCACACGGCATTAACTTGTTAACATGGCGTCCAGGTGACATGAAAATTAGCAACAAATATTCCTGATTCGTCTTAATTTCTCCAGACTTCTCTTTAAAAGTGTAATGCTTTAACATGAGGATGGGCTTAAGAAAAAAAGCTTTAATTTGATTGAAAGAAGATGAAAGTTACAAATAGTAATTATTCCAATAACAAAGTGTTGTTGCGTAACTGTGTATGCATAAATTGTAAGTGGCATGTCTCCACGTGCCTGTTTTTAAGAAAGCACAGAATCTTATCATCCAGCAATAAGAATTTCTACTGCAAGGTTACTCTTTTTGGTCTGTTGGTGGAACAGCATGTCTTCAGGTTATATGCTCCCCCAAATTTGTTAGCTTAGCTTTTGATAAATTGTTTATATAGCTTTTGTCAGTACTCTTGCCCTAATTGTGCTTCATTATGGGGACTTGGGAAAAAATTGTCCTTACTTACCTTTTGAGAGAAAATTCTGCTTCGACTCTTTCATCTTGCTGGATACTTGGGACTTCTCGTTCCAGGTAGCCTGGAAGACTTCTTATTTTTCTGGCAAGGCAAGCCTTTCTCATAATCCTGTATTGAAAAGGATCATGTTACCTTGATGTCATTAAAGCTTTTGCAATTTTTCAGACATCTTGGTTGCACAAAGGTCAGATCATACCTATTTGTTCACTTCTGATTGATACCTAGGCAGGCAGAGAGCTGCTTTCCCCTGGGTAACAAAGAAACTGTTAAAGAACTGCAAGGAAGCTTTTCTAGCAATCTTTTTGCTAATTTTTATTTGTAACTTCTAATGTGCTGTAAGAAATTCTTGGAAATTTTGGGTTTGCTGTGTGGAGATGAAAGGCATACTTTCTAAATCCCACATGTGTTGACTTGACTTCTCAAGTTAGAGCAATCTTTTGGATTATTTTGCAATACGCTTGCACAATAATGCGTCTGGAACAGGCACTTCAGAAAACATGTTTGTTTCCTTTTCTTTGTGCAGAGTTGTGGTTTTGAGAAACAAATATGAAAACTAAAGACCTAGAGCCAAAACTCAGGCGACTCTTCCCGCTCCTACCTTCCCCACCAAACAAACAAAAACCAAGGGAGAGAGAAAGAGCAAAAGACAAAGATAGTGGTGAAAGTGAGGCAAACATGACCTGATAACAGTATCTAGCAATTGCACCGGGTTTTACAGACCATTAAAGGTGAACTATGGAGAATGAGCTCAGAAAAGGAAAGCGTTGTCGACCTTGAAACAGGGCTTCCCATGCCTTTATGACTATGCTATACAGTCCTAATTGTGTCCAGCAGCTCGTTATTCTCCATAAAGCAGGTAGCTCCAGCAGCTGGGCATCCTCCCCTTGCCCTGTGATCTTGCCCTGTGAAGCTCTTGGCTTGATAGCACCTCCCCTTGCTGTGTTCCTCCTCGCTAAGGGGCTGGTTAGCCTTGAACAGGGGGCAGAGCAAACCCTCCCTCAGCATGCTTGTTTGCTGTGCCTTGCAGAAAATTATCCTGAAAAGTTGTTTTTATCTGCCCACTCTTTTTGCCCAGAGATTTGAAATTAAAATGAGTCTGTCCCCTCACCAAGAGAAGCTGGGGACATTCATTCAAGTGACAGGCTGAGACACTACCATAGTCCTTGGGCAACATTTAATATGTTGTTAATAACTTCATCAACTGAAGGGTTTTCTTTGTTGTGGTTTTTTTGGGGGGGTTGGGTTTTTTTTTCCCCTTTACATAACCTGGAATACTTCATTTCTATGAAGAGGCTGATTTATAAAGCAAACTGAAACACCTTTATTTCGTCTCTGTTTTTTATGACTACCGTTATTTATAGATGTTGGAAAGCTGGCACAATTATTATTTTGGAATTGTGGTCCCTTTTGGAAGGATGAATGAACAAATTTAAGCTGTATGTGTGGGTATGTAGCAAAGGGTGGTGGGGAAGGTATGCGAATACCTTGCCCATCTTCATAGCACTAATATGCATTCAGTAGGGTCTTTTTTGAGTGATTCTGGTTTTCGTCTAATAGGAGTTTGTGCTAAATGAATTGTTTACCCTGTTTTGACTGGGAAAGCATGCCTTATGCAATGTTTCCATCTTCCAGTTGTACATGTATCAGCTGTTCCGGAGTTTAGCCTATATCCATTCCTTTGGGATCTGCCACCGGGATATAAAACCACAGAACCTCTTGCTGGACCCTGATACAGCTGTTCTAAAACTCTGCGACTTCGGAAGGTAAGCGCGTCTGTGGCCTGAAGCCTGGTGAAAGTGAACCTGGGTGCAGTTGTTTTGCAGAGAAACCCTCCGTGTTCTTCCAAAGGTCTTCATTTGTAGTTTTGAAACTACAAATCAATATGGAGAGAAATAAAATTCAAGGCTGTTATTTGTGCAGGTAGTCAAAAAATAAAATAAATATGCCATTGCATAGGGATAATACTGTGCCATGGAAAAATACAACCAAATGTTAGGGTGAAATGTGTTTGGGAAAGAGAGGACAGGCGCAGTGGTATAGTAACCTGAAAAGGCTAACGTTATGCTTTATTAGTTTATTTTTATGTACACAAAGTTACTTAATATTTCAAATGCTGTAGAGGCTCGAGATCAGAAGCAACACTTGTAATTGAAGCTCTAACATAGCGGATGTCTATACCCTAGGTTCCAGTGGCACATTTATTTCCAGTATCCATTCAAGTGACTCACCTTTAGAGTCCAGCCCTCGTCTTAAAACTGCTCCAGAAATTCTGGGAATCCACACTGAGACGGGAGACAGATTTCTCTCTGGGAAAGTTCAGTCTTCAGATTGTGCTATAACTTTGCAGACTAAAATAGTTAGGGCATATGTGCGAGGGGTCACTGAAGCTGCTGTTGCTAAATTCGCTTGCGCGTAGTGAGTGGGAATGTCAGAGGGTGGTTATTCAAGCAGCGCATCGTCATGCCTCGTGGCTCGGGAATCTCTTCCTCGGCTCCGCCTCACCGGTGTTGGAGCAAAATAGGAATCACACTGACACTCAAAAGAAACAATGCATTAAATGGTGGTAATTCCTCTGTGTTAACAGTGGGAATCTGTTAATTGTAGTTTCTATATAGAAAACAGACTTTTTAAAACAGACTGAGGGGTGGTGGGAGTCCTTCCCTGAAGGCCAAGAGGAGCGTCTGGAAGGCTGGATGTTGGATTTGGCTGGCTTGCCACTCCGCTGGGTTTGGTGCTACTTAGTTGAGTGTCATATTTCTAAAAGGGCAGTTTTGTCCTCCAGCTCCTTTCCATCTAACACTTGGTGTCAATTAAGAAAGAAGTATAAGATGTTCATAGACTCATGTTCCAAAAGTAAGGTGCTCTCGTGTTCCTCTGTTTTCTTAGATGCTTCCAAAGGTAGTGGTTACTGTAGATTAGATCCTTTGCGACTGATGTCTTGCAGTGTAAATGAAGCCTTCAAGTTAATCGTGGACCATTAACATGTGATTACACTGGCAAAGTTTTTTATTCCTTTGTCTCCTCATACCACACTCCCTTAAACAGTAAAAAGCCAGAATATTCTGATGGAAGTTCAAAAAAACCCACCACACCACCACCACCACCCACCCCCTAAAAAAAACCCCCAAAAACGCCAAACCCTCTCAGTTCTGGTGAATATCCAGGGCTTTTGAACCTTAAAAGGTAACTAAATTTGACTGAACTGTATTCTGTCCTCTTTTTCTTTGTAAACAAACCTTTGTACCTGGCAAAAGACAACTGCCAGCCAAAAATCTGACCCTATTTGTCACCTAGACTGTAGTCAGAATTTCCTTTGCTGTGTCCAGTACAAGGTAGCTGCTTGATGGATTGGACTGATTTCATGGTAAATCATTGAGTTTGTGGCTTGCATCAGCTTAGAAGAACATGGTACTTTAGCATTTAGGATTTGGGGGTGGGTGAAGAGTGCCAAAGCTTAGTGTTGGTCTGCACTGCAATATCGTAAAACTATACCTTACTGAAAGATTATGATTTTGTTTCCTTTTCAGTGCAAAACAGCTGGTTCGTGGAGAACCTAATGTCTCATACATCTGCTCTCGGTACTACAGGGCACCAGAGTTGATCTTTGGAGCCACCGATTATACCTCCAGTATAGGTACGTACGTGTATTTGTTGAAATCTATACCGGCTGCATGTGTTCTTATTCTGTAGTTAAGTGTAAAGGTTTCCAGAGATCTCAGATATGATCCCGAGACACAAAATTTTAATGTAAATGGTCAAGTACCACTTCTTAACGAAATACACAGATTTTGTAGGTGGCTGCTGTGATTTCTGTGCCCTTTGAGATTTCAGTGTCAATAGCATTAGGGAAGCGCTTTTTTTAATGTGTGTGGGGAAATCTGGTTTCAAACAAAACATTTTCCAGCTCTCCAGGTAATTTTGCTATTGAGTTTCAAAGTAGCTCTCAAGCCGAAAAAGCATTTGATGACTTAAAATAACTGTAAAGAGGGGATTGTAGAAATATCAACTACTGCATCTGATATGCTATGATTTAGACACGAATATTTCTGTCAGTTACTTACTTGGTTTTTAGTAAGGTGTTTTTAGTGGGAGAGAAAATGTGGCCTGATGATTGGCTTTAAACTCTCTTGACAGTTTTAATATATTGCATACACTAGTCTTTCTCATTCAACTTACTCTGTTAACTTTTGCTGTCCTTTAGTCATTAATTTTCACCATGAAGACGACTTCTTTCTGATACCTGGCATGTAGCTGCGTCATGGAAATGTTAGGGAAGCTGGTGGTTTTGGCAGAGGACAGGGAATAGCCGGATTTTCATACAGTAGAATCGTAAAAATGAACAGCAATGTGTTGGCTGGTTATGGGTAACTTCTTCAGTTTTTTAGTCAAGATATTCCCTGGGCCCTTTCTGAAGGCTGGTGCTAAACTTTTCCCTTGCTTATGGACTTGAGTTGCCTAGGCAAGGTTTAGTATGTTCAAAAGGATTTGGAGATCACGATCAAGTCCTGGCATAATATGTTTATAACCCGTTAGAGTGTTCTAACTGGTATTAAACTCGTTGGCTGGCTGGCTCATTTCAACTCTGTAGTTCTTTGAAAATAGAAGTGTTTCTGAAGACTCACCTGCTCTTGCTAATTTTTTTTTCCATTAGTTATTCTGCAGTATGTATTATAGCAACACTCGCATATCTCCCCTGCTATTAAAAAAAAAAAAGGCAGACCCATAAGAAGTCTGGGGAAGGTTATGGCACAATAAAGATAAAAAGGCAGAACTTGTTTAATGGTTGGCCGCTGCCAAAAATGGCAGCCCTGGCCTTACTCCTTCTTGCCCCTGGATACCCTGGCTCTCATGGTTTGCTGTTTAATATGCCGATTTGGCTTCAACTGACAAGAGACTTTCATTTTGGTTAGGTTAACTTTCTGCTACGTTAGTGAGTTGAATCAACATTACTGCGTAGTCCGATCAGCAGCAGAGCCCAGGTGAAAGCAAAGTGGCGGGAACTCGTGAGGGAGAGGAAGGAGGCCGACGGTGGCTGACATCTTTTTGCCAGCTGATAGCTGATAGATTGGCTCAGCTGCGTTATCAGAGGGCGCCGAGACAGCTTGTTTCAGAGGATAACTGCATAAAACAAATATTGTAGGTGTCGCCAGAAGAGACTGCTTTGTAGATAAGTCTGTGAAATGTTTCTCGCTCCAATTGTATAATGGCTTTAATCTTGCACTTTTTTGCAGAACCTTTTTAAAAGTCGCTCTTTCCTTTTTTGTTTTCTTATCTGCTGGTCTTTAAAACAGTTCTAATGGTCATTTTAAAGTGCGGACTCTTATTTTTCCGCTTACCAAAAACATCATTAATTTCAATTGTTGTGCTTCAGACTTTCTCATGCCCCCCAAAAACCCGTGTCCCCCCAAGCCCCTTTTCTGAACAAATCAATCTAAATGAAACTTGCACAGAAGAGCTTGGAAATTAAGTTCAGCAAATACTCCTTCCTTCCTACCCTTTCCTCCCTCCACTTCCTTATCAACAAAATCTTTGTATTTGGGAGCTGGGAAGTAATAAAATGCTTTTATACGCTTTGCAGTTTCCCAGTATTCTGGAATATGTTAGAAATTTTAGGGCTTTAGTTTTGTGATGCTGCTGCTGCTTCCAGTGGTGTTAAACACCGTGGTAT